>NW_027480454.1:1321414-1982121 GCF_051401765.1 Calliopsis andreniformis
TTGAGGATTGAGGATTGAAGATTGAGGATTGAGGATTGAGGATTGATGATTAAAGATTGAGTGTTGAGGTTTGAAGATTGAGGATTGATGATTGAGGATTGAGGATTTAGGATTGAGGATTGAGGATTGAGTATTGAAGGTTGAGGATTGATGATTGAAGATTGAGGATGAGGATTGAGGATTCAGTACTGACGACTGAGGATTGAAGATTGAGGATTGAGGATTAAGGATTAAAGATTGAGTATTGAGGATTGAAGATTGAGAATTGAGGATTGAGGATTGAACATTGAGGACTGAGTGTTGAGGGTTCAGTGATGAGAATTGATGTTTGTGGATAGAGGTTTGAAGATTGCGGATTCAGTATTGAGTATTGAAAACTGTGAATTGAGGATATTCTATTGAGGATTGAGGATTGTCAACTGATTGTTGAGGACTGAGGCCTGAAGATTGAGGATTCAGGATTGAGGATTCAGAATTGAGGTTTGAAGACCGAGGATTGAGGATTGAAGAATGATTATTGAGGATTGAGGGTTGAGAATTGAGGATTGAGGATTGAGGAATGTAGATTGTGGATTGGGTAATGAGGATTGAAGAATGAGGATTGAGGATTGAGGATTGAGGATTGAGGATTGAAGATTGAGTATTGAGGATTGAAGATTGAGGATTGAGGACTGAGGATTGAGGATTCAGTATTGAGGATTGAGGATTGAGGATTAAAGATTGAGTATTGAGGATTGAAGATTGAGGATTGTGGATTGAAGATTGAGTATTGAGGATTGAAGATTTAGGATTGGGTATTGAGGATTGAGGATTGGGGATTGAGGATCTAGTATTGGAGATTGATTATTTAGGATTGAAGATAGAGGGTTGAGGATTGAGGATTGAGAATTGAGAATTGAGGATGAGGACTGAGGTTTGAGTATTGAGGATTGAGGATTGAGGATTGAGGATTGAAGATACAGTATTGAGGATTGAAGATAGAGAATTGAGGATTGAGGATTGAACATTGAGGTCTGAGTGTTGAGGGTTGAGTGATGAGAATTGACGTTTGTGGATAGAGATTTGCAGATTCGAAGATTGCAGGTTGAGTATTGAGTATTGAAGACTGTGAATTGAGGATATTCTATTGAGGATTGATGATTGGCAACTGATTGTTGAGGACTGAGTGCTGAAGATTTAGGATTCAGGATTGAGGATTCAGAATTGAGGTTTGAGGACTGAGGATTGAGGATTGAAGATTGAGTATTGAGGATTGAGGATTGAGGATTGAGGATTGGGGATTGAGGATTGAGTATTGAAGGTTGAGTATTGAGGATTGAAGATTGAGGATTGAGGACTGAGGATTGAGGATTGAGTATTGAGGATTGAGGATTGAGGATTGAAGATTGAGTATTGAGGATTGAAGATTGAGTATTGTGGATTGAAGATTGAGTATTGAGGATTGCAGATTGAGGATTGAGAATTGAGGATTGAGAATTGACGATGAGGGCTGAGGGTTGAGGATTGAGGTTTGAGGACTGAGGACTGAGGATTGAGGATTGAGAATGGGGATTGAGGATTGAAGATTTAGGATTGAAGACTGAGGATTGGGTATTGAGGATTGAACATTGAGGATTGAGGATTGAGTATCGAGGATTGAGGATTGAGGATTGAAGATTGAATATTGATGATTGTAGATTGAGGATTGAGGATTGAAGATTGAGGATTGAGGATTGATGATTAAAGATTGAGTATTGAGGATTGAAGATTGAGGATTGATGATTGAGGATTGAGGATTGAGGATTGAGGATTGAGGATTGAGGATTGAGTATTGAAGATTGAGGATTGATGATTGAGGATTGAGGATTGAGGATTGAGGATTGAGGATTGAGTATTGATGACTGAGGATTGAAGATTGAGGATTGAGGATTGAGGATTAAAGAATGAGTATTGCGGATTGAAGATTGAGAATTGAGGATTGAGGATTGAACATTGAGGACTGAGTGTTGAGGGTTGAGTGATGAGAATTGATGTTTGTGGATAGAGATTTGAAGATTCCAGATTGAGTATTCTGTATTGAAAACTGTGAATTGAGGATATTCTATTGAGGATTGAGGATTGTCACCTGATTGTTGAGGACCGAGGGCTGAAGATTGAGGATTCAGGATTGGGGGTTCAGAATTGAGGTTTGAGGACTGAGGATTGAGGGCTGAGGATTGAAGATTGAGTATTGAAGATTGAGGATTGAGGATTGAGGATTGAGGATTTAGGATTGAGGATGAGAGCTGTGCGTTGAGGATTGAGGTTTGAGGACTGAGGACTGAGGATTGACGATTGAGAATTGAGGATTGAGGATTGACTATTGAAGATTGAGGATTGGGTATTGAGGATTGTAGGATGAGGCTTGAGGATTGAGGATTGAGGATTGAGGATTGAAGATTGAGTATAGAGGTTTGAAGACTGACGATTGAGGGTTGAGCATTGAGGATTGAGGAATGAGTATTGAGGATTGATGATTGAGTATTGAGGATTGAAGATTGAGGATTGAGGATTGATGATTGATTGAGGATTGAGGATTGAAGATTGAGGATTGGGGACTGAGTGTTGAGGGTTGAGTTATGAGAATTGATGTGTGTGGATAGAGGTTTAAAGATTGCAGATTGAGTATTGAGTATTGAAAACTGTGAATTGATGATATTCTATTGAGGATTGTGAATTGACAAATGATTGTTGAGGACTTAGGTCTGAAGATTGAGGATTCAGGATTGAGGAATCAGGATTGAGGTTTGAGGACTGAGGATTGAGGATTGAGGATTGAGGATTGAAGATTGAGTATTGAGGATTGAAGATTGAGGATTGTGGATTGAAGATTGAGTATTGAGGATTGAAGATTGAGGATTGAGGATTGAGGATTGAGAATTGACGGTGAGGGCTGAGGGTTGAGGATTGAGGGTTGAGGACTGAGGACTGAGGATTGAGGATTGAGAATTGAGGATTGAGGATTGAGGATTGAGCATTGAAGTTTGAGGATTGAGGATTGGTGATTAAAGATTGAGTATTGAGGATTGAAGATTGAGGATTGATGATTGAGGATTGAGGATTGAGGATTAAGGATTGAGGATTGAGGATTGAGTATTGAAATTTGAGGATTGATGATTGAGGATTGAGGATTGAGGATTGAGGATTGAGTATTGATGACTGAGGATTGAAGATTGAGGATTGAGAATTGAGGATTAAAGATTGAGTATTGCGGATTGAAGATTGAGAATTGAGGATTGAAAATTGAACATTGAGGACTGAGTGTTGAGGGTTGAGTGATGAGAATTGATGTTTGTGGCTAGAGATTTGAAGATTCCAGATTGAGTATTCCGTATTGAAAACTGTGAATTGAGGATATTCTATTGAGGATTGAGGATTGTCACCTGATTGTTGAGGACTCAGCGCTGAAGATTGAGGATTCAGGATTGGGGATTCAGAATTGAGGTTTGAGGACTGAGGATTGAGGACCGAGGAATGAAGATTGAGTATTGAGGATTGAATATTGAGGATTGAGGATTGAGGATTGAGGATTGAGGATGAGGGCTGAGGGTTGAGGATTGAGGTTTAAGGACTGAGGACTGAGGATTGAGGATTGAGAATTGAGGGTTGAGGATTGAGGATTGAAGATTGAGGATTTGGTATTGAGGATTGAAGAATGAGGATTGAGGATTGAGGATTGAGGTTTGAGGATTGAAGATTGAGTATTGAGGATTGAAGATTGACGATTGGGGATTGTGCATTGAAGATTGAGGATTGAACATTGATGACTGAGTGTTGATGGTTGAGTGATGAGGATTGATGTTTGTGGATAGAGGTTTGAAGATTGCTGACTGAGTATTGAGTATTGATAACTGTGAAATGAGGATATTCTATTGAGGATTGAGGATTGTCAGCTGATTGTTGAGGACAGAGGGCTCAAGATTGAGGATTCAGGATTGAGGATTCAGAATTGAGGTTTGAGGACTGAGGATTGAGGATTGAAGATTGATTGTTGAGAATTGAAGATTGAGGATTGAGGATTGAGGATTGAGGATTGAGGACTGAGGATGAGAGCTGTGCGTTGAGGATTGAGGTTTGAGGACTGAGGACTGAGGATTGACGATTGAGAATTGAGGATTGAGGATTGACTATTGAAGATTGAGGATTGGGGATTGAGGATTGTAGGATGAGGCTTGAGGATTGAGGATTGAGGATTGAGGATTGAAGATTGAGTATAGAGGTTTGAAGACTGACGATTGAGGGTTGAGGATTGAGGATTGAGGATTGAGTATTGAGGATTGATGATTGAGTATTGAGGATTGAAGATTGAGGATTGAGGATTGAGGATTGAGGATTGAGGATTGAGGATTGAAGATTGAGGATTGGGGACTGAGTGTTGAGGGTTGAGTTATGAGAATTGATGTTTGTGGATAGAGGTTTAAAGATAGCAGATTGAGTATTGAGTATTGAAAACTGTGAATTGATGATATTCTATTGAGGATTGTGAATTGACAACTGATTGTTGAGGACTTAGGTCTGAAGATTGAGGATTCAGGATTGAGGATTCAGGATTGAGGTTTGAGGACTGAGGATTGAGGATTGAGGATTGAGGATTGAGGATTGAGGATTGAGCATTGAGGATTGAGGATTGAAGATTGAGGATTGACGATTGAGGATTGGGTATTGAGAAGTGAACGTTGAGGATTGAGGATTGAGTATTGAGGATTGAGGATTCAGGATTGAGGATTGTGTATTGAGGATTGAGGATTGATGATTGAGGATTGAGGATTGATGATTGAGGATTGAGGATTGAGGATTGAGGACTGAAGATTGAGGATTGAGAATTGAGGACTGAGGATTGAGGATTGAGGATTGAAGATTGAGGATTGGGTATTGAAGATTGAACATTGAGGATTGAGGATTGAGGATCGAGGATTGAGGATTGTGGATTGAAGATTGAATATTGATGATTGAAGATTGGGGATTGAGGATTGAGGGTTGTGGATTGAGGACGAGGACTGAGGGTTGAGTATTGATGTTTGAAGTCTGAGGGTTGAGGATTGAGGATTGAGAATTGGGGACTGAGGATTGAGGATTGAAGATTGAGGATTGGGTATCGAGGATTGAAGAATGAGGACTGAGGATTGAGGATTGAGGATTGAGGATTGAAGATTGAGTATTGAGGATTGAAGATTGAGGATTGAGGATTGAGGATTGAGGATTGACGATTGAGGATTCAGGATTGAGGATTGAAGATTGAAGATTGAGGATTGAGGATTGATGATTAAAGATTGAGTATTGAGGATTGAAGATTGAGGATTGATGATTGAGGATTGAGGATTGAGGATTGAGGATTGAGGATTGAGGATTGAGTGTTGAAGATTGAGGATTGATGATTGAGGATTGAGGATTGAGGATTGAGGATTGAGTATTGAGGACTGAGGATTGATGATTGAGGGTTGAGAATTGAGGATTAAAGATTGAGTATTGAGGATTGAAGATTGAGAATTGAGGATTGAGGTTTGAACATTGAGGTCTGAGTGTTGAGGGTTGAGTGATGAGAATTGATGTTTGTGGATAGAGATTTGAAGATTGCAGATTGAGTATTGTGTATTGAAAACTGTGAATTGAGGATATTCTATTGAGGATTGAGGATTGTCACCTGACTGTTGAGGACTGAGGGCTGAAGATTGAGGCTTCAGGATTGAGGATTCAGAATTGAGGTTTGAGGTCTGAGGATTGAGGTTTGAGGATTGAAGATTGTGTATTGAGGATTGAAGATTGAGGATTGAGGATTGAGGATTGAGGTTTGAGGATTGCGGATGAGGGCTGAGGGTTCAGTATTGATGTTTGAGGTCTGGGGATTGAGGATTGAGGATTGAGAATTGAGGATTGAGGATTGAAGATTGAGGATTGAGGATTGAGGACTGAGGATTGAGGATGAGGGCTGAGGGTTGAGGATTGAGTATTGAGTATTGAGGATTGAGGATTGACGATTGAGGATTAGGATTGAGGATTGAGTGTTGAGGATTGAGGACAGGGACTGACGGTTGAGGATTGAGGTTTGAGGGTTGAGGTTTGAGGTTTGAGGACTGAGGACTGAGGATTGAGGATTGAGAATTGAGGATTGAGGATTGAGGATTGAGGATTGATGATTGAGGATTGGGAATTGAGTATTGAGCATTGAGGATTGAGGATTGAGGATCCAGGATTGAGGGTTGAGGATTGAAGATTCAATATTGATGATTGAAGATTGAGGATTGAAGATTGAGTGTTGTGGATTGAGGACGAGGACTGAGGGTTGAGTATTGATGTTTGAGGTCTGAAGGTTGAGGATTGAGGATTGAGGATTAAGGATTAAAGATTGAGTATTGAGGATTGAAGATTGAGAATTGAGGATTGAGGATTGAACATTGAGGACTGAGTGTTGAGGGTTCAGTGATGAGAATTGATGTTTGTGGATAGAGGTTTGAAGATTGCGGATTCAGTATTCAGTATTGAAAACTGTGAATTGAGGATATTCTATTGAGGATTGAGGATTGTCAACTGATTGTTGAGGACTGAGGCCTGAAGATTGAGGATTCAGGATTGAGGATTCAGAATTGAGGTTTGAAGACCGAGGATTGAGGATTGAAGAATGATTATTGAGGATTGAGGGTTGAGAATTGAGGATTGAGGATTGAGGAATGTAGATTGTGGATTGGGTAATGAGGATTGAAGAATGAGGATTGAGGATTGAGGATTGAGGATTGAGGATTGAAGATTGAGTATTGAGGATTGAAGATTGAGGATTGAGGACTGAGGATTGAGGATTCAGTATTGAGGATTGAGGATTGAGGATTAAAGATTGAGTATTGAGGATTGAAGATTGAGGATTGTGGATTGAAGATTGAGTATTGAGGATTGAAGATTTAGGATTGGGTATTGAGGATTGAGGATTGGGGATTGAGGATCTAGTATTGGAGATTGATTATTTAGGATTGAAGATAGAGGGTTGAGGATTGCGGATTGAGGATTGAGAATTGAGAATTGAGGATGAGGACTGAGGTTTGAGGATTGAGGATTGAGGATTGAGGATTGAGGATTGAAGATACAGTATTGAGGATTGAAGATAGAGAATTGAGGATTGAGGATTGAACATTGAGGTCTGAGTGTTGAGGGTTGAGTGATGAGAATTGACGTTTGTGGATAGAGATTTGCAGATTCGAAGATTGCAGGTTGAGTATTGAGTATTGAAGACTGTGAATTGAGGATATTCTATTGAGGATTGATGATTGGCAACTGATTGTTGAGGACTGAGGGCTGAAGATTTAGGATTCAGGATTGAGGATTCAGAATTGAGGTTTGAGGACTGAGGATTGAGGATTGAAGATTGAGTATTGAGGATTGAGGATTGAGGATTGAGGATTGGGGATTGAGGATTGAGTATTGAAGGTTGAGTATTGAGGATTGAAGATTGAGGATTGAGGACTGAGGATTGAGGATTGAGTATTGAGGATTGAGGATTGAGGATTGAAGATTGAGTATTGGGGATTGAAGATTGAGTATTGTGGATTGAAGATTGAGTATTGAGGATTGCAGATTGAGGATTGAGAATTGAGGATTGAGAATTGACGATGAGGGCTGAGGGTCGAGGATTGAGGTTTGAGGACTGAGGACTGAGGATTGAGGATTGAGAATGGGGATTGAGGATTGAAGATTTAGGATTGAAGACTGAGGATTGGGTATTGAGGATTGGACATTGAGGATTGAGGATTGAGTATCGAGGATTGAGGATTGAGGATTGAAGATTGAATATTGATGATTGTAGATTGAGGATTGAGGATTGAAGATTGAGGATTGAGGATTGATGATTAAAGATTGAGTATTGAGGATTGAAGATTGAGGATTGATGATTGAGGATTGAGGATTGAGGATTGAGGATTGAGGATTGAGGATTGAGTATTGAAGATTGAGGATTGATGATTGAGGATTGAGGATTGAGGATTGAGGATTGAGGATTGAGTATTGATGACTGAGGATTGAAGATTGGGGATTGAGGATTGAGGATTAAAGAATGAGTATTGCGGATTGAAGATTGAGAATTGAGGATTGAGGATTGAACATTGAGGACTGAGTGTTGAGGGTTGAGTGATGAGAATTGATGTTTGTGGATAGAGATTTGAAGATTCCAGATTGAGTATTCTGTATTGAAAACTGTGAATTGAGGATATTCTATTGAGGATTGAGGATTGTCACCTGATTGTTGAGGACTGAGGGCTGAAGATTGAGGATTCAGGATTGGGGATTCAGAATTGAGGTTTGAGGACTGAGGATTGAGGGCTGAGGATTGAAGATTGAGTATTGAAGATTGAGGATTGAGGATTGAGGATTGAGGATTTAGGATTGAGGATGAGAGCTGTGCGTTGAGGATTGAGGTTTGAGGACTGAGGACTGAGGATTGACGATTGAGAATTGAGGATTGAGGATTGACTATTGAAGATTGAGGATTGGGTATTGAGGATTGTAGGATGAGGCTTGAGGATTGAGGATTGAGGATTGAGGATTGAAGATTGAGTATAGAGGTTTGAAGACTGACGATTGAGGGTTGAGGATTGAGGATTGAGGAATGAGTATTGAGGATTGATGATTGAGTATTGAGGATTGAAGATTGAGGATTGAGGATTGAGGATTGATTGAGGATTGAGGATTGAAGATTGAGGATTGGGGACTGAGTGTTGAGGGTTGAGTTATGAGAATTGATGTGTGTGGATAGAGGTTTAAAGATTGCAGATTGAGTATTGAGTATTGAAAACTGTGAATTCATGATATTCTATTGAGGATTGTGAATTGACAAATGATTGTTGAGGACTTAGGTCTGAAGATTGAGGATTCAGGATTGAGGAATCAGGATTGAGGTTTGAGGACTGAGGATTGAGGATTGAGGATTGAGGATTGAAGATTGAGTATTGAGGATTGAAGATTGAGGATTGTGGATTGAAGATTGAGTATTGAGGATTGAAGATTGAGGATTGAGGATTGAGGATTGAGAATTGACGGTGAGGGCTGAGGGTTGAGGATTGAGGGTTGAGGACTGAGGACTGAGGATTGAGGATTGAGAATTGAGGATTGAGGATTGAGGATTGAGCATTGAAGATTGAGGATTGAGGATTGGTGATTAAAGATTGAGTATTGAGGATTGAAGATTGAGGATTGATGATTGAGGATTGAGGATTGAGGATTAAGGATTGAGGATTGAGGATTGAGTATTGAAATTTGAGGATTGATGATTGAGGATTGAGGATTGAGGATTGAGGATTGAGTATTGATGACTGAGGATTGAAGATTGAGGATTGAGAACTGAGGATTAAAGATTGAGTATTGCGGATTGAAGATTGAGAATTGAGGATTGAGGATTGAACATTGAGGACTGAGTGTTGAGGGTTGAGTGATGAGAATTGATGTTTGTGGCTAGAGATTTGAAGATTCCAGATTGAGTATTCCGTATTGAAAACTGTGAATTGAGGATATTCTATTGAGGATTGAGGATTGTCACCTGATTGTTGAGGACTCAGCGCTGAAGATTGAGGATTCAGGATTGGGGATTCAGAATTGAGGTTTGAGGACTGAGGATTGAGGACCGAGGAATGAAGATTGAGTATTGAGGATTGAATATTGAGGATTGAGGATTGAGGATTGAGGATTGAGGATGAGGGCTGAGTGTTGAGGATTGAGGTTTAAGGACTGAGGACTGAGGATTGAGGATTGAGAATTGAGGGTTGAGGATTGAGGATTGAAGATTGAGGATTTGGTATTGAGGATTGAAGAATGAGGATTGAGGATTGAGGATTGAGGTTTGAGGATTGAAGATTGAGTATTGAGGATTGAAGATTGACGATTGGGGATTGTGCATTGAAGATTGAGGATTGAACATTGATGACTGAGTGTTGATGGTTGAGTGATGAGGATTGATGTTTGTGGATAGAGGTTTGAAGATTGCTGACTGAGTATTGAGTATTGATAACTGTGAAATGAGGATATTCTATTGAGGATTGAGGATTGTCAGCTGATTGTTGAGGACTGAGGGCTCAAGATTGAGGATTCAGGATTGAGTATTCAGAATTGAGGTTTGAGGACTGAGGATTGAGGATTGAAGATTGATTGTTGAGAATTGAAGATTGAGGATTGAGGATTGAGGATTGAGGATTGAGGACTGAGGATGAGAGCTGTGCGTTGAGGATTGAGGTTTGAGGACTGAGGACTGAGGATTGACGATTGAGAATTGAGGATTGAGGATTGACTATTGAAGATTGAGGATTGGGGATTGAGGATTGTAGGATGAGGCTTGAGGATTGAGGATTGAGGATTGAGGATTGAAGATTGAGTATAGAGGTTTGAAGACTGACGATTGAGGGTTGAGGATTGAGGATTGAGGATTGAGTATTGACGATTGATGATTGAGTATTGAGGATTGAAGATTGAGGATTGAGGATTGAGGATTGAGGATTGAGGATTGAGGATTGAAGATTGAGGATTGGGGACTGAGTGTTGAGGGTTGAGTTATGAGAATTGATGTTTGTGGATAGAGGTTTAAAGATAGCAGATTGAGTATTGAGTATTGAAAACTGTGAATTGATGATATTCTATTGAGGATTGTGAATTGACAACTGATTGTTGAGCACTTAGGTCTGAAGATTGAGGATTCAGGATTGAGGATTCAGGATTGAGGTTTGAGGACTGAGGATTGAGGATTGAGGATTGAGGATTGAGGATTGAGGATTGAGCATTGAGGATTGAGGATTGAAGATTGAGGATTGACGATTGAGGATTGGGTATTGCGAAGTGAACGTTGAGGATTGAGGATTGAGTATTGAGGATTGAGGATTGAGGATTGAAGATTGAGTTTTGAGGATTGAAGATTGAGGATTGTGGATTGAAGATTGAGTATTGAGGATTGAAGATTGAGGATTGAGGATTGAGGATTGAGAATTGACGATCAGGGCTGCGGGTTGAGGGTTGAGGTTTGAGGACTGAGGACTGCGGATTGAGGATTGAGAATTGAGGATTGAGGATTGAGGATTGAGGATTGAAGATTGAGGATTGGGTATTGATTATTGAACATTGAGGATTGAGGATTGGGGATCGAGGATTGAGGGTTGAGGATTGAAGATTGAATATTGATGATTGAAGATTGAGGATTGAGGACTGAGGGTTGTGGATTGAGGACGAGGACTGAGGGTTGGTTATTGATGTTTGAGGTCAGAAGATTGAGGATTGAGGATTGAGAATTGAGGATTGAGGATTGAGGATTGAAGATTGAGGATTGGGTATTGAGGATTGAAGAATGAGGACTGAGGATTTAGGATTGAGGATCGAGGATTGAAGATTGAGTATTGAGGATTGAATATTGAGGATTGAGGATTGAGGATTGAGGATTGAGGATTGAGGATTCAGGATTGAGGAATGAGGATTGAAGATTGAGGATTGAGGATTGATGATTGAAGATTGAGTGTTGAGGATTGAAGACTGAGCATTGATGATTGAGGATTGAGGATTGAGGATTGAGGATTGAGGATTGAGTATTGAAGGTTGAGGATTGATGATTGAGGATTGAGGATTGAGGATTGAGGATTGAGTATTGAGGACTGAGGATTGAAGATTGAGGATTGAGGATTGAGGATTAAAGAGTGAGTATTGAGGATTGAAGATTGAGAATTGAGGATTGAGGATTGAACATTGAGGACTGAGTGTTGAGGGTTGAGGGATGAGAATTGATGTTTGTGGATAGAGATTTGAAGATTGCAGATTGAGTATTGTGTATTGAAAACTGTGAATTGAAGATATTCTATTGAGGATTGAGGATTGTCACCTGATTGTTGAGGACTGAGGGCTGATGATTGAGGATTCAGGATTGAGGATTCAGAATTGAGGTTTGAGGACTGAGGATTGAGGATTGAAGATTGAGTATTGAGGATTGAGGATTGAGGATTGAGGATTGGGGATTGAGGATTGAGTATTGAAGGTTGAGTATTGAGGATTGAAGATTGAGGATTGAGGACTGAGGATTGAGGATTGAGTATTGAGGACTGCGGATTGAGGATTGAGAATTGAGGATTGAGGATTGAGGATTGAGGATTGAAGATTGAGGATTGGGTATTGATTATTGAACATTGAGGATTGAGGATTGGGGATCGAGGATTGAGGGTTGAGGATTGAAGATTGAATATTGATGATTGAAGATTGAGGATTGAGGACTGAGGGTTGTGGATTGAGGACGAGGACTGAGGGTTGATTATTGATGTTTGAGGTCAGAAGATTGAGGATTGAGGATTGAGAATTGAGGATTGAGTATTGAGGATTGAAGATTGAGGATTGGGTATTGAGGATTGAAGAATGAGGACTGAGGATTTAGGATTGAGGATCGAGGATTGAAGATTGAGTATTGAGGATTGAATATTGAGGATTGAGGATTGAGGATTGAGGATTGAGGATTGAGGATTCAGGATTGAGGATTGAGGATTGAAGATTGAGGATTGAGGATTGATGATTAAAGATTGAGTGTTGAGGATTGAAGACTGAGCATTGATGATTGAGGATTGAGGATTGAGGATTGAGGATTGAGGATTGAGTATTGAAGGTTGAGGATTGATGATTGAGGATTGAGGATTGAGGATTGAGGATTGAGTATTGAGGACTGAGGATTGAAGATTGAGGATTGAGGATTGAGGATTAAAGAGTGAGTATTGAGGATTGAAGATTGAGAATTGAGGATTGAGGATTGAACATTGAGGACTGAGTGTTGAGGGTTGAGGGATGAGAATTGATGTTTGTGGATAGAGATTTGAAGATTGCAGATTGAGTATTGTGTATTGAAAACTGTGAATTGAAGATATTCTATTGAGGATTGAGGATTGTCACCTGATTGTTGAGGACTGAGGGCTGATGATTGAGGATTCAGGATTGAGGATACAGAATTGAGGTTTGAGGACAGAGGATTGAGGATTGAGGATTGAAGATTGAGTATTGAGGATTGAAGATTGAGGATTGAGGATTGAGGACTGAGGATTGAGGATGAGGGCTGAGGGTTGAGGATTGAGTATTGAGGATTGAGGATTGACGATTGAGGATTGAGGATTGAGGATTGAGTGTTGAGGATTGAGGACAGGGACTGACGGTTGAGGATTGAGGTTTGAGGGTTGAGGTTTGAGGTTTGAGGACTAAGGACTGAGGATTGAGGATTGAGAATTGAGGATTGAGGATTGAGGATTGAGGATTGACGATTGAGGATTGGGAATTGAGTATTGAGCATTGAGGATTGAGGATTGAGGATCCAGGATTGAGGGTTGAGGATTGAAGATTCAATATTGATGATTGAAGATTGAGGATTGAAGATTGAGTGTTGCGGATTGAGGACGAGGACTGAGGGTTGAGTATTGATGTTTGAGGTCTGAAGGTTGAGGATTGAGGATTGAGAATTGAGGATTGAGGATTGGGGATTGAAGAGTGAGGATTGAAGGATGAGGACTGAGGATTTAGGATTGAGGATTGAGTATTGAGGATTGAGGATTGAGGATTGAAGATTGAGTATTGAGGATTGAAGATTGAGGATTGTGGATTGAAGATTGAGTATTGAGGATTGAAGATTGAGGATTGAGGATTGAGGATTGAGAATTGACGATGAGGGCTGCGGGTTGAGGGTTGAGGTTTGAGGACTGAGGACTGCGGATTGAGGATTGAGAATTGAGGATTGAGGATTGAGGATTGAGGATTGAAGATTGAGGATTGGGTATTGATTATTGAACATTGAGGATTGAGGATTGGGGATCGAGGATTGAGGGTTGAGGATTGAAGATTGAATATTGATGATTGAAGATTGAGGATTGAGGACTGAGGGTTGTGGATTGAGGACGAGGACTGAGGGTTGATTATTGATGTTTGAGGTCAGAAGATTGAGGATTGAGGATTGAGAATTGAGGATTGAGGATTGAGGATTGAAGATTGAGGATTGGGTATTGAGGATTGAAGAATGAGGACTGAGGATTTAGGATTGAGGATCGAGGATTGAAGATTGAGTATTGAGGATTGAATATTGAGGATTGAGGATTGAGGATTGAGGATTGAGGATTCAGGATTGAGGATTGAGAATTGAAGATTGAGGATTGAGGATTGATGATTGAAGATTGAGTGTCGAGGATTGAAGACTGAGCATTGATGATTGAGGATTGAGGATTGAGGATTGAGGATTGAGGATTGAGTATTGAAGGTTGAGGATTGATGATTGAGGATTGAGGATTGAGGATTGAGGATTGAGTATTGAGGACTGAGGATTGAAGATTGAGGATTGAGGATTGAGGATTAAAGAGTGAGTATTGAGGATTGGAGATTGAGAATTGAGGATTGAGGATTGAACATTGAGGACTGAGTGTTGAGGGTTGAGGGATGAGAATTGATGTTTGTGGATAGAGATTTGAAGATTGCAGATTGAGTATTGTGTATTGAAAACTGTGAATTGAAGATATTCTATTGAGGATTGAGGATTGTCACCTGATTGTTGAGGACTGAGGGCTGATGATTGAGGATTCAGGATTGAGGATTCAGAATTGAGGTTTGAGGACTGAGGATTGAGGATTGAAGATTGAGTATTGAGGATTGAGGATTGAGGATTGAGGATTGGGGATTGAGGATTGAGTATTGAAGGTTGAGTATTGAGGATTGAAGATTGAGGATTGAGGACTGAGGATTGAGGATTGAGTATTGAGGATTGAGGATTGAGGATTGAAGATTGAGTATTGAGGATTGAAGATTGAGTATTGTGGATTGAAGATTGAGTATTGAGGATTGAAGATTGAGGATTGAGAATTGAGGATTGAGAATTGACGATGAGGGCTGAGGGTTGAGGATTGAGGTTTGAGGACTGAGGACTGAGGATTGAGGATTGAGAATGGGGATTGAGGATTGAAGATTTAGGATTGAAGACTGAGGATAGGGTATTGAGGATTGAACATTGAGGATTGAGGATCGAGGATTGAAGATTGAGTATTGAGGATTGAATATTGAGGATTGAGGATTGAGGATTGAGGATTGAGGATTGAGGATTCAGGATTGAGGATTGAGGATTGAAGATTGAGGATTGAGGATTGATGATTAAAGATTGAGTGTTGAGGATTGAAGACTGAGCATTGATGATTGAGGATTGAGGATTGAGGATTGAGGATTGAGGATTGAGGATTGAGTATTGAAGGTTGAGGATTGATGATTGAGGATTGAGGATTGAGGATTGAGGATTGAGTATTGAGGACTGAGGATTGAAGATTGAGGATTGAGGATTGAGGATTAAAGAGTGAGTATTGAGGATTGAAGATTGAGAATTGAGGATTGAGGATTGAACATTGAGGACTGAGTGTTGAGGGTTGAGGGATGAGAATTGATGTTTGTGGATAGAGATTTGAAGATTGCAGATTGAGTATTGTGTATTGAAAACTGTGAATTGAAGATATTCTATTGAGGATTGAGGATTGTCACCTGATTGTTGAGGACTGAGGGCTGATGATTGAGGATTCAGGATTGAGGATACAGAATTGAGGTTTGAGGACTGAGGATTGAGGATTGAGGATTGAAGATTGAGTATTGAGGATTGAAGATTGAGGATTGAGGATTGAGGATTGAGGTTTAAGGAGTGAGGATTGAGGGTTGAGGATTGAGGATTGACGCTTGAGGATTGAGGGTTGAGGATGGAGGATTGAAAAGAGTGGACTGAGTGTTGAGGATTGAGTGTTGAGAATTGATGTTTGAGGATTGAGATTTGATTATTGAATATTGTGGATTGAGTATTGAACCATGATAATTCAGGATACACTATTGAGTATTAGGAATTGAGGATTGATGGTTGAGTATTGAGGATTGGTGGTTGAGGGTTGTGTGTTGAATATTGAGGATAGAGGATTGAGGATTGAGGATTGAAGATTGAGGATTGAATATTGAGTATTGAGGATTGAAGATTGAGGATTGAGGATTGAGTGTTGAGGATTGAGCACGAGGACTGACGGTTGAGGATTGAGGTTTGAGGTCTGAGGATTGAGGATTGAGGATTCAGCATTGAGGATTGAAGATTGAGGACTGGGGATTGCGGATTGAAGATTGACGATTGACGATTGTGGATTGAGGATTGAGGATTGAACGTTGAGGACTGAGTATTGAGGGTTGAGTGATGAGAACCGATGTTTGTGGATAGAGGTTTGAAGAATGCAGATTGAGTATTGAGTATTGAAAACTGTGAATTGAGGATATTCTATTGAGGATTCAGGGTTGACAACTGATTGTTGAGGACTGAGGGCTGAAGATTGAGGATTCAGGATTGAGGATTCAGAATTGAGGTTTGAGGACTGAGGATTGATGATTGAAGATTGAGTATCGAGGATTGAAGATTGAGGATTGAGGATTGAGGACTGAGGATTGAGGATGAGGGCTGAGGGTTGAGTATTGAGGTTTGAGGACTGATGACTGAGGATTGAGGATTGAGAATTGAGGACTGAGGATTGAGTGTTGAAGATTGAGGATTGGGTATTGAGTATTGAAGAATGAGGATAGAGGATTGAGGATTGAGGATTGAGGATTGAAGATTGAGGATTGAGGATTGAGGACTGACGATTGAGGATTAAGGATTGAGGATTGAGTGTTGAGGATTGAGGACAGGGACTGACGGTTGAGGATTGAGGTATGAGGGTTGAGGTTTGAGGTTTGAGGACTGAGGACTGAGGATTGAGGATTGAGAATTGAGGATTGAGGATTGAGGATTGAGGATTGACGATTGAGGATTGGGAATTGAGGATTGAGGATTGAGGATTGAGGATTGAAGATTGAGGATTGGGTATTGATTATTGAACATTGAGGATTGAGGATTGGGGATCCAGGATTGAGGGTTGAGGATTGAAGATTGAATATTGATGATTGAAGATTGAGGATTGAGGACTGAGGGTTGTGGATTGAGGACGAGGACTGAGGGTTGATTATTGATGTTTGAGGTCAGAAGATTGAGGATTGAGGATTGAGAATTGAGGATTGAGGATTGAGGATTGAAGATTGAGGATTGGGTATTGAGGATTGAAGAATGAGGACTGAGGATTTAGGATTGAGGATCGAGGATTGAAGATTGAGTATTGAGGATTGAATATTGAGGATTGAGGATTGAGGATTGAGGATTGAGGATTGAGGATTCAGGATTGAGGATTGAGGATTGAAGATTGAGGATTGAGGATTGATGATTGAAGATTGAGTGTTGAGGATTGAAGACTGAGCATTGATGATTGAGGATTGAGGATTGAGGATTGAGGATTGAGGATTGAGTATTGAAGGTTGAGGATTGATGATTGAGGATTGAGGATTGAGGATTGAGGATTGAGTATTGAGGACTGAGGATTGAAGATTGAGGATTGAGGATTGAGGATTAAAGAGTGAGTATTGAGGATTGAAGATTGAGAATTGAGGATTGAGGATTGAACATTGAGGACTGAGTGTTGAGGGTTGAGGGATGAGAATTGATGTTTGTGGATAGAGATTTGAAGATTGCAGATTGAGTATTGTGTATTGAAAACTGTGAATTGAAGATATTCTATTGAGGATTGAGGATTGTCACCTGATTGTTGAGGACTGAGGGCTGATGATTGAGGATTCAGGATTGAGGATTCAGAATTGAGGTTTGAGGACTGAGGATTGAGGATTGAAGATTGAGTATTGAGGATTGAGGATTGAGGATTGAGGATTGGGGATTGAGGATTGAGTATTGAAGGTTGAGTATTGAGGATTGAAGATTGAGGATTGAGGACTGAGGATTGAGGATTGAGTATTGAGGATTGAGGATTGAGGATTGAAGATTGAGTATTGAGGATTGATGATTGAGTATTGTGGATTGAAGATTGAGTATTGAGGATTGAAGATTGAGGATTGAGAATTGAGGATTGAGAATTGACGATGAGGGCTGAGGGTTGAGGATTGAGGTTTGAGGACTGAGGACTGAGGATTGAGGATTGAGAATGGGGATTGAGGATTGAAGATTTAGGATTGAAGACTGAGGATTGGGTATTGAGGATTGAACATTGAGGATTGAGGATTGAGTATCGAGGATTGAGGATTGAGGATTGAAGATTGAATATTGATGATTGTAGATTGAGGATTGAGGATTGAAGATTGAGGATTGAGGATTGATGATTAAAGATTGAGTATTGAGGATTGAAGATTGAGGATTGATGATTGAGGATTGAGGATTGAGGATTGAGGATTGAGGATTGAGGATTGAGTATTGAAGATTGAGGATTGATGATTGAGGATTGAGGATTGAGGATTGAGGATTGAGGATTGAGTATTGATGACTGAGGAATGAAGATTGAGGATTGAGGATTGAGGATTAAAGATTGAGTATTGCGGATTGAAGATTGAGAATTGAGGATTGAGGATTGAAGATTGAGGATTGAGAATTGAGGATTGAGAATTGACGATGAGGGCTGAGGGTTGAGGATTGAGGTTTGAGGACTGAGGACTGAGGATTGAGGATTGAGAATTGAGGATTGAGGATTGAGGATTGAGGATTGAAGATTGAGGATTGAGGGTTGATGATTAAAGATTGAGTATTGAGGATTGAAGATTGAGGATTGATGATTGAGGATTGAGGATTGAGGATTGAGGATTGAGGATTGAGGATTGAGTATTGAAAATTGAGGATTGATGATTGAGGATTGAGGATTGAGGATTGAGGATTGAGTATTGATGACTGAGGATTGAAGATTGAGGATTGAGGATTGAGGATTAAAGATTGAGTATTGCGGATTGAAGATTGAGAATTGAGGATTGAGGATTGAAAATTGAGGACTGAGTGTTGTGGGTTGAGTGATGAGAATTGATGTTTGTGGATAGAGATTTGAAGATTCCAGATTGAGTATTCTGTATTGAAAACTGTGAATTGATGATATTCTATTGAGGATTGAGGATTGTCACCTGATTGTTGAGGACTGAGGGCTGAAGATTGAGGATTCAGGATTGGGGATTGTGAATTGAGGTTTGAGGACTGAGGATTGAGGACGGAGGATTGAAGATTGAGTATTGAGGATTGAAGATTGAGGATTGAGGATTGAGGATTGAGGATTGAGGATTGTGGGTTGAGGATGAGGGCTGAGGGTTGAGTATTGAGGTTTGAGGACTGAGGACTGAGGATTGAGTATTCAGAATCGAGGATTGAGGATAGAGTGTTGAAGATTGAGGATTGGGTATTGAGGATTGAGGATTGAGGATTGAAGGTTGAGGATTGTGAATTGAAGATTGAGTATCGAGGATTGAAGATTCAGGATTGAGGATTGAGGATTGAGAGTTGACGATGAGGGCTGAGGGTTGAGAATTGAGGTTTGAGGACTGAGGACTGAGGATTGAGGATTGAGAATTGAGGATTGAGGATTGAGGATTGAGGATTGAAGATTGAGGATTGGGTATTGAGGATTGAACATTGAGGATTGAGGATTGAGGATCGAGGATTGAGGATTGAGGATTGAAGACTGAATATTGATGATTGAAGGTTGAGGATTGAGGATTGAGGGTTGTGGATTGAGGACGAGGACTGAGGGTTGAGTATTGATGTTTGAGGTCTGAGGATTGAGGATTGAGGATTGAGAATTGAGGATTGAAGATTGAGTATTGAGGACTGAAGGTTGAGGATTGAGGATTGAGGATTGAAGATTGAGGACTTAGTGTTGAGGGTTGAGTGATGGGAATTGATGTTTGTGGATTGAGATTTGAAGATTGAAGAATGGGGATTGAGTATTGAAAACTGTGAATTGAGGATATTCTATTGAGGATTGAGGATTGACAATTGATTGTTGAGGACTGAGGGCTAAAGATTGAGGATTCAGGATTGAGGAATCGGGATTGAGGTTTAAGGACTGAGGATAGAGGGTTGAGGATTGAGGATTGACGCTTGAGGATTGAGGGTTGAGGATGGAGGATTGAAAAGAGTGGACTGAGTGTTGAGGATTGAGTGTTGAGAATTGATGTTTGAGGATAGAGGTTTGAAGAATGCAGATTGAGTATTGAGTATTGAAAACTGTGAATTGAGGATATTCTATTGAGGATTCAGGGTTGACAACTGATTGTTGAGGACTGAGGGCTGAAGATTGAGGATTCAGGATTGAGGATTCAGAATTGAGGTTTGAGGACTGAGGATTGATGATTGAAGATTGAGTATCGAGGATTGAAGATTGAGGATTGAGGATTGAGGACTGAGGATTGAGGATGAGGGCTGAGGGTTGAGTATTGAGGTTTGAGGACTGAGGACTGAGGATTGAGGATTGAGAATTGAGGACTGAGGATTGAGTGTTGAAGATTGAGGATTGGGTATTGAGTATTGAAGAATGAGGATAGAGGATTGAGGATTGAGGATTGAGGATTGAAGATTGAGGATTGAGGATTGAGGATTGACGATTGAGGATTAAGGATTGAGGATTGAGTGTTGAGGATTGAGGACAGGGACTGACGGTTGAGGATTGAGGTATGAGGGTTGAGGTTTGAGGTTTGAGGACTGAGGACTGAGGATTGAGGATTGAGAATTGAGGATTGAGGATTGAGGATTGAGGATTGACGATTGAGGATTGGTAATTGAGGATTGAGCATTGAGGATTGAGGATTGAGGATCCAGGATTGAGGGTTGAGGATTGAAGATTCAATATTGATGATTGAAGATTGAGGATTGAAGATTGAGTGTTGTGGATTGAGGACGAGGACTGAGGGTTGAGTATTGATGTTTGAGGTCTGAAGGTTGAGGATTGAGGATTGAGGATTGAGGATTGAAGATTGAGGATTGGGTATTCAGGATTGAAGGATGAGGACTGAGGATTTAGGATTGAGGATTGAGTATTGAGGATTGAGGATTGAGGATTGAAGATTGAGTATTGAGGATTGAAGATTGAGGATTGTGGATTGAAGATTGAGTATTGAGGATTGAAGATTGAGGATTGAGGATTGAGGATTGAGAATTGACGATGAGGGCTGCGGGTTGAGGGTTGAGGTTTGAGGACTGAGGACTGCGGATTGAGGATTGAGAATTGAGGATTGAGGATTGAGGATTGAGGATTGAAGATTGAGGATTGGGTATTGATTATTGAACATTGAGGATTGAGGATTGGGGATCGAGGATTGAGGGTTGAGGATTGAAGATTGAATATTGATGATTGAAGATTGAGGATTGAGGACTGAGGGTTGTGGATTGAGGACGAGGACTGAGGGTTGATTATTGATGTTTGAGGTCAGAAGATTGAGGATTGAGGATTGAGAATTGAGGATTGAGGATTGAGGATTGAAGATTGAGGATTGGGTATTGAGGATTGAACAATGAGGACTGAGGATTTAGGATTGAGGATCGAGGATTGAAGATTGAGTATTGAGGATTGAATATTGAGGATTGAGGATTGAGGATTGAGGATTGAGGATTGAGGATTCAGGATTGAGGATTGAGGATTGAAGATTGAGGATTGAGGATTGATGATTGAAGATTGAGTGTTGAGGATTGAAGACTGAGCATTGATGATTGAGGATTGAGGATTGAGGATTGAGGATTGAGGATTGAGTATTGAAGGTTGAGGATTGATGATTGAGGATTGAGGATTGAGGATTGAGGATTGAGTATTGAGGACTGAGGATTGAAGATTGAGGATTGAGGATTGAGGATTAAAGAGTGAGTATTGAGGATTGAAGATTGAGAATTGAGGATTGAGGATTGAACATTGAGGACTGAGTGTTGAGGGTTGAGGGATGAGAATTGATGTTTGTGGATAGAGATTTGAAGATTGCAGATTGTGTATTGTGTATTGAAAACTGTGAATTGAAGATATTCTATTGAGGATTGAGGATTGTCACCTGATTGTTGAGGACTGAGGGCTGATGATTGAGGATTCAGGATTGAGGATTCAGAATTGAGGTTTGAGGACTGAGGATTGAGGATTGAAGATTGAGTATTGAGGATTGAGGATTGAGGATTGAGGATTCAGAATTGAGGTTTGAGGACTGAGGATTGAGGATTGAAGATTGAGTATTGAGGATTGAGGATTGAGGATTGAGGATTGGGGATTGAGGATTGAGTATTGAAGGTTGAGTATTGAGGATTGAAGATTGAGGATTGAGGACTGAGGATTGAGGATTGAGTATTGAGGATTGAGGATTGAGGATTGAAGATTGAGTATTGAGGATTGATGACTGAGTATTGTGGATTGAAGATTGAGTATTGAGGATTGAAGATTGAGGATTGAGAATTGAGGATTGAGAATTGACGATGAGGGCTGAGGGTTGAGGATTGAGGTTTGAGGACGGAGGACTGAGGATTGAGGATTGAGAATGGGGATTGAGGATTGAAGATTTAGGATTGAAGACTGAGGATTGGGTATTGAGGATTGAACATTGAGGATTGAGGATTGAGTATCGAGGATTGAGGATTGAGGATTGAAGATTGAATATTGATGATTGTAGATTGAGGATTGAGGATTGAAGATTGAGGATTGAGGATTGATGATTAAAGATTGAGTATTGAGGATTGAAGATTGAGGATTGATGATTGAGGATTGAGGATTGAGGATTGAGGATTGAGGATTGAGGATTGAGTATTGAAGATTGAGGATTGATGATTGAGGATTGAGGATTGAGGATTGAGGATTGAGGATTGAGTATTGATGACTGAGGATTGAAGATTGAGGATTGAGGATTGAGGATTAAAGATTGAGTATTGCGGATTGAAGATTGAGAATTGAGGATTGAGGATTGAAGATTGAGGATTGAGAATTGAGGATTGAGAATTGACGATGGGGGCTGAGGGTTGAGGATTGAGGTTTGAGGACTGAGGACAGAGGATTGAGGATTGAGAATTGAGGATTGAGGATTGAGGATTGAGGATTGAAGATTGAGGATTGAGGGTTGATGATTAAAGATTGAGTATTGAGGATTGAAGATTGAGGATTGATGATTGAGGATTGAGGATTGAGGATTGAGGATTGAGGATTGAGGATTGAGTATTGAAAATTGAGGATTGATGATTGAGGATTGAGGATTGAGGATTGAGGATTGAGTATTGATGACTGAGGATTGAAGATTGAGGATTGAGGATTGAGGATTAAAGATTGAGTATTGCGGATTGAAGATTGAGAATTGAGGATTGAGGATTGAAAATTGAAGACTGAGTGTTGTGGGTTGAGTGATGAGAATTGATGTTTGTGGATAGAGATTTGAAGATTCCAGATTGAGTATTCTGTATTGAAAACTGTGAATTGATGATATTCTATTGAGGATTGAGGATTGTCACCTGATTGTTGAGGACTGAGGGCTGAAGATTGAGGAGTCAGGATTGGGGATTGTGAATTGAGGTTTGAGGACTGAGGATTGAGGACGGAGGATTGAAGATTGAGTATTGAGGATTGAAGATTGAGGATTGAGGATTGAGGATTGAGGATTGAGGATTGTGGGTTGAGGATGAGGGCTGAGGGTTGAGTATTGAGGTTTGAGGACTGAGGACTGAGGATTGAGTATTCAGAATCGAGGATTGAGGATAGAGTGTTGAAGATTGAGGATTGGGTATTGAGGATTGAGGATTGAGGATTGAAGGTTGAGGATTGTGAATTGAAGATTGAGTATCGAGGATTGAAGATTGAGGATTGAGGATTGAGGATTGAGAGTTGACGATGAGGGCTGAGGGTTGAGAATTGAGGTTTGAGGACTGAGGACTGAGGATTGAGGATTGAGAATTGAGGATTGAGGATTGAGGATTGAGGATTGAAGATTGAGGATTGGGTATTGAGGATTGAACATTGAGGATTGAGGATTGAGGATCGAGGATTGAGGATTGAGGATTGAAGACTGAATATTGATGATTGAAGGTTGAGGATTGAGGATTGAGGGTTGTGGATTGAGGACGAGGACTGAGGGTTGAGTATTGATGTTTGAGGTCTGAGGATTGAGGATTGAGGATTGAGAATTGAGGATTGAAGATTGAGTATTGAGGACTGAAGGTTGAGGATTGAGGATTGAGGATTGAAGATTGAGGACTTAGTGTTGAGGGTTGAGTGATGGGAATTGATGTTTGTGGATTGAGATTTGAAGATTGAAGAATGGGGATTGAGTATTGAAAACTGTGAATTGAGGATATTCTATTGAGGATTGAGGATTGACAATTGATTGTTGAGGACTGAGGGCTAAAGATTGAGGATTCAGGATTGAGGAATCGGGATTGAGGTTTAAGGACTCAGGATAGAGGGTTGAGGATTGAGGATTGACGCTTGAGGATTGAGGGTTGAGGATGGAGGATTGAAAAGAGTGGACTGAGTGTTGAGGATTGAGTGTTGAGAATTGATGTTTGAGGATAGAGGTTTGAAGAATGGAGATTGAGTATTGAGTATTGAAAACTGTGAATTGAGGATATTCTATTGAGGATTCAGGGTTGACAACTGATTGTTGAGGACTGAGGGCTGAAGATTGAGGATTCAGGATTGAGGATTCAGAATTGAGGTTTGAGGACTGAGGATTGATGATTGAAGATTGAGTATCGAGGATTGAAGATTGAGGATTGAGGATTGAGGACTGAGGATTGAGGATGAGGGCTGAGGGTTGAGTATTGAGGTTTGAGGACTGAGGACTGAGGATTGAGGATTGAGAATTGAGGACTGAGGATTGAGTGTTGAAGATTGAGGATTGGGTATTGAGTATTGAAGAATGAGGATAGAGGATTGAGGATTGAGGATTGAGGATTGAAGATTGAGGATTGAGGATTGAGTATTGAGGATTGAGGATTGAGGATTGAAGATTGAGTATTGAGGATTGAAGATTGAGGATTGTGGATTGAAGATTGAGTATTGAGGATTGAAGGTTGAGGATTGAGGATTGAGGATTGAGAATTGACGATGAGGGCTGCGGGTTGAGGGTTGAGGTTTGAGGACTGAGGACTGCGGATTGAGGATTGAGAATTGAGGATTGAGGATTGAGGACTGAGGACTGAGGATTGAGGATTGAGAATTGAGGATTGAGGATTGAGGATTGAGGATTGACGATTGAGGATTGGTAATTGAGGATTGAGCATTGAGAATTGAGGATTGAGGATCCAGGATTGAGGGTTGAGGATTGAAGATTCAATATTGATGATTGAAGATTGAGGATTGAAGATTGAGTGTTGTGGATTGAGGACGAGGACTGAGGGTTGAGTATTGATGTTTGAGGTCTGAAGGTTGAGGATTGAGGATTGAGGATTGAGGATTGAAGATTGAGGATTGGGTATTGAGGATTGAAGGATGAGGACTGAGGATTTAGGATTGAGGATTGAGTATTGAGGATTGAGGATTGAGGATTGAAGATTGAGTATTGAGGATTGAAGATTGAGGATTGTGGATTGAAGATTGAGTATTGAGGATTGAAGGTTGAGGATTGAGGATTGAGGATTGAGTATTGACGATGAGGGCTGCGGGTTGAGGGTTGAGGTTTGAGGACTGAGGACTGCGGATTGAGGATTGAGAATTGAGGATTGAGGATTGAGGATTGAGGATTGAAGATTGAGGATTGGGTATTGATTATTGAAGATTGAGGATTGAGGATTGGGGATCGAGGATTGAGGGTTGAGGATTGAAGATTGAATATTGATGATTGAAGATTGAGGATTGAGGACTGAGGGTTGTGGATTGAGGACGAGGACTGAGGGTTGATTATTGATGTTTGAGGTCAGAAGATTGAGGATTGAGGATTGAGAATTGAGGATTGAGTATTGAGGATTGAAGATTGAGGATTGGGTATTGAGGATTGAAGAATGAGGACTGAGGATTTAGGATTGAGGATCGAGGATTGAAGATTGAGTATTGAGGATTGAATATTGAGGATTGAGGATTGAGGATTGAGGATTGAGGATTGAGGATTGAGGATTCAGGATTGAGGATTGAGGATTGAAGATTGAGGATTGAGGATTGATGATTAAAGATTGAGTGTTGAGGATTGAAGACTGAGCATTGATGATTGAGGATTGAGGATTGAGGATTGAGGATTGAGGATTGAGTATTGAAGGTTGAGGATTGATGATTGAGGATTGAGGATTGAGGATTGAGGATTGAGTATTGAGGACTGAGGATTGAAGATTGAGGATTGAGGATTGAGGATTAAAGAGTGAGTATTGAGGATTGAAGATTGAGAATTGAGGATTGAGGATTGAACATTGAGGACTGAGTGTTGAGGGTTGAGGGATGAGAATTGATGTTTGTGGATAGAGATTTGAAGATTGCAGATTGAGTATTGTGTATTGAAAACTGTGAATTGAAGATATTCTATTGAGGATTGAGGATTGTCACCTGATTGTTGAGGACTGAGGGCTGATGATTGAGGATTCAGGATTGAGGATACAGAATTGAGGTTTGAGGACTGAGGATTGAGGATTGAGGATTGAAGATTGAGTATTGAGGATTGAAGATTGAGGATTGAGGATTGAGGACTGAGGATTGAGGATGAGGGCTGAGGGTTGAGGATTGAGTATTGAGGATTGAGGATTGACGATTGAGGATTGAGGAATGAGGATTGAGTGTTGAGGATTGAGGACAGGGACTGACGGTTGAGGATTGAGGTTTGAGGGTTGAGGTTTGAGGTTTGAGGACTGAGGACTGAGGATTGAGGATTGAGAATTGAGGATTGAGGATTGAGGATTGAGGATTGACGATTGAGGATTGGGAATTGAGTATTGAGCATTGAGGATTGAGGATTGAGGATCCAGGATTGAGGGTTGAGGATTGAAGATTCAATATTGATGATTGAAGATTGAGGATTGAAGATTGAGTGTTGTGGATTGAGGACGAGGACTGAGGGTTGAGTATTGATGTTTGAGGTCTGAAGGTTGAGGATTGAGGATTGAGAATTGAGGATTGAGGATTGGGGATTGAAGAGTGAGGATTGAAGGATGAGGACTGAGGATTTAGGATTGAGGATTGAGTATTGAGGATTGAGGATTGAGGATTGAAGATTGAGTATTGAGGATTGAAGATTGAGGATTGTGGATTGAAGATTGAGTATTGAGGATTGAAGATTGAGGATTGAGGATTGAGGATTGAGAATTGACGATGAGGGCTGCGGGTTGAGGGTTGAGGTTTGAGGACTGAGGACTGCGGATTGAGGATTGAGAATTGAGGATTGAGGATTGAGGATTGAGGATTGAAGATTGAGGATTGGGTATTGATTATTGAACATTGAGGATTGAGGATTGGGGATCGAGGATTGAGGGTTGAGGATTGAAGATTGAATATTGATGATTGAAGATTGAGGATTGAGGACTGAGGGTTGTGGATTGAGGACGAGGACTGAGGGTTGATTATTGATGTTTGAGGTCAGAAGATTGAGGATTGAGGATTGAGAATTGAGGATTGAGGATTGAGGATTGAAGATTGAGGATTGGGTATTGAGGATTGAAGAATGAGGACTGAGGATTTAGGATTGAGGATCGAGGATTGAAGATTGAGTATTGAGGATTGAATATTGAGGATTGAGGATTGAGGATTGAGGATTGAGGATTGAGGATTCAGGATTGAGGATTGAGAATTGAAGATTGAGGATTGAGGATTGATGATTGAAGATTGAGTGTCGAGGATTGAAGACTGAGCATTGATGATTGAGGATTGAGGATTGAGGATTGAGGATTGAGGATTGAGTATTGAAGGTTGAGGATTGATGATTGAGGATTGAGGATTGAGGATTGAGGATTGAGTATTGAGGACTGAGGATTGAAGATTGAGGATTGAGGATTGAGGATTAAAGAGTGAGTATTGAGGATTGGAGATTGAGAATTGAGGATTGAGGATTGAACATTGAGGACTGAGTGTTGAGGGTTGAGGGATGAGAATTGATGTTTGTGTATAGAGATTTGAAGATTGCAGATTGAGTATTGTGTATTGAAAACTGTGAATTGAAGATATTCTATTGAGGATTGAGGATTGTCACCTGATTGTTGAGGACTGAGGGCTGATGATTGAGGATTCAGGATTGAGGATTCAGAATTGAGGTTTGAGGACTGAGGATTGAGGATTGAAGATTGAGTATTGAGGATTGAGGATTGAGGATTGAGGATTGGGGATTGAGGATTGAGTATTGAAGGTTGAGTATTGAGGATTGAAGATTGAGGATTGAGGACTGAGGATTGAGGATTGAGTATTGAGGATTGAGGATTGAGGATTGAAGATTGAGTATTGAGGATTGAAGATTGAGTATTGTGGATTGAAGATTGAGTATTGAGGATTGAAGATTGAGGATTGAGAATTGAGGATTGAGAATTGACGATGAGGGCTGAGGGTTGAGGATTGAGGTTTGAGGACTGAGGACTGAGGATTGAGGATTGAGAATGGGGATTGAGGATTGAAGATTTAGGATTGAAGACTGAGGATTGGGTATTGAGGATTGAACATTGAGGATTGAGGATTGAGTATCGAGGATTGAGGATTGAGGATTGAAGATTGAATATTGATGATTGTAGATTGAGGATTGAGGATTGAAGATTGAGGATTGAGGATTGATGATTAAAGATTGAGTATTGAGGATTGAAGATTGAGGATTGATGATTGAGGATTGAGGATTGAGGATTGAGGATTGAGGATTGAGGATTGAGTATTGAAGATTGAGGATTGATGATTGAGGATTGAGGATTGAGGATTGAGGATTGAGGATTGAGTATTGATGACTGAGGATTGAAGATTGAGGATTGAGGATTGAGGATTAAAGATTGAGTATTGCGGATTGAAGATTGAGAATTGAGGATTGAGGATTGAAGATTGAGGATTGAGAATTGAGGATTGAGAATTGACGATGAGGGCTGAGGGTTGAGGATTGAGGTTTGAGGACTGAGGACTGAGGATTGAGGATTGAGAATTGAGGATTGAGGATTGAGGATTGAGGATTGAAGATTGAGGATTGAGGGTTGATGATTAAAGATTGAGTATTGAGGATTGAAGATTGAGGATTGATGATGGAGGATTGAGGATTGAGGATTGAGGATTGAGGATTGAGGATTGAGTATTGAAATTTGAGGATTGATGATTGAGGATTGAGGACTGAGGATTGAGGATTGAGTATTGAGGATTGAGGATTGAGGATTGAAGATTGAGTATTGAGGATTGAAGATTGAGTATTGTGGATTGAAGATTGAGTATTGAGGATTGAAGATTGAGGATTGAGAATTGAGGATTGAGAATTGACGATGAGGGCTGAGGGTTGAGGATTGAGGTTTGAGGACTGAGGACTGAGGATTGAGGATTGAGAATGGGGATTGAGGATTGAAGATTTAGGATTGAAGACTGAGGATAGGGTATTGAGGATTGAACATTGAGGATTGAGGATCGAGGATTGAAGATTGAGTATTGAGGATTGAATATTGAGGATTGAGGATTGAGGATTGAGGATTGAGGATTGAGGATTCAGGATTGAGGATTGAGGATTGAAGATTGAGGATTGAGGATTGATGATTAAAGATTGAGTGTTGAGGATTGAAGACTGAGCATTGATGATTGAGGATTGAGGATTGAGGATTGAGGATTGAGGATTGAGGATTGAGTATTGAAGGTTGAGGATTGATGATTGAGGATTGAGGATTGAGGATTGAGGATTGAGTATTGAGGACTGAGGATTGAAGATTGAGGATTGAGGATTGAGGATTAAAGAGTGAGTATTGAGGATTGAAGATTGAGAATTGAGGATTGAGGATTGAACATTGAGGACTGAGTGTTGAGGGTTGAGGGATGAGAATTGATGTTTGTGGATAGAGATTTGAAGATTGCAGATTGAGTATTGTGTATTGAAAACTGTGAATTGAAGATATTCTATTGAGGATTGAGGATTGTCACCTGATTGTTGAGGACTGAGGGCTGATGATTGAGGATTCAGGATTGAGGATACAGAATTGAGGTTTGAGGACTGAGGATTGAGGATTGAGGATTGAAGATTGAGTATTGAGGATTGAAGATTGAGGATTGAGGATTGAGGATTGAGGTTTAAGGAGTGAGGATTGAGGGTTGAGGATTGAGGATTGACGCTTGAGGATTGAGGGTTGAGGATGGAGGATTGAAAAGAGTGGACTGAGTGTTGAGGATTGAGTGTTGAGAATTGATGTTTGAGGATTGAGATTTGATTATTGAATATTGTGGATTGAGTATTGAACCATGATAATTCAGGATACACTATTGAGTATTAGGAATTGAGGATTGATGGTTGAGTATTGAGGATTGGTGGTTGAGGGTTGTGTGTTGAATATTGAGGATAGAGGATTGAGGATTGAGGATTGAAGATTGAGGATTGAATATTGAGTATTGAGGATTGAAGATTGAGGATTGAGGATTGAGTGTTGAGGATTGAGCACGAGGACTGACGGTTGAGGATTGAGGTTTGAGGTCTGAGGATTGAGGATTGAGGATTCAGCATTGAGGATTGAAGATTGAGGACTGGGGATTGCGGATTGAAGATTGACGATTGACGATTGTGGATTGAGGATTGAGGATTGAACGTTGAGGACTGAGTATTGAGGGTTGAGTGATGAGAACCGATGTTTGTGGATAGAGGTTTGAAGAATGCAGATTGAGTATTGAGTATTGAAAACTGTGAATTGAGGATATTCTATTGAGGATTCAGGGTTGACAACTGATTGTTGAGGACTGAGGGCTGAAGATTGAGGATTCAGGATTGAGGATTCAGAATTGAGGTTTGAGGACTGAGGATTGATGATTGAAGATTGAGTATCGAGGATTGAAGATTGAGGATTGAGGATTGAGGACTGAGGATTGAGGATGAGGGCTGAGGGTTGAGTATTGAGGTTTGAGGACTGATGACTGAGGATTGAGGATTGAGAATTGAGGACTGAGGATTGAGTGTTGAAGATTGAGGATTGGGTATTGAGTATTGAAGAATGAGGATAGAGGATTGAGGATTGAGGATTGAGGATTGAAGATTGAGGATTGAGGATTGAGGACTGACGATTGAGGATTAAGGATTGAGGATTGAGTGTTGAGGATTGAGGACAGGGACTGACGGTTGAGGATTGAGGTATGAGGGTTGAGGTTTGAGGTTTGAGGACTGAGGACTGAGGATTGAGGATTGAGAATTGAGGATTGAGGATTGAGGATTGAGGATTGACGATTGAGGATTGGGAATTGAGGATTGAGGATTGAGGATTGAGGATTGAAGATTGAGGATTGGGTATTGATTATTGAACATTGAGGATTGAGGATTGGGGATCCAGGATTGAGGGTTGAGGATTGAAGATTGAATATTGATGATTGAAGATTGAGGATTGAGGACTGAGGGTTGTGGATTGAGGACGAGGACTGAGGGTTGATTATTGATGTTTGAGGTCAGAAGATTGAGGATTGAGGATTGAGAATTGAGGATTGAGGATTGAGGATTGAAGATTGAGGATTGGGTATTGAGGATTGAAGAATGAGGACTGAGGATTTAGGATTGAGGATCGAGGATTGAAGATTGAGTATTGAGGATTGAATATTGAGGATTGAGGATTGAGGATTGAGGATTGAGGATTGAGGATTCAGGATTGAGGATTGAGGATTGAAGATTGAGGATTGAGGATTGATGATTGAAGATTGAGTGTTGAGGATTGAAGACTGAGCATTGATGATTGAGGATTGAGGATTGAGGATTGAGGATTGAGGATTGAGTATTGAAGGTTGAGGATTGATGATTGAGGATTGAGGATTGAGGATTGAGGATTGAGTATTGAGGACTGAGGATTGAAGATTGAGGATTGAGGATTGAGGATTAAAGAGTGAGTATTGAGGATTGAAGATTGAGAATTGAGGATTGAGGATTGAACATTGAGGACTGAGTGTTGAGGGTTGAGGGATGAGAATTGATGTTTGTGGATAGAGATTTGAAGATTGCAGATTGAGTATTGTGTATTGAAAACTGTGAATTGAAGATATTCTATTGAGGATTGAGGATTGTCACCTGATTGTTGAGGACTGAGGGCTGATGATTGAGGATTCAGGATTGAGGATTCAGAATTGAGGTTTGAGGACTGAGGATTGAGGATTGAAGATTGAGTATTGAGGATTGAGGATTGAGGATTGAGGATTGGGGATTGAGGATTGAGTATTGAAGGTTGAGTATTGAGGATTGAAGATTGAGGATTGAGGACTGAGGATTGAGGATTGAGTATTGAGGATTGAGGATTGAGGATTGAAGATTGAGTATTGAGGATTGATGATTGAGTATTGTGGATTGAAGATTGAGTATTGAGGATTGAAGATTGAGGATTGAGAATTGAGGATTGAGAATTGACGATGAGGGCTGAGGGTTGAGGATTGAGGTTTGAGGACTGAGGACTGAGGATTGAGGATTGAGAATGGGGATTGAGGATTGAAGATTTAGGATTGAAGACTGAGGATTGGGTATTGAGGATTGAACATTGAGGATTGAGGATTGAGTATCGAGGATTGAGGATTGAGGATTGAAGATTGAATATTGATGATTGTAGATTGAGGATTGAGGATTGAAGATTGAGGATTGAGGATTGATGATTAAAGATTGAGTATTGAGGATTGAAGATTGAGGATTGATGATTGAGGATTGAGGATTGAGGATTGAGGATTGAGGATTGAGGATTGAGTATTGAAGATTGAGGATTGATGATTGAGGATTGAGGATTGAGGATTGAGGATTGAGGATTGAGTATTGATGACTGAGGAATGAAGATTGAGGATTGAGGATTGAGGATTAAAGATTGAGTATTGCGGATTGAAGATTGAGAATTGAGGATTGAGGATTGAAGATTGAGGATTGAGAATTGAGGATTGAGAATTGACGATGAGGGCTGAGGGTTGAGGATTGAGGTTTGAGGACTGAGGACTGAGGATTGAGGATTGAGAATTGAGGATTGAGGATTGAGGATTGAGGATTGAAGATTGAGGATTGAGGGTTGATGATTAAAGATTGAGTATTGAGGATTGAAGATTGAGGATTGATGATTGAGGATTGAGGATTGAGGATTGAGGATTGAGGATTGAGGATTGAGTATTGAAAATTGAGGATTGATGATTGAGGATTGAGGATTGAGGATTGAGGATTGAGTATTGATGACTGAGGATTGAAGATTGAGGATTGAGGATTGAGGATTAAAGATTGAGTATTGCGGATTGAAGATTGAGAATTGAGGATTGAGGATTGAAAATTGAGGACTGAGTGTTGTGGGTTGAGTGATGAGAATTGATGTTTGTGGATAGAGATTTGAAGATTCCAGATTGAGTATTCTGTATTGAAAACTGTGAATTGATGATATTCTATTGAGGATTGAGGATTGTCACCTGATTGTTGAGGACTGAGGGCTGAAGATTGAGGATTCAGGATTGGGGATTGTGAATTGAGGTTTGAGGACTGAGGATTGAGGACGGAGGATTGAAGATTGAGTATTGAGGATTGAAGATTGAGGATTGAGGATTGAGGATTGAGGATTGAGGATTGTGGGTTGAGGATGAGGGCTGAGGGTTGAGTATTGAGGTTTGAGGACTGAGGACTGAGGATTGAGTATTCAGAATCGAGGATTGAGGATAGAGTGTTGAAGATTGAGGATTGGGTATTGAGGATTGAGGATTGAGGATTGAAGGTTGAGGATTGTGAATTGAAGATTGAGTATCGAGGATTGAAGATTCAGGATTGAGGATTGAGGATTGAGAGTTGACGATGAGGGCTGAGGGTTGAGAATTGAGGTTTGAGGACTGAGGACTGAGGATTGAGGATTGAGAATTGAGGATTGAGGATTGAGGATTGAGGATTGAAGATTGAGGATTGGGTATTGAGGATTGAACATTGAGGATTGAGGATTGAGGATCGAGGATTGAGGATTGAGGATTGAAGACTGAATATTGATGATTGAAGGTTGAGGATTGAGGATTGAGGGTTGTGGATTGAGGACGAGGACTGAGGGTTGAGTATTGATGTTTGAGGTCTGAGGATTGAGGATTGAGGATTGAGAATTGAGGATTGAAGATTGAGTATTGAGGACTGAAGGTTGAGGATTGAGGATTGAGGATTGAAGATTGAGGACTTAGTGTTGAGGGTTGAGTGATGGGAATTGATGTTTGTGGATTGAGATTTGAAGATTGAAGAATGGGGATTGAGTATTGAAAACTGTGAATTGAGGATATTCTATTGAGGATTGAGGATTGACAATTGATTGTTGAGGACTGAGGGCTAAAGATTGAGGATTCAGGATTGAGGAATCGGGATTGAGGTTTAAGGACTGAGGATAGAGGGTTGAGGATTGAGGATTGACGCTTGAGGATTGAGGGTTGAGGATGGAGGATTGAAAAGAGTGGACTGAGTGTTGAGGATTGAGTGTTGAGAATTGATGTTTGAGGATAGAGGTTTGAAGAATGCAGATTGAGTATTGAGTATTGAAAACTGTGAATTGAGGATATTCTATTGAGGATTCAGGGTTGACAACTGATTGTTGAGGACTGAGGGCTGAAGATTGAGGATTCAGGATTGAGGATTCAGAATTGAGGTTTGAGGACTGAGGATTGATGATTGAAGATTGAGTATCGAGGATTGAAGATTGAGGATTGAGGATTGAGGACTGAGGATTGAGGATGAGGGCTGAGGGTTGAGTATTGAGGTTTGAGGACTGAGGACTGAGGATTGAGGATTGAGAATTGAGGACTGAGGATTGAGTGTTGAAGATTGAGGATTGGGTATTGAGTATTGAAGAATGAGGATAGAGGATTGAGGATTGAGGATTGAGGATTGAAGATTGAGGATTGAGGATTGAGGATTGACGATTGAGGATTAAGGATTGAGGATTGAGTGTTGAGGATTGAGGACAGGGACTGACGGTTGAGGATTGAGGTATGAGGGTTGAGGTTTGAGGTTTGAGGACTGAGGACTGAGGATTGAGGATTGAGAATTGAGGATTGAGGATTGAGGATTGAGGATTGACGATTGAGGATTGGTAATTGAGGATTGAGCATTGAGGATTGAGGATTGAGGATCCAGGATTGAGGGTTGAGGATTGAAGATTCAATATTGATGATTGAAGATTGAGGATTGAAGATTGAGTGTTGTGGATTGAGGACGAGGACTGAGGGTTGAGTATTGATGTTTGAGGTCTGAAGGTTGAGGATTGAGGATTGAGGATTGAGGATTGAAGATTGAGGATTGGGTATTCAGGATTGAAGGATGAGGACTGAGGATTTAGGATTGAGGATTGAGTATTGAGGATTGAGGATTGAGGATTGAAGATTGAGTATTGAGGATTGAAGATTGAGGATTGTGGATTGAAGATTGAGTATTGAGGATTGAAGGTTGAGGATTGAGGATTGAGGATTGAGTATTGACGATGAGGGCTGCGGGTTGAGGGTTGAGGTTTGAGGACTGAGGACTGCGGATTGAGGATTGAGAATTGAGGATTGAGGATTGAGGATTGAGGATTGAAGATTGAGGATTGGGTATTGATTATTGAACATTGAGGATTGAGGATTGGGGATCGAGGATTGAGGGTTGAGGATTGAAGATTGAATATTGATGATTGAAGATTGAGGATTGAGGACTGAGGGTTGTGGATTGAGGACGAGGACTGAGGGTTGATTATTGATGTTTGAGGTCAGAAGATTGAGGATTGAGGATTGAGAATTGAGGATTGAGTATTGAGGATTGAAGATTGAGGATTGGGTATTGAGGATTGAAGAATGAGGACTGAGGATTTAGGATTGAGGATCGAGGATTGAAGATTGAGTATTGAGGATTGAATATTGAGGATTGAGGATTGAGGATTGAGGATTGAGGATTGAGGATTCAGGATTGAGGATTGAGGATTGAAGATTGAGGATTGAGGATTGATGATTAAAGATTGAGTGTTGAGGATTGAAGACTGAGCATTGATGATTGAGGATTGAGGATTGAGTATTGAGGATTGAGGATTGAGTATTGAAGGTTGAGAATTGATGATTGAGGATTGAGGATTGAGGATTGAGGATTGAGTATTGAGGACTGAGGATTGAAGATTGAGGATTGAGGATTGAGGATTAAAGAGTGAGTATTGAGGATTGAAGATTGAGAATTGAGGATTGAGGATTGAACATTGAGGACTGAGTGTTGAGGGTTGAGGGATGAGAATTGATGTTTGTGGATAGAGATTTGAAGATTGCAGATTGAGTATTGTGTATTGAAAACTGTGAATTGAAGATATTCTATTGAGGATTGAGGATTGTCACCTGATTGTTGAGGACTGAGGGCTGATGATTGAGGATTCAGGATTGAGGATACAGAATTGAGGTTTGAGGACTGAGGATTGAGGATTGAGGATTGAAGATTGAGTATTGAGGATTGAAGATTGAGGATTGAGGATTGAGGACTGAGGATTGAGGATGAGGGCTGAGGGTTGAGGATTGAGTATTGAGGATTGAGGATTGACGATTGAGGATTGAGGATTGAGGATTGAGTGTTGAGGATTGAGGACAGGGACTGACGGTTGAGGATTGAGGTTTGATGGTTGAGGTTTGAGGTTTGAGGACTGAGGACTGAGGATTGAGGATTGAGAATTGAGGATTGAGGATTGAGGATTGAGGATTGACGATTGAGGATTGGGAATTGAGTATTGAGCATTGAGGATTGAGGATTGAGGATCCAGGATTGAGGGTTGGGGATTGAAGATTCAATATTGATGATTGAAGATTGAGGATTGAAGATTGAGTGTTGTGGATTGAGGACGAGGACTGAGGGTTGAGTATTGATGTTTGAGGTCTGAAGGTTGAGGATTGAGGATTGAGAATTGAGGATTGAGGATTGGGGATTGAAGAGTGAGGATTGAAGGATGAGGACTGAGGATTTAGGATTGAGGATTGAGTATTGAGGATTGAGGATTGAGGATTGAAGATTGAGTATTGAGGATTGAAGATTGAGGATTGTGGATTGAAGATTGAGTATTGAGGATTGAAGATTGAGGATTGAGGATTGAGGATTGAAAAGAGTGGACTGAGTGTTGAGGATTGAGTGTTGAGAATTGATGTTTGAGGATTGAGATTTGATTATTGAATATTGTGGATTGAGTATTGAACCATGATAATTCAGGATACACTATTGAGTATTAGGAATTGAGGATTGATGGTTGAGTATTGAGGATTGGTGGTTGAGGGTTGTGTGTTGAATATTGAGGATAGAGGATTGAGGATTGAGGATTGAAGATTGAGGATTGAATATTGAGTATTGATGATTGAAGATTGAGGATTGAGGATTGAGTGTTGAGGATTGAGCACGAGGACTGACGGTTGAGGATTGAGGTTTGAGGTCTGAGGATTGAGGATTGAGGATTCAGCATTGAGGATTGAAGATTGAGGACTGGGGATTGCCGATTGAAGATTGACGATTGAGGATTGTGGATTGAGGATTGAGGATTGAACGTTGAGGACTGAGTATTGAGGGTTGAGTGATGAGAATCGATGTTTGTGGATAGAGGTTTGAAGAATGCAGATTGAGTATTGAGTATTGAAAACTGTGAATTGAGGATATTCTATTGAGGATTCAGGGTTGACAACTGATTGTTGAGGACTGAGGGCTGAAGATTGAGGATTCAGGATTGAGGATTCAGAATTGAGGTTTGAGGACTGAGGATTGATGATTGAAGATTGAGTATCGAGGATTGAAGATTGAGGATTGAGGATTGAGGACTGAGGATTGAGGATGAGGGCTGAGGGTTGAGTATTGAGGTTTGAGGACTGAGGACTGAGGATTGAGGATTGAGAATTGAGGACTGAGGATTGAGTGTTGAAGATTGAGGATTGGGTATTGAGTATTGAAGAATGAGGATAGAGGATTGAGGATTGAGGATTGAGGATTGAAGATTGAGGATTGAGGATTGAGGATTGAGGATTGACGATTGAGGATTAAGGATTGAGGATTGAGTGTTGAGGATTGAGGACAGGGACTGACGGTTGAGGATTGAGGTATGAGGGTTGAGGTTTGAGGTTTGAGGACTGAGGACTGAGGATTGAGGATTGAGAATTGAGGATTGAGGATTGAGGATTGAGGATTGACGATTGAGGATTGGGAATTGAGGATTGAGCATTGAGGATTGAGGATTGCGGATCCAGGATTGAGGGTTGAGGATTGAAGATTCAATATTGATGATTGAAGATTGAGGATTGAAGATTGAGTGTTGTGGATTGAGGACGAGGACTGAGGGTTGAGTATTGATGTTTGAGGTCTGAAGGTTGAGGATTGAGGATTGAGGATTGAGGATTGAAGATTGAGGATTGGGTATTGAGGATTGAAGGATGAGGACTGAGGATTTAGGATTGAGGATTGAGTATTGAGGATTGAGGATTGAGGATTGAAGATTGAGTATTGAGGATTGAAGATTGAGGATTGTGGATTGAAGATTGAGTATTGAGGATTGAAGATTGAGGATTGAGGATTGAGGATTGAGAATTGACGATGAGGGCTGCGGGTTGAGGGTTGAGGTTTGAGGACTGAGGACTGCGGATTGAGGATTGAGAATTGAGGATTGAGGATTGAGGATTGAGGATTGAAGATTGAGGATTGGGTATTGATTATTGAACATTGAGGATTGAGGATTGGGGATCGAGGATTGAGGGTTGAGGATTGAAGATTGAATATTGATGATTGAAGATTGAGGATTGAGGACTGAGGGTTGTGGATTGAGGACGAGGACTGAGGGTTGATTATTGATGTTTGAGGTCAGAAGATTGAGGATTGAGGATTGAGAATTGAGGATTGAGGATTGAGGATTGAAGATTGAGGATTGGGTATTGAGGATTGAACAATGAGGACTGAGGATTTAGGATTGAGGATCGAGGATTGAAGATTGAGTATTGAGGATTGAATATTGAGGATTGAGGATTGAGGATTGAGGATTGAGGATTGAGGATTCAGGATTGAGGATTGAGGATTGAAGATTGAGGATTGAGGATTGATGATTGAAGATTGAGTGTTGAGGATTGAAGACTGAGCATTGATGATTGAGGATTGAGGATTGAGGATTGAGGATTGAGGATTGAGTATTGAAGGTTGAGGATTGATGATTGAGGATTGAGGATTGAGGATTGAGGATTGAGTATTGAGGACTGAGGATTGAAGATTGAGGATTGAGGATTGAGGATTAAAGAGTGAGTATTGAGGATTGAAGATTGAGAATTGAGGATTGAGGATTGAACATTGAGGACTGAGTGTTGAGGGTTGAGGGATGAGAATTGATGTTTGTGGATAGAGATTTGAAGATTGCAGATTGTGTATTGTGTATTGAAAACTGTGAATTGAAGATATTCTATTGAGGATTGAGGATTGTCACCTGATTGTTGAGGACTGAGGGCTGATGATTGAGGATTCAGGATTGAGGATTCAGAATTGAGGTTTGAGGACTGAGGATTGAGGATTGAAGATTGAGTATTGAGGATTGAGGATTGAGGATTGAGGATTCAGAATTGAGGTTTGAGGACTGAGGATTGAGGATTGAAGATTGAGTATTGAGGATTGAGGATTGAGGATTGAGGATTGGGGATTGAGGATTGAGTATTGAAGGTTGAGTATTGAGGATTGAAGATTGAGGATTGAGGACTGAGGATTGAGGATTGAGTATTGAGGATTGAGGATTGAGGATTGAAGATTGAGTATTGAGGATTGATGACTGAGTATTGTGGATTGAAGATTGAGTATTGAGGATTGAAGATTGAGGATTGAGAATTGAGGATTGAGAATTGACGATGAGGGCTGAGGGTTGAGGATTGAGGTTTGAGGACGGAGGACTGAGGATTGAGGATTGAGAATGGGGATTGAGGATTGAAGATTTAGGATTGAAGACTGAGGATTGGGTATTGAGGATTGAACATTGAGGATTGAGGATTGAGTATCGAGGATTGAGGATTGAGGATTGAAGATTGAATATTGATGATTGTAGATTGAGGATTGAGGATTGAAGATTGAGGATTGAGGATTGATGATTAAAGATTGAGTATTGAGGATTGAAGATTGAGGATTGATGATTGAGGATTGAGGATTGAGGATTGAGGATTGAGGATTGAGGATTGAGTATTGAAGATTGAGGATTGATGATTGAGGATTGAGGATTGAGGATTGAGGATTGAGGATTGAGTATTGATGACTGAGGATTGAAGATTGAGGATTGAGGATTGAGGATTAAAGATTGAGTATTGCGGATTGAAGATTGAGAATTGAGGATTGAGGATTGAAGATTGAGGATTGAGAATTGAGGATTGAGAATTGACGATGGGGGCTGAGGGTTGAGGATTGAGGTTTGAGGACTGAGGACAGAGGATTGAGGATTGAGAATTGAGGATTGAGGATTGAGGATTGAGGATTGAAGATTGAGGATTGAGGGTTGATGATTAAAGATTGAGTATTGAGGATTGAAGATTGAGGATTGATGATTGAGGATTGAGGATTGAGGATTGAGGATTGAGGATTGAGGATTGAGTATTGAAAATTGAGGATTGATGATTGAGGATTGAGGATTGAGGATTGAGGATTGAGTATTGATGACTGAGGATTGAAGATTGAGGATTGAGGATTGAGGATTAAAGATTGAGTATTGCGGATTGAAGATTGAGAATTGAGGATTGAGGATTGAAAATTGAAGACTGAGTGTTGTGGGTTGAGTGATGAGAATTGATGTTTGTGGATAGAGATTTGAAGATTCCAGATTGAGTATTCTGTATTGAAAACTGTGAATTGATGATATTCTATTGAGGATTGAGGATTGTCACCTGATTGTTGAGGACTGAGGGCTGAAGATTGAGGAGTCAGGATTGGGGATTGTGAATTGAGGTTTGAGGACTGAGGATTGAGGACGGAGGATTGAAGATTGAGTATTGAGGATTGAAGATTGAGGATTGAGGATTGAGGATTGAGGATTGAGGATTGTGGGTTGAGGATGAGGGCTGAGGGTTGAGTATTGAGGTTTGAGGACTGAGGACTGAGGATTGAGTATTCAGAATCGAGGATTGAGGATAGAGTGTTGAAGATTGAGGATTGGGTATTGAGGATTGAGGATTGAGGATTGAAGGTTGAGGATTGTGAATTGAAGATTGAGTATCGAGGATTGAAGATTGAGGATTGAGGATTGAGGATTGAGAGTTGACGATGAGGGCTGAGGGTTGAGAATTGAGGTTTGAGGACTGAGGACTGAGGATTGAGGATTGAGAATTGAGGATTGAGGATTGAGGATTGAGGATTGAAGATTGAGGATTGGGTATTGAGGATTGAACATTGAGGATTGAGGATTGAGGATCGAGGATTGAGGATTGAGGATTGAAGACTGAATATTGATGATTGAAGGTTGAGGATTGAGGATTGAGGGTTGTGGATTGAGGACGAGGACTGAGGGTTGAGTATTGATGTTTGAGGTCTGAGGATTGAGGATTGAGGATTGAGAATTGAGGATTGAAGATTGAGTATTGAGGACTGAAGGTTGAGGATTGAGGATTGAGGATTGAAGATTGAGGACTTAGTGTTGAGGGTTGAGTGATGGGAATTGATGTTTGTGGATTGAGATTTGAAGATTGAAGAATGGGGATTGAGTATTGAAAACTGTGAATTGAGGATATTCTATTGAGGATTGAGGATTGACAATTGATTGTTGAGGACTGAGGGCTAAAGATTGAGGATTCAGGATTGAGGAATCGGGATTGAGGTTTAAGGACTCAGGATAGAGGGTTGAGGATTGAGGATTGACGCTTGAGGATTGAGGGTTGAGGATGGAGGATTGAAAAGAGTGGACTGAGTGTTGAGGATTGAGTGTTGAGAATTGATGTTTGAGGATAGAGGTTTGAAGAATGGAGATTGAGTATTGAGTATTGAAAACTGTGAATTGAGGATATTCTATTGAGGATTCAGGGTTGACAACTGATTGTTGAGGACTGAGGGCTGAAGATTGAGGATTCAGGATTGAGGATTCAGAATTGAGGTTTGAGGACTGAGGATTGATGATTGAAGATTGAGTATCGAGGATTGAAGATTGAGGATTGAGGATTGAGGACTGAGGATTGAGGATGAGGGCTGAGGGTTGAGTATTGAGGTTTGAGGACTGAGGACTGAGGATTGAGGATTGAGAATTGAGGACTGAGGATTGAGTGTTGAAGATTGAGGATTGGGTATTGAGTATTGAAGAATGAGGATAGAGGATTGAGGATTGAGGATTGAGGATTGAAGATTGAGGATTGAGGATTGAGTATTGAGGATTGAGGATTGAGGATTGAAGATTGAGTATTGAGGATTGAAGATTGAGGATTGTGGATTGAAGATTGAGTATTGAGGATTGAAGGTTGAGGATTGAGGATTGAGGATTGAGAATTGACGATGAGGGCTGCGGGTTGAGGGTTGAGGTTTGAGGACTGAGGACTGCGGATTGAGGATTGAGAATTGAGGATTGAGGATTGAGGACTGAGGACTGAGGATTGAGGATTGAGAATTGAGGATTGAGGATTGAGGATTGAGGATTGACGATTGAGGATTGGTAATTGAGGATTGAGCATTGAGAATTGAGGATTGAGGATCCAGGATTGAGGGTTGAGGATTGAAGATTCAATATTGATGATTGAAGATTGAGGATTGAAGATTGAGTGTTGTGGATTGAGGACGAGGACTGAGGGTTGAGTATTGATGTTTGAGGTCTGAAGGTTGAGGATTGAGGATTGAGGATTGAGGATTGAAGATTGAGGATTGGGTATTGAGGATTGAAGGATGAGGACTGAGGATTTAGGATTGAGGATTGAGTATTGAGGATTGAGGATTGAGGATTGAAGATTGAGTATTGAGGATTGAAGATTGAGGATTGTGGATTGAAGATTGAGTATTGAGGATTGAAGGTTGAGGATTGAGGATTGAGGATTGAGTATTGACGATGAGGGCTGCGGGTTGAGGGTTGAGGTTTGAGGACTGAGGACTGCGGATTGAGGATTGAGAATTGAGGATTGAGGATTGAGGATTGAGGATTGAAGATTGAGGATTGGGTATTGATTATTGAACATTGAGGATTGAGGATTGGGGATCGAGGATTGAGGGTTGAGGATTGAAGATTGAATATTGATGATTGAAGATTGAGGATTGAGGACTGAGGGTTGTGGATTGAGGACGAGGACTGAGGGTTGATTATTGATGTTTGAGGTCAGAAGATTGAGGATTGAGGATTGAGAATTGAGGATTGAGTATTGAGGATTGAAGATTGAGGATTGGGTATTGAGGATTGAAGAATGAGGACTGAGGATTTAGGATTGAGGATCGAGGATTGAAGATTGAGTATTGAGGATTGAATATTGAGGATTGAGGATTGAGGATTGAGGATTGAGGATTGAGGATTGAGGATTCAGGATTGAGGATTGAGGATTGAAGATTGAGGATTGAGGATTGATGATTAAAGATTGAGTGTTGAGGATTGAAGACTGAGCATTGATGATTGAGGATTGAGGATTGAGGATTGAGGATTGAGGATTGAGTATTGAAGGTTGAGGATTGATGATTGAGGATTGAGGATTGAGGATTGAGGATTGAGTATTGAGGACTGAGGATTGAAGATTGAGGATTGAGGATTGAGGATTAAAGAGTGAGTATTGAGGATTGAAGATTGAGAATTGAGGATTGAGGATTGAACATTGAGGACTGAGTGTTGAGGGTTGAGGGATGAGAATTGATGTTTGTGGATAGAGATTTGAAGATTGCAGATTGAGTATTGTGTATTGAAAACTGTGAATTGAAGATATTCTATTGAGGATTGAGGATTGTCACCTGATTGTTGAGGACTGAGGGCTGATGATTGAGGATTCAGGATTGAGGATACAGAATTGAGGTTTGAGGACTGAGGATTGAGGATTGAGGATTGAAGATTGAGTATTGAGGATTGAAGATTGAGGATTGAGGATTGAGGACTGAGGATTGAGGATGAGGGCTGAGGGTTGAGGATTGAGTATTGAGGATTGAGGATTGACGATTGAGGATTGAGGAATGAGGATTGAGTGTTGAGGATTGAGGACAGGGACTGACGGTTGAGGATTGAGGTTTGAGGGTTGAGGTTTGAGGTTTGAGGACTGAGGACTGAGGATTGAGGATTGAGAATTGAGGATTGAGGATTGAGGATTGAGGATTGACGATTGAGGATTGGGAATTGAGTATTGAGCATTGAGGATTGAGGATTGAGGATCCAGGATTGAGGGTTGAGGATTGAAGATTCAATATTGATGATTGAAGATTGAGGATTGAAGATTGAGTGTTGTGGATTGAGGACGAGGACTGAGGGTTGAGTATTGATGTTTGAGGTCTGAAGGTTGAGGATTGAGGATTGAGAATTGAGGATTGAGGATTGGGGATTGAAGAGTGAGGATTGAAGGATGAGGACTGAGGATTTAGGATTGAGGATTGAGTATTGAGGATTGAGGATTGAGGATTGAAGATTGAGTATTGAGGATTGAAGATTGAGGATTGTGGATTGAAGATTGAGTATTGAGGATTGAAGATTGAGGATTGAGGATTGAGGATTGAGAATTGACGATGAGGGCTGCGGGTTGAGGGTTGAGGTTTGAGGACTGAGGACTGCGGATTGAGGATTGAGAATTGAGGATTGAGGATTGAGGATTGAGGATTGAAGATTGAGGATTGGGTATTGATTATTGAACATTGAGGATTGAGGATTGGGGATCGAGGATTGAGGGTTGAGGATTGAAGATTGAATATTGATGATTGAAGATTGAGGATTGAGGACTGAGGGTTGTGGATTGAGGACGAGGACTGAGGGTTGATTATTGATGTTTGAGGTCAGAAGATTGAGGATTGAGGATTGAGAATTGAGGATTGAGGATTGAGGATTGAAGATTGAGGATTGGGTATTGAGGATTGAAGAATGAGGACTGAGGATTTAGGATTGAGGATCGAGGATTGAAGATTGAGTATTGAGGATTGAATATTGAGGATTGAGGATTGAGGATTGAGGATTGAGGATTGAGGATTCAGGATTGAGGATTGAGAATTGAAGATTGAGGATTGAGGATTGATGATTGAAGATTGAGTGTCGAGGATTGAAGACTGAGCATTGATGATTGAGGATTGAGGATTGAGGATTGAGGATTGAGGATTGAGTATTGAAGGTTGAGGATTGATGATTGAGGATTGAGGATTGAGGATTGAGGATTGAGTATTGAGGACTGAGGATTGAAGATTGAGGATTGAGGATTGAGGATTAAAGAGTGAGTATTGAGGATTGGAGATTGAGAATTGAGGATTGAGGATTGAACATTGAGGACTGAGTGTTGAGGGTTGAGGGATGAGAATTGATGTTTGTGTATAGAGATTTGAAGATTGCAGATTGAGTATTGTGTATTGAAAACTGTGAATTGAAGATATTCTATTGAGGATTGAGGATTGTCACCTGATTGTTGAGGACTGAGGGCTGATGATTGAGGATTCAGGATTGAGGATTCAGAATTGAGGTTTGAGGACTGAGGATTGAGGATTGAAGATTGAGTATTGAGGATTGAGGATTGAGGATTGAGGATTGGGGATTGAGGATTGAGTATTGAAGGTTGAGTATTGAGGATTGAAGATTGAGGATTGAGGACTGAGGATTGAGGATTGAGTATTGAGGATTGAGGATTGAGGATTGAAGATTGAGTATTGAGGATTGAAGATTGAGTATTGTGGATTGAAGATTGAGTATTGAGGATTGAAGATTGAGGATTGAGAATTGAGGATTGAGAATTGACGATGAGGGCTGAGGGTTGAGGATTGAGGTTTGAGGACTGAGGACTGAGGATTGAGGATTGAGAATGGGGATTGAGGATTGAAGATTTAGGATTGAAGACTGAGGATTGGGTATTGAGGATTGAACATTGAGGATTGAGGATTGAGTATCGAGGATTGAGGATTGAGGATTGAAGATTGAATATTGATGATTGTAGATTGAGGATTGAGGATTGAAGATTGAGGATTGAGGATTGATGATTAAAGATTGAGTATTGAGGATTGAAGATTGAGGATTGATGATTGAGGATTGAGGATTGAGGATTGAGGATTGAGGATTGAGTATTGATGACTGAGGATTGAAGATTGAGGATTGAGGATTGAGGATTAAAGATTGAGTATTGCGGATTGAAGATTGAGAATTGAGGATTGAGGATTGAAGATTGAGGATTGAGAATTGAGGATTGAGAATTGACGATGAGGGCTGAGGGTTGAGGATTGAGGTTTGAGGACTGAGGACTGAGGATTGAGGATTGAGAATTGAGGATTGAGGATTGAGGATTGAGGATTGAAGATTGAGGATTGAGGGTTGATGATTAAAGATTGAGTATTGAGGATTGAAGATTGAGGATTGATGATGGAGGATTGAGGATTGAGGATTGAGGATTGAGGATTGAGGATTGAGTATTGAAATTTGAGGATTGATGATTGAGGATTGAGGATTGAGGATTGAGGATTGAGTATTGATGACTGAGGATTGAAGATTGAGGATTGAGGATTGAGGATTAAAGATTGAGTATTGCGGATTGAAGATTGAGAATTGAGGATTGAGGATTGAAAATTGAGGACTGAGTGTTGTGGGTTGAGTGATGAGAATTGATGTTTGTGGATAGAGATTTGAAGATTCCAGATTGAGTATTCTGTATTGAAAACTGTGAATTGATGATATTCTATTGAGGATTGAGGATTGTCACCTGATTGTTGAGGACTGAGGGCTGAAGATTGAGGATTCAGGATTGGGGATTGTGAATTGAGGTTTGAGGACTGAGGTTTGAGGACGGAGGATTGAAGATTGTGTATTGAGGATTGAAGATTGAGGATTGAGGATTGAGGATTGAGGATTGAGGATTGTGGGTTGAGGATGAGGGCTGAGGGTTGAGTATTGAGGTTTGAGGACTGAGGACTGAGGATTGAGTATTCAGAATCGAGGATTGAGGATAGAGTGTTGAAGATTGAGGATTGGGTATTGAGGATTGAGGACTGAGGTTTGAAGGTTGAGGATTGTGAATTGAAGATTGAGTATCGAGGATTGAAGATTGAGGATTGAGGATTGAGGATTGAGAGTTGACGATGAGGGCTGAGGGTTGAGAATTGAGGTTTGAGGACTGAGGACTGAGGATTGAGGATTGAGAATTGAGGATTGAGGATTGAGGATTGAGGATTGAAGATTGAGGATTGGGTATTGAGGATTGAACATTGAGGATTGAGGATTGAGGATCGAGGATTGAGGATTGAGGATTGAAGACTGAATATTGATGATTGAAGGTTGAGGATTGAGGATTGAGGGTTGTGGATTGAGGACGAGGACTGAGGGTTGAGTATTGATGTTTGAGGTCTGAGGATTGAGGATTGAGGATTGAGAATTGAGGATTGAAGATTGAGTATTGAGGACTGAAGGTTGAGGATTGAGGATTGAGGATTGAAGATTGAGGACTTAGTGTTGAGGGTTGAGTGATGGGAATTGATGTTTGTGGATTGAGATTTGAAGATTGAAGAATGGGGATTGAGTATTGAAAACTGTGAATTGAGGATATTCTATTGAGGATTGAGGATTGACAATTGATTGTTGAGGACTGAGGGCTAAAGATTGAGGATTCAGGATTGAGGAATCGGGATTGAGGTTTAAGGACTGAGGATTGAGGGTTGAGGATTGAGGATTGACGCTTGAGGATTGAGGGTTGAGGATGGAGGATTGAAAAGAGTGGACTGAGTGTTGAGGATTGAGTGTTGAGAATTGATGTTTGAGGATAGAGGTTTGAAGAATGCAGATTGAGTATTGAGTATTGAAAACTGTGAATTGAGGATATTCTATTGAGGATTCAGGGTTGACAACTGATTGTTGAGGACTGAGGGCTGAAGATTGAGGATTCAGGATTGAGGATTCAGAATTGAGGTTTGAGGACTGAGGATTGATGATTGAAGATTGAGTATCGAGGATTGAAGATTGAGGATTGAGGATTGAGGACTGAGGATTGAGGATGAGGGCTGAGGGTTGAGTATTGAGGTTTGAGGACTGAGGACTGAGGATTGAGGATTGAGAATTGAGGACTGAGGATTGAGTGTTGAAGATTGAGGATTGGGTATTGAGTATTGAAGAATGAGGATAGAGGATTGAGGATTGAGGATTGAGGATTGAAGATTGAGGATTGAGGATTGAGGATTGACGATTGAGGATTAAGGATTGAGGATTGAGTGTTGAGGATTGAGGACAGGGACTGACGGTTGAGGATTGAGGTATGAGGGTTGAGGTTTGAGGTTTGAGGACTGAGGACTGAGGATTGAGGATTGAGAATTGAGGATTGAGGATTGAGGATTGAGGATTGACGATTGAGGATTGGTAATTGAGGATTGAGCATTGAGGATTGAGGATTGAGGATCCAGGATTGAGGGTTGAGGATTGAAGATTCAATATTGATGATTGAAGATTGAGGATTGAAGATTGAGTGTTGTGGATTGAGGACGAGGACTGAGGGTTGAGTATTGATGTTTGAGGTCTGAAGGTTGAGGATTGAGGATTGAGGATTGAGGATTGAAGATTGAGGATTGGGTATTGAGGATTGAAGGATGAGGACTGAGGATTTAGGATTGAGGATTGAGTATTGAGGATTGAGGATTGAGGATTGAAGATTGAGTATTGAGGATTGAAGATTGAGGATTGTGGATTGAAGATTGAGTATTGAGGATTGAAGATTGAGGATTGAGGATTGAGGATTGAGTATTGACGATGAGGGCTGCGGGTTGAGGGTTGAGGTTTGAGGACTGAGGACTGCGGATTGAGGATTGAGAATTGAGGATTGAGGATTGAGGATTGAGGATTGAAGATTGAGGATTGGGTATTGATTATTGAACATTGAGGATTGAGGATTGGGGATCGAGGATTGAGGGTTGAGGATTGAAGATTGAATATTGATGATTGAAGATTGAGGATTGAGGACTGAGGGTTGTGGATTGAGGACGAGGACTGAGGGTTGATTATTGATGTTTGAGGTCAGAAGATTGAGGATTGAGGATTGAGAATTGAGGATTGAGTATTGAGGATTGAAGATTGAGGATTGGGTATTGAGGATTGAAGAATGAGGACTGAGGATTTAGGATTGAGGATCGAGGATTGAAGATTGAGTATTGAGGATTGAATATTGAGGATTGAGGATTGAGGATTGAGGATTGAGAATTGAGGATTCAGGATTGAGGATTGAGGATTGAAGATTGAGGATTGAGGATTGATGATTAAAGATTGAGTGTTGAGGATTGAAGACTGAGCATTGATGATTGAGGATTGAGGATTGAGGATTGAGGATTGAGGATTGAGTATTGAAGGTTGAGGATTGATGATTGAGGATTGAGGATTGAGGATTGAGGATTGAGTATTGAGGACTGAGGATTGAAGATTGAGGATTGAGGATTGAGGATTAAAGAGTGAGTATTGAGGATTGAAGATTGAGAATTGAGGATTGAGGATTGAACATTGAGGACTGAGTGTTGAGGGTTGAGGGATGAGAATTGATGTTTGTGGATAGAGATTTGAAGATTGCAGATTGAGTATTGTGTATTGAAAACTGTGAATTGAAGATATTCTATTGAGGATTGAGGATTGTCACCTGATTGTTGAGGACTGAGGGCTGATGATTGAGGATTCAGGATTGAGGATACAGAATTGAGGTTTGAGGACTGAGGATTGAGGATTGAGGATTGAAGATTGAGTATTGAGGATTGAAGATTGAGGATTGAGGATTGAGGACTGAGGATTGAGGATGAGGGCTGAGGGTTGAGGATTGAGTATTGAGGATTGAGGATTGACGATTGAGGATTGAGGATTGAGGATTGAGTGTTGAGGATTGAGGACAGGGACTGACGGTTGAGGATTGAGGTTTGAGGGTTGAGGTTTGAGGTTTGAGGACTGAGGACTGAGGATTGAGGATTGAGAATTGAGGATTGAGGATTGAGGATTGAGGATTGACGATTGACGATTGGGAATTGAGTATTGAGCATTGAGGATTGAGGATTGAGGATCCAGGATTGAGGGTTGAGGATTGAAGATTCAATATTGATGATTGAAGATTGAGGATTGAAGATTGAGTGTTGTGGATTGAGGACGAGGACTGAGGGTTGAGTATTGATGTTTGAGGTCTGAAGGTTGAGGATTGAGGATTGAGAATTGAGGATTGAGGATTGGGGATTGAAGAGTGAGGATTGGGTATTGAGGATTGAAGGATGACGACTGCGGATCTAGGATTGAGGATCGAGGATTGAAGATTGAGTATTGAGGGTTGAAGATTCAGGATTGAGGATTGAGGATTGAGGACTGAGGATTGAGGATTCAGGATTGAGGATTGAGGATTGAAGATTGAGGATTGAGGATTGAGGATTGATGATTAAAGATTGAGTGTTGAGGTTTGAAGATTGAGGATTGATGATTGAGGATTGATGATTTAGGATTGAGGATTGAGGATTGAGTATTGAAGGTTGAGGATTGATGATTGAAGATTGAGGATGAGGATTGAGGATTGAGTATTGACGACTGAGGATTGAAGATTGAGGATTGAGGATTAAGGATTAAAGATTGAGTATTGAGGATTGAAGATTGAGAATTGAGGATTGAGGATTGAACATTGAGGACTGAGTGTTGAGGGTTCAGTGATGAGAATTGATGTTTGTGGATAGAGGTTTGAAGATTGCGGATTCAGTATTGAGTATTGAAAACTGTGAATTGAGGATATTCTATTGAGGATTGAGGATTGTCAACTGATTGTTGAGGACTGAGGCCTGAAGATTGAGGATTCAGGATTGAGGATTCAGAATTGAGGTTTGAAGACCGAGGATTGAGGATTGAAGAATGATTATTGAGGATTGAGGGTTGAGAATTGAGGATTGAGGATTGAGGAATGTAGATTGTGGATTGGGTAATGAGGATTGAAGAATGAGGATTGAGGATTGAGGATTGAGGATTGAGGATTGAAGATTGAGTATTGAGGATTGAAGATTGAGGAATGAGGACTGAGGATTGAGTATTCAGTATTGAGGATTGAGGATTGAGGATTAAAGATTGAGTATTGAGGATTGAAGATTGAGGATTGTGGATTGAAGATTGAGTATTGAGGATTGAAGATTTAGGATTGGGTATTGAGGATTGAGGATTGGGGATTGAGGATCTAGTATTGGAGATTGATTATTTAGGATTGAAGATAGAGGGTTGAGGATTGAGGATTGAGGATTGAGAATTGAGAATTGAGGATGAGGACTGAGGTTTGAGGATTGAGGATTGAGGATTGAGGATTGAGGATTGAAGATACAATATTGAGGATTGAAGATAGAGAATTGAGGATTGAGGATTGAACATTGAGGTCTGAGTGTTGAGGGTTGAGTGATGAGAATTGACGTTTGTGGATAGAGATTTGCAGATTCGAAGATTGCAGGTTGAGTATTGAGTATTGAAGACTGTGAATTGAGGATATTCTATTGAGGATTGATGATTGGCAACTGATTGTTGAGGACTGAGGGCTGAAGATTTAGGATTCAGGATTGAGGATTCAGAATTGAGGTTTGAGGACTGAGGATTGAGGATTGAAGATTGAGTATTGAGGATTGAGGATTGAGGATTGAGGATTGGGGATTGAGGATTGAGTATTGAAGGTTGAGTATTGAGGATTGAAGATTGAGGATTGAGGACTGAGGATTGAGGATTGAGTATTGAGGATTGAGGATTGAGGATTGAAGATTGAGTATTGAGGATTGAAGATTGAGTATTGTGGATTGAAGATTGAGTATTGAGGATTGCAGGTTGAGGATTGAGAATTGAGGATTGAGAATTGACGATGAGGGCTGAGGGTTGAGGATTGAGGTTTGAGGACTGAGGACTGAGGATTGAGGATTGAGAATGGGGATTGAGGATTGAAGATTTAGGATTGAAGACTGAGGATTGGGTATTGAGGATTGAACATTGAGGATTGAGGATTGAGTATCGAGGATTGAGGACTGAGGATTGAAGATTGAATATTGATGATTGTAGATTGAGGATTGAGGATTGAAGATTGAGGATTGAGGATTGATGATTAAAGATTGAGTATTGAGGATTGAAGATTGAGGATTGATGATTGAGGATTGAGGATTGAGGATTGAGGATTGAGGATTGAGGATTGAGTATTGAAGATTGAGGATTGATGATTGAGGATTGAGGATTGAGGATTGAGGATTGAGGATTGAGTATTGATGACTGAGGATTGAAGATTGAGGATTGAGGATTGAGGATTAAAGAATGAGTATTGCGGATTGAAGATTGAGAATTGAGGATTGAGGATTGAACATTAAGGCCTGAGTGTTGAGGGTTGAGTGATGAGAATTGATGTTTGTGGATAGAGATTTGAATATTCCAGATTGAGTATTCTGTATTGAAAACTGTGAATTGAGGATATTCTATTGAGGATTGAGGATTGTCACCTGATTGTTGAGGACTGAGGGCTGAAGATTGAGGATTCAGGATTGGGGATTCAGAATTGAGGTTTGAGGACTGAGGATTGAGGGCTGAGGATTGAAGATTGAGTATTGAAGATTGAGGATTGAGGATTGAGGATTGAGGATTTAGGATTGAGGATGAGAGCTGTGCGTTGAGGATTGAGGTTTGAGGACTGAGGACTGAGGATTGACGATTGAGAATTGAGGATTGAGGATTGACTATTGAAGATTGAGGATTGGGTATTGAGGATTGTAGGATGAGGCTTGAGGATTGAGGATTGAGGATTGAGGATTGAAGATTGAGTATAGAGGTTTGAAGACTGACGATTGGGGGTTGAGGATTGAGGATTGAGGAATGAGTATTGAGGATTGATGATTGAGTATTGAGGATTGAAGATTGAGGATTGAGGATTGAGGATTGATTGAGGATTGAGGATTGAAGATTGAGGATTGGCGACTGAGTGTTGAGGGTTGAGTTATGAGAATTGATGTGTGTGGATAGAGGTTTAAAGATTGCAGATTGAGTATTGAGTATTGAAAACTGTGAATTGATGATATTCTATTGAGGATTGTGAATTGACAAATGATTGTTGAGGACTTAGGTCTGAAGATTGAGGATTCAGGATTGAGGAATCAGGATTGAGGTTTGAGGACTGAGGATTGAGGATTGAGTATTGAGGATTGAAGATTGAGTATTGAGGATTGAAGATTGAGGATTGTGGATTGAAGATTGAGTATTGAGGATTGAAGATTGAGGATTGAGGATTGAGGATTGAGAATTGACGGTGAGGGCTGAGGGTTGAGGATTGAGGGTTGAGGACTGAGGACTGAGGATTGAGGATTGAGAATTGGGGATTGAGGATTGAGGATTGAGCATTGAAGATTGAGGATTGAGGATTGGTGATTAAAGATTGAGTATTGAGGATTGAAGACTGAGGATTGATGATTGAGGATTGAGGATTGAGGATTGAGGACTGAGGATTGAGGATGAGGGCTGAGGGTTGAGGATTGAGTATTGAGTATTGAGGATTGAGGATTGACGATTGAGGATTGAGGATTGAGGATTGAGTGTTGAGGATTGAGGACAGGGACTGACGGTTGAGGATTGAGGTTTGAGGGTTGAGGTTTGAGGTTTGAGGACTGAGGACTGAGGATTGAGGATTGAGAATTGAGGATTGAGGATTGAGGATTGAGGATTGATGATTGAGGATTGGGAATTGAGTATTGAGCATTGAGGATTGAGGATTGAGGATCCAGGATTGAGGGTTGAGGATTGAAGATTCAATATTGATGATTGAAGATTGAGGATTGAAGATTGAGTGTTGTGGATTGAGGACGAGGACTGAGGGTTGAGTATTGATGTTTGAGGTCTGAAGGTTGAGGATTGAGGATAGAGAATTGAGGATTGAGGATTGGGGATTGAAGAGTGAGGATTGGGTATTGAGGATTGAAGGATGAGGACTGCGGATCTAGGATTGAGGATCGAGGATTGAAGATTGAGTATTGAGGGTTGAAGATTCAGGATTGAGGATTGAGGATTGAGGATTGAGGATTCAGGATTGAGGATTGAGGATTGAAGATTGAGGATTGAGGATTGAGGATTGATGATTAAAGATTGAGTGTTGAGGTTTGAAGATTGAGGATTGATGATTGAGGATTGAGGATTTAGGATTTAGGATTGTGGATTGAGTATTGAAGGTTGAGGATTGATGATTGAAGATTGAGGATGAGGATTGAGGATTGAGTATTGACGACTGAGGATTGAAGATTGAGGATTGAGGATAAAGGATTAAAGATTGAGTATTGAGGATTGAAGATTGAGAATTGAGGATTGAGGATTGAACATTGAGGACTGAGTGTTGAGGGTTCAGTGATAAGAATTGATGTTTGTGGATAGAGGTTTGAAGATTGCGGATTCAGTATTGAGTATTGAAAACTGTGAATTGAGGATATTCTATTGAGGATTGAGGATTGTCAACTGATTGTTGAGGACTGAGGCCTGAAGATTGAGGATTCAGGATTGAGGATTCAGAATTGAGGTTTGAAGACCGAGGATTGAGGATTGAAGAATGATTATTGAGGATTGAGGGTTGAGAATTGAGGATTGAGGATTGAGGAATGTAGATTGTGGATTGGGTAATGAGGATTGAAGAATGAGGATTGAGGATTGAGGATTGAGGATTGAGGATTGAGGATTGAGTATTGAGGATTGAAGATTGAGGATTGATGACTGAGGATTGAGGATTCAGTATTGAGGATTGAGGATTGAGGATTAAAGATTGAGTATTGAGGATTGAAGATTGAAGATTGTGGATTGAAGATTGAGTATTGAGGATTGAAGATTTAGGATTGGGTATTGAGGATTGAGGATTGGGGATTGAGGATCTAGTATTGGAGATTGATTATTTAGGATTGAAGATAGAGGGTTGAGGATTGAGGATTGAGGATTGAGAATTGAGAATTGAGGATGAGGACTGAGGTTTGAGGATTGAGGATTGAGGATTGAGGATTGAGGATTGAAGATACAGTATTGAGGATTGAAGATAGAGAATTGAGGATTGAGGATTGAACATTGAGGTCTGAGTGTTGAGGGTTGAGTGATGAGAATTGACGTTTGTGGATAGAGATTTGCAGATTCGAAGATTGCAGGTTGAGTATTGAGTATTGAAGACTGTGAATTGAGGATATTCTATTGAGGATTGATGATTGGCAACTGATTGTTGAGGACTGAGGGCTGAAGATTTAGGATTCAGGATTGAGGATTCAGAATTGAGGTTTGAGGACTGAGGATTGAGGATTGAAGATTGAGTATTGAGGATTGAGGATTGAGGATTGAGGATTGGGGATTGAGGATTGAGTATTGAAGGTTGAGTATTGAGGATTGAAGATTGAGGATTGAGGACTGAGGATTGAGGATTGAGTATTGAGGATTGAGGATTGAGGATTGAAGATTGAGTATTGAGGATTGAAGATTGAGTATTGTGGATTGAAGATTGAGTATTGAGGATTGCAGATTGAGGATTGAGAATTGAGGATTGAGAATTGACGATGAGGGCTGAGGGTTGAGGATTGAGGTTTGAGGACTGAGGACTGAGGATTGAGGATTGAGAATGGGGATTGAGGACTGAAGATTTAGGATTGAAGACTGAGGATTGGGTATTGAGGATTGAACATTGAGGATTGAGGATTGAGTATCGAGGATTGAGGATTGAGGATTGAAGATTGAATATTGATGATTGTAGATTGAGGATTGAGGATTGAAGATTGAGGATTGAGGATTGATGATTAAAGATTGAGTATTGAGGATTGAAGATTGAGGATTGATGATTGAGGATTGAGGATTGAGGATTGAGGATTGAGGATTGAGGATTGAGTATTGAAGATTGAGGATTGATGATTGAGGATTGAGGATTGAGGATTGAGGATTGAGGATTGAGGATTGAGTATTGATGACTGAGGATTGAAGATTGAGGATTGAGGATTGAGGATTAAAGAATGAGTATTGCGGATTGAAGATTGAGAATTGAGGATTGAGGATTGAACATTGAGGACTGTGTGTTGAGGGTTGAGTGATGAGAATTGATGTTTGTGGATAGAGATTTGAAGATTCCAGATTGAGTATTCTGTATTGAAAACTGTGAATTGAGGATATTCTATTGAGGATTGAGGATTGTCACCTGATTGTTGAGGACTGAGGGCTGAAGATTGAGGATTCAGGATTGGGGATTCAGAATTGAGGTTTGAGGACTGAGGATTGAGGGCTGAGGATTGAAGATTGGGTATTGAAGATTGAGGATTGAGGATTGAGGATTGAGGATTTAGGATTGAGGATGAGAGCTGTGCGTTGAGGATTGAGGTTTGAGGACTGAGGACTGAGGATTGACGATTGAGAATTGAGGATTGAGGATTGACTATTGAGGATTGAGGATTGGGTATTGAGGATTGTAGGATGAGGCTTGAGGATTGAGGATTGAGGATTGAGGATTGAAGATTGAGTATAGAGGTTTGAAGACTGACGATTGAGGGTTGAGGATTGAGGATTGAGGAATGAGTATTGAGGATTGATGATTGAGTATTGAGGATTGAAGATTGAGGATTGAGGATTGAGGATTGATTGAGGATTGAGGATTGAAGATTGAGGATTGGGGACTGAGTGTTGAGGGTTGAGTTATGAGAATTGATGTGTGTGGATAGAGGTTTAAAGATTGCAGATTGAGTATTGAGTATTGAAAACTGTGAATTGATGATATTCTATTGAGGATTGTGAATTGACAAATGATTGTTGAGGACTTAGGTCTGAAGATTGAGGATTCAGGATTGAGGAATCAGGATTGAGGTTTGAGGACTGAGGATTGAGGATTGAGGATTGAGGATTGAAGATTGAGTATTGAGGATTGAAGATTGAGGATTGTGGATTGAAGATTGAGTATTGAGGATTGAAGATTGAGGATTGAGGATTGAGGATTGAGAATTGACGGTGAGGGCTGAGGGTTGAGGATTGAGGGTTGAGGACTGAGGACTGAGGATTGAGGATTGAGAATTGAGGATTGAGAATTGAGGATTGAGGATTGAGGATTGAGCATTGAAGATTGAGGATTGAGGATTGGTGATTAAAGATTGAGTATTGAGGATTGAAGATTGAGGATTGATGATTGAGGATTGAGGATTGAGGATTAAGGATTGAGGATTGAGGATTGAGTATTGAAATTTGAGGATTGATGATTGAGGATTGAGGATTGAGGATTGAGGATTGAGTATTGATGACTGAGGATTGAAGATTGAGGATTGAGAATTGAGGATTAAAGATTGAGTATTGCGGATTGAAGATTGAGAATTGAGGATTGAGGATTGAACATTGAGGACTGAGTGTTGAGGGTTGAGTGATGAGAATTGATGTTTGTGGCTAGAGATTTGAAGATTCCAGATTGAGTATTCCGTATTGAAAACTGTGAATTGAGGATATTCTATTGAGGATTGAGGATTGTCACCTGATTGTTGAGGACTCAGCGCTGAAGATTGAGGATTCAGGATTGGGGATTCAGAATTGAGGTTTGAGGACTGAGGATTGAGGACCGAGGAATGAAGATTGAGTATTGAGGATTGAATATTGTGGATTGAGGATTGAGGATTGAGGATTGAGGATGAGGGATGATGTTTGAGGTTTGAGGTTTGAGTATTGAATCCTGAGAATTCAGGATATTCTATTGAGTATTGAGAATTGAGGGTTGATGGTTGAGTATTGAGGATTGAGGATTCAGGATTGAGGATTGTGTATTGAGGATTGAGGATTGATGATTGAGGATTGAGGATTGATGATTGAGGATTGAGGATTGAGGATTGAGGACTGAAGATTGAGGATTGAGAATTGAGGACTGAGGATTGAGGATTGAGGATTGAAGATTGAGGATTGGGTATTGAAGACTGAACATTGAGGATTGAGGATTGAGGATCGAGGATTGAGGATTGTGGATTGAAGATTGAATATTGATGATTGAAGATTGAGGATTGAGGATTGAGGGTTGTGGATTGAGGACGAGGACTGAGGGTTGAGTATTGATGTTTGAAGTCTGAGGGTTGAGGATTGAGGATTGAGAATTGGGGATTGAGGATTGAGGATTGAAGATTGAGGATTGGGTATCGAGGATTGAAGAATGAGGACTGAGGATTGAGGATTGAGGATTGAGGATTGAAGATTGAGTATTGAGGATTGAAGATTGAGGATTGAGGATTGAGGATTGAGGATTGACGATTGAGGATTCAGGATTGAGGATTGAAGATTGAAGATTGAGGATTGAGGATTGATGATTAAAGATTGAGTATTGAGGATTGAAGATTGAGGATTGATGATTGAGGATTGAGGATTGAGGATTGAGGATTGAGGATTGAGGATTGGGTGTTGAAGATTGAGGATTGATGATTGAGGATTGAGGATTGAGGATTGAGGATTGAGTATTGAGGACTGAGGATTGAAGATTGAGGGTTGAGGATTGAGGATTAAAGATTGAGTATTGAGGATTGAAGATTGAGAATTGAGGATTGAGGTTTGAACATTGAGGTCTGAGTGTTGAGGGTTGAGTGATGAGAATTGATGTTTGTGGCTAGAGATTTGAAGATTCCAGATTGAGTATTCCGTATTGAAAACTGTGAATTGAGGATATTCTATTGAGGATTGAGGATTGTCACCTGATTGTTGAGGACTCAGCGCTGAAGATTGAGGATTCAGGATTGGGGATTCAGAATTGAGGTTTGAGGACTGAGGATTGAGGACCGAGGAATGAAGATTGAGTATTGAGGATTGAATATTGAGGATTGAGGATTGAGGATTGAGGATTGAGGATGAGGGCTGATGTTTGAGGTTTGAGGTTTGAGTATTGAATCCTGAGAATTCAGGATATTCTATTGAGTATTGAGAATTGAGGGTTGATGGTTGAGTATTGAGGATTGAGGATTCAGGATTGAGGATTGTGTATTGAGGATTGAGGACTGATGATTGAGGATTGAGGATTGATGATTGAGGATTGAGGATTGAGGATTGAGGATTGAGGACTGAAGATTGAGGATTGAGAATTGAGGACTGAGGATTGAGGATTGAGGATTGAAGATTGAGGATTGGGTATTGAAGATTGAACATTGAGGATTGAGGATTGAGGATCGAGGATTGAGGATTGTGGATTGAAGATTGAATATTGATGATTGAAGATTGAGGATTGAGGATTGAGGGTTGTGGATTGAGGACGAGGACTGAGGGTTGAGTATTGATGTTTGAAGTCTGAGGGTTGAGGATTGAGGATTGAGAATTGGGGATTGAGGATTGAGGATTGAAGATTGAGGATTGGGTATCGAGGATTGAAGAATGAGGACTGAGGATTGAGGATTGAGGATTGAGGATTGAAGATTGAGTATTGAGGATTGAAGATTGAGGATTGAGGATTGAGGATTGAGGATAGACGATTGAGGATTCAGGATTGAGGATTGAAGATTGAAGATTGAGGATTGAGGATTGATGATTAAAGATTGAGTATTGAGGATTGAAGATTGAGAATTGAGGATTGAGGATTGAACATTGAGGACTGAGTGTTGAGGGTTCAGTGATGAGAATTGATGTTTGTGGATAGAGGTTTGAAGATTGCGGATTCAGTATTGAGTATTGAAAACTGTGAATTGAGGATATTCTATTGAGGATTGAGGATTGTCAACTGATTGTTGAGGACTGAGGCCTGAAGATTGAGGATTCAGGATTGAGGATTCAGAATTGAGGTTTGAAGACCGAGGATTGAGGATTGAAGAATGATTATTGAGGATTGAGGGTTGAGAATTGAGTATTGAGGATTGAGGAATGTAGATTGTGGATTGGGTAATGAGGATTGAAGAATGAGTATTGAGGATTGAGGATTGAGGATTGAGGATTGAAGATTGAGTATTGAGGATTGAAGATTGAGGATTGAGGACTGAGGATTGAGGATTCAGTATTGAGGATTGAGGATTGAGGATTAAAGATTGAGTATTGAGGATTGAAGATTGAGGATTGTGGATTGAAGATTGAGTATTGAGGATTGAAGATTTAGGATTGGGTATTGAGGATTGAGGATTGGGGATTGAGGATCTAGTATTGGAGATTGATTATTTAGGATTGAAGATAGAGGGTTGAGGATTGAGGATTGAGGATTGAGAATTGAGAATTGAGGATGAGGACTGAGGTTTGAGGATTGAGGATTGAGGATTGAGGATTGAGGATTGAAGATACAGTATTGAGGATTGAAGATAGAGAATTGAGGATTGAGGATTGAACATTGAGGTCTGAGTGTTGAGGGTTGAGTGATGAGAATTGACGTTTGTGGATAGAGATTTGCAGATTCGAAGATTGCAGGATGAGTATTGAGTATTGAAGACTGTGAATTGAGGATATTCTATTGAGGATTGATGATTGGCAACTGATTGTTGAGGACTGAGGGCTGAAGATTTAGGATTCAGGATTGAGGATTCAGAATTGAGGTTTGAGGACTGAGGATTGAGGATTGAAGATTGAGTATTGAGGATTGAGGATTGAGGATTGAGGATTGCAGATTGAGGATTGAGAATTGAGGATTGAGAATTGACGATGAGGGCTGAGGGTTGAGGATTGAGGTTTGAGGACTGAGGACTGAGGATTGAGGATTGAGAATGGGGATTGAGGATTGAAGATTTAGGATTGAAGACTGAGGATTGGGTATTGAGGATTGAACATTGAGGATTGAGGATTGAGTATCGAGGATTGAGGATTGAGGATTGAAGATTGAATATTGATGATTGTAGATTGAGGATTGAGGATTGAAGATTGAGGATTGAGGATTGATGATTAAAGATTGAGTATTGAGGATTGAAGATTGAGGATTGATGATTGAGGATTGAGGATTGAGGATTGAGGATTGAGGATTGAGGATTGAGTATTGAAGATTGAGGATTGATGATTGAGGATTGAGGATTGAGGATTGAGGATTGAGGATTGAGTATTGATGACTGAGGATTGAAGATTGAGGATTGAGGATTGAGGATTAAAGAATGAGTATTGCGGATTGAAGATTGAGAATTGAGGATTGAGGATTGAACATTGAGGACTGAGTGTTGAGGGTTGAGTGATGAGAATTGATGTTTGTGGATAGAGATTTGAAGATTCCAGATTGAGTATTCTGTATTGAAAACTGTGAATTGAGGATATTCTATTGAGGATTGAGGATTGTCACCTGATTGTTGAGGACTGAGGGCTGAAGATTGAGGATTCAGGATTGGGGATTCAGAATTGAGGTTTGAGGACTGAGGATTGAGGGCTGAGGATTGAAGATTGAGTATTGAAGATTGAGGATTGAGGATTGAGGATTGAGGATTTAGGATTGAGGATGAGAGCTGTGCGTTGAGGACTGAGGTTTGAGGACTGAGGACTGAGGATTGACGATTGAGAATTGAGGATTGAGGATTGACTATTGAAGATTGAGGATTGGGTATTGAGGATTGTAGGATGAGGCTTGAGGATTGAGGATTGAGGATTGAGGATTGAAGATTGAGTATAGAGGTTTGAAGACTGACGATTGAGGGTTGAGGATTGAGGATTGAGGAATGAGTATTGAGGATTGATGATTGAGTATTGAGGATTGAAGATTGAGGATTGAGGATTGAGGATTGATTGAGGATTGAGGATTGAAGATTGAGGATTGGGGACTGAGTGTTGAGGGTTGAGTTATGAGAATTGATGTGTGTGGATAGAGGTTTAAAGATTGCAGATTGAGTATTGAGTATTGAAAACTGTGAATTGATGATATTCTATTGAGGATTGTGAATTGACAAATGATTGTTGAGGACTTAGGTCTGAAGATTGAGGATTCAGGATTGAGGAATCAGGATTGAGGTTTGAGGACTGAGGATTGAGGATTGAGGATTGAGGATTGAAGATTGAGTATTGAGGATTGAAGATTGAGGATTGTGGATTGAAGATTGAGTATTGAGGATTGAAGATTGAGGATTGAGGATTGAGGATTGAGAATTGAGAATTGACGGTGAGGGCTGAGGGTTGAGGATTGAGGGTTGAGGACTGAGGACTGAGGATTGAGGATTGAGAATTGAGGATTGAGGATTGAGGATTGAGCATTGAAGATTGAGGATTGAGGATTGGTGATTAAAGATTGAGTATTGAGGATTGAAGATTGAGGGTTGATGGTTGAGTATTGAGGATTGAGGATTCAGGATTGAGGATTGTGTATTGAGGATTGAGGATTGATGATTGAGGATTGAGGATTGATGATTGAGGATTGAGGATTGAGGATTGAGGACTGAAGATTGAGGATTGAGAATTGAGGACTGAGGATTGAGGATTGACGATTGAAGATTGAGGATTGGGTATTGAAGACTGAACATTGAGGATTGAGGATTGAGGATCGAGGATTGAGGATTGTGGATTGAAGATTGAATATTGATGATTGAAGATTGAGGATTGAGGATTGAGGGTTGTGGATTGAGGACGAGGACTGAGGGTTGAGTATTGATGTTTGAAGTCTGAGGGTTGAGGATTGAGGATTGAGAATTGGGGATTGAGGATTGAGGATTGAGGATTGAGGATTGAAGATACAGTATTGAGGATTGAAGATAGAGAATTGAGGATTGAGGATTGAACATTGAGGTCTGAGTGTTGAGGGTTGAGTGATGAGAATTGACGTTTGTGGATAGAGATTTGCAGATTCGAAGATTGCAGGTTGAGTATTGAGTATTGAAGACTGTGAATTGAGGATATTCTATTGAGGATTGATGATTGGCAACTGATTGTTGAGGACTGAGGGCTGAAGATTTAGGATTCAGGATTGAGGATTCAGAATTGAGGTTTGAGGACTGAGGATTGAGGATTGAAGATTGAGTATTGAGGATTGAGGATTGAGGATTGAGGATTGGGGATTGAGGATTGAGTATTGAAGGTTGAGTATTGAGGATTGAAGATTGAGGATTGAGGACTGAGGATTGAGGATTGAGTATTGAGGATTGAGGATTGAGGATTGAAGATTGAGTATTGAGGATTGAAGATTGAGTATTGTGGATTGAAGATTGAGTATTGAGGATTGCAGATTGGGGATTGAGAATTGAGGATTGAGAATTGACGATGAGGGCTGAGGGTTGAGGATTGAGGTTTGAGGACTGAGGACTGAGGATTGAGGATTGAGAATGGGGATTGAGGACTGAAGATTTAGGATTGAAGACTGAGGATTGGGTATTGAGGATTGAACATTGAGGATTGAGGATTGAGTATCGAGGATTGAGGATTGAGGATTGAAGATTGAATATTGATGATTGTAGATTGAGGATTGAGGATTGAAGATTGAGGATTGAGGATTGATGATTAAAGATTGAGTATTGAGGATTGAAGATTGAGGATTGATGATTGAGGATTGAGGATTGAGGATTGAGGATTGAGGATTGAGGATTGAGTATTGAAGATTGAGGATTGATGATTGAGGATTGAGGATTGAGGATTGAGGATTGAGGATTGAGGATTGAGTATTGATGACTGAGGATTGAAGATTGAGGATTGAGGATTGAGGATTAAAGAATGAGTATTGCGGATTGAAGATTGAGAATTGAGGATTGAGGATTGAACATTGAGGACTGTGTGTTGAGGGTTGAGTGATGAGAATTGATGTTTGTGGATAGAGATTTGAAGATTCCAGATTGAGTATTCTGTATTGAAAACTGTGAATTGAGGATATTCTATTGAGGATTGAGGATTGTCACCTGATTGTTGCGGACTTAGGTCTGAAGATTGAGGATTCAGGATTGAGGAATCAGGATTGAGGTTTGAGGACTGAGGATTGAGGATTGAGGATTGAGGATTGAAGATTGAGTATTGAGGATTGAAGATTGAGGATTGTGGATTGAAGATTGAGTATTGAGGACTGAAGATTGAGGATTGAGGATTGAGGATTGAGAATTGACGGTGAGGGCTGAGGGTTGAGGATTGAGGGTTGAGGACTGAGGACTGAGGATTGAGGATTGAGAATTGAGGATTGAGGATTGAGGATTGAGCATTGAAGATTGAGGATTGAGGATTGGTGATTAAAGATTGAGTATTGAGGATTGAAGATTGAGGATTGATGATTGAGGATTGAGGATTGAGGATTAAGGATTGAGGATTGAGGATTGAGTATTGAAATTTGAGGATTGATGATTGAGGATTGAGGATTGAGGATTGAGGATTGAGTATTGATGACTGAGGATTGAAGATTGAGGATTGAGAATTGAGGATTAAAGATTGAGTATTGCGGATTGAAGATTGAGAATTGAGGATTGAGGATTGAACATTGAGGACTGAGTGTTGAGGGTTGAGTGATGAGAATTGATGTTTGTGGCTAGAGATTTGAAGATTCCAGATTGAGTATTCCGTATTGAAAACTGTGAATTGAGGATATTCTATTGAGGATTGAGGATTGTCACCTGATTGTTGAGGACTCAGCGCTGAAGATTGAGGATTCAGGATTGGGGATTCAGAATTGAGGTTTGAGGACTGAGGATTGAGGACCGGGGAATGAAGATTGAGTATTGAGGATTGAATATTGAGGATTGAGGATTGAGGATTGAGGATTGAGGATGAGGGCTGATGTTTGAGGTTTGAGGTTTGAGTATTGAATCCTGAGAATTCAGGATATTCTATTGAGTATTGAGAATTGAGGGTTGATGGTTGAGTATTGAGGATTGAGGATTCAGGATTGAGGATTGTGTATTGAGGATTGAGGATTGATGATTGAGGATTGAGGATTGATGATTGAGGATTGAGGATTGAGGATTGAGGACTGAAGATTGAGGATTGAGAATTGAGGACTGAGGATTGAGGATTGAGGATTGAAGATTGAGGATTGGGTATTGAAGATTGAACATTGAGGATTGAGGATTGAGGATCGAGGATTGAGGATTGTGGATTGAAGATTGAATATTGATGATTGAAGATTGAGGATTGAGGATTGAGGGTTGTGGATTGAGGACGAGGACTGAGGGTTGAGTATTGATGTTTGAAGTCTGAGGGTTGAGGATTGAGGATTGAGAATTGGGGATTGAGGATTGAGGATTGAAGATTGAGGATTGGGTATCGAGGATTGAAGAATGAGGACTGAGGATTGAGGATTGAGGATTGAGGATTGAAGATTGAGTATTGAGGATTGAAGATTGAGGATTGAGGATTGTGGATTGAGGATAGACGATTGAGGATTCAGGATTGAGGATTGAAGATTGAAGATTGAGGATTGAGGATTGATGATTAAAGATTGAGTATTGAGGATTGAAGATTGAGAATTGAGGATTGAGGATTGAACATTGAGGACTGAGTGTTGAGGGTTCAGTGATGAGAATTGATGTTTGTGGATAGAGGTTTGAAGATTGCGGATTCAGTATTGAGTATTGAAAACTGTGAATTGAGGATATTCTATTGAGGATTGAGGATTGTCAACTGATTGTTGAGGACTGAGGCCTGAAGATTGAGGATTCAGGATTGAGGATTCAGAATTGAGGTTTGAAGACCGAGGATTGAGGATTGAAGAATGATTATTGAGGATTGAGGGTTGAGAATTGAGTATTGAGGATTGAGGAATGTAGATTGTGGATTGGGTAATGAGGATTGAAGAATGAGTATTGAGGATTGAGGATTGAGGATTGAGGATTGAAGATTGAGTATTGAGGATTGAAGATTGAGGATTGAGGACTGAGGATTGAGGATTCAGTATTGAGGATTGAGGATTGAGGATTAAAGATTGAGTATTGAGGATTGAAGATTGAGGATTGTGGATTGAAGATTGAGTATTGAGGATTGAAGATTTAGGATTGGGTATTGAGGATTGAGGATTGGGGATTGAGGATCTAGTATTGGAGATTGATTATTTAGGATTGAAGATAGAGGGTTGAGGATTGAGGATTGAGGATTGAGAATTGAGAATTGAGAATTGAGGATGAGGACTGAGGTTTGAGGATTGAGGATTGAGGATTGAGGATTGAGGATTGAAGATACAGTATTGAGGATTGAAGATAGAGAATTGAGGATTGAGGATTGAACATTGAGGTCTGAGTGTTGAGGGTTGAGTGATGAGAATTGACGTTTGTGGATAGAGATTTGCAGATTCGAAGATTGCAGGTTGAGTATTGAGTATTGAAGACTGTGAATTGAGGATATTCTATTGAGGATTGATGATTGGCAACTGATTGTTGAGGACTGAGGGCTGAAGATTTAGGATTCAGGATTGAGGATTCAGAATTGAGGTTTGAGGACTGAGGATTGAGGATTGAAGATTGAGTATTGAGGATTGAGGATTGAGGATTGAGGATTGGGGATTGAGGATTGAGTATTGAAGGTTGAGTATTGAGGATTGAAGATTGAGGATTGAGGACTGAGGATTGAGGATTGAGGATTGAAGATTGAGTATTGAGGATTGAAGATTGAGTATTGTGGATTGAAGATTGAGTATTGAGGATTGCAGATTGAGGATTGAGAATTGAGGATTGAGAATTGACGATGAGGGCTGAGGGTTGAGGATTGAGGTTTGAGGACTGAGGACTGAGGATTGAGGATTGAGAATGGGGATTGAGGATTGAAGATTTAGGATTGAAGACTGAGGATTGGGTATTGAGGATTGAACATTGAGGATTGAGGATTGAGTATCGAGGATTGAGGATTGAGGATTGAAGATTGAATATTGATGATTGTAGATTGAGGATTGAGGATTGAAGATTGAGGATTGAGGATTGATGATTAAAGATTGAGTATTGAGGATTGAAGATTGAGGATTGATGATTGAGGATTGAGGATTGAGGATTGAGGATTGAGGATTGAGGATTGAGTATTGAAGATTGAGGATTGATGATTGAGGATTGAGGATTGAGGATTGAGGATTGAGGATTGAGTATTGATGACTGAGGATTGAAGATTGAGGATTGAGGATTGAGGATTAAAGAATGAGTATTGCGGATTGAAGATTGAGAATTGAGGATTGAGGATTGAACATTGAGGACTGAGTGTTGAGGGTTGAGTGATGAGAATTGATGTTTGTGGATAGAGATTTGAAGATTCCAGATTGAGTATTCTGTATTGAAAACTGTGAATTGAGGATATTCTATTGAGGATTGAGGATTGTCACCTGATTGTTGAGGACTGAGGGCTGAAGATTGAGGATTCAGGATTGGGGATTCAGAATTGAGGTTTGAGGACTGAGGATTGAGGGCTGAGGATTGAAGATTGAGTATTGAAGATTGAGGATTGAGGATTGAGGATTGAGGATTTAGGATTGAGGATGAGAGCTGTGCGTTGAGGATTGAGGTTTGAGGACTGAGGACTGAGGATTGACGATTGAGAATTGAGGATTGAGGATTGACTATTGAAGATTGAGGATTGGGTATTGAGGATTGTAGGATGAGGCTTGAGGATTGAGGATTGAGGATTGAGGATTGAAGATTGAGTATAGAGGTTTGAAGACTGACGATTGAGGGTTGAGGATTGAGGATTGAGGAATGAGTATTGAGGATTGATGATTGAGTATTGAGGATTGAAGATTGAGGATTGAGGATTGAGGATTGATTGAGGATTGAGGATTGAAGATTGAGGATTGGGGACTGAGTGTTGAGGGTTGAGTTATGAGAATTGATGTGTGTGGATAGAGGTTTAAAGATTGCAGATTGAGTATTGAGTATTGAAAACTGTGAATTGATGATATTCTATTGAGGATTGTGAATTGACAAATGATTGTTGAGGACTTAGGTCTGAAGATTGAGGATTCAGGATTGAGGAATCAGGATTGAGGTTTGAGGACTGAGGATTGAGGATTGAGGATTGAGGATTGAAGATTGAGTATTGAGGATTGAAGATTGAGGATTGTGGATTGAAGATTGAGTATTGAGGATTGAAGATTGAGGATTGAGGATTGAGGATTGAGAATTGACGGTGAGGGCTGAGGGTTGAGGATTGAGGGTTGAGGACTGAGGACTGAGGATTGAGGATTGAGAATTGAGGATTGAGGATTGAGGATTGAGCATTGAAGATTGAGGATTGAGGATTGGTGATTAAAGATTGAGTATTGAGGATTGAAGATTGAGGATTGATGATTGAGGATTGAGGATTGAGGATTAAGGATTGAGGATTGAGGATTGAGTATTGAAATTTGAGGATTGATGATTGAGGATTGAGGATTGAGGATTGAGGATTGAGTATTGATGACTGAGGATTGAAGATTGAGGATTGAGAATTGAGGATTAAAGATTGAGTATTGCGGATTGAAGATTGAGAATTGAGGATTGAGGATTGAACATTGAGGACTGAGTGTTGAGGGTTGAGTGATGAGAATTGATGTTTGTGGCTAGAGATTTGAAGATTCCAGATTGAGTATTCCGTATTGAAAACTGTGAATTGAGGATATTCTATTGAGGATTGAGGATTGTCACCTGATTGTTGAGGACTCAGCGCTGAAGATTGAGGATTCAGGATTGGGGATTCAGAATTGAGGTTTGAGGACTGAGGATTGAGGACCGAGGAATGAAGATTGAGTATTGAGGATTGAATATTGAGGATTGAGGATTGAGGATTGAGGATTGAGGATGAGGGCTGATGTTTGAGGTTTGAGGTTTGAGTATTGAATCCTGAGAATTCAGGATATTCTATTGAGTATTGAGAATTGAGGGTTGATGGTTGAGTATTGAGGATTGAGGATTCAGGATTGAGGATTGTGTATTGAGGATTGAGGATTGATGATTGAGGATTGAGGATTGATGATTGAGGATTGAGAATTGAGGATTGAGGACTGAAGATTGAGGATTGAGAATTGAGGACTGAGGATTGAGGATTGAGGATTGAAGATTGAGGATTGGGTATTGAAGACTGAACATTGAGGATTGAGGATTGAGGATCGAGGATTGAGGATTGTGGATTGAAGATTGAATATTGATGATTGAAGATTGAGGATTGAGGATTGAGGGTTGTGGATTGAGGACGAGGACTGAGGGTTGAGTATTGATGTTTGAAGTCTGAGGGTTGAGGATTGAGGATTGAGAATTGGGGATTGAGGATTGAGGATTGAAGATTGAGGATTGGGTATCGAGGATTGAAGAATGAGGACTGAGGATTGAGGATTGAGGATTGAGGATTGAAGATTGAGTATTGAGGATTGAAGATTGAGGATTGAGGACTGAGGATTGAGGATTCAGTATTGAGGATTGAGGATTGAGGATTAAAGATTGAGTATTGAGGATTGAAGATTGAGGATTGTGGATTGAAGATTGAGTATTGAGGATTGAAGATTTAGGATTGGGTATTGAGGATTGAGGATTGGGGATTGAGGATCTAGTATTGGAGATTGATTATTTAGGATTGAAGATAGAGGGTTGAGGATTGAGGATTGAGGATTGAGAATTGAGAATTGAGGATGAGGACTGAGGTTTGAGGATTGAGGATTGAGGATTGAGGATTGAGGATTGAAGATACAGTATTGAGGATTGAAGATAGAGAATTGAGGATTGAGGATTGAACATTGAGGTCTGAGTGTTGAGGGTTGAGTGATGAGAATTGACGTTTGTGGATAGAGATTTGCAGATTCGAAGATTGCAGGTTGAGTATTGAGTATTGAAGACTGTGAATTGAGGATATTCTATTGAGGATTGATGATTGGCAACTGATTGTTGAGGACTGAGGGCTGAAGATTTAGGATTCAGGATTGAGGATTCAGAATTGAGGTTTGAGGACTGAGGATTGAGGATTGAAGATTGAGTATTGAGGATTGAGGATTGAGGACTGAGGATTGGGGATTGAGGATTGAGTATTGAAGGTTGAGTATTGAGGATTGAAGATTGAGGATTGAGGACTGAGGATTGAGGATTGAGGATTGAAGATTGAGTATTGAGGATTGAAGATTGAGTATTGTGGATTGAAGATTGAGTATTGAGGATTGCAGATTGAGGATTGAGAATTGAGGATTGAGAATTGACGATGAGGGCTGAGGGTTGAGGATTGAGGTTTGAGGACTGAGGACTGAGGATTGAGGATTGAGAATGGGGATTGAGGATTGAAGATTTAGGATTGAAGACTGAGGATTGGGTATTGAGGATTGAACATTGAGGATTGAGGATTGAGTATCGAGGATTGAGGATTGAGGATTGAAGATTGAATATTGATGATTGTAGATTGAGGATTGAGGATTGAAGATTGAGGATTGAGGATTGATGATTAAAGATTGAGTATTGAGGATTGAAGATTGAGGATTGATGATTGAGGATTGAGGATTGAGGATTGATGATTGAGGATTGAGGATTGAGTATTGAAGATTGAGGATTGATGATTGAGGATTGAGGATTGAGGATTGAGGATTGAGGATTGAGTATTGATGACTGAGGATTGAAGATTGAGGATTGAGGATTGAGGATTAAAGAATGAGTATTGCGGATTGAAGATTGAGAATTGAGGATTGAGGATTGAACATTGAGGACTGAGTGTTGAGGGTTGAGTGATGAGAATTGATGTTTGTGGATAGAGATTTGAAGATTCCAGATTGAGTATTCTGTATTGAAAACTGTGAATTGAGGATATTCTATTGAGGATTGAGGATTGTCACCTGATTGTTGAGGACTGAGGGCTGAAGATTGAGGATTCAGGATTGGGGATTCAGAATTGATGTTTGAGGACTGAGGATTGAGGGCTGAGGATTGAAGATTGAGTATTGAAGATTGAGGATTGAGGATTGAGGATTGAGGATTGAGGATTGAGGATTGAGGATTGAGGATTGAGTATTGAAGATTGAGGATAGATGATTGAGGATTGAGGATTGAGGATTGAGGATTGAGGATTGAGGATTGAGTATTGATGACTGAGGATTGAAGATTGAGGATTGAGGATTGAGGATTAAAGAATGAGTATTGCGGATTGAAGATTGAGAATTGAGGATTGAGGATTGAACATTGAGGACTGTGTGTTGAGGGTTGAGTGATGAGAATTGATGTTTGTGGATAGAGATTTGAAGATTCCAGATTGAGTATTCTGTATTGAAAACTGTGAATTGAGGATATTCTATTGAGGATTGAGGATTGTCACCTGATTGTTGCGGACTTAGGTCTGAAGATTGAGGATTCAGGATTGAGGAATCAGGATTGAGGTTTGAGGACTGAGGATTGAGGATTGAGGATTGAGGATTGAAGATTGAGTATTGAGGATTGAAGATTGAGGATTGTGGATTGAAGATTGAGTATTGAGGACTGAAGATTGAGGATTGAGGATTGAGGATTGAGAATTGACGGTGAGGGCTGAGGGTTGAGGATTGAGGGTTGAGGACTGAGGACTGAGGATTGAGGATTGAGAATTGAGGATTGAGGATTGAGGATTGAGCATTGAAGATTGAGGATTGAGGATTGGTGATTAAAGATTGAGTATTGAGGATTGAAGATTGAGGATTGATGATTGAGGATTGAGGATTGAGGATTAAGGATTGAGGATTGAGGATTGAGTATTGAAATTTGAGGATTGATGATTGAGGATTGAGGATTGAGGATTGAGGATTGAGTATTGATGACTGAGGATTGAAGATTGAGGATTGAGAATTGAGGATTAAAGATTGAGTATTGCGGATTGAAGATTGAGAATTGAGGATTGAGGATTGAACATTGAGGACTGAGTGTTGAGGGTTGAGTGATGAGAATTGATGTTTGTGGCTAGAGATTTGAAGATTCCAGATTGAGTATTCCGTATTGAAAACTGTGAATTGAGGATATTCTATTGAGGATTGAGGATTGTCAACTGATTGTTGAGGACTGAGGCCTGAAGATTGAGGATTCAGGATTGAGGATTCAGAATTGAGGTTTGAAGACCGAGGATTGAGGATTGAAGAATGATTATTGAGGATTGAGGGTTGAGAATTGAGTATTGAGGATTGAGGAATGTAGATTGTGGATTGGGTAATGAGGATTGAAGAATGAGTATTGAGGATTGAGGATTGAGGATTGAGGATTGAAGATTGAGTATTGAGGATTGAAGATTGAGGATTGAGGACTGAGGATTGAGGATTCAGTATTGAGGATTGAGGATTGAGGATTAAAGATTGAGTATTGAGGATTGAAGATTGAGGATTGTGGATTGAAGATTGAGTATTGAGGATTGAAGATTTAGGATTGGGTATTGAGGATTGAGGATTGGGGATTGAGGATCTAGTATTGGAGATTGATTATTTAGGATTGAAGATAGAGGGTTGAGGATTGAGGATTGAGGATTGAGAATTGAGAATTGAGAATTGAGGATGAGGACTGAGGTTTGAGGATTGAGGATTGAGGATTGAGGATTGAGGATTGAAGATACAGTATTGAGGATTGAAGATAGAGAATTGAGGATTGAGGATTGAACATTGAGGTCTGAGTGTTGAGGGTTGAGTGATGAGAATTGACGTTTGTGGATAGAGATTTGCAGATTCGAAGATTGCAGGTTGAGTATTGAGTATTGAAGACTGTGAATTGAGGATATTCTATTGAGGATTGATGATTGGCAACTGATTGTTGAGGACTGAGGGCTGAAGATTTAGGATTCAGGATTGAGGATTCAGAATTGAGGTTTGAGGACTGAGGATTGAGGATTGAAGATTGAGTATTGAGGATTGAGGATTGAGGATTGAGGATTGGGGATTGAGGATTGAGTATTGAAGGTTGAGTATTGAGGATTGAAGATTGAGGATTGAGGACTGAGGATTGAGGATTGAGGATTGAAGATTGAGTATTGAGGATTGAAGATTGAGTATTGTGGATTGAAGATTGAGTATTGAGGATTGCAGATTGAGGATTGAGAATTGAGGATTGAGAATTGACGATGAGGGCTGAGGGTTGAGGATTGAGGTTTGAGGACTGAGGACTGAGGATTGAGGATTGAGAATGGGGATTGAGGATTGAAGATTTAGGATTGAAGACTGAGGATTGGGTATTGAGGATTGAACATTGAGGATTGAGGATTGAGTATCGAGGATTGAGGATTGAGGATTGAAGATTGAATATTGATGATTGTAGATTGAGGATTGAGGATTGAAGATTGAGGATTGAGGATTGATGATTAAAGATTGAGTATTGAGGATTGAAGATTGAGGATTGATGATTGAGGATTGAGGATTGAGGATTGAGGATTGAGGATTGAGGATTGAGTATTGAAGATTGAGGATTGATGATTGAGGATTGAGGATTGAGGATTGAGGATTGAGGATTGAGTATTGATGACTGAGGATTGAAGATTGAGGATTGAGGATTGAGGATTAAAGAATGAGTATTGCGGATTGAAGATTGAGAATTGAGGATTGAGGATTGAACATTGAGGACTGAGTGTTGAGGGTTGAGTGATGAGAATTGATGTTTGTGGATAGAGATTTGAAGATTCCAGATTGAGTATTCTGTATTGAAAACTGTGAATTGAGGATATTCTATTGAGGATTGAGGATTGTCACCTGATTGTTGAGGACTGAGGGCTGAAGATTGAGGATTCAGGATTGGGGATTCAGAATTGAGGTTTGAGGACTGAGGATTGAGGGCTGAGGATTGAAGATTGAGTATTGAAGATTGAGGATTGAGGATTGAGGATTGAGGATTTAGGATTGAGGATGAGAGCTGTGCGTTGAGGATTGAGGTTTGAGGACTGAGGACTGAGGATTGACGATTGAGAATTGAGGATTGAGGATTGACTATTGAAGATTGAGGATTGGGTATTGAGGATTGTAGGATGAGGCTTGAGGATTGAGGATTGAGGATTGAGGATTGAAGATTGAGTATAGAGGTTTGAAGACTGACGATTGAGGGTTGAGGATTGAGGATTGAGGAATGAGTATTGAGGATTGATGATTGAGTATTGAGGATTGAAGATTGAGGATTGAGGATTGAGGATTGATTGAGGATTGAGGATTGAAGATTGAGGATTGGGGACTGAGTGTTGAGGGTTGAGTTATGAGAATTGATGTGTGTGGATAGAGGTTTAAAGATTGCAGATTGAGTATTGAGTATTGAAAACTGTGAATTGATGATATTCTATTGAGGATTGTGAATTGACAAATGATTGTTGAGGACTTAGGTCTGAAGATTGAGGATTCAGGATTGAGGAATCAGGATTGAGGTTTGAGGACTGAGGATTGAGGATTGAGGATTGAGGATTGAAGATTGAGTATTGAGGATTGAAGATTGAGGATTGTGGATTGAAGATTGAGTATTGAGGATTGAAGATTGAGGATTGAGGATTGAGGATTGAGAATTGACGGTGAGGGCTGAGGGTTGAGGATTGAGGGTTGAGGACTGAGGACTGAGGATTGAGGATTGAGAATTGAGGATTGAGGATTGAGGATTGAGCATTGAAGATTGAGGATTGAGGATTGGTGATTAAAGATTGAGTATTGAGGATTGAAGATTGAGGATTGATGATTGAGGATTGAGGATTGAGGATTAAGGATTGAGGATTGAGGATTGAGTATTGAAATTTGAGGATTGATGATTGAGGATTGAGGATTGAGGATTGAGGATTGAGTATTGATGACTGAGGATTGAAGATTGAGGATTGAGAATTGAGGATTAAAGATTGAGTATTGCGGATTGAAGATTGAGAATTGAGGATTGAGGATTGAACATTGAGGACTGAGTGTTGAGGGTTGAGTGATGAGAATTGATGTTTGTGGCTAGAGATTTGAAGATTCCAGATTGAGTATTCCGTATTGAAAACTGTGAATTGAGGATATTCTATTGAGGATTGAGGATTGTCACCTGATTGTTGAGGACTCAGCGCTGAAGATTGAGGATTCAGGATTGGGGATTCAGAATTGAGGTTTGAGGACTGAGGATTGAGGACCGAGGAATGAAGATTGAGTATTGAGGATTGAATATTGAGGATTGAGGATTGAGGATTGAGGATTGAGGATGAGGGCTGATGTTTGAGGTTTGAGGTTTGAGTATTGAATCCTGAGAATTCAGGATATTCTATTGAGTATTGAGAATTGAGGGTTGATGGTTGAGTATTGAGGATTGAGGATTCAGGATTGAGGATTGTGTATTGAGGATTGAGGATTGATGATTGAGGATTGAGGATTGATGATTGAGGATTGAGAATTGAGGATTGAGGACTGAAGATTGAGGATTGAGAATTGAGGACTGAGGATTGAGGATTGAGGATTGAAGATTGAGGATTGGGTATTGAAGACTGAACATTGAGGATTGAGGATTGAGGATCGAGGATTGAGGATTGTGGATTGAAGATTGAATATTGATGATTGAAGATTGAGGATTGAGGATTGAGGGTTGTGGATTGAGGACGAGGACTGAGGGTTGAGTATTGATGTTTGAAGTCTGAGGGTTGAGGATTGAGGATTGAGAATTGGGGATTGAGGATTGAGGATTGAAGATTGAGGATTGGGTATCGAGGATTGAAGAATGAGGACTGAGGATTGAGGATTGAGGATTGAGGATTGAAGATTGAGTATTGAGGATTGAAGATTGAGGATTGAGGACTGAGGATTGAGGATTCAGTATTGAGGATTGAGGATTGAGGATTAAAGATTGAGTATTGAGGATTGAAGATTGAGGATTGTGGATTGAAGATTGAGTATTGAGGATTGAAGATTTAGGATTGGGTATTGAGGATTGAGGATTGGGGATTGAGGATCTAGTATTGGAGATTGATTATTTAGGATTGAAGATAGAGGGTTGAGGATTGAGGATTGAGGATTGAGAATTGAGAATTGAGGATGAGGACTGAGGTTTGAGGATTGAGGATTGAGGATTGAGGACTGAGGATTGAAGATACAGTATTGAGGATTGAAGATAGAGAATTGAGGATTGAGGATTGAACATTGAGGTCTGAGTGTTGAGGGTTGAGTGATGAGAATTGACGTTTGTGGATAGAGATTTGCAGATTCGAAGATTGCAGGTTGAGTATTGAGTATTGAAGACTGTGAATTGAGGATATTCTATTGAGGATTGATGATTGGCAACTGATTGTTGAGGACTGAGGGCTGAAGATTTAGGATTCAGGATTGAGGATTCAGAATTGAGGTTTGAGGACTGAGGATTGAGGATTGAAGATTGAGTATTGAGGATTGAGGATTGAGGACTGAGGATTGGGGATTGAGGATTGAGTATTGAAGGTTGAGTATTGAGGATTGAAGATTGAGGATTGAGGACTGAGGATTGAGGATTGAGGATTGAAGATTGAGTATTGAGGATTGAAGATTGAGTATTGTGGATTGAAGATTGAGTATTGAGGATTGCAGATTGAGGATTGAGAATTGAGGATTGAGAATTGACGATGAGGGCTGAGGGTTGAGGATTGAGGTTTGAGGACTGAGGACTGAGGATTGAGGATTGAGAATGGGGATTGAGGATTGAAGATTTAGGATTGAAGACTGAGGATTGGGTATTGAGGATTGAACATTGAGGATTGAGGATTGAGTATCGAGGATTGAGGATTGAGGATTGAAGATTGAATATTGATGATTGTAGATTGAGGATTGAGGATTGAAGATTGAGGATTGAGGATTGATGATTAAAGATTGAGTATTGAGGATTGAAGATTGAGGATTGATGATTGAGGATTGAGGATTGAGGATTGATGATTGAGGATTGAGGATTGAGTATTGAAGATTGAGGATTGATGATTGAGGATTGAGGATTGAGGATTGAGGATTGAGGATTGAGTATTGATGACTGAGGATTGAAGATTGAGGATTGAGGATTGAGGATTAAAGAATGAGTATTGCGGATTGAAGATTGAGAATTGAGGATTGAGGATTGAACATTGAGGACTGAGTGTTGAGGGTTGAGTGATGAGAATTGATGTTTGTGGATAGAGATTTGAAGATTCCAGATTGAGTATTCTGTATTGAAAACTGTGAATTGAGGATATTCTATTGAGGATTGAGGATTGTCACCTGATTGTTGAGGACTGAGGGCTGAAGATTGAGGATTCAGGATTGGGGATTCAGAATTGATGTTTGAGGACTGAGGATTGAGGGCTGAGGATTGAAGATTGAGTATTGAAGATTGAGGATTGAGGATTGAGGATTGAGGATTTAGGATTGAGGATGAGAGCTGTGCGTTGAGGATTGAGGTTTGAGGACTGAGGACTGAGGATTGACGATTGAGAATTGAGGATTGAGGATTGACTATTGAAGATTGAGGATTGGGTATTGAGGATTGTAGGATGAGGCTTGAGGATTGAGGATTGAGGATTGAGGATTGAAGATTGAGTATAGAGGATTGAAGATTGACGATTGGGGATTGTGCATTGAAGATTGAGGATTGAACATTGATGACTGAGTGTTGATGGTTGAGTGATGAGGATTGATGTTTGTGGATAGAGGTTTGAAGATTGCTGACTGAGTATTGAGTATTGATAACTGTGAAATGAGGATATTCTATTGAGGATTGAGGATTGTCAGCTGATTGTTGAGGACTGAGGGCTCAAGATTGAGGATTCAGGATTGAGGATTCAGAATTGAGGTTTGAGGACTGAGGATTGAGGATTGAAGATTGATTGTTGAGAATTGAAGATTGAGGATTGAGGATTGAGGATTGAGGATTGAGGACTGAGGATGAGAGCTGTGCGTTGAGGATTGAGGTTTGAGGACTGAGGACTGAGGATTGACGATTGAGAATTGAGGATTGAGGATTGACTATTGAAGATTGAGGATTGGGGATTGAGGATTGTAGGATGAGGCTTGAGGATTGAGGATTGAGGATTGAGGATTGAAGATTGAGTATAGAGGTTTGAAGACTGACGATTGAGGGTTGAGGATTGAGGATTGAGGAATGAGTATTGAGGATTGATGATTGAGTATTGAGGATTGAAGATTGAGGATTGAGGATTGAGGATTGATTGAGGATTGAGGATTGAAGATTGAGGATTGGGGACTGAGTGTTGAGGGTTGAGTTATGAGAATTGATGTGTGTGGATAGAGGTTTAAAGATTGCAGATTGAGTATTGAGTATTGAAAACTGTGAATTGATGATATTCTATTGAGGATTGTGAATTGACAAATGATTGTTGAGGACTTAGGTCTGAAGATTGAGGATTCAGGATTGAGGAATCAGGATTGAGGTTTGAGGACTGAGGATTGAGGATTGAGGATTGAGGATTGAAGATTGAGTATTGAGGATTGAAGATTGAGGATTGTGGATTGAAGATTGAGTATTGAGGATTGAAGATTGAGGATTGAGGATTGAGGATTGAGAATTGACGGTGAGGGCAGAGGGTTGAGGATTGAGGGTTGAGGACTGAGGACTGAGGATTGAGGATTAAGAATTGAGGATTGGGGATTGAGGATTGAGCATTGAAGATTGAGGATTGAGGATTGGTGATTAAAGATTGAGTATTGAGGATTGAAGATTGAGGATTGATGATTGAGGATTGAGGATTGAGGATTAAGGATTGAGGATTGAGGATTGAGTATTGAAATTTGAGGATTGATGATTGAGGATTGAGGATTGAGGATTGAGGATTAAAGATTGAGTATTGCGGATTGAAGATTGAGAATTGAGGATTGAGGATTGAACATTGAGGACTGAGTGTTGAGAGTTGAGTGATGAGAATTGATGTTTGTGGCTAGAGATTTGAAGATTCCAGATTGAGTATTCCGTATTGAAAACTGTGAATTGAGGATATTCTATTGAGGATTGAGGATTGTCACCTGATTGTTGAGGACTCAGCGCTGAAGATTGAGGATTCAGGATTGGGGATTCAGAATTGAGGTTTGAGGACTGAGGATTGAGGACCGAGGAATGAAGATTGAGTATTGAGGATTGAATATTGAGGATTGAGGATTGAGGATTGAGGATTGAGGATGAGGGCTGAGTGTTGAGGATTGAGGTTTAAGGACTGAGGACTGAGGATTGAGGATTGAGAATTGAGGGTTGAGGATTGAGGATTGAAGATTGAGGATTTGGTATTGAGGATTGAAGAATGAGGATTGAGGATTGAGGATTGAGGTTTGAGGATTGAAGATTGAGTATTGAGGATTGAAGATTGACGATTGGGGATTGTGCATTGAAGATTGAGGATTGAACATTGATGACTGAGTGTTGATGGTTGAGTGATGAGGATTGATGTTTGTGGATAGAGGTTTGAAGATTGCTGACTGAGTATTGAGTATTGATAACTGTGAAATGAGGATATTCTATTGAGGATTGAGGATTGTCAGCTGATTGTTGAGGACTGAGGGCTCAAGATTGAGGATTCAGGATTGAGGATTCAGAATTGAGGTTTGAGGACTGAGGATTGAGGATTGAAGATTGATTGTTGAGAATTGAAGATTGAGGATTGAGGATTGAGGATTGAGGATTGAGGACTGAGGATGAGAGCTGTGCGTTGAGGATTGAGGTTTGAGGACTGAGGACTGAGGATTGACGATTGAGAATTGAGGATTGAGGATTGACTATTGAAGATTGAGGATTGGGGATTGAGGATTGTAGGATGAGGCTTGAGGATTGAGGATTGAGGATTGAGGATTGAAGATTGAGTATAGAGGTTTGAAGACTGACGATTGAGGGTTGAGGATTGAGGATTGAGGATAGAGTATTGAGGATTGATGATTGAGTATTGAGGATTGAAGATTGAGGATTGAGGATTGAGGATTGAGGATTGAGGATTGAGGATTGAAGATTGAGGATTGGGGACTGAGTGTTGAGGGTTGAGTTATGAGAATTGATGTTTGTGGATAGAGGTTTAAAGATAGCAGATTGAGTATTGAGTATTGAAAACTGTGAATTGATGATATTCTATTGAGGATTGTGAATTGACAACTGATTGTTGAGGACTTAGGTCTGAAGATTGAGGATTCAGGATTGAGGATTCAGGATTGAGGTTTGAGGACTGAGGATTGAGGATTGAGGATTGAGGATTGAGGATTGAGGATTGAGCATTGAGGATTGAGGATTGAAGATTGAGGATTGACGATTGAGGATTGGGTATTGCGAAGTGAACGTTGAGGATTGAGGATTGAGTATTGAGGATTGAGGATTGAGGATTGAAGATTGAGTATTGAGGATTGAAGATTGAGGATTGTGGATTGAAGATTGAGTATTGAGGATTGAAGATTGAGGATTGAGGATTGAGGATTGAGTATTGACGATGAGGGCTGCGGGTTGAGGGTTGAGGTTTGAGGACTGAGGACTGCGGATTGAGGATTGAGAATTGAGGATTGAGGATTGAGGATTGAGGATTGAAGATTGAGGATTGGGTATTGATTATTGAACATTGAGGATTGAGGATTGGGGATCGAGGATTGAGGGTTGAGGATTGAAGATTGAATATTGATGATTGAAGATTGAGGATTGAGGACTGAGGGTTGTGGATTGAGGACGAGGACTGAGGGTTGATTATTGATGTTTGAGGTCAGAAGATTGAGGACTGAGGATTGAGAATTGAGGATTGAGTATTGAGGATTGAAGATTGAGGATTGGGTATTGAGGATTGAAGAATGAGGACTGAGGATTTAGGATTGAGGATCGAGGATTGAAGATTGAGTATTGAGGATTGAATATTGAGGATTGAGGATTGAGGATTGAGGATTGAGGATTGAGGATTCAGGATTGAGGATTTAGGATTGAAGATTGAGGATTGAGGATTGATGATTAAAGATTGAGTGTTGAGGATTGAAGACTGAGCATTGATGATTGAGGATTGAGGATTGAGGATTGAGGATTGAGGATTGAGTATTGAAGGTTGAGGATTGATGATTGAGGATTGAGGATTGAGGATTGAGGATTGAGTATTGAGGACTGAGGATTGAAGATTGAGGATTGAGGATTGAGGATTAAAGAGTGAGTATTGAGGATTGAAGATTGAGAATTGAGGATTGAGGATTGAACATTGAGGACTGAGTGTTGAGGGTTGAGGGATGAGAATTGGTGTTTGTGGATAGAGATTTGAAGATTGCAGATTGAGTATTGTGTATTGAAAACTGTGAATTGAAGATATTCTATTGAGGATTGAGGATTGTCACCTGATTGTTGAGGACTGAGGGCTGATGATTGAGGATTCAGGATTGAGGATACAGAATTGAGGTTTGAGGACTGAGGATTGAGGATTGAGGATTGAAGATTGTGTATTGAGGATTGAAGATTGAGGATTGAGGATTGAGGATTGAGGATTGAGGATTGAGGATTGAGGATGAGGGCTGAGGGTTCAGTATTGATGTTTGAGGTCTGGGGATTGAGGATTGAGGATTGAGAATTGAGGATTGAGGATTGGGGATTGAAGATTGAGGATTGGGTATTGAGGACTGAAGAATGAGGATTGAGGATTGAGGATTGAGGATTGAGGATTGAAAGTTGAGTACTGAGGATTGAAGATTGAGGATTGAGGATTGAGGTTTGAGGATTCAGGATTGAGGATTGAGTATTGAAGTTTGAGGATTGATGATTGAGGATTGAGGATTGAACATTGAGGACTGAGTGTTGAGGGTTGAGGGATGAGAATTGATGTTTGTGGATAGAGATTTGAAGATTGCAGATTGAGTATTGTGTATTGAAAACTGTGAATTGAAGATATTCTATTGAGGATTGAGGATTGTCACCTGATTGTTGAGGACTGAGGGCTGATGATTGAGGATTCAGGATTGAGGATACAGAATTGAGGTTTGAGGACTGAGGATTGAGGATTGAGGATTGAAGATTGAGTATTGAGGATTGAAGATTGAGGATTGAGGATTGAGGACTGAGGATTGAGGATGAGGGCTGAGGGTTGAGGATTGAAAGTTGAGTACTGAGGATTGAAGATTGAGGATTGAGGATTGAGGTTTGAGGATTCAGGATTGAGGATTGAGTATTGAAGTTTGAGGATTGATGATTGAGGATTGAAGATTGAGGATTGAGGACTGAGGATTGAGGATTGAGTATTGAGGATTGAGGATTGAGGATTGAAGATTGAGTATTGAGGATTGAAGATTGAGGATTGTGGATTGAAGATTGAGTATTGAGGATTGAAGATTTAGGATTGGGTATTGAGGATTGAGGATTGGGGATTGAGGATCTAGTATTGGAGATTGATTATTTAGGATTGAAGATAGAGGGTTGAGGATTGAGGATTGAGGATTGAGAATTGAGAATTGAGGATGAGGACTGAGGTTTGAGGATTGAGGATTGAGGATTGAGGATTGAGGATTGAAGATACAGTATTGAGGATTGAAGATAGAGAATTGAGGATTGAGGATTGAACATTGAGGTCTGAGTGTTGAGGGTTGAGTGATGAGAATTGACGTTTGTGGATAGAGATTTGCAGATTCGAAGATTGCAGGTTGAGTATTGAGTATTGAAGACTGTGAATTGAGGATATTCTATTGAGGATTGATGATTGGCAACTGATTGTTGAGGACTGAGGGCTGAAGGTTTAGGATTCAGGATTGAGGATTCAGAATTGAGGTTTGAGGACTGAGGATTGAGGATTGAAGATTGAGTATTGAGGATTGAGGATTGAGGATTGAGGATTGGGGATTGAGGATTGAGTATTGAAGGTTGAGTATTGAGGATTGAAGATTGAGTATTGAGGATTGAGGATTGAGGATTGAAGATTGAATATTGATGATTGTAGATTGAGGATTGAGGATTGAAGATTGAGGATTGAGGATTGATGATTAAAGATTGAGTATTGAGGATTGAAGATTGAGGATTGATGATTGAGGATTGAGGATTGAGGATTGAGGATTAAGGACTGAGTATTGAAGATTGAGGATTGATGATTGAGGATTGAGGATTGAGGATTGAGTATTGAGGATTGAGTATTGATGACTGAGGATTGAAGATTGAGGATTGAGGATTGAGGATTAAAGAATAAGTATTGCGGATTGAAGATTGAGAATTGAGGATTGAGGATTGAACATTGAGGACTGAGTGTTGAGGGTTGAGTTATGAGAATTGATGTTTGTGGATAGAGATTTGAAGATTCCAGATTGAGTATTCTGTATTGAAAACTGTGAATTGAGGATATTCTATTGAGGATTGAGGATTGTCACCTGATTGTTGAGGACTGAGGGCTGAAGATTGAGGATTCAGGATTGGGTATTCAGAATTGAGGTTTGAGGACTGAGGATTGAGGGCTGAGGATTGAAGATTGAGTATTGAAGATTGAGGATTGAGGATTGAGGATTGAGGATTTAGGATTGAGGATGAGAGCTGTGCGTTGAGGATTGAGGTTTGAGGACTGAGGACTGAGGATTGACGATTGAGAATTGAGGATTGAGGATTGACTATTGAAGATTGAGGATTGGGTATTGAGGATTGTAGGATGAGGCTTGAGGATTGAGGATTGAGGATTGAGGATTGAAGATTGAGTATAGAGGTTTGAAGACTGACGATTGAGGGTTGAGGATTGAGGATTGAGGAATGAGTATTGAGGATTGATGATTGAGTATTGAGGATTGAAGATTGAGGATTGAGGATTGAGGATTGATTGAGGATTGAGGATTGAAGATTGAGGATTGGGGACTGAGTGTTGAGGGTTGAGTTATGAGAATTGATGTGTGTGGATAGAGGTTTAAAGATTGCAGATTGAGTATTGAGTATTGAAAACTGTGAATTGATGATATTCTATTGAGGATTGTGAATTGACAAATGATTGTTGAGGACTTAGGTCTGAAGATTGAGGATTCAGGATTGAGGAATCAGGATTGAGGTTTGAGGACTGAGGATTGAGGATTGAGGATTGAGGATTGAAGATTGAGTAGTGAGGATTGAAGATTGAGGATTGTGGATTGAAGATTGAGTATTGAGGATTGAAGATTGAGGATTGAGTATTGAGGATTGAGAATTGACGGTGAGGGCTGAGGGTTGAGGATTGAGGGTTGAGGACTGAGGACTGAGGATTGAGGATTGAGAATTGGGGATTGAGGATTGAGGATTGAGCATTGAAGATTGAGGATTGAGGATTGGTGATTAAAGATTGAGTATTGAGGATTGAAGACTGAGGATTGATGATTGAGGATTGAGGATTGAGGATTAAGGATTGAGGATTGAGGATTGAGTATTGAAATTTGAGGATTGATGATTGAGGATTGAGGATTGAGGATTGAGGATTGAGTATTGATGACTGAGGATTGAAGATTGAGGATTGAGAATTGAGGATTAAAGATTGAGTATTGCGGATTGAAGATTGAGAATTGAGGATTGAGGATTGAACATTGAGGACTGAGTGTTGAGAGTTGAGTGATGAGAATTGATGTTTGTGGCTAGAGATTTGAAGATTCCAGATTGAGTATTCCGTATTGAAAACTGTGAATTGAGGATATTCTATTGAGGATTGAGGATTGTCACCTGATTGTTGAGGACTCAGCGCTGAAGATTGAGGATTCAGGATTGGGGATTCAGAATTGAGGTTTGAGGACTGAGGATTGAGGACCGAGGAATGAAGATTGAGTATTGAGGATTGAATATTGAGGATTGAGGATTGAGGATTGAGGATTGAGGATGAGGGCTGATGTTTGAGGTTTGAGGTTTGAGTATTGAATCCTGAGAATTCAGGATATTCTATTGAGTATTGAGAATTGAGTGTTGATGGTTGAGTATTGAGGATTGAGGATTCAGGATTGAGGATTGTGTATTGAGGATTGAGGATTGATGATTGAGGATTGAGGATTGATGATTGAGGATTGAGGATTGAGGATTGAGGACTGAAGATTGAGGATTGAGAATTGAGGACTGAGGATTGAGGATTGAGGATTGAAGATTGAGGATTGGGTATTGAAGATTGAACATTGAGGATTGAGGATTGAGGATCGAGGATTGAGGATTGTGGATTGAAGATTGAATATTGATGATTGAAGATTGAGGATTGAGGATTGAGGGTTGTGGATTGAGGACGAGGACTGAGGGTTGAGTATTGATGTTTGAAGTCTGAGGGTTGAGGATTGAGGATTGAGAATTGGGGATTGAGGATTGAGGATTGATGATTGAGGATTGGGTATCGAGGATTGAAGAATGAGGACTGAGGATTGAGGATTGAGGATTGAGGATTGAAGATTGAGTATTGAGGATTGAAGATTGAGGATTGAGGATTGAGGATTGAGGATTGACGATTGAGGATTCAGGATTGAGGATTGAAGATTGAAGATTGAGGATTGAGGATTGATGATTAAAGATTGAGTATTGAGGATTGAAGATTGAGGATTGATGATTGAGGATTGAGGATTGGGGATTGAGGTTTGAGGATTGAGGATTGGGTGTTGAAGATTGAGGATTGATGATTGAGGATTGAGGATTGAGGATTGAGGATTGAGTATTGAGGACTGAGGATTGAAGATCGAGGGTTGAGGATTGAGGATTAAAGATTGAGTATTGAGGATTGAAGATTGAGAATTGAGGATTGAGGTTTGAACATTGAGGTCTGAGTGTTGAGGGTTGAGTGATGAGAATTGATGTTTGTGGATAGAGATTTGAAGGTTGCAGATTGAGTATTGTGTATTGAAAACTGTGAATTGAGGATATTCTATTGAGGATTGAGGATTGTCACCTGACTGTTGAGGACTGAGGGCTGAAGATTGAGGCTTCAGGATTGAGGATTCAGAATTGAGGTTAGAGGTCTGAGGATTGAGGTTTGAGGATTGAAGATTGTGTATTGAGGATTGAAGATTGAGGATTGAGGATTGAGGATTGAGGATTGAGGATTGAGGATTGAGGATGAGGGCTGAGGGTTCAGTATTGATGTTTGAGGTCTGGGGATTGAGGATTGAGGATTGAGAATTGAGGATTGAGGATTGGGGATTGAAGATTGAGGATTGGGTATTGAGGACTGAAGAATGAGGATTGAGGATTGAGGATTGAGGATTGAGGATTGAAAGTTGAGTACTGAGGATTGAAGATTGAGGATTGAGGATTGAGGTTTGAGGATTCAGGATTGAGGATTGAGTATTGAAGTTTGAGGATTGATGATTGAGGATTGAGGATTGAACATTGAGGACTGAGTGTTGAGGGTTGAGGGATGAGAATTGATGTTTGTGGATAGAGATTTGAAGATTGCAGATTGAGTATTGTGTATTGAAAACTGTGAATTGAAGATATTCTATTGAGGATTGAGGATTGTCACCTGATTGTTGAGGACTGAGGGCTGATGATTGAGGATTCAGGATTGAGGATACAGAATTGAGGTTTGAGGACTGAGGATTGAGGATTGAGGATTGAAGATTGAGTATTGAGGATTGAAGATTGAGGATTGAGGATTGAGGACTGAGGATTGAGGATGAGGGCTGAGGGTTGAGGATTGAGTATTGAGGATTGAGGATTGACGATTGAGGATTGAGGATTGAGGATTGAGTGTTGAGGATTGAGGACAGGGACTGACGGTTGAGGATTGAGGTTTGAGGGTTGAGGTTTGAGGTTTGAGGACTGAGGACTGAGGATTGAGTATTGAGAATTGAGGATTGAGGATTGAGGATTGAGGATTGACGATTGAGGATTGGGAATTGAGTATTGAGCATTGAGGATTGAGGATTGAGGATCCAGGATTGAGGGTTGAGGATTGAAGATTCAATATTGATGATTGAAGATTGAGGATTGAAGATTGAGGGTTGAGGATTGAGGATTGAGGATTGAGAATTGAGAATTGAGGATGAGGACTGAGGTTTGAGGATTGAGGATTGAGGATTGAGGATTGAGGATTGAAGATACAGTATTGAGGATTGAAGATAGAGAATTGAGGATTGAGGATTGAACATTGAGGTCTGAGTGTTGAGGGTTGAGTGATGAGAATTGACGTTTGTGGATAGAGATTTGCAGATTCGAAGATTGCAGGTTGAGTATTGAGTATTGAAGACTGTGAATTGAGGATATTCTATTGAGGATTGATGATTGGCAACTGATTGTTGAGGACTGAGGGCTGAAGATTTAGGATTCAGGATTGAGGATTCAGAATTGAGGTTTGAGGACTGAGGATTGAGGATTGAAGATTGAGTATTGAGGATTGAGGATTGAGGATTGAGGATTGGGGATTGAGGATTGAGTATTGAAGGTTGAGTATTGAGGATTGAAGATTGAGGATTGAGGACTGAGGATTGAGGATTGAGTATTGAGGATTGAGGATTGAGGATTGAAGATTGAGTATTGAGGATTGAAGATTGAGGATTGTGGATTGAAGATTGAGTATTGAGGATTGAAGATTTAGGATTGGGTATTGAGGATTGAGGATTGGGGATTGAGGATCTAGTATTGGAGATTGATTATTTAGGATTGAAGATAGAGGGTTGAGGATTGAGGATTGAGGATTGAGAATTGAGAATTGAGGATGAGGACTGAGGTTTGAGGATTGAGGATTGAGGATTGAGGATTGAGGATTGAAGATACAGTATTGAGGATTGAAGATAGAGAATTGAGGATTGAGGATTGAACATTGAGGCCTGAGTGTTGAGGGTTGAGTGATGAGAATTGACGTTTGTGGATAGAGATTTGCAGATTCGAAGATTGCAGGTTGAGTATTGAGTATTGAAGACTGTGAATTGAGGATATTCTATTGAGGATTGATGATTGGCAACTGATTGTTGAGGACTGAGGGCTGAAGGTTTAGGATTCAGGATTGAGGATTCAGAATTGAGGTTTGAGGACTGAGGATTGAGGATTGAAGATTGAGTATTGAGGATTGAGGATTGAGGATTGAGGATTGGGGATTGAGGATTGAGTATTGAAGGTTGAGTATTGAGGATTGAAGATTGAGTATTGAGGATTGAGGATTGAGGATTGAAGATTGAATATTGATGATTGTAGATTGAGGATTGAGGATTGAAGATTGAGGATTGAGGATTGATGATTAAAGATTGAGTATTGAGGATTGAAGATTGAGGATTGATGATTGAGGATTGAGGATTGAGGATTGAGGATTAAGGACTGAGTATTGAAGATTGAGGATTGATGATTGAGGATTGAGGATTGAGGATTGAGTATTGAGGATTGAGTATTGATGACTGAGGATTGAAGATTGAGGATTGAGGATTGAGGATTAAAGAATGAGTATTGCGGATTGAAGATTGAGAATTGAGGATTGAGGATTGAACATTGAGGACTGAGTGTTGAGGGTTGAGTGATGAGAATTGATGTTTGTGGATAGAGATTTGAAGATTCCAGATTGAGTATTCTGTATTGAAAACTGTGAATTGAGGATATTCTATTGAGGATTGAGGATTGTCACCTGATTGTTGAGGACTGAGGGCTGAAGATTGAGGATTCAGGATTGGGTATTCAGAATTGAGGTTTGAGGACTGAGGATTGAGGGCTGAGGATTGAAGATTGAGTATTGAAGATTGAGGATTGAGGATTGAGGATTGAGGATTTAGGATTGAGGATGAGAGCTGTGCGTTGAGGATTGAGGTTTGAGGACTGAGGACTGAGGATTGACGATTGAGAATTGAGGATTGAGGATTGACTATTGAAGATTGAGGATTGGGTATTGAGGATTGTAGGATGAGGCTTGAGGATTGAGGATTGAGGATTGAGGATTGAAGATTGAGTATAGAGGTTTGAAGACTGACGATTGAGGGTTGAGGATTGAGGATTGAGGAATGAGTATTGAGGATTGATGATTGAGTATTGAGGATTGAAGATTGAGGATTGAGGATTGAGGATTGATTGAGGATTGAGGATTGAAGATTGAGGATTGGGGACTGAGTGTTGAGGGTTGAGTTATGAGAATTGATGTGTGTGGATAGAGGTTTAAAGATTGCAGATTGAGTATTGAGTATTGAAAACTGTGAATTGATGATATTCTATTGAGGATTGTGAATTGACAAATGATTGTTGAGGACTTAGGTCTGAAGATTGAGGATTCAGGATTGAGGAATCAGGATTGAGGTTTGAGGACTGAGGATTGAGGATTGAGGATTGAGGATTGAAGATTGAGTATTGAGGATTGAAGATTGAGGATTGTGGATTGAAGATTGAGTATTGAGGATTGAAGATTGAGGATTGAGGATTGAGGATTGAGAATTGACGGTGAGGGCTGAGGGTTGAGGATTGAGGGTTGAGGACTGAGGACTGAGGATTGAGGATTGAGAATTGGGGATTGAGGATTGAGGATTGAGCATTGAAGATTGAGGATTGAGGATTGGTGATTAAAGATTGAGTATTGAGGATTGAAGACTGAGGATTGATGATTGAGGATTGAGGATTGAGGATTAAGGATTGAGGATTGAGGATTGTGTATTGAAATTTGAGGATTGATGATTGAGGATTGAGGATTGAGGATTGAGGATTGAGTATTGATGACTGAGGATTGAAGATTGAGGATTGAGAATTGAGGATTAAAGATTGAGTATTGCGGATTGAAGATTGAGAATTGAGGATTGAGGATTGAACATTGAGGACTGAGTGTTGAGAGTTGAGTGATGAGAATTGATGTTTGTGGCTAGAGATTTGAAGATTCCAGATTGAGTATTCCGTATTGAAAACTGTGAATTGAGGATATTCTATTGAGGATTGAGGATTGTCACCTGATTGTTGAGGACTCAGCGCTGAAGATTGAGGATTCAGGATTGGGGATTCAGAATTGAGGTTTGAGGACTGAGGATTGAGGACCGAGGAATGAAGATTGAGTATTGAGGATTGAATATTGAGGATTGAGGATTGAGGATTGAGGATTGAGGATGAGGGCTGATGTTTGAGGTTTGAGGTTTGAGTATTGAATCCTGAGAATTCAGGATATTCTATTGAGTATTGAGAATTGAGTGTTGATGGTTGAGTATTGAGGATTGAGGATTCAGGATTGAGGATTGTGTATTGAGGATTGAGGATTGATGATTGAGGATTGAGGATTGATGATTGAGGATTGAGGATTGAGGATTGAGGACTGAAGATTGAGGATTGAGAATTGAGGACTGAGGATTGAGGATTGAGGATTGAAGATTGAGGATTGGGTATTGAAGATTGAACATTGAGGATTGAGGATTGAGGATCGAGGATTGAGGATTGTGGATTGAAGATTGAATATTGATGATTGAAGATTGAGGATTGAGGATTGAGGGTTGTGGATTGAGGACGAGGACTGAGGGTTGAGTATTGATGTTTGAAGTCTGAGGGTTGAGGATTGAGGATTGAGAATTGGGGATTGAGGATTGAGGATTGATGATTGAGGATTGGGTATCGAGGATTGAAGAATGAGGACTGAGGATTGAGGATTGAGGATTGAGGATTGAAGATTGAGTATTGAGGATTGAAGATTGAGGATTGAGGATTGAGGATTGAGGATTGACGATTGAGGATTCAGGATTGAGGATTGAAGATTGAAGATTGAGGATTGAGGATTGATGATTAAAGATTGAGTATTGAGGATTCAAGATTGAGGATTGATGATTGAGGATTGAGGATTGGGGATTGAGGTTTGAGGATTGAGGATTGGGTGTTGAAGATTGAGGATTGATGATTGAGGATTGAGGATTGAGGATTGAGGATTGAGTATTGAGGACTGAGGATTGAAGATTGAGGGTTGAGGATTGAGGATTAAAGATTGAGTATTGAGGATTGAAGATTGAGAATTGAGGATTGAGGTTTGAACATTGAGGTCTGAGTGTTGAGGGTTGAGTGATGAGAATTGATGTTTGTGGATAGAGATTTGAAGATTGCAGATTGAGTATTGTGTATTGAAAACTGTGAATTGAGGATATTCTATTGAGGATTGAGGATTGTCACCTGACTGTTGAGGACTGAGGGCTGAAGATTGAGGCTTCAGGATTGAGGATTCAGAATTGAGGTTTGAGGTCTGAGGATTGAGGTTTGAGGATTGAAGATTGTGTATTGAGGATTGAAGATTGAGGATTGAGGATTGAGGATTGAGGATTGAGGATTGAGGATTGAGGATGAGGGCTGAGGGTTCAGTATTGATGTTTGAGGTCTGGGGATTGAGTATTGAGGATTGAAGATTGAGGATTGAGGATTGAGGATTGAGGATTGACGATTGAGGATTCAGGATTGAGGATTGAAGATTGAAGATTGAGGATTGAGGATTGATGATTAAAGATTGAGTATTGAGGATTGAAGATTGAGGATTGATGATTGAGGATTGAGGATTGGAGATTGAGGATTGAGGATTGAGGATTGGGTGTTGAAGATTGAGGATTGATGATTGAGGATTGAGGATTGAGGATAGAGGATTGAGTATTGAGGACTGAGGATTGAAGATCGAGGGTTGAGGATTGAGGATTAAAGATTGAGTATTGAGGATTGAAGATTGAGAATTGAGGATTGAGGTTTGAACATTGAGGTCTGAGTGTTGAGGGTTGAGTGATGAGAATTGATGTTTGTGGATAGAGATTTGAAGATTGCAGATTGAGTATTGTGTATTGAAAACTGTGAATTGAGGATATTCTATTGAGGATTGAGGATTGTCACCTGACTGTTGAGGACTGAGGGCTGAAGATTGAGGCTTCAGGATTGAGGATTCAGAATTGAGGTTAGAGGTCTGAGGATTGAGGTTTGAGGATTGAAGATTGTGTATTGAGGATTGAAGATTGAGGATTGAGGATTGAGGATTGAGGATTGAGGATTGAGGATTGAGGATGAGGGCTGAGGGTTCAGTATTGATGTTTGAGGTCTGGGGATTGAGGATTGAGGATTGAGAATTGAGGATTGAGGATTGGGGATTGAAGATTGAGGATTGGGTATTGAGGACTGAAGAATGAGGATTGAGGATTGAGGATTGAGGATTGAGGATTGAAAGTTGAGTACTGAGGATTGAAGATTGAGGATTGAGGATTGAGGTTTGAGGATTCAGGATTGAGGATTGAGTATTGAAGTTTGAGGATTGATGATTGAGGATTGAGGATTGAGGATTGAGGATTGAGGATTGAGGATTGAGGATTGAAGATTGAGTGTTGAGGATTGAGGGTTGAGGATTGAGGATTGAGTATTGAGGATTGAGGGTGAGGGCTGAGGTTTGAGGTTTGAGGTTTGAGTATTGAATACTGAGAATTCAGGATATTCTATTGAGTATTGAGAATTGAGGGTTGATGGTTGAGTACTGAGGATTGAGGATTCAGGATTGAGGATTGAGTATTGAAGATTGAGGATTGATGATTGGGGATTGTGTATTGAGTATTGAAGATTGAGTATTGTGGATTGAAGATTGAGTATTGAGGATTGAAGATTGAGGATTGAGAATTGGGGATTGAGAATTGACGATGAGGGCTGAGGGTTGAGGATTGAGGTTTGAGATCTGAGGACTGGGGATTGAGGATTGAGAATTGAGGATTGAGGATTGAGGATTGAGGATTGAAGATTGAGGATTGAGGATTGATGATTAAAGATTGAGTATTGAGGATTGAAGATTGAGGATTGATGATTGAGGATTGAGGATTGAGGATTGAGGATTGAGGATTGAGGATTGAGGATGAGGGCTGAGGGTTGAGGATTGAGGTTTAAGGACTAAGGACTGAGGATTGAGGATTGAGAATTGAGGATTGAGGATTGAGGATTGAAGATTGAGGATTTGGTATTGAGGATTGAAGAATGAGGATTGAGGATTGAGGATTGAGGATTGAGGATTGAAGATTGAGTATTGAGGATTGAAGATTGACGATTGGGGATTGTGGATTGAAGATTGAGGATTGAACATTGATGACTGAGTGTTGATGGTTGAGTGATGAGAATTGATGTTTGTGGATAGAGGTTTGAAGATTGCAGACTGAGTATTGAGTATTGATAACTGCGAAATGAGGATATTCTATTGAGGATTGAGGATTGTCAACTGATTGTTGAGGACTGAGGGCTCAAGATTGAGGATTCAGGATTGAGGATTCAGAATTGAGGTTTGAGGACTGAGGATTGAGGATTGAAGATTGATTGTTGAGAATTGAAGATTGACGATTGAGGATTGAGGATTGAGGATTGAGGACTGAGGATGAGAGCTGTGCGTTGAGGATTGAGGTTTGAGGACTGAGGACTGAGGATTGACGATTGAGAATTGAGGATTGAGGATTGACTATTGAAGATTGAGGATTGGGGATTGAGGATTGTAGGATGAGGCTTGAGGATTGAGGATTGAGGATTGAGGATTGAAGATTGAGTATAGAGCTTTGAAGACTGACGATTGAGGGTTGAGGATTGAGGATTGAGGATTGAGTATTGAGGATTGATGATTGAGTATTGAGGATTGAAGATTGAGGATTGAGGATTGAGGATTGAGGATTGAGGATTGAGCATTGAGGATTGAGGATTGAGGATTGAGGATTGACGGTTGAGGATTGGGTATTGCGGAGTGAACGTTGAGGGTTGAGGATTGAGGATTGAGGACTGAGGATTGAGGACTGAAGATTGAATATTGATGATTGAAGATTGAGGATTGAGGATTGAGGGCTGTGGATTGAGCACGAGGACTGAGGGTTGGGTATTGATGTTTGAGGTCTGAGGATTGAGGATTGAGGATTGAGAATTGAGGATTGAGGATTGAGGATTGAAGATTGAGGATTGGGTATTGAAGATTGAAGAATGGGGATTGAAGATTGAGGATTGAGGATTGAAAGTTGAGTATTGAGGATTGAAGATTGAGGATTGAGGATTGAGGTTTGAGGATTGAGGATTGAGGATTGAGTATTGAAGGTTGAGGATTGATGACTGAGGATTGAGGATTGAGGATTGAGGATTGAGGATTGAGGATTGAGGATTGAAGTTTGAGTGTTGAGGATTGAGTGTTGAGGATTGAGGATTGAGTATTGAGGATTGAGGATGAGGGCTGATGTTTGAGGTTTGAGGTTTGAGTATTGAATCCTGAGAATTCAGGATATTCTATTGAGTATTGAGAATTGAGGGTTGATGGTTGAGTATTGAGGATTGAGGATTCAGGATTGAGGATTGTGTATTGAGGATTGAGGATTGATGATTGAGGATTGAGGATTGATGATTGAGGATTGAGGATTGAGGATTGAGGATTGAGGATTGAGGATTGAGGACTGAAGATTGAGAATTGAGAATTGAGGATTGAGGATTGAGGATTGAGGATTGAAGATTGAGGATTGGGTATTGAAGATTGAACATTGAGGATTGAGGATTGAGGATCGAGGATTGAGGATTGTGGATTGAAGATTGAATATTGATGATAGAAGATTGAGGATTCAGGATTGAGGGTTGTGGATTGAGGACGAGGACTGAGGGTTGAGTATTGATGTTTGAAGTCTGAGGGTTGAGGATTGAGGATTGAGAATTGGGGATTGAGGATTGAGGATTGAAGATTGAGGATTGGGTATCGGGGATTGAAGAATGAGGACTGAGGATTGAGGATTGATGATTGAGGATTTTGGATTGAGGATTGAGGATTGAGTATTGAGGACTGAGGATTGAAGATTGAGGGTTGAGGATTGAGGATTAAAGATTGAGTATTGAGGATTGAAGATTGAGGATTGAGGATTGAGGTCTGAACATTGAGGTCTGAGTGTTGAGTGTTGAGTGATGAGAATTGATGTTTGTGGATAGAGATTTGAAGATTGCAGATTGAGTATTGTGTATTGAAAACTGTGAATTGAGGATATTCTATTGAGGATTGAGGATTGTCACCTGACTGTTGAGGACTGAGGGCTGAAGATTGAGGCTTCAGGATTGAGGATTCAGAATTGAGGTTTGAGGTCTGAGGATTGAGGTTTGAGGATTGAAGATTGTGTATTGAGGATTGAAGATTGAGGATTGAGGATTGAGGATTGAGGATTGAGGATGAGGGCTGAGGATTCAGTATTGATGTTTGAGGTCTGGGGATTGAGGATTGAGGATTGAGAATTGAGGATTGAGGATTGGGGATTGAAGATTGAGGATTGGGTATTGAGGACTGAAGAATGAGGATTGAGGATTGAGGATTGAGGATTGAGGATTGAAAGTTGAGTACAGAGGATTGAAGATTGAGGATTGAGGATTGAGGTTTGAGGATTCAGGATTGAGGATTGAGTATTGAAGTTTGAGGATTGATGACTGAGGATTGAGGATTGAGGATTGAGGATCGAGGATTGAGGATTGAGGATTGAGGATCGAGGATTGAGGATTGAGGATTGAAGATTGAGTGTTGAGGATTGAGGGTTGAGGATTGAGGATTGAGTATTGAGGATTGAGGGTGAGGGCTGAGGTTTGAGGTTTGAGGTTTGAGTATTGAATACTGAGAATTCAGGATATTCTATTGAGTATTGAGAATTGAGGGTTGATGGTTGTGTATTGAGGATTGAGGATTCAGGATTGAGGATTGAGTATTGAAGATTGAGGATTGATGATTGAGGATTGTGTATTGAGTATTGAAGATTGAGGATTGTGGATTGAAGATTGAGTATTGAGGATTGAAGATTGAGGATTGAGAATTGACGATGAGGGCTGAGGGTTGAGGATTGAGGTTTGAGGTCTGAGGACTGAGGATTGAGGATTGAGAATTGAGGATTGAGGATTCAGGATTGAGGATTGAAGATTGAGGATTGAGGATTGATGATTAAAGATTGAGTATTGAGGATTGAAGATTGAGGATTGATGATTGAGGATTGAGGATTGAGGATTGAGGATTGAGGATTGAGGATTGAGGATTGAGGATGAGGGCTGAGGGTTGAGGATTGAGGTATAAGGACTAAGGACTGAGGATTGAGGATTGAGAATTGAGGATTGAGGATTGAGGATTGAAGATTGAGGATTTGGTATTGAGGATTGAAGAATGTGGATTGAGGATTGAGGATTGAGGATTGAGGATTGAAGATTGAGTATTGAGGATTGAAGATTGACGATTGGGGATTGTGGATTGAAGATTGAGGACTGAACATTGATGACTGAGTGTTGATGGTTGAGTGATGAGGATTGATGTTTGTGGATAGAGGTTTGAAGATTGCAGACTGAGTATTGGGTATTGATAACTGTGAAATGAGGATATTCTATTGAGGATTGAGGATTGTCAACTGATTGTTGAGGACTGCGGGCTGAAGATTGAGGATTCAGAATTGAGGATTCAGTATTGATGTTTGAGGACTCAGGATTGAGGACTGAAGATTGATTATTGAGAATTGAAGATTGAGGATTGAGGATTGAGGATTGAGGATTGAGGATTGAGGATGAGAGCTGTGCGTTGAGGATTGAGGTTTGAGGACTGAGGACTGAGGATTGACGATTGAGAATGAGGATTGAGGATTGACTATTGAAGATTGAGGATTGGGTATTGAGGATTGTAGGATGAGGCTTGAGGATTGAGGATTGAGGATTGAGGATTGAAGATTGAGCATAGAGGTTTGAAGACTGACGATTGAGGGTTGAGGATTGAGGATTGAGGATTGAGTATTGAGGATTGATGATTGAGTATTGAGGATTGAAGATTGAGGATTGAGGATTGAGGATTGATTGAGGATTGAGGATTGAAGATTGAGGATTGGGGACTGAGTGTTGAGGGTTGAGTTATGAGAATTGATGTGTGTGGATAGAGGTTTAAAGATTGCAGATTGAGTATTGAGTATTGAAAACTGTGAATTGATGATATTCTATTGAGGATTGTGAATTGACAAATGATTGTTGAGGACTTAGGTCTGAAGATTGAGGATTCAGGATTGAGGAATCAGGATTGAGGTTTGAGGACTGAGGATTGAGGATTGAGGATTGAGGATTGAAGATTGAGTATTGAGGATTGAAGATTGAGGATTGTGGATTGAAGATTGAGTATTGAGGATTGAAGATTGAGGATTGAGGATTGAGGATTGAGAATTGACGGTGAGGGCTGAGGGTTGAGGATTGAGGGTTGAGGACTGAGGACTGAGGATTGAGGATTGAGAATTGGGGATTGAGGATTGAGGATTGAGCATTGAAGATTGAGGATTGAGGATTGGTGATTAAAGATTGAGTATTGAGGATTGAAGACTGAGGATTGATGATTGAGGATTGAGGATTGAGGATTAAGGATTGAGGATTGAGGATTGAGTATTGAAATTTGAGGATTGATGATTGAGGATTGAGGATTGAGGATTGAGGATTGAGTATTGATGACTGAGGATTGAAGATTGAGGATTGAGAATTGAGGATTAAAGATTGAGTATTGCGGATTGAAGATTGAGAATTGAGGATTGAGGATTGAACATTGAGGACTGAGTGTTGAGAGTTGAGTGATGAGAATTGATGTTTGTGGCTAGAGATTTGAAGATTCCAGATTGAGTATTCCGTATTGAAAACTGTGAATTGAGGATATTCTATTGAGGATTGAGGATTGTCACCTGATTGTTGAGGACTCAGCGCTGAAGATTGAGGATTCAGGATTGGGGATTCAGAATTGAGGTTTGAGGACTGAGGATTGAGGACCGAGGAATGAAGATTGAGTATTGAGGATTGAATATTGAGGATTGAGGATTGAGGATTGAGGATTGAGGATGAGGGCTGATGTTTGAGGTTTGAGGTTTGAGTATTGAATCCTGAGAATTCAGGATATTCTATTGAGTATTGAGAATTGAGTGTTGATGGTTGAGTATTGAGGATTGAGGATTCAGGATTGAGGATTGTGTATTGAGGATTGAGGATTGATGATTGAGGATTGAGGATTGATGATTGAGGATTGAGGATTGAGGATTGAGGACTGAAGATTGAGGATTGAGAATTGAGGACTGAGGATTGAGGATTGAGGATTGAAGATTGAGGATTGGGTATTGAAGATTGAACATTGAGGATTGAGGATTGAGGATCGAGGATTGAGGATTGTGGATTGAAGATTGAATATTGATGATTGAAGATTGAGGATTGAGGATTGAGGGTTGTGGATTGAGGACGAGGACTGAGGGTTGAGTATTGATGTTTGAAGTCTGAGGGTTGAGGATTGAGGATTGAGAATTGGGGATTGAGGATTGAGGATTGATGATTGAGGATTGGGTATCGAGGATTGAAGAATGAGGACTGAGGATTGAGGATTGAGGATTGAGGATTGAAGATTGAGTATTGAGGATTGAAGATTGAGGATTGAGGATTGAGGATTGAGGATTGACGATTGAGGATTCAGGATTGAGGATTGAAGATTGAAGATTCAGGATTGAGGATTGATGATTAAAGATTGAGTATTGAGGATTCAAGATTGAGGATTGATGATTGAGGATTGAGGATTGGGGATTGAGGTTTGAGGATTGAGGATTGGGTGTTGAAGATTGAGGATTGATGATTGAGGATTGAGGATTGAGGATTGAGGATTGAGTATTGAGGACTGAGGATTGAAGATTGAGGGTTGAGGATTGAGGATTAAAGATTGAGTATTGAGGATTGAAGATTGAGAATTGAGGATTGAGGTTTGAACATTGAGGTCTGAGTGTTGAGGGTTGAGTGATGAGAATTGATGTTTGTGGATAGAGATTTGAAGATTGCAGATTGAGTATTGTGTATTGAAAACTGTGAATTGAGGATATTCTATTGAGGATTGAGGATTGTCACCTGACTGTTGAGGACTGAGGGCTGAAGATTGAGGCTTCAGGATTGAGGATTCAGAATTGAGGTTTGAGGTCTGAGGATTGAGGTTTGAGGATTGAAGATTGTGTATTGAGGATTGAAGATTGAGGATTGAGGATTGAGGATTGAGGATTGAGGATTGAGGATTGAGGATGAGGGCTGAGGGTTCAGTATTGATGTTTGAGGTCTGGGGATTGAGTATTGAGGATTGAAGATTGAGGATTGAGGATTGAGGATTGAGGATTGACGATTGAGGATTCAGGATTGAGGATTGAAGATTGAAGATTGAGGATTGAGGATTGATGATTAAAGATTGAGTATTGAGGATTGAAGATTGAGGATTGATGATTGAGGATTGAGGATTGGAGATTGAGGATTGAGGATTGAGGATTGGGTGTTGAAGATTGAGGATTGATGATTGAGGATTGAGGATTGAGGATAGAGGATTGAGTATTGAGGACTGAGGATTGAAGATCGAGGGTTGAGGATTGAGGATTAAAGATTGAGTATTGAGGATTGAAGATTGAGAATTGAGGATTGAGGTTTGAACATTGAGGTCTGAGTGTTGAGGGTTGAGTGATGAGAATTGATGTTTGTGGATAGAGATTTGAAGATTGCAGATTGAGTATTGTGTATTGAAAACTGTGAATTGAGGATATTCTATTGAGGATTGAGGATTGTCACCTGACTGTTGAGGACTGAGGGCTGAAGATTGAGGCTTCAGGATTGAGGATTCAGAATTGAGGTTAGAGGTCTGAGGATTGAGGTTTGAGGATTGAAGATTGTGTATTGAGGATTGAAGATTGAGGATTGAGGATTGAGGATTGAGGATTGAGGATTGAGGATTGAGGATGAGGGCTGAGGGTTCAGTATTGATGTTTGAGGTCTGGGGATTGAGGATTGAGGATTGAGAATTGAGGATTGAGGATTGGGGATTGAAGATTGAGGATTGGGTATTGAGGACTGAAGAATGAGGATTGAGGATTGAGGATTGAGGATTGAGGATTGAAAGTTGAGTACTGAGGATTGAAGATTGAGGATTGAGGATTGAGGTTTGAGGATTCAGGATTGAGGATTGAGTATTGAAGTTTGAGGATTGATGATTGAGGATTGAGGATTGAGGATTGAGGATTGAGGATTGAGGATTGAGGATTGAAGATTGAGTGTTGAGGATTGAGGGTTGAGGATTGAGGATTGAGTATTGAGGATTGAGGGTGAGGGCTGAGGTTTGAGGTTTGAGGTTTGAGTATTGAATACTGAGAATTCAGGATATTCTATTGAGTATTGAGAATTGAGGGTTGATGGTTGAGTACTGAGGATTGAGGATTCAGGATTGAGGATTGAGTATTGAAGATTGAGGATTGATGATTGGGGATTGTGTATTGAGTATTGAAGATTGAGTATTGTGGATTGAAGATTGAGTATTGAGGATTGAAGATTGAGGATTGAGAATTGGGGATTGAGAATTGACGATGAGGGCTGAGGGTTGAGGATTGAGGTTTGAGATCTGAGGACTGGGGATTGAGGATTGAGAATTGAGGATTGAGGATTGAGGATTGAGGATTGAAAATTGAGGATTGAGGATTGATGATTAAAGATTGAGTATTGAGGATTGAAGATTGAGGATTGATGATTGAGGATTGAGGATTGAGGATTGAGGATTGAGGATTGAGGATTGAGGATGAGGGCTGAGGGTTGAGGATTGAGGTTTAAGGACTAAGGACTGAGGATTGAGGATTGAGAATTGAGGATTGAGGATTGAGGATTGAAGATTGAGGATTTGGTATTGAGGATTGAAGAATGAGGATTGAGGATTGAGGATTGAGGATTGAGGATTGAAGATTGAGTATTGAGGATTGAAGATTGACGATTGGGGATTGTGGATTGAAGATTGAGGATTGAACATTGATGACTGAGTGTTGATGGTTGAGTGATGAGAATTGATGTTTGTGGATAGAGGTTTGAAGATTGCAGACTGAGTATTGAGTATTGATAACTGCGAAATGAGGATATTCTATTGAGGATTGAGGATTGTCAACTGATTGTTGAGGACTGAGGGCTCAAGATTGAGGATTCAGGATTGAGGATTCAGAATTGAGGTTTGAGGACTGAGGATTGAGGATTGAAGATTGATTGTTGAGAATTGAAGATTGACGATTGAGGATTGAGGATTGAGGATTGAGGACTGAGGATGAGAGCTGTGCGTTGAGGATTGAGGTTTGAGGACTGAGGACTGAGGATTGACGATTGAGAATTGAGGATTGAGGATTGACTATTGAAGATTGAGGATTGGGGATTGAGGATTGTAGGATGAGGCTTGAGGATTGAGGATTGAGGATTGAGGATTGAAGATTGAGTATAGAGCTTTGAAGACTGACGATTGAGGGTTGAGGATTGAGGATTGAGGATTGAGTATTGAGGATTGATGATTGAGTATTGAGGATTGAAGATTGAGGATTGAGGATTGAGGATTGAGGATTGAGGATTGAGCATTGAGGATTGAGGATTGAGGATTGAGGATTGACGGTTGAGGATTGGGTATTGCGGAGTGAACGTTGAGGGTTGAGGATTGAGGATTGAGGACTGAGGATTGAGGACTGAAGATTGAATATTGATGATTGAAGATTGAGGATTGAGGATTGAGGGCTGTGGATTGAGCACGAGGACTGAGGGTTGGGTATTGATGTTTGAGGTCTGAGGATTGAGGATTGAGGATTGAGAATTGAGGATTGAGGATTGAGGATTGAAGATTGAGGATTGGGTATTGAAGATTGAAGAATGGGGATTGAAGATTGAGGATTGAGGATTGAAAGTTGAGTATTGAGGATTGAAGATTGAGGATTGAGGATTGAGGTTTGAGGATTGAGGATTGAGGATTGAGTATTGAAGGTTGAGGATTGATGACTGAGGATTGAGGATTGAGGATTGAGGATTGAGGATTGAGGATTGAGGATTGAAGTTTGAGTGTTGAGGATTGAGTGTTGAGGATTGAGGATTGAGTATTGAGGATTGAGGATGAGGGCTGATGTTTGAGGTTTGAGGTTTGAGTATTGAATCCTGAGAATTCAGGATATTCTATTGAGTATTGAGAATTGAGGGTTGATGGTTGAGTATTGAGGATTGAGGATTCAGGATTGAGGATTGTGTATTGAGGATTGAGGATTGATGATTGAGGATTGAGGATTGATGATTGAGGATTGAGGATTGAGGATTGAGGATTGAGGATTGAGGATTGAGGACTGAAGATTGAGAATTGAGAATTGAGGATTGAGGATTGAGGATTGAGGATTGAAGATTGAGGATTGGGTATTGAAGATTGAACATTGAGGATTGAGGATTGAGGATCGAGGATTGAGGATTGTGGATTGAAGATTGAATATTGATGATAGAAGATTGAGGATTCAGGATTGAGGGTTGTGGATTGAGGACGAGGACTGAGGGTTGAGTATTGATGTTTGAAGTCTGAGGGTTGAGGATTGAGGATTGAGAATTGGGGATTGAGGATTGAGGATTGAAGATTGAGGATTGGGTATCGGGGATTGAAGAATGAGGACTGAGGATTGAGGATTGATGATTGAGGATTTTGGATTGAGGATTGAGGATTGAGTATTGAGGACTGAGGATTGAAGATTGAGGGTTGAGGATTGAGGATTAAAGATTGAGTATTGAGGATTGAAGATTGAGGATTGAGGATTGAGGTCTGAACATTGAGGTCTGAGTGTTGAGTGTTGAGTGATGAGAATTGATGTTTGTGGATAGAGATTTGAAGATTGCAGATTGAGTATTGTGTATTGAAAACTGTGAATTGAGGATATTCTATTGAGGATTGAGGATTGTCACCTGACTGTTGAGGACTGAGGGCTGAAGATTGAGGCTTCAGGATTGAGGATTCAGAATTGAGGTTTGAGGTCTGAGGATTGAGGTTTGAGGATTGAAGATTGTGTATTGAGGATTGAAGATTGAGGATTGAGGATTGAGGATTGAGGATTGAGGATGAGGGCTGAGGATTCAGTATTGATGTTTGAGGTCTGGGGATTGAGGATTGAGGATTGAGAATTGAGGATTGAGGATTGGGGATTGAAGATTGAGGATTGGGTATTGAGGACTGAAGAATGAGGATTGAGGATTGAGGATTGAGGATTGAGGATTGAAAGTTGAGTACAGAGGATTGAAGATTGAGGATTGAGGATTGAGGTTTGAGGATTCAGGATTGAGGATTGAGTATTGAAGTTTGAGGATTGATGACTGAGGATTGAGGATTGAGGATTGAGGATCGAGGATTGAGGATTGAGGATTGAGGATCGAGGATTGAGGATTGAGGATTGAAGATTGAGTGTTGAGGATTGAGGGTTGAGGATTGAGGATTGAGTATTGAGGATTGAGGGTGAGGGCTGAGGTTTGAGGTTTGAGGTTTGAGTATTGAATACTGAGAATTCAGGATATTCTATTGAGTATTGAGAATTGAGGGTTGATGGTTGTGTATTGAGGATTGAGGATTCAGGATTGAGGATTGAGTATTGAAGATTGAGGATTGATGATTGAGGATTGTGTATTGAGTATTGAAGATTGAGGATTGTGGATTGAAGATTGAGTATTGAGGATTGAAGATTGAGGATTGAGAATTGACGATGAGGGCTGAGGGTTGAGGATTGAGGTTTGAGGTCTGAGGACTGAGGATTGAGGATTGAGAATTGAGGATTGAGGATTCAGGATTGAGGATTGAAGATTGAGGATTGAGGATTGATGATTAAAGATTGAGTATTGAGGATTGAAGATTGAGGATTGATGATTGAGGATTGAGGATTGAGGATTGAGGATTGAGGATTGAGGATTGAGGATTGAGGATGAGGGCTGAGGGTTGAGGATTGAGGTATAAGGACTAAGGACTGAGGATTGAGGATTGAGAATTGAGGATTGAGGATTGAGGATTGAAGATTGAGGATTTGGTATTAAGGATTGAAGAATGTGGATTGAGGATTGAGGATTGAGGATTGAGGATTGAAGATTGAGTATTGAGGATTGAAGATTGACGATTGGGGATTGTGGATTGAAGATTGAGGACTGAACATTGATGACTGAGTGTTGATGGTTGAGTGATGAGGATTGATGTTTGTGGATAGAGGTTTGAAGATTGCAGACTGAGTATTGGGTATTGATAACTGTGAAATGAGGATATTCTATTGAGGATTGAGGATTGTCAACTGATTGTTGAGGACTGCGGGCTGAAGATTGAGGATTCAGAATTGAGGATTCAGTATTGATGTTTGAGGACTCAGGATTGAGGACTGAAGATTGATTATTGAGAATTGAAGATTGAGGATTGAGGATTGAGGATTGAGGATTGAGGATTGAGGATTGACGGTTGAGGATTGGGTATTGCGGAGTGAACGCTGAGGATTGCGGATTGAGGATTGAGGACTGAGGATTGAGGACTGAAGATTGAATATTGATGATTGAAAATTGAGGATTGAGGATTGAGGGCTGTGGATTGAGCACGAGGACTGAGGGTTGGGTATTGATGTTTGAGGTCTGAGGATTGAGGATTGAGGATTGAGAATTGAGGATTGAGGATTGAGGATTGAAGATTGAGGATTGGGTATTGAAGATTGAAGAATGGGGATTGAAGATTGAGGATTGAGGATTGAAAGTTGAGTATTGAGGATTGAAGATTGAGGATTGAGGATTGAGGTTTGAGGATTGAGTATTGAGGATTGAGTTTTGAAGGTTGAGGATTGATGACTGAGGATTGAGGATTGAGGACTGAGGATTGAGGACTGAAGATTGATTATTGAGAATTGAAGATTGAGGATTGAGGATTGAGGTTTGAGGATTGAGGATTGAGGATGAGAGCTGTGCGTTGATGATTGAGGTTTGAGGACTGAGGACTGAGGATTGACGATTGAGAATTGAGGATTGAGGATTGACTATTGAAGATTGAGGATTGGGTATTGAGGATTGTAGGATGAGGCTTGAGGATTGAGGATTGAGGATTGAGGATTGAAGATTGAGTATAGAGGTTTGAAGACTGACGATTGAGGGTTGAGGATTGAAGATTGAGGATTGAGCATTGAGGATTGATGATTGAGTATTGAGGATTGAAGATTGAGGATTGAGGATTGAGGATTGAGGATTGAGGATTGACGATTGAAGATTGAGGATTGGGGACTGAGTGTTGAGATTTGAGTTATGAGAATTGATGTTTGTGGATAGAGGTTTAAAGATTGCAGATTGAGTATTGAGTATTGAAAACTGTGAATGGATGATATTCTATTGAGGATTGTGAATTGGCAACTGATTGTTGAGGACTTAGGTCTGAAGATTGAGGATTCAGGATTGAGGATTCAGGATTGAGGTTTGAGGACTGAGGATTGAGGATTGAGGATTGAGGATTGAGGATTGATGATTGAGCATTGAGGATTGAGGATTGAGGATTGAGGATTGAAGATTGAGGATTGAGGATTGAGGATTGAGGATTGAGGATTGAGGATTGAGGATTGAGGATTGAGGATTGAAGATTGAGGGTTGGGTATTGAAGATTGAAGAGTGGGGATTGAGGATTGAGGATTGAGGATTGAAAGTTGAGTATTGAGGATTGAAGATTGAGGATTGAGGATTGAGGATTGAGGGTTGTGGATTGAGGACGAGGACTGAGGGTTGAGTATTGATGTTTGAAGTCTGAGGATTGAGGATTGAGGATTGAGAATTGGGGATTGAGGATTGAGGATTGAGGATTGAGTATTGAGGATTGATGATTGAGTATTGAGGATTGAAGATTGAGGATTGAGGATTGAGTATTGAGGATTGAGGATTGAGGATTGAAGATTGAGGATTGGGGACTGAGTGTTGAGGGTTGAGTTATGAGAATTGATGTTTGTGGATAGAGGTTTAGAGATTGCAGATTGAGTATTGAGTATTGAAAACTGTGAATTGATGATATTCTATTGAGGATTGTGAATTGACAACTGATTGTTGAGGACTTAGGTCTGAAGATTGAGGATTCAGGATTGAGGATTCAGGATTGAGGTTTGAGGACTGAGGATTGAGGATTGAGGATTGAGGATTGAGGATTGAGGATTGAGCATTGAGGATTGAGGATTGAGGATTGAGGATTGACGATTGAGGATTGGGTATTGCGGAGTGAACGTTGAGGATTGAGGATTGAGGATTGAGGACTGAGGATTGAGGACTGAAGATTGAATATTGATGATTGAAGATTGAGGATTGAGGATTGAGGGCTGTGGATTGAGCACGAGAACTGAGGGTTGGGTATTGATGTTTGAGGTCTGAGGATTGAGGATTGAGGATTGAGAATTGAGGATTGAGGATTGAGGATTGAAGATTGAGGATTGGGTATTGAAGATTGAAGAATGGGGATTGAAGATTGAGGATTGAGGATTGAAAGTTGAGTATTGAGGATTGAAGATTGAGGATTGAGGATTGAGGTTTGAGGATTGAGGATTGAGGATTGAGTATTGAAGGTTGAGGATTGATGACTGAGGATTGAGGATTGAGGATTGAGGATTGAGGATTGAGGATTGAGGATTGAGGATTGAAGTTTGAGTGTTGAGGATTGAGGATTGAGGATTGAGTATTGAGGATTGAGGATGAGGGCTGATGTTTGAGGTTTGAGGTTTGAGTATTGAATCCTGAGAATTCAGGATATTCTATTGAGTATTGAGAATTGAGGGTTGATGGTTGAGTATTGAGGATTGAGGATTCAGGATTGAGGATTGTGTATTGAGGATTGAGGATTGATGATTGAGGATTGAGGATTGAGGATTGAGGATTGAGGATTGAGGATTGAGGATTGAGGACTGAACATTGAGAATTGAGAATTGAGGATTGAGGATTGAGGATTGAGGATTGAAGATTGAGGATTGGGTATTGAAGATTGAACATTGAGGATTGAGGATTGAGGATCGAGGATTGAGGATTGTGGATTGAAGATTGAATATTGATGATTGAAGATTGAGGATTGAGGATTGAGGGTTGTGGATTGAGGACGAGGACTGAGGGTTGAGTATTGATGTTTGAAGTCTGAGGGTTGAGGATTGAGGATTGAGAATTGGGGATTGAGGATTGAGGATTGAAGATTGAGGATTGGGTATCGAGGATTGAAGGATGAGGACTGAGGATTGAGGATTGATGATTGAGGATTGAGGATTGAGGATTGAGGATTGAGTATTGAGGACTGAGGATTGAAGATTGAGGGTTGAGGATTGAGGATTAAAGATTGAGTATTGAGGATTGAAGATTGAGAATTGAGGATTGAGGTTTGAACATTGAGGTCTGAGTGTTGAGGGTTGAGTGATGAGAATTGATGTTTGTGGATAGAGATTTGAAGATTGCAGATTGAGTATTGTGTATTGAAAACTGTGAATTGAGGATATTCTATTGAGGATTGAGGATTGTCACCTGACTGTTGAGGACCGAGGGCTGAAGATTGAGGCTTCAGGATTGAGGATTCAGAATTGAGGTTTGAGGTCTGAGGATTGAGGTTTGATGATTGAAGATTGTGTATTGAGGATTGAAGATTGAGGATTGAGGATTGAGGATTGAGGATTGAGGATGAGGGCTGAGGATTCAGTATTGATGTTTGAGGTCTGGGGATTGAGGATTGAGGATTGAGAATTGAGGATTGAGGATTGGGGATTGAAGATTGAGGATTGGGTATTGAGGACTGAAGAATGAGGATTGAGGATTGAGGATTGAGGATTGAGGATTGAAAGTTGAGTACTGAGGATTGAAGATTGAGGATTGAGGATTGAGGTTTGAGGATTCAGGATTGAGGATTGAGTATTGAAGTTTGAGGATTGATGACTGAGTATTGAGGATTGAGGATTGAGGATTGAGGATTGAGCATTGAGGATTGAAGATTGAGTGTTGAGGATTGAGGGTTGAGGATTGAGGATTGAGTATTGAGGATTGAGGGTGAGGGCTGAGGTTTGAGGTTTGAGGTTTGAGTATTGAATACTGAGAATTCAGGATATTCTATTGAGTATTGAGAATTGAGGGTTGATGCTTGTGTATTGAGGATTGAGGATTCAGGATTGAGGATTGAGTATTGAAGATTGAGGATTGATGATTGAGGATTGTGTATTGAGTATTGAAGATTGAGGATTGTGGATTGAAGATTGAGTATTGAGGATTGAAGATTGAGGATTGAGAATTGAGGATTGAGAATTGACGATGAGGGCTGAGGGTTGAGGATTGAGGTTTGAGGTCTGAGGACTGAGGATTGAGGATTGAGAATTGAGGATTGAGGATTGAGGATTGAGGATTGAAGATTGAGGATTGAGGATTGATGATTAAAGATTGAGTATTGAGGATTGAAGATTGAGGATTGATGATTGAGGATTGAGGATTGAGGATTGAGGATTGAGGATTGAGGATTGAGGATGTGGGCTGAGGGTTGAGGATTGAGGTTTAAGGACTAAGGACTGAGGATTGAGGATTGAGAATTGAGGATTGAGGATTGAGGATTGAAGATTGAGGATTTGGTATTGAGGATTGAAGAATGAGGATTGAGGATTGAGGATTGAGGATTGAGGATTGAAAATTGAGTATTGAGGATTGAAGATTGACGATTGGGGATTGTGGATTGAAGATTGAGGACTGAACATTGATGACTGAGTGTTGATGGTTGAGTGATGAGGAGTGATGTCTGTGGATAGAGGTTTGCAGATTGCAGACTGAGTATTGGGTATTGATATCTGTGAAATGAGGATATTCTATTGAGGATTGAGGATTGTCAACTGATTGTTGAGGACTGAGGGCTGAAGATTGATGATTCAGGATTGAGGATTCAGAATTGAGGTTTGAGGACTCAGGATTGAGGACTGAGGATTGATTATTGAGAATTGAAGATTGAGGATTGAGGATTGAGGATTGAGGATTGAGGACTGAGGATGAGAGCTGTGCGTTGAGGATTGAGGTTTGAGGACTGAGGACTGAGGATTGACGATTGAGAATTGAGGATTGAGGATTGAGGATTGTGTATTGAGGATTGAGGATTGATGATTGAGGATTGAGGATTGAGGATTGAGGATTGAGGATTGAGGATTGAGGATTGAAGATTGAGAATTGAGAATTGAGGATTGAGGATTGAGGATTGAGGATTGAAGATTGAGGATTGGGTATTGAAGATTGAATATTGAGGATTGAGGATTGAGGATCGAGGATTGAGGATTGTGGATTGAAGATTGAATATTGATGATTGAAGATTGAGTATTGAGGATTGAGGGTTGTGGATTGAGGACGAGGACTGAGGGTTGAGTATTGATGTTTGAAGTCTGAGGGTTGAGGATTGAGGATTGAGAATTGGGGATTGAGGATTGAGGATTGAAGATTGAGGATTGGGTATCGAGGATTGAAGAATGAGGACTGAGGATTGAGGATTGAGGATTGAGGATTGAAGATTGAGTATTGAGGATTGAAGATTGAGGATTGACGATTGAGGATTGAGGATTGACGATTGAGGATTCAGGATTGAGGATTGAAGATTGAAGATTGAGGATTGAGGATTGATGATTAAAGATTGAGTATTGAGGATTGAAGATTGAGGATTGATGATTGAGGATTGAGTATTGAGGATTGAGGATTGAGGATTGAGGATTGGGTGTTGAAGATTGAGGATTGATGATTGAGGATTGAGGATTGAGGATTGAGGATTGAGTATTGAGGACTGAGGATTGAAGATTGAGGGTTGAGGATTGAGGATTAACGATTGAGTATTGAGGATTGAAGATTGAGAATTGAGGATTGAGGTTTGAACATTGGGGTCTGAGTGTTGAGGGTTGAGTGATGAGAATTGATGTTTGTGGATAGAGATTTGAAGATTGCAGATTGAGTATTGTGTATTGAAAACTGTGAATTGAGGATATTCTATTGAGGATTGAGGATTGTCACCTGACTGTTGAGGACTGAGGGCTGAAGATTGAGGCTTCAGGATTGAGGATTCAGAATTGAGGTTAGAGGTCTGAGGATTGAGGATTGAAGATTGAGTATTGAGGATTGAAGATTGAGTATTGAGGATTGAAGATTGAGGATTGAGGTTGAGGATTGAGGATTGAGGATGAGGGCTGAGGGTTGAGGATTGAGGTTTGAGGACTGAGTTCTGAGGATTGAGAATAGAGAATTGAGGATTGAGGATTGAGGATTGAGGATTGAGGATTGAAGATTGAGGATTGGGTATTGAGGATTGAAGAATGAGGATTGAGGATTGAGGGTTCAGGATTGAGGATTGAGGATTGAAGACTGACGATTGAGGATTGAGTGTTGAGGATTGAGGATTGGGAATTGAGGATTGATGATTGAGTATTGAGGATTGAATGTTGAGGATTGAGGATTGAGGATTGAGGATTGAAGATTGAGGATTGGGTATTGAGGATTGAGGATTGAGGATTGAGGATTGAGGATTGAGGATTGAGGGTTGAGGATTGAGGATTGAAGATTGATTATTGAGAATTGAAGATTGAGGATTGAGTATTGAGGAATGAGGATTGAGGATTGAGGATTGAGGATTGAAGATTGAGTATTGATGATTGAAGACTGAGGATTGAGGATTGAGGATGGAGGATGAGGGCTGAGTGTTGAGGATTGAGGTTTGAGTATTGAATCCTGAGAATTCAGGATATTCTACTGAGTATTGCGAATTGATGATTGACGGTTGAGTATTGAGGATTGAAGGTTGGGAATTGAGGATTGAAGATTGAGGGTTGAGGATTGAGGATTGAGAATTGAGAATTGAGGATGAGGACTGAGGGTTGAGGATTGTGGTTGGAGGAATGAGGATTGAGAATTGAGGATGAGGACTGAGGTATGAGGATTGAGGTTTGTGGAATGCGGATTGAGTGTTGAGGATTGAGTGTTGAGAATTGATGTTTGAGGATTGATATTTGATTATTGATTTTTGTGGATTGTGTATTGCACAATGAGAATTCAGGATATTCTATTTAGTATTGAGAATTGAGGATTGATGGTTGAGTATTGAGGATTCATGGTTGAGGGTTGTGTGTTGAATATTGAGAATTCAGAATTGAGAATTGAGTATGAGGACTGAGGGTTGAGGATTGAGGTTTGAGGAATAAGGATTGAGGATTGGGGATTGAGGGTTGAGGATTGAGGATTGAGGATTGAGGATTGAGTATTGAAGGTTGAGGATTGGTGACTGAGGATTGAGGATTGAGGATTGAGGATTGAAGAATGAGGATTGAGGGTTGAGGATTGAGGATTGAGGATTGAGATTTGATTATAGATTTTTGTGGATTGAGTATTGTACGAGGAGAATTCAGGATATTCTGTTGAGTATTGAGAATTGAGAATTGATGGTTGAGAATTGAGGGTTGATGTTTGAGGGTTGTGTGTTAAATATTGAGGATCGAGGATTGAGGATTAAGGATTGAGGATTGAGGATTGAAGATTGAGTATTGATGATTGAAGATTGAGGATTGAGTATTGAGTGTAGAGGGTTGAGTGTTGAGGACGAGGACTGACGGTTGAGGATTGAGGTTTGAGGATTGACGGTTGAAGACTGAGGACTGAGGATTGAGGATAGAGGATGGAGCATTGAGGATTGAAGATTGAGGATTGGGGATTGAGGATTGAAGATTGAGGATTAACGATTGAGGATTGGGGATTGAGGATCTAGAAATGAAAATTGATTATTGAGGATTGAAGGTTGAGGATTGAGGATTGAGGATGGAGCATTGAGGATTGAAGATTAAGGACAGGGGATTGAGGATTGAAGATTGAGGATTAAGGATTGAGGATTGGGGATTGAGGATCTAGGATTGAAAATTGATTATTGAGAATTGAAGATAGAGGATTGAGGATTGAGGATTGAGAATTGAGAATTGAGGATAAGGACTGAGGGTTGAGGATTGAGGTTTGAGGAATGAGGATTGAGGATTGAGGATTGAGGATTTAAGATTATGTATTGATGATTGAAGATTGAGGATTGGGGATTGAGGGTTGAGGATTGAGGACGAGGACTGACGGTTGAGGATTGTGGTTTGAGGATTGAGGATTGAGGATTGATGATTGGGGATTGAAGATTGAGTATTGAGGATTGAAGATTGAGTATTGATGATTGAAGATTGAGGATTGAGGATTGAGGGTTGAGGGTTGAGGACGAGGACTGACGGTTGAGGATTGAGGCTTGAGGATTGAGGGTTGAGGACTGAGGACTGTGGATTGAGGATTGAGGATGGAGCATTGAGGATTGAAGGTTGAGGACTGGGGATTGAGGATTGAAAATTGAGGATTAAGTATTGAGGATTGGGGATTGAGGATTGAAAGTTGAGTATTGAGGATTGAAGATTGAGGATTGAGGTTTGAGGTCTGAGGACTGAGGATTGAGGATTGAGAATTGGGGATTGAGGATTGAGGATTGAAGATTGAGGATTGGGTGTTGAGGATTGAAGAATGAGGATTGAGGATTGAGGATTGAGGATTGGGGACTGAGGATTGGATATTCAGGATTGAGGATTGAGGATTCAGTATTGAGGGTTGAATATTGAGTATTGAGGATTGAAGGCTGACGATTGAGGATTGAGGATTGAGGATTGAGAATTGAGGATTGATGATTGAGTATTGATGATTGAAGATTGAGGATTGGGGATTGAGGATTGAGGATTGAGGATTTAAGATTGAGGATTGGGGACTGAGTGTTGAGGGTTGTGTGATGAGAATTGATGTTTGTGGATAGATATTTGGAGATTGCAGATTGAGCATTGAGTATTGAAATCTGTGAATTGATGATATTCTATTGAGGATTGAGAATTGACAACTGATTGTTGAGGACTGAGGGCTGAATATTGAGTATTCAGGATTGAGAATTCAGAATTGAGGATTGAGGACTGAGGACTGAGGATTGAAGATTGAGTATTGAGGATTGAAGATTGAGGATTAAGGATTGAGGATTGGCGATTGAGGATCTAGGATTGAAAATTGATTATTGAGGATTGAAGATTGAGGATTGAGGATTGAGGATTGAGAATTGAGAATTGAGGATAAGGACTGAGGGTTGAGGATTGAGGTTTGAGGAATGAGGATTGAGGATTGAGGATTGAGGATTGAAGATTGAGTATTGATGATTGAAGACTGAGGATTGAGGATTGAGGATGGAGGATGAGGGCTGAGGGTTGAGGATTGAGGTTTGAGTATTGAATCCTGAGAATTCAGGATATTCTACTGAGTATTGCGAATTGATGATTGACGGTTGAGTATTGAGGATTGAAGGTTGGGAATTGAGGATTGAAGATTGAGGGTTGAGGATTGAGGATTGAGAATTGAGAATTGAGGATGAGGACTGAGGGTTGAGGATTGTGGTTGGAGGAATGAGGATTGAGAATTGAGGATGAGGACTGAGGTATGAGGATTGAGGTTTGTGGAATGCGGATTGAGTGTTGAGGATTGATTGTTGAGAATTGATGTTTGAGGATTGATATTTGATTATTGATTTTTGTGGATTGTGTATTGCACAATGAGAATTCAGGATATTCTATTTAGTATTGAGAATTGAGGATTGATGGTTGAGTATTGAGGATTCATGGTTGAGGGTTGTGTGTTGAATATTGAGAATTCAGAATTGAGAATTGAGTATGAGGACTGAGGGTTGAGGATTGAGGTTTGAGGAATAAGGTTTGAGGTCTGAGGACTGAGGATTGAGGATTGAGAATTGGGGATTGAGGATTGAGGATTGAAGATTGAGGATTGGGTGTTGAGGATTGAAGAATGAGGATTGAGGATTGAGGATTGAGGATTGGGGACTGAGGATTGGATATTCAGGATTGAGGATTGAGGATTCAGTATTGAGGGTTGAATATTGAGTATTGAGGATTGAAGGCTGACGATTGAGGATTGAGGATTGAGGATTGAGAATTGAGGATTGATGATTGAGTATTGATGATTGAAGATTGAGGATTGGGGATTGAGGATTGAGGATTGAGGATTTAAGATTGAGGATTGGGGACTGAGTGTTGAGGGTTGTGTGATGAGAATTGATGTTTGTGGATAGATATTTGGAGATTGCAGATTGAGCATTGAGTATTGAAATCTGTGAATTGATGATATTCTATTGAGGATTGAGAATTGACAACTGATTGTTGAGGACTGAGGGCTGAATATTGAGTATTCAGGATTGAGAATTCAGAATTGAGGATTGAGGACTGAGGACTGAGGATTGAAGATTGAGTATTGAGGATTGAAGATTGAGGATTAAGGATTGAGGATTGGCGATTGAGGATCTAGGATTGAAAATTGATTATTGAGGATTGAAGATTGAGGATTGAGGATTGAGGATTGAGAATTGAGAATTGAGGATAAGGACTGAGGGTTGAGGATTGAGGTTTGAGGAATGAGGATTGAGGATTGAGGATTGAGGATTGAAGATTGAGTATTGATGATTGAAGACTGAGGATTGAGGATTGAGGATGGAGGATGAGGGCTGAGGGTTGAGGATTGAGGTTTGAGTATTGAATCCTGAGAATTCAGGATATTCTACTGAGTATTGCGTATTGATGATTGACGGTTGAGTATTGAGGATTGAAGGTTGGGAATTGAGGATTGAAGATTGAGGGTTGAGGATTGAGGATTGAGAATTGAGAATTGAGGATGAGGACTGAGGGTTGAGGATTGTGGTTGGAGGAATGAGGATTGAGAATTGAGGATGAGGACTGAGGTATGAGGATTGAGGTTTGTGGAATGCGGATTGAGTGTTGAGGATTGATTGTTGAGAATTGATGTTTGAGGATTGATATTTGATTATTGATTTTTGTGGATTGTGTATTGCACAATGAGAATTCAGGATATTCTATTTAGTATTGAGAATTGAGGATTGATGGTTGAGTATTGAGGATTCATGGTTGAGGGTTGTGTGTTGAATATTGAGAATTCAGAATTGAGAATTGAGTATGACGACTGAGGGTTGAGGATTGAGGTTTGAGGAATAAGGATTGAGGATTGGGGATTGAGGGTTGAGGATTGAGGATTGAGGATTGAGGATTGAGTATTGAAGGTTGAGGATTGGTGACTGAGGATTGAGGATTGAGGATTGAGGATTGAAGAATGAGGATTGAGGGTTGAGGATTGAGGATTGAGATTTGATTATAGATTTTTGTGGATTGAGTATTGTACGAGGAGAATTCAGGATATTCTGTTGAGTATTGAGAACTGAGAATTCATGGTTGAGAATTGAGGGTTGATGTTTGAGGGTTGTGTGTTAAATATTGAGGATCGAGGATTGAGGATTAAGGATTGAGGATTGAGGATTGAAGATTGAGTATTGATGATTGAAGATTGAGGATTGAGTATTGAGTGTAGAGGGTTGAGTGTTGAGGACGAGGACTGACGGTTGAGGATTGAGGTTTGAGGATTGACGGTTGAAGACTGAGGACTGAGGATTGAGGATAGAGGATGGAGCATTGAGGATTGAAGATTGAGGATTGGGGATTGAGGATTGAAGATTGAGGATTAACGATTGAGGATTGGGGATTGAGGATCTAGAAATGAAAATTGATTATTGAGGATTGAAGGTTGAGGATTGAGGATTGAGGATGGAGCATTGAGGATTGAAGATTAAGGACAGGGGATTGAGGATTGAAGATTGAGGATTAAGGATTGAGGATTGGGGATTGAGGATCTAGGATTGAAAATTGATTATTGAGAATTGAAGATAGAGGATTGAGGATTGAGGATTGAGGATTGAGAATTGAGAATTGAGGATAAGGACTGAGGGTTGAGGATTGAGGTTTGAGGAATGAGGATTGAGGATTGAGGATTGAGGATTTAAGATTATGTATTGATGATTGAAGATTGAGGATTGGGGATTGAGGGTTGAGGATTGAGGACGAGGACTGACGGTTGAGGATTGTGGTTTGAGGATTGAGGATTGAGGATTGATGATTGGGGATTGAAGATTGAGTATTGAGGATTGAAGATTGAGTATTGATGATTGAAGATTGAGGATTGAGGATTGAGAGTTGAGGGTTGAGGACGAGGACTGACGGTTGAGGATTGAGGCTTGAGGATTGAGGGTTGAGGACTGAGGACTGAGGATTGAGGATTGAGGATGGAGCATTGAGGATTGAAGATTGAGGACTGGGGATTGAGGATTGAAAATTGAGGATTAAGTATTGAGGATTGGGGATTGAGGATTGAAAGTTGAGTATTGAGGATTGAAGATTGAGGATTGAGGTTTGAGGTCTGAGGACTGAAGTTTGAGGATTGAGAATTGAGGATAGAGGATTGAGGATTGAAGATTGAGGATTGGGTGTTGAGGATTGAAGAATGAGGATTGAGGATTGAGGATTGAGGATTGGGGACTGAGGATTGGATATTCAGGATTGAGGATTGAGGATTCAGTATTGAGGGTTGAATATTGAGTATTGAGGATTGAAAACTGACGATTGAGGATTGAGGATTGAGGATTGAGAATTGAGGATTGATGATTGAGTATTGATGATTGAAGATTGAGGATTGGGGATTGAGGATTGAGGATTGAGGATTTAAGATTGAGGATTGGGGACTGAGTGTTGAGGGTTGTGTGATGAGAATTGATGTTTGTGGATAGATATTTGGAGATTGCAGATTGAGCATTGAGTATTGAAATCTGTGAATTGATGATATTCTATTGAGGATTGAGAATTGACAACTGATTGTTGAGGACTGAGGGCTGAAGATTGAGTATTCAGGATTGAGAATTCAGAATTGAGGATTGAGGACTGAGGACTGAGGATTGAAGATTGAGTATTGAGGATTGAAGATTGAGGATTAAGGATTGAGGATTGGCGATTGAGGATCTAGGATTGAAAATTGATTATTGAGGATTGAAGATTGAGGATTGAGGATTGAGGATTGAGAATTGAGTATTGAGGATAAGGACTGAGGGTTGAGGATTGAGGTTTGAGGAATGAGGATTGAGGATTGAGGATTGAGGATTGAAGATTGAGTATTGATGATTGAAGACTGAGGATTAAGGATTGAGGATGGAGGATGAGGGCTGAGGGTTGAGGATTGAGGTTTGAGTATTGAATCCTGAGAATTCAGGATATTCTACTGAGTATTGCGAATTGATGATTGACGGTTGAGTATTGATGATTGAAGATTGAGGATTGGGGATTGAGGATTGAGGATTGAGGATTGAAGATTGAGGATTGGGGACTGAGTGTTGAGGGTTGTGTGATGAGAATTGATGTTTGTGGATAGATATTTGAAGATTGCAGATTGAGCATTGAGTATTGAAATCTGTGAATTGATGATATTCTATTGAGGATTGAGAATTGACAACTGATTGTTGAGGACTGAGGGCTGAAGATTGAGGATTCAGGATTGAGAATTCAGAATTGAGGATTGAGGACTGAGGACTGAGGATTGAAGATTGAGTATTGAGGATTGAAGATTGAGGATTAAGGATTGAGGATTGGCGATTGATTATCTAGGATCGAAAATTGATTATTGAGGATTGAAGATTGAGGATTAAGGATTGAGGATTGAGAATCGAGAATTGAGGATAAGGACTGAGGGTTTAGGATTGAGGTTTGAGGAATGAGGGTTGAGGATGGAGGATTGAGGATTGAAGATTGAGTATTGATGATTGAAGACTGAGGATTGAGGATTGAGGGTTGAGGATTGAGGACGAGGACTGACAGTTGAGGATTGTGGTTTGTGGATTGAGGGTTGAGGATTGAGAATTGTGGATGGGGACTGTGGTTTGAGGATTGATGACTGAGGATTGGGTATTGAGGATTGAAGAATGAGGATTGAAGAATGAGGATTGAGGATTGAGGATTGAGGATTGAGGATTGAGGATTGAGGATTGAGGATTGAGTATTGAAGATTGAGGATTGGGTATTGCGGATTGAACATTGAGGATTGGGTATTGAGGATTGAAGATTGAGGATTGAGGATTGAGGATTGAGGATTGAGGATTGAAGATTGAGTATTGAGGATTGAAGATTGAGGATTGAGGATTGAGGATTGAAGATTGAGGATTGAAGATTTAGTATTGATGATTGAAGATTGAGGATTGAGGATTGAGTGTTGAGGATGGAGGACGAGGACTGACGGTTGAGGATTGAGGTTTGTGGATTGAGGATTGAGGATTGATGACTGAGGATTGAGGATTGACGATTGGGTATTGAGGATTGAAGATTGAGGACTGGGGATTGAGGATTGAAGAATGAGGATTGAGGATTGAGGATTGATGATTGGGGATTGTAGATTGAGCATTGAGGATTGAAGATTGAGTATTGATGATTGAAGATTGAGGATTGAGGATTGAGGGTTGAGGACGAGGTCTGACGGTTGAGGATTGAGGTTTGAGGATTGAGGGTTGTGGACTGAGGACTGAGGATGGAAGATTGAGGATGGAGCATTGAGGATTGAAGATTAAGGACAGGGGATTGAGGATTGAAGATTGAGGATTAAGGATTGAGGATTGGGGATTGAGGATCTAGGATTGAAGAATGAGGACTGAGGATTGAGGATTGAGGATTGAGGATTGAAGATTGAGTATTGAGGATTGAAGATTGAGGATTGAGGATTGAGGATTGAGGATTGACGATTGAGGATTCAGGATTGAGGATTGAAGATTGAAGATTGAGGATTGAGGATTGATGATTGAAGATTCAGTATTGAGAATTGAAGATTGAGGATTGAGTATTGAGTATTGAAGATTGAGGACTGAGTGTTGAGGGTTGAGAGATGAGAATTGATGTTTGTGGATGGAGATTTGAAGATTGAAGATTGAGGATTGAGTATTGAAAACTGAGAATTCAGGATATTCTACTGAGTATTGAGAATTGAGGATTGATGGTTGAGCATTGAGGATTGATGGTTGAGGGTTGTGTGTTGAATATTTAGGATTGGCGGATTGAGTATTGAAGATTGAGGACTGAGGACTGGGGATTGAGTATTGAGGATTGAGGATTGAGTATTGAGGATTGAGGATTGAAGATTTAGTATTGATGATTGAAGATTGAGGATTGAGGATTGAGTGTTGAGGATGGAGGACGAGGACTGACGGTTGAGGATTGAGGTTTGTGGATTGAGGATTGAGGATTGATGACTGAGGATTGAGGATTGACGATTGGGTATTGAGGATTGAAGATTGAGGACTGGGGATTGAGGATTGAAGAATGAGGATTGAGGATTGAGGATTGATGATTGGGGATTGTAGCTTGAGCATTGAGGATTGAAGATTGAGTATTGATGATTGAAGATTGAGGATTGAGGATTGAGGGTTGAGGACGAGGTCTGACGGTTGAGGATTGAGGTTTGAGGATTGAGGGTTGTGGACTGAGGACTGAGGATGGAAGATTGAGGATGGAGCATTGAGGATTGAAGATTAAGGACAGGGGATTGAGGATTGAAGATTGAGGATTAAGGATTGAGGATTGGGGATTGAGGATCTAGGATTGAAAATTGATTATTGAGGATTGAAGGTAGAGGATTGAGGATTGAGGATTGAGAATTGAGAATTGAGGATAAGGACTGAGGGTTGAGGATTGAGGTTTGAGGGATGAGGATTGAGGATTGAGGATTGAGGATTTAAGATTATGTATTGATGATTGAAGATTGAGGATTGAGGATTGAGGGTTGAGGATTGAGGACGAGGACTGACGGTTGAGGATTGTGGTTTGAGGATTGAGGACTGAGGATTGATGATTGGGGATTGAAGATTGAGTATTGAGGATTGAAGATTGAGTATTGATGATTGAAGATTGAGGATTGAGGATTGAGGGTTGAGGGTTGAGGACGAGGACTGACGGTTGAGGATTGAGGTTTGAGGATTGAGGGTTGAGGATTGAGGATTGAGGATTGGGGACTGAGGATTGGATATTCAGGATTGAGGATTCAGGATTCAGGATTGAGGGTTGAATATTGAGTATTGAGGATTGAAGACTGACGATTGGGGATTGAGGATTGAGGATTGAGAATTGAGGATTGATGATTGAGTATTGATGATTGAAGATTGAGGATTGGGGATTGAGGATTGAGGATTGAGGATTGAAGATTGAGGATTGGGGACTGAGTGTTGAGGGTTGTGTGATGAGAATTGATGTTTGTGGATAGATATTTGAAGATTGCAGATTGAGCATTGAGTATTGAAATCTGTGAATTGATGATATTCTATTGAGGATTGAGAATTGACAACTGATTGTTGAGGACTGAGGGCTGAAGATTGAGGATTCAGGATTGAGAATTCAGAATTGAGGATTGAGGACTGAGGACTGAGGATTGAAGATTGAGTATTGAGGATTGAAGATTGAGGATTAAGGATTGAGGATTGGCGATTGATTATCTAGGATTGAAAATTGATTATTGAGGATTGAAGATTGAGGATTAAGGATTGAGGATTGAGAATTGAGAATTGAGGATAAGGACTGAGGGTTTAGGATTGAGGTTTGAGGAATGAGGATTGAGGATGGAGGATTGAGGATTGAAGATTGAGTATTGATGATTGAAGACTGAGGATTGAGGATTGAGGGTTGAGGATTGAGGACGAGGACTGACAGTTGAGGATTGTGGTTTGTGGATTGAGGGTTGAGGATTGAGAATTGTGGATGGGGACTGTGGTTTGAGGATTGATGACTGAGGATTGGGGATTGAGGATTGATGATTGAGGATTGAGATTTGATTATAGATTTTTGTGGATTGAGTATTGTACGAGGAGAATTCAGGATATTCTGTTGAGTATTGAGAATTGAGAATTCATGGTTGAGAATTGAGGGTTGATGTTTGAGGGTTGTGTGTTAAATATTGAGGATCGAGGATTGAGGATTAAGGATTGAGGATTGAGGATTGAAGATTGAGTATTGATGATTGAAGATTGAGGATTGAGTATTGAGTGTAGAGGGTTGAGTGTTGAGGACGAGGACTGACGGTTGAGGATTGAGGTTTGAGGATTGACGGTTGAAGACTGAGGACTGAGGATTGAGGATAGAGGATGGAGCATTGAGGATTGAAGATTGAGGATTGGGGATTGAGGATTGAAGATTGAGGATTAACGATTGAGGATTGGGGATTGAGGATCTAGAAATGAAAATTGATTATTGAGGATTGAAGGTTGAGGATTGAGGATTGAGGATGGAGCATTGAGGATTGAAGATTAAGGACAGGGGATTGAGGATTGAAGATTGAGGATTAAGGATTGAGGATTGGGGATTGAGGATCTAGGATTGAAAATTGATTATTGAGAATTGAAGATAGAGGATTGAGGATTGAGGATTGAGAATTGAGAATTGAGGATAAGGACTGAGGGTTGAGGATTGAGGTTTGAGGAATGAGGATTGAGGATTGAGGATTGAGGATTTAAGATTATGTATTGATGATTGAAGATTGAGGATTGGGGATTGAGGGTTGAGGATTGAGGACGAGGACTGACGGTTGAGGATTGTGGTTTGAGGATTGAGGATTGAGGATTGATGATTGGGGATTGAAGATTGAGTATTGAGGATTGAAGATTGAGTATTGATGATTGAAGATTGAGGATTGAGGATTGAGAGTTGAGGGTTGAGGACGAGGACTGACGGTTGAGGATTGAGGCTTGAGGATTGAGGGTTGAGGACTGAGGACTGAGGATTGAGGATTGAGGATGGAGCATTGAGGATTGAAGATTGAGGACTGGGGATTGAGGATTGAAAATTGAGGATTAAGTATTGAGGATTGGGGATTGAGGATTGAAAGTTGAGTATTGAGGATTGAAGATTGAGGATTGAGGTTTGAGGTCTGAGGACTGAAGATTGAGGATTGAGAATTGAGGATAGAGGATTGAGGATTGAAGATTGAGGATTGGGTGTTGAGGATTGAAGAATGAGGATTGAGGATTGAGGATTGAGGATTGGGGACTGAGGATTGGATATTCAGGATTGAGGATTGAGGATTCAGTATTGAGGGTTGAATATTGAGTATTGAGGATTGAAAACTGACGATTGAGGATTGAGGATTGAGGATTGAGAATTGAGGATTGATGATTGAGTATTGATGATTGAAGATTGAGGATTGGGGATTGAGGATTGAGGATTGAGGATTTAAGATTGAGGATTGGGGACTGAGTGTTGAGGGTTGTGTGATGAGAATTGATGTTTGTGGATAGATATTTGGAGATTGCAGATTGAGCATTGAGTATTGAAATCTGTGAATTGATGATATTCTATTGAGGATTGAGAATTGACAACTGATTGTTGAGGACTGAGGGCTGAAGATTGAGTATTCAGGATTGAGAATTCAGAATTGAGGATTGAGGACTGAGGACTGAGGATTGAAGATTGAGTATTGAGGATTGAAGATTGAGGATTAAGGATTGAGGATTGGCGATTGAGGATCTAGGATTGAAAATTGATTATTGAGGATTGAAGATTGAGGATTGAGGATTGAGGATTGAGAATTGAGTATTGAGGATAAGGACTGAGGGTTGAGGATTGAGGTTTGAGGAATGAGGATTGAGGATTGAGGATTGAGGATTGAAGATTGAGTATTGATGATTGAAGACTGAGGATTAAGGATTGAGGATGGAGGATGAGGGCTGAGGGTTGAGGATTGAGGTTTGAGTATTGAATCCTGAGAATTCAGGATATTCTACTGAGTATTGCGAATTGATGATTGACGGTTGAGTATTGATGATTGAAGATTGAGGATTGGGGATTGAGGATTGAGGATTGAGGATTGAAGATTGAGGATTGGGGACTGAGTGTTGAGGGTTGTGTGATGAGAATTGATGTTTGTGGATAGATATTTGAAGATTGCAGATTGAGCATTGAGTATTGAAATCTGTGAATTGATGATATTCTATTGAGGATTGAGAATTGACAACTGATTGTTGAGGACTGAGGGCTGAAGATTGAGGATTCAGGATTGAGAATTCAGAATTGAGGATTGAGGACTGAGGACTGAGGATTGAAGATTGAGTATTGAGGATTGAAGATTGAGGATTAAGGATTGAGGATTGGCGATTGATTATCTAGGATCGAAAATTGATTATTGAGGATTGAAGATTGAGGATTAAGGATTGAGGATTGAGAATCGAGAATTGAGGATAAGGACTGAGGGTTTAGGATTGAGGTTTGAGGAATGAGGGTTGAGGATTGAGGATTGAGGATTTAAGATTATGTATTGATGATTGAAGATTGAGGATTGGGGATTGAGGGTTGAGGATTGAGGACGAGGACTGACGGTTGAGGATTGTGGTTTGAGGATTGAGGATTGAGGATTGATGATTGGGGATTGAAGATTGAGTATTGAGGATTGAAGATTGAGTATTGATGATTGAAGATTGAGGATTGAGGATTGAGAGTTGAGGGTTGAGGACGAGGACTGACGGTTGAGGATTGAGGCTTGAGGATTGAGGGTTGAGGACTGAGGACTGAGGATTGAGGATTGAGGATGGAGCATTGAGGATTGAAGATTGAGGACTGGGGATTGAGGATTGAAAATTGAGGATTAAGTATTGAGGATTGGGGATTGAGGATTGAAAGTTGAGTATTGAGGATTGAAGATTGAGGATTGAGGTTTGAGGTCTGAGGACTGAAGATTGAGGATTGAGAATTGAGGATAGAGGATTGAGGATTGAAGATTGAGGATTGGGTGTTGAGGATTGAAGAATGAGGATTGAGGATTGAGGATTGAGGATTGGGGACTGAGGATTGGATATTCAGGATTGAGGATTGAGGATTCAGTATTGAGGGTTGAATATTGAGTATTGAGGATTGAAAACTGACGATTGAGGATTGAGGATTGAGGATTGAGAATTGAGGATTGATGATTGAGTATTGATGATTGAAGATTGAGGATTGGGGATTGAGGATTGAGGATTGAGGATTTAAGATTGAGGATTGGGGACTGAGTGTTGAGGGTTGTGTGATGAGAATTGATGTTTGTGGATAGATATTTGGAGATTGCAGATTGAGCATTGAGTATTGAAATCTGTGAATTGATGATATTCTATTGAGGATTGAGAATTGACAACTGATTGTTGAGGACTGAGGGCTGAAGATTGAGTATTCAGGATTGAGAATTCAGAATTGAGGATTGAGGACTGAGGACTGAGGATTGAAGATTGAGTATTGAGGATTGAAGATTGAGGATTAAGGATTGAGGATTGGCGATTGAGGATCTAGGATTGAAAATTGATTATTGAGGATTGAAGATTGAGGATTGAGGATTGAGGATTGAGAATTGAGTATTGAGGATAAGGACTGAGGGTTGAGGATTGAGGTTTGAGGAATGAGGATTGAGGATTGAGGATTGAGGATTGAAGATTGAGTATTGATGATTGAAGACTGAGGATTAAGGATTGAGGATGGAGGATGAGGGCTGAGGGTTGAGGATTGAGGTTTGAGTATTGAATCCTGAGAATTCAGGATATTCTACTGAGTATTGCGAATTGATGATTGACGGTTGAGTATTGATGATTGAAGATTGAGGATTGGGGATTGAGGATTGAGGATTGAGGATTGAAGATTGAGGATTGGGGACTGAGTGTTGAGGGTTGTGTGATGAGAATTGATGTTTGTGGATAGATATTTGAAGATTGCAGATTGAGCATTGAGTATTGAAATCTGTGAATTGATGATATTCTATTGAGGATTGAGAATTGACAACTGATTGTTGAGGACTGAGGGCTGAAGATTGAGGATTCAGGATTGAGAATTCAGAATTGAGGATTGAGGACTGAGGACTGAGGATTGAAGATTGAGTATTGAGGATTGAAGATTGAGGATTAAGGATTGAGGATTGGCGATTGATTATCTAGGATCGAAAATTGATTATTGAGGATTGAAGATTGAGGATTAAGGATTGAGGATTGAGAATCGAGAATTGAGGATAAGGACTGAGGGTTTAGGATTGAGGTTTGAGGAATGAGGGTTGAGGATGGAGGATTGAGGATTGAAGATTGAGTATTGATGATTGAAGACTGAGGATTGAGGATTGAGGGTTGAGGATTGAGGACGAGGACTGACAGTTGAGGATTGTGGTTTGTGGATTGAGGGTTGAGGATTGAGAATTGTGGATGGGGACTGTGGTTTGAGGATTGATGACTGAGGATTGGGGATTGAGGATTGATGATTGCGGATTGAGTATTGAAAATTGAGTATTGAGGATTGAATACTGAGGATTGAAGATTGAGGATTGAGGATTGAAGGTTGAGTATTGTGGATTGAAGATTGAGGATTGAGGATTGACGATTGATTATTGAGGATTTAGGTTTGAGGATTGACGATGAGGGCTGAGGGTTGAGGATTGAGGTTTGATTTCTGAGGACTGAGGATTCAGGATTGAGAATTGAGGATTGAGGATTGAGGATTGAAGATTGAGGATTGGGTATTGAGGTTTGAAGAATGAGGATTGTGGATTGAGGATTGGGGCCTGAAGATTGAGGATTGAGGATTGAGGATTGATGATTGAAGATTCAGTATTGAGAATTGAAGATTGAGGATTGAGTATTGAGTATTGAAGATTGAGGACTGAGTGTTGAGGGTTGAGAGATGAGAATTGATGTTTGTGGATGGAGATTTGAAGATTGAAGATTGAGGATTGAGTATTGAAAACTGAGAATTCAGGATATTCTACTGAGTATTGAGAATTGAGGATTGATGGTTGAGCATTGAGGATTGATGGTTGAGGGTTGTGTGTTGAATATTGAGGATTGGCGGATTGAGTATTGAAGATTGAGGACTGAGGACTGGGGATTGAGTATTGAGGATTGAGGATTGAGTATTGAGGATTGAGGATTGAAGATTGAGTATTGATGATTGAAGATTGCGGATTGATTATTGAGGGTTGAGTATTGATGACGAGGACTGAGGGTTGAGGATTGAGGATTGAGGATTGAAGATTGAGTATTGAGGATTGAAGATTGAGGATTGATGACAGACGATTGAGAATTGAGGATTGATGATTGCGGATTGAGGATTGAAGATTGAGTGTTGAGGATTGAATATTGAGGATTGAGAATTGACAACTGATTGTTGATGACTTAGGTCTGAATATTGAGGATTCAGGATTGAGGATTCAGGATTGAGGTTTGAGGACTGAGGATTGAGGATTGGATATTGCGGATTGAACATTGAGGATTGAGGATTGAGGATTGAGGACTGAGGATTGAGGACTGAAGATTGAATATTGAATATTGATGATTGAAGGTTGAGGATTGAGGATTGAGGGCTGTGGATTGAGGACGAGGACTGATGGTTGAGTATTGATGTTTGAGGTCTGAGGATTGAGGATTGAGGATTGAGAATTGAGGATTGAGGATTGAGGATTCAAGATTGAGGATTGGGTATTGAGGATTGAAGAATGAGCATTGAAGAATGAGAATTGAGTATTGAGGATTGAGGATTGAGGATTGAAGATTGAGTATTGAGGATTGAAGATTGAGGATTGAGGATTGATGGTTGAGGATTGAGGATTGCGGATTGAGGATTGAGGATTGAGGATTGAAGATTGAGTATTGAGGATTGAAGATAGAGGATTGAGGATTGAGGATTGAAGATTGAGGATTGGGGATTGAGGATTGACGATTGAGGATTGAGTATTGAGGATTAAGAATTGAGGATTGAGGATTGAGGATTGAAGATTGAGTATTGAGGATTGAAGATTGAAGATTGAGGATTGATGGTTGAGGATTGAGGATTGCGGATTGAGGACTGAGGATTGAGGACTGAAGATTGAATATTGAATATTGATGATTGAAGATTGTGGATTGAGGATTGAGGGCTGTGGATTGAGGACGAGGACTGATGGTTGAGTATTGATGTTTGAGGTCTGAGGATTGAGGATTGAGGATTGAGAATTGAGGATTGAGGATTGAGGATTCAAGATTGAGGATTGGGTATTGAGGATTGAAGAATGAGGATTGAAGAATGAGGATTGAGGATTGAGGATTGAGGATTGAGGATTGAGGATTGAGGATTGAGGATTGAGTATTGAAGATTGAGGATTGGGTATTGCGGATTGAACATTGAGGATTGGGTATTGAGGATTGAAGATTGAGGATTGAGGATTGAGGATTGAGGATTGAGGATTGAAGATTGAGTATTGAGGATTGAAGATTGAGGATTGAGGATTGAGGATTGAAGATTGAGGATTGAAGATTTAGTATTGATGATTGAAGATTGAGGATTGAGGATTGAGTGTTGAGGATGGAGGACGAGGACTGACGGTTGAGGATTGAGGTTTGTGGATTGAGGATTGAGGATTGATGACTGAGGATTGAGGATTGACGATTGGGTATTGAGGATTGAAGATTGAGGACTGGGGATTGAGGATTGAAGAATGAGGATTGAGGATTGAGGATTGATGATTGGGGATTGTAGATTGAGCATTGAGGATTGAAGATTGAGTATTGATGATTGAAGATTGAGGATTGAGGATTGAGGGTTGAGGACGAGGTCTGACGGTTGAGGATTGAGGTTTGAGGATTGAGGGTTGTGGACTGAGGACTGAGGATGGAAGATTGAGGATGGAGCATTGAGGATTGAAGATTAAGGACAGGGGATTGAGGATTGAAGATTGAGGATTAAGGATTGAGGATTGGGGATTGAGGATCTAGGATTGAAGAATGAGGACTGAGGATTGAGGATTGAGGATTGAGGATTGAAGATTGAGTATTGAGGATTGAAGATTGAGGATTGAGGATTGAGGATTGAGGATTGACGAGTGAGGATTCAGGATTGAGGATTGAAGATTGAAGATTGAGGATTGAGGATTGATGATTGAAGATTCAGTATTGAGAATTGAAGATTGAGGATTGAGTATTGAGTATTGAAGATTGAGGACTGAGTGTTGAGGGTTGAGAGATGAGAATTGATGTTTGTGGATGGAGATTTGAAGATTGAAGATTGAGGATTGAGTATTGAAAACTGAGAATTCAGGATATTCTACTGAGTATTGAGAATTGAGGATTGATGGTTGAGCATTGAGGATTGATGGTTGAGGGTTGTGTGTTGAATATTGAGGATTGGCGGATTGAGTATTGAAGATTGAGGACTGAGGACTGGGGATTGAGTATTGAGGATTGAGGATTGAGTATTGAGGATTGAGGATTGAAGATTTAGTATTGATGATTGAAGATTGAGGATTGAGGATTGAGTGTTGAGGATGGAGGACGAGGACTGACGGTTGAGGATTGAGGTTTGTGGATTGAGGATTGAGGATTGATGACTGAGGATTGAGGATTGACGATTGGGTATTGAGGATTGAAGATTGAGGACTGGGGATTGAGGATTGAAGAATGAGGATTGAGGATTGAGGATTGATGATTGGGGATTGTAGATTGAGCATTGAGGATTGAAGATTGAGTATTGATGATTGAAGATTGAGGATTGAGGATTGAGGGTTGAGGACGAGGTCTGACGGTTGAGGATTGAGGTTTGAGGATTGAGGGTTGTGGACTGAGGACTGAGGATGGAAGATTGAGGATGGAGCATTGAGGATTGAAGATTAAGGACAGGGGATTGAGGATTGAAGATTGAGGATTAAGGATTGAGGATTGGGGATTGAGGATCTAGGATTGAAAATTGATTATTGACGATTGAAGATAGAGGATTGAGGATTGAGGATTGAGAATTGAGAATTGAGGATAAGGACTGAGGGTTGAGGATTGAGGTTTGCGGGATGAGGATTGAGGATTGAGGGTTGAGGATTTAAGATTATGTATTGATGATTGAAGATTGAAGATTGAGGATTGAGGGTTGAGGATTGAGGACGAGGACTGACGGTTGAGGATTGTGGTTTGAGGATTGAGGATTGAGGATTGATGATTGGGGATTGAAGATTGAGTATTGAGGATTGAAGATTGAGTATTGATGATTGAAGATTGAGGATTGAGGATTGAGGGTTGAGGGTTGAGGACGAGGACTGACGGTTGAGGATTGAGGTTTGAGGATTGAGGGTTGAGGATTGAGGATTGAGGATTGGGGACTGAGGATTGGATATTCAGGATTGAGGATTCAGGATTCAGGATTGAGCGTTGAATATTGAGTATTGAGGATTGAAGACTGACGATTGGGGATTGAGGATTGAGGATTGAGAATTGAGGATTGATGATTGAGTATTGATGATTGAAGATTGAGGATTGGGGATTGAGGATTGAGCATTGAGGATTGAAGATTGAGGATTGGGGACTGAGTGTTGAGGGTTGTGTGATGAGAATTGATGTTTGTGGATAGATATTTGAAGATTGCAGATTGAGCATTGAGTATTGATATCTGTGAATTGATGATATTCTATTGAGGATTGAGAATTGACAACTGATTGTTGAGGACTGAGGGCTGAAGATTGAGGATTCAGGATTGAGAATTCAGAATTGAGGATTGAGGACTGAGGACTGAGGATTGAAGATTGAGTATTGAGGATTGAAGATTGAGGATTAAGGATTGAGGATTGGCGATTGATTATCTAGGATTGAAAATTGATTATTGAGGATTGAAGATTGAGGATTAAGGATTGAGGATTGAGAATTGAGAATAGAGGATAAGGACTGAGGGTTGAGCATTGAGGTTTGAGGAATGAGGTTTGAGGATTGAGGATTGAGGATTGAAGATTGAGTATTGATGATTGAAGACTGAGGATTGAGGATTGAGGGTTGAGGATTGAGGACGAGGACTGACAGTTGAGGATTGTGGTTTGTGGATTGAGGGTTGAGGATTGAGAATTGTGGATGGGGACTGTGGTTTGAGGATTGATGACTGAGGATTGAGGATTGAGGATTGATGATTGCGGATTGAGTATTGAAAATTGAGTATTGAGGATTGAATATTAAGGATTGAGGATTGAGGATTGAGGATTGAAGGTTGAGTATTGTGGATTGAAGATTGAGGATTGAGGATTGACGATTGAATATTGAGGATTTAGGTTTGAGGATTGACGATGAGGGCTGAGGGTTGAGGATTGAGGTTTGAGGTCTGAGGACTGAGGATTGAGGATTGAGAATTGAGGATTGAGGATTGAGGATTGAAGATTGAGGATTGGGTATTGAGGTTTGAAGAATGAGGATTGAGGATTGAGGATTGGCGCCTGAGGATTGAGGATTGAGGATTGAGGATTGAGGATTGAAGATGCAGTATTGAGGATTGAAGATTGAGTGTTGAGGATTGAGGATTGAACATTGAGGACTGAGTGTTGATGGTTGAGTGATGAGAATTGATGTTTGTGGATGGAGATTTGAAGATTGCAGATTGAGTATTGAGTATTGAAAACTGTGAATTGTGGATATTCTATTGAGGATTGAGGATTGACAACTGATTGTTGAGGACTGAGGGCAGAAGATTGAGGATTCAGGATTGAGGATTCAGAATTGAGGTTTGAGGACTGAGGATTGAGGATTGAAGATTGAGTATTGAGGATTGAAGATTGAGGATTGAGGTTGAGGATTGAGGATTGAGGATGAGGGCTGAGGGCTGAGGATTGAGGTTTGAGGACTGAGGTCTGAGGATTGAGTATAGAGAATTGAGGATTGAGGATTGAGGATTGAGGATTGAGGATTGGAGATTGAGGATTGGGTATTGAGGATTGAGGACTGAGGATTGAGGATTGAAGGTTGAGTATTGTGGATTGAAGATTGAGGATTGAGGATTGACGATTGATTATTGAGGATTTAGGTTTGAGGATTGACGATGAGGGCTGAGGGTTGAGGATTGAGGTTTGAGGTCTGAGGACTGAGGATTCAGGATTGAGAATTGAGGATTGAGGATTGACGATTGAAGATTGAGGATTGGGTATTGAGGTTTGAAGAATGAGGATTGAGGATTGAGGATTGAGGATTGGGGCCTGAGGATTGAGGATTGAGGATTGAGGATTGAGGATTGAAGATTCAGTATTGAGGATTGAAGATTGAGTGTTGAGGATTGAGGATTGAACATTGAGGACTGAGTGTTGATGGTTGGGTGATGAGAATTGAGAATTGAGGATAAGGACTGAGGGTTGAGGATTGAGGTTTGAGGAATGAGGATTGAGGATGGAGGAATGAGGATTGAAGATTGAGTATTGATGATTGAAGGCTGAGGATTGAGGATTGAGGGTTGAGGATTGAGGACGAGGACTGACAGTTGAGGATTGTGGTTTGTGGATTGAGGGTTGAGGATTGAGAATTGTGAATGGGGACTGTGGTTTGAGGATTGATGACTGAGGATTGGGGATTGAGGATTGATGATTGCGGATTGAGTATTGAAAATTGAGTATTGAGGATTGAATATTGAGGATTGAGGGTTGAGGATTGAGGATTGAGGGTTGAGGATTGAGGATTGAAGGTTGAGTATTGTGGATTGAAGATTGAGGATCGAGGATTGACGATTGAATATTGAGGATTTAGGTTTGAGGATTGACGATGAGGGCTGAGGGTTGAGGATTGAGGTTTGAGGTCTGAGGACTGAGGATTGAGGATTGAGAATTGAGGATTGAGGATTGAGGATTGAAGATTGAGGATTGGGTATTGAGGTTTGGAGAATGAGGATTGAGGATTGAGGATTGAGGATTGGGGCCTGAGGATTGAGGATTGAGGATTGAGGATTGACGATTGAGGATTGAAGATGCAGTATTGAGGATTGAAGATTGAGTGTTGACTATTGAGGATTGAACATTGAGGACTGAGTGTTGATGGTTGAGTGATGAGAATTGATGTTTGTGGATAGAGATTTGAAGATTGCAGATTGAGTATTGAGTATTGAAAACTGTGAATTGTGGATATTCTATTGAGGATTGAGGATTGACAACTGATTGTTGAGGACTGAGGGCAGAAGATTGAGGACTCAGGATTGAGGATTCAGAATTGAGGTTTGAGGACTGAGGATTGAGGATTGAAGATTGAGTATTGAGGATTGAAGATTGAGGATTGAGGTTGAGGATTGAGGATTGAGGATGAGGGCTGAGGGTTGAGGATTGCGGTTTGAGGACTGAGGTCTGAGGCTTGAGTATAGAGAATTGAGGATTGAGGATTGAGGATTGAGGATTGAGGATTGGAGATTGAGGATTGGGTATTGAGGATTGAAGAATGAGGATTGAGGATTGAGGACTCAGGATTGAGGATTGAAGATTGAGTATTGAGGATTGAAGACTGACGACTGAGGATTGAGGGTTGAGGATTGAGGATTGGGAATTGAGGATTGATGATTGAGTATTGAGGATTGAATGTTGAGGATTGAGGATTGAGGATTGAGGATTGAATATTGAGGATTGGGTATTGAGGATTGAGGATTGAGGATTGAGGGTTGAGGATTGAGGATTGAGGGTTGAGGATTGAGGATTGAATATTGATTATTGAGGATTGAAGATTGAGGATTGAGTATTGAGGATTGAGGATTGAGGATTGAATATTGAGGATTGGGGACTGAGTGTTGAGGGTTGAGTGATGAGAATAAATGTTTGTGGATAGAGATTTGAAGATTGCAGATTGAGTATCGAGTATTGAAAACTGTGAATTGAGGATATTCTATTGAGGATTGAGGATTGACAATTGATTGTCGAGGACTGAGGGCTGAAGATAGAGGATTCAGGATTGAGGATTCAGAATTGAGGTTTGAGGACTGAGGATTGAGGATTGAAGATTGAGTATTGAGGATTGAAGATTGAGGATTGAGGATGGAGGATTGAAGAGAGAGGACTGAGCGTTGAGGATTGAGTGTTGAGAATTGATGTTTGAGGGTTGAGATTTGATTATTGATTTTTGTGGATTGAGTATTGAACGATGAGAATTCATGGTATTCTATTGAGTATTGAGAATTGAGGATTGATGGTTGAGTATTGAGGATTGATGGTTGAGGGTTGTGTGTTGAATATTGAGGATTGAGAATTGAGGATTGAGGATTGAGGATTGAGGAATGAAGATTGAAGATTGAGTATTGAGTATTGAAGGTTGAGGATTGAGGATTGAGGATTGAGGATTGAAGATTGAGAATTGGGGATTGAGGATTGGCGATCGAGGATTGAGTATTGACGATTGAGAATTGAGGATTGAGGATTGAAGATTGAATATTGAGGATTGAAGATTGAGGATTGAGGATTGAGGATTGAGGATTGAGGACTGAGGATTGAGGATTGAGGATTGAGCATTGAGGATTGAGGATTGAGGATTGAGGATTGAGGATTGAAGATTGAGGATTGGGTATTGAGGTTTGAAGAATGAGGATTGTGGATTGAGGATTGGGGCCTGAAGATTGAGGATTGAGGATTGAGGATTGATGATTGAAGATTCAGTATTGAGAATTGAAGATTGAGGATTGAGTATTGAGTATTGAAGATTGAGGACTGAGTGTTGAGGGTTGAGAGATGAGAATTGATGTTTGTGGATGGAGATTTGAAGATTGAAGATTGAGGATTGAGTATTGAAAACTGAGAATTCAGGATATTCTACTGAGTATTGAGAATTGAGGATTGATGGTTGAGCATTGAGGATTGATGGTTGAGGGTTGTGTGTTGAATATTGAGGATTGGCGGATTGAGTATTGAAGATTGAGGACTGAGGACTGGGGATTGAGTATTGAGGATTGAGGATTGAGTATTGAGGATTGAGGATTGAAGATTGAGTATTGATGATTGAAGATTGCGGATTGATTATTGAGGGTTGAGTATTGATGACGAGGACTGAGGGTTGAGGATTGAGGATTGAGGATTGAAGATTGAGTATTGAGGATTGAAGATTGAGGATTGATGACAGACGATTGAGAATTGAGGATTGATGATTGCGGATTGAGGATTGAAGATTGAGTGTTGAGGATTGAATATTGAGGATTGAGAATTGACAACTGATTGTTGATGACTTAGGTCTGAATATTGAGGATTCAGGATTGAGGATTCAGGATTGAGGTTTGAGGACTGAGGATTGAGGATTGGATATTGCGGATTGAACATTGAGGATTGAGGATTGAGGATTGAGGACTGAGGATTGAGGACTGAAGATTGAATATTGAATATTGATGATTGAAGGTTGAGGATTGAGGATTGAGGGCTGTGGATTGAGGACGAGGACTGATGGTTGAGTATTGATGTTTGAGGTCTGAGGATTGAGGATTGAGGATTGAGAATTGAGGATTGAGGATTGAGGATTCAAGATTGAGGATTGGGTATTGAGGATTGAAGAATGAGCATTGAAGAATGAGAATTGAGTATTGAGGATTGAGGATTGAGGATTGAAGATTGAGTATTGAGGATTGAAGATTGAGGATTGAGGATTGATGGTTGAGGATTGAGGATTGCGGATTGAGGATTGAGGATTGAGGATTGAAGATTGAGTATTGAGGATTGAAGATAGAGGATTGAGGATTGAGGATTGAAGATTGAGGATTGGGGATTGAGGATTGACGATTGAGGATTGAGTATTGAGGATTAAGAATTGAGGATTGAGGATTGAGGATTGAAGATTGAGTATTGAGGATTGAAGATTGAAGATTGAGGATTGATGGTTGAGGATTGAGGATTGCGGATTGAGGACTGAGGATTGAGGACTGAAGATTGAATATTGAATATTGATGATTGAAGATTGTGGATTGAGGATTGAGGGCTGTGGATTGAGGACGAGGACTGATGGTTGAGTATTGATGTTTGAGGTCTGAGGATTGAGGATTGAGGATTGAGAATTGAGGATTGAGGATTGAGGATTCAAGATTGAGGATTGGGTATTGAGGATTGAAGAATGAGGATTGAAGAATGAGGATTGAGGATTGAGGATTGAGGATTGAGGATTGAGGATTGAGGATTGAGGATTGAGTATTGAAGATTGAGGATTGGGTATTGCGGATTGAACATTGAGGATTGGGTATTGAGGATTGAAGATTGAGGATTGAGGATTGAGGATTGAGGATTGAGGATTGAAGATTGAGTATTGAGGATTGAAGATTGAGGATTGAGGATTGAGGATTGAAGATTGAGGATTGAAGATTTAGTATTGATGATTGAAGATTGAGGATTGAGGATTGAGTGTTGAGGATGGAGGACGAGGACTGACGGTTGAGGATTGAGGTTTGTGGATTGAGGATTGAGGATTGATGACTGAGGATTGAGGATTGACGATTGGGTATTGAGGATTGAAGATTGAGGACTGGGGATTGAGGATTGAAGAATGAGGATTGAGGATTGAGGATTGATGATTGGGGATTGTAGATTGAGCATTGAGGATTGAAGATTGAGTATTGATGATTGAAGATTGAGGATTGAGGATTGAGGGTTGAGGACGAGGTCTGACGGTTGAGGATTGAGGTTTGAGGATTGAGGGTTGTGGACTGAGGACTGAGGATGGAAGATTGAGGATGGAGCATTGAGGATTGAAGATTAAGGACAGGGGATTGAGGATTGAAGATTGAGGATTAAGGATTGAGGATTGGGGATTGAGGATCTAGGATTGAAGAATGAGGACTGAGGATTGAGGATTGAGGATTGAGGATTGAAGATTGAGTATTGAGGATTGAAGATTGAGGATTGAGGATTGAGGATTGAGGATTGACGAGTGAGGATTCAGGATTGAGGATTGAAGATTGAAGATTGAGGATTGAGGATTGATGATTGAAGATTCAGTATTGAGAATTGAAGATTGAGGATTGAGTATTGAGTATTGAAGATTGAGGACTGAGTGTTGAGGGTTGAGAGATGAGAATTGATGTTTGTGGATGGAGATTTGAAGATTGAAGATTGAGGATTGAGTATTGAAAACTGAGAATTCAGGATATTCTACTGAGTATTGAGAATTGAGGATTGATGGTTGAGCATTGAGGATTGATGGTTGAGGGTTGTGTGTTGAATATTGAGGATTGGCGGATTGAGTATTGAAGATTGAGGACTGAGGACTGGGGATTGAGTATTGAGGATTGAGGATTGAGTATTGAGGATTGAGGATTGAAGATTTAGTATTGATGATTGAAGATTGAGGATTGAGGATTGAGTGTTGAGGATGGAGGACGAGGACTGACGGTTGAGGATTGAGGTTTGTGGATTGAGGATTGAGGATTGATGACTGAGGATTGAGGATTGACGATTGGGTATTGAGGATTGAAGATTGAGGACTGGGGATTGAGGATTGAAGAATGAGGATTGAGGATTGAGGATTGATGATTGGGGATTGTAGATTGAGCATTGAGGATTGAAGATTGAGTATTGATGATTGAAGATTGAGGATTGAGGATTGAGGGTTGAGGACGAGGTCTGACGGTTGAGGATTGAGGTTTGAGGATTGAGGGTTGTGGACTGAGGACTGAGGATGGAAGATTGAGGATGGAGCATTGAGGATTGAAGATTAAGGACAGGGGATTGAGGATTGAAGATTGAGGATTAAGGATTGAGGATTGGGGATTGAGGATCTAGGATTGAAAATTGATTATTGACGATTGAAGATAGAGGATTGAGGATTGAGGATTGAGAATTGAGAATTGAGGATAAGGACTGAGGGTTGAGGATTGAGGTTTGCGGGATGAGGATTGAGGATTGAGGGTTGAGGATTTAAGATTATGTATTGATGATTGAAGATTGAAGATTGAGGATTGAGGGTTGAGGATTGAGGACGAGGACTGACGGTTGAGGATTGTGGTTTGAGGATTGAGGATTGAGGATTGATGATTGGGGATTGAAGATTGAGTATTGAGGATTGAAGATTGAGTATTGATGATTGAAGATTGAGGATTGAGGATTGAGGGTTGAGGGTTGAGGACGAGGACTGACGGTTGAGGATTGAGGTTTGAGGATTGAGGGTTGAGGATTGAGGATTGAGGATTGGGGACTGAGGATTGGATATTCAGGATTGAGGATTCAGGATTCAGGATTGAGCGTTGAATATTGAGTATTGAGGATTGAAGACTGACGATTGGGGATTGAGGATTGAGGATTGAGAATTGAGGATTGATGATTGAGTATTGATGATTGAAGATTGAGGATTGGGGATTGAGGATTGAGCATTGAGGATTGAAGATTGAGGATTGGGGACTGAGTGTTGAGGGTTGTGTGATGAGAATTGATGTTTGTGGATAGATATTTGAAGATTGCAGATTGAGCATTGAGTATTGATATCTGTGAATTGATGATATTCTATTGAGGATTGAGAATTGACAACTGATTGTTGAGGACTGAGGGCTGAAGATTGAGGATTCAGGATTGAGAATTCAGAATTGAGGATTGAGGACTGAGGACTGAGGATTGAAGATTGAGTATTGAGGATTGAAGATTGAGGATTAAGGATTGAGGATTGGCGATTGATTATCTAGGATTGAAAATTGATTATTGAGGATTGAAGATTGAGGATTAAGGATTGAGGATTGAGAATTGAGAATAGAGGATAAGGACTGAGGGTTGAGCATTGAGGTTTGAGGAATGAGGTTTGAGGATTGAGGATTGAGGATTGAAGATTGAGTATTGATGATTGAAGACTGAGGATTGAGGATTGAGGGTTGAGGATTGAGGACGAGGACTGACAGTTGAGGATTGTGGTTTGTGGATTGAGGGTTGAGGATTGAGAATTGTGGATGGGGACTGTGGTTTGAGGATTGATGACTGAGGATTGAGGATTGAGGATTGATGATTGCGGATTGAGTATTGAAAATTGAGTATTGAGGATTGAATATTAAGGATTGAGGATTGAGGATTGAGGATTGAAGGTTGAGTATTGTGGATTGAAGATTGAGGATTGAGGATTGACGATTGAATATTGAGGATTTAGGTTTGAGGATTGACGATGAGGGCTGAGGGTTGAGGATTGAGGTTTGAGGTCTGAGGACTGAGGATTGAGGATTGAGAATTGAGGATTGAGGATTGAGGATTGAAGATTGAGGATTGGGTATTGAGGTTTGAAGAATGAGGATTGAGGATTGAGGATTGGCGCCTGAGGATTGAGGATTGAGGATTGAGGATTGAGGATTGAAGATGCAGTATTGAGGATTGAAGATTGAGTGTTGAGGATTGAGGATTGAACATTGAGGACTGAGTGTTGATGGTTGAGTGATGAGAATTGATGTTTGTGGATGGAGATTTGAAGATTGCAGATTGAGTATTGAGTATTGAAAACTGTGAATTGTGGATATTCTATTGAGGATTGAGGATTGACAACTGATTGTTGAGGACTGAGGGCAGAAGATTGAGGATTCAGGATTGAGGATTCAGAATTGAGGTTTGAGGACTGAGGATTGAGGATTGAAGATTGAGTATTGAGGATTGAAGATTGAGGATTGAGGTTGAGGATTGAGGATTGAGGATGAGGGCTGAGGGCTGAGGATTGAGGTTTGAGGACTGAGGTCTGAGGATTGAGTATAGAGAATTGAGGATTGAGGATTGAGGATTGAGGATTGAGGATTGGAGATTGAGGATTGGGTATTGAGGATTGAGGACTGAGGATTGAGGATTGAAGGTTGAGTATTGTGGATTGAAGATTGAGGATTGAGGATTGACGATTGATTATTGAGGATTTAGGTTTGAGGATTGACGATGAGGGCTGAGGGTTGAGGATTGAGGTTTGAGGTCTGAGGACTGAGGATTCAGGATTGAGAATTGAGGATTGAGGATTGACGATTGAAGATTGAGGATTGGGTATTGAGGTTTGAAGAATGAGGATTGAGGATTGAGGATTGAGGATTGGGGCCTGAGGATTGAGGATTGAGGATTGAGGATTGAGGATTGAAGATTCAGTATTGAGGATTGAAGATTGAGTGTTGAGGATTGAGGATTGAACATTGAGGACTGAGTGTTGATGGTTGGGTGATGAGAATTGAGAATTGAGGATAAGGACTGAGGGTTGAGGATTGAGGTTTGAGGAATGAGGATTGAGGATGGAGGAATGAGGATTGAAGATTGAGTATTGATGATTGAAGGCTGAGGATTGAGGATTGAGGGTTGAGGATTGAGGACGAGGACTGACAGTTGAGGATTGTGGTTTGTGGATTGAGGGTTGAGGATTGAGAATTGTGAATGGGGACTGTGGTTTGAGGATTGATGACTGAGGATTGGGGATTGAGGATTGATGATTGCGGATTGAGTATTGAAAATTGAGTATTGAGGATTGAATATTGAGGATTGAGGGTTGAGGATTGAGGATTGAGGGTTGAGGATTGAGGATTGAAGGTTGAGTATTGTGGATTGAAGATTGAGGATCGAGGATTGACGATTGAATATTGAGGATTTAGGTTTGAGGATTGACGATGAGGGCTGAGGGTTGAGGATTGAGGTTTGAGGTCTGAGGACTGAGGATTGAGGATTGAGAATTGAGGATTGAGGATTGAGGATTGAAGATTGAGGATTGGGTATTGAGGTTTGGAGAATGAGGATTGAGGATTGAGGATTGAGGATTGGGGCCTGAGGATTGAGGATTGAGGATTGAGGATTGACGATTGAGGATTGAAGATGCAGTATTGAGGATTGAAGATTGAGTGTTGACTATTGAGGATTGAACATTGAGGACTGAGTGTTGATGGTTGAGTGATGAGAATTGATGTTTGTGGATAGAGATTTGAAGATTGCAGATTGAGTATTGAGTATTGAAAACTGTGAATTGTGGATATTCTATTGAGGATTGAGGATTGACAACTGATTGTTGAGGACTGAGGGCAGAAGATTGAGGACTCAGGATTGAGGATTCAGAATTGAGGTTTGAGGACTGAGGATTGAGGATTGAAGATTGAGTATTGAGGATTGAAGATTGAGGATTGAGGTTGAGGATTGAGGATTGAGGATGAGGGCTGAGGGTTGAGGATTGCGGTTTGAGGACTGAGGTCTGAGGCTTGAGTATAGAGAATTGAGGATTGAGGATTGAGGATTGAGGATTGAGGATTGGAGATTGAGGATTGGGTATTGAGGATTGAAGAATGAGGATTGAGGATTGAGGACTCAGGATTGAGGATTGAAGATTGAGTATTGAGGATTGAAGACTGACGACTGAGGATTGAGGGTTGAGGATTGAGGATTGGGAATTGAGGATTGATGATTGAGTATTGAGGATTGAATGTTGAGGATTGAGGATTGAGGATTGAGGATTGAATATTGAGGATTGGGTATTGAGGATTGAGGATTGAGGATTGAGGGTTGAGGATTGAGGATTGAGGGTTGAGGATTGAGGATTGAATATTGATTATTGAGGATTGAAGATTGAGGATTGAGTATTGAGGATTGAGGATTGAGGATTGAATATTGAGGATTGGGGACTGAGTGTTGAGGGTTGAGTGATGAGAATAAATGTTTGTGGATAGAGATTTGAAGATTGCAGATTGAGTATCGAGTATTGAAAACTGTGAATTGAGGATATTCTATTGAGGATTGAGGATTGACAATTGATTGTCGAGGACTGAGGGCTGAAGATAGAGGATTCAGGATTGAGGATTCAGAATTGAGGTTTGAGGACTGAGGATTGAGGATTGAAGATTGAGTATTGAGGATTGAAGATTGAGGATTGAGGATGGAGGATTGAAGAGAGAGGACTGAGCGTTGAGGATTGAGTGTTGAGAATTCATGTTTGAGGGTTGAGATTTGATTATTGATTTTTGTGGATTGAGTATTGAACGATGAGAATTCATGGTATTCTATTGAGTATTGAGAATTGAGGATTGATGGTTGAGTATTGAGGATTGATGGTTGAGGGTTGTGTGTTGAATATTGAGGATTGAGAATTGAGGATTGAGGATTGAGGATTGAGGAATGAAGATTGAAGATTGAGTATTGAGTATTGAAGGTTGAGGATTGAGGATTGAGGATTGAGGATTGAAGATTGAGAATTGGGGATTGAGGATTGGCGATCGAGGATTGAGTATTGACGATTGAGAATTGAGGATTGAGGATTGAAGATTGAATATTGAGGATTGAAGATTGAGGATTGAGGATTGAGGATTGAGGATTGAGGACTGAGGATTGAGGATTGAGGATTGAGCATTGAGGATTGAGGATTGAGGATGGAGCATTGAGGATTGAAGATTGAGGACTGGGGATTGAGGATTGAAAATTGAGGATTAAGGATTGAGGATTGGGGATTGAGGATCTAGTATTGAAAATTGATTATTGAGGATTGAAGATTGAAGACTGAGGATTGAGGATTGAGAATTGAGAATTGAGGATAAGGACTGAGGGTTGAGGATTTAGGTTTGAGGAATGAGGATTGAGGATTGAGGATTATTGATTGAAGATTGAGTATTGATGATTGAAGATTCAGGATTGAGGATTGAGGGTGAGGATTGAGGACGAGGTCTGAAGGTTGAGGATTGATGATTAAGGAATGAGGATTTAGGGTTGAGGATTGAGGGTTGAGGATTGAGGATTGAGTATTGAAGGTTGAGGATTGGTGACTGAGGATTGAGGATTGAGGATTGAGGATTGAGTATTGAAGAATGAGGATTGAGGGTTGAGGACTGAGGATTGAGGATTGAGCTTTGATTATTGATTTTTGTGGATTGGGTATTGTACGATGAGAATTCAGGATATTCTGTTGAGTATTGAGAATTGAGAATTGATGGTTGAGAATTGAGGATTGATGGTTGAGGGTTGTGTGTTAAATATTGAGGATTGAGGATTGAGGATTAAGGATTGAGGATTGAGGATTGAATATTGAGTATTGATGATTGAAGATTGAGGATTGAGTATTGTGTGTAGAGGATTGAGGGTTGAGGACGAGGACTGACGGTTGAGGATTGAGGATTGAGGATGGAAGGTTGAAGACTGAGGACTGAGGATTGAGGATAGAGGATGGAGCATTGAGGATTGAAGATTGAGGATTGGGGATTGAGGATTGAAGATTGAGGATTAACGATTGAGGATTGGGGATTGAGGATCTAGGAATGAAAATTGATTATTGTGGATTGAAGGTTGAGGATTGAGGATTGAGGATTGAGAATTGAGAATTGAGTATGAGGACTGAGGGTTGAGGATTGAGGTTTGAGGAATGAGGATTGAGGATTGAGGATTGAGGATTGAGGATTGAGGACTGAGGATTGAGTATTGAAGATTGAGAATTGATGAATGAGGATTGAGGATTGAGGATTGAAGATTGATTATTGAGGGTTGAGGTTTGAGGACGAGGACTGAGGATTGAGGATTGAGGCTTGAGGATTGAGGATTGAGGATTGAAGATTCAGGATTGAGGATCGAGGATGAGGGCTGAAGGTTGAGGATTGAGGTTTGAGGACTGAGGCCTGAGGATTGAGGCTTGAGGATTGAGGTTTGAGGACAGAGGATTGAGGATTGAGGATTAACGATTGATAATAGAGGATTGAGGATTGAAGGTTGAGGATTGAGGATTGAGGATTGAGGATTCAGGACTGAGGATTGAGGATTGAGGATTGTGCATTGAGGATTGAAGATTGAGGACTGGGAATTGAGGATTGAAGATTGAGGATTAAGGATTAAGGATTGGGGATTGGGGATCTAGGATTGGAGGTTGATTATTGAGGATTGAAGATTGAGGGTTGAGGATTGAGTGTTGAGAATTGAGAATTGAGGATGGGGACTGAGGGTTGAGGATTGAGGTTTGAGGAAAGAGGATTGAGGATTGAGGATTGAGGGCTGAGGTTTGACGATTGAGTATCGAAGATTGAGGATTGATGACTGAGGATTGAGGATTGAGGTTTGATGATTGCGGATTGAGGATTGAAGATTGAGTATTGAGGATTGAATATTGAGGATTGAGGATTGAGGGTTGAGGATTGAAGATTGAGAATTGAGGATTGAGGATTGAAGATTGAGTATTGAGAATCGAAGATTGAGGATTGAGTATTGAGTATTGAGGATTGAGGACTGAGTGTTTAGGGTTGAGAGATGAGAATTGATGTTTGTGGATGGAGATTTGAAGATTGAAGATTGAGGAATGAGTATTGAAAACTGAGAATTCAGGATATTCTACTGAGTATTGAGAATTGAGGATTGATGGTTGAGGGTTGTGTGTTGAATATTGAGGATTGAGAATTGAGGATTGCGGATTGAGGATTGAGGATTGAAGATTGAAGATTGAGTATTGAGGATTGAAGGTTGAGGATTGAGGATTGAAGATTGATTATTGAGGATAGTAGATTGAGGATTGAGGATTGAGGATTGAGGATTGAGGACTGAGGATTGAGGATTGAGGATTGAGCATTGAGGATTGAGGATTGAGGATGGAGCATTGAGAATTGAAGATTGAGGACTGGGGATTGAGGATTGAAAATTGAGGATTAAGGATTGAGGATTGGGGATTGAGGATCTAGGATTGCAAATTGATTATTGAGGATTGAAGATTGAAGACTGAGGATTGAGGATTGAGAATTGAGAATTGAGGATAAGGACTGAGGGTTGAGGATTTAGGTTTGAGGAATGAGGATTGAGGATTGAGGATTGAGGATTGAGGATTGAGGATTGAAGATTGAGGATTGAAGATTGAGGACTGAGGATTGAAGATTGAGGATTGGGTATTGAGGATTGAGGATTGAGGATTGAGGATTGAGGATTGAGGATTGAGGGTTGAGGATTGAGGATTGAAGATTGATTATTGAGGATTGAAGATTGAGGATTGAGTATTGAGGATTGAGGATTGAGAATTGAGAATTGAGGATAAGGACTGAGGGTTGAGGATTGAGGTTTGAGGAATGAGGATTGAGGATGGAGGATTGAGGATTGAAGATTGAGTATTGATGATTGAAGACAGACGATTGAGGATTGAGGGTTGAGGATTGAGGACGAGGACTGACAGTTGAGGATTGTGGTTTGTGGATTGAGGGTTGAGGATTGAGAATTGTGGATGGGGACTGTGGTTTGAGGATTGATGACTGAGGATTGGGGATTGAGGATTGATGATTGCGGATTGAGTATTGAAAATTGAGTATTGAGGATTGAATATTGAGGATTGAGGATTGAGGATTGAGGATTGAAGGTTGAGTATTGTGGATTGAAGATAGAGGATTGAGGATTGACGATTGATTATTGAGGATTTAGGTTTGAGGATTGACGATGAGGGCTGAGGGTTGAGGATTGAGGTTTGAGGTCTGAGGACTGAGGATTGAGGATTGAGAATTGAGGATTGAGGATTGAGGATTGAAGATTGAGGATTGGGTATTGAGGTTTGAAGAATGAGGATTGAGGATTGAGGATTGAGGATTGGGGCCTGAGGATTGAGGATTGAGGATTGAGGATTGAGGATTGAAGATTCAGTATTGAGGATTGAAGATTGAGTGTTGAGGATTGAGGATTGAACATTGAGGACTGAGTGTTGATGGTTGAGTGATGAGAATTGATGTTTGTGGATAGAGATTTTAAGATTGCAGATTGAGTATTGAGTATTGAAAACTGTGAATTGTGGATATTCTATTGAGGATTGAGGATTGACAACTGATTGTTGAGGACTGAGGGCAGAAGATTGAGGATTCAGGATTGAGGATTCAGAATTGAGGTTTGAGGACTGAGGATTGAGGATTGAAGATTGAGTATTGAGGATTGAAGATTGAGGATTGAGGTTGAGGATTGAAGATTGATTATTGAGGATTGAAGATTGAGGATTGAGTATTGAGGATTGAGGATTGAGAATTGATGATTGGGGATTGTAGATTGAGCATTGAGGATTGAAGATTGAGTATTGATGATTGAAGATTGAGGATTGAGGATTGAGGGTTGAGGACGAGGTCTGACGGTTGAGGATTGAGGTTTGAGGATTGAGGGTTGTGGACTGAGGACTGAGGATGGAAGATTGAGGATGGAGCATTGAGGATTGAAGATTAAGGACAGGGGATTGAGGATTGAAGATTGAGGATTAAGGATTGAGGATTGGGGATTGAGGATCTAGGATTGAAAATTGATTATTGACGATTGAAGATAGAGGATTGAGGATTGAGGATTGAGAATTGAGAATTGAGGATAAGGACTGAGGGTTGAGGATTGAGGTTTGCGGGATGAGGATTGAGGATTGAGGGTTGAGGATTTAAGATTATGTATTGATGATTGAAGATTGAAGATTGAGGATTGAGGGTTGAGGATTGAGGACGAGGACTGACGGTTGAGGATTGTGGTTTGAGGATTGAGGATTGAAGATTGATGATTGGGGATTGAAGATTGAGTATTGAGGATTGAAGATTGAGTATTGATGATTGAAGATTGAGGATTGAGGATTGAGGGTTGAGGGTTGAGGACGAGGACTGACGGTTGAGGATTGAGGTTTGAGGATTGAGGGTTGAGGATTGAGGATTGAGGATTGGGGACTGAGGATTGGATATTCAGGATTGAGGATTCAGGATTCAGGATTGAGCGTTGAATATTGAGTATTGAGGATTGAAGACTGACGATTGGGGATTGAGGATTGAGGATTGAGAATTGAGGATTGATGATTGAGTATTGATGATTGAAGATTGAGGATTGGGGATTGAGGATTGAGCATTGAGGATTGAAGATTGAGGATTGGGGACTGAGTGTTGAGGGTTGTGTGATGAGAATTGATGTTTGTGGATAGATATTTGAAGATTGCAGATTGAGCATTGAGTATTGATATCTGTGAATTGATGATATTCTATTGAGGATTGAGAATTGACAACTGATTGTTGAGGACTGAGGGCTGAAGATTGAGGATTCAGGATTGAGAATTCAGAATTGAGGATTGAGGACTGAGGACTGAGGATTGAAGATTGAGTATTGAGGATTGAAGATTGAGGATTAAGGATTGAGGATTGGCGATTGATTATCTAGGATTGAAAATTGATTATTGAGGATTGAAGATTGAGGATTAAGGATTGAGGATTGAGAATTGAGAATAGAGGATAAGGACTGAGGGTTGAGCATTGAGGTTTGAGGAATGAGGTTTGAGGATTGAGGATTGAGGATTGAAGATTGAGTATTGATGATTGAAGACTGAGGATTGAGGATTGAGGGTTGAGGATTGAGGACGAGGACTGACAGTTGAGGATTGTGGTTTGTGGATTGAGGGTTGAGGATTGAGAATTGTGGATGGGGACTGTGGTTTGAGGATTGATGACTGAGGATTGAGGATTGAGGATTGATGATTGCGGATTGAGTATTGAAAATTGAGTATTGAGGATTGAATATTAAGGATTGAGGATTGAGGATTGAGGATTGAAGGTTGAGTATTGTGGATTGAAGATTGAGGATTGAGGATTGACGATTGAATATTGAGGATTTAGGTTTGAGGATTGACGATGAGGGCTGAGGGTTGAGGATTGAGGTTTGAGGTCTGAGGACTGAGGATTGAGGATTGAGAATTGAGGATTGAGGATTGAGGATTGAAGATTGAGGATTGGGTATTGAGGTTTGAAGAATGAGGATTGAGGATTGAGGATTGGCGCCTGAGGATTGAGGATTGAGGATTGAGGATTGAGGATTGAAGATGCAGTATTGAGGATTGAAGATTGAGTGTTGAGGATTGAGGATTGAACATTGAGGACTGAGTGTTGATGGTTGAGTGATGAGAATTGATGTTTGTGGATGGAGATTTGAAGATTGCAGATTGAGTATTGAGTATTGAAAACTGTGAATTGTGGATATTCTATTGAGGATTGAGGATTGACAACTGATTGTTGAGGACTGAGGGCAGAAGATTGAGGATTCAGGATTGAGGATTCAGAATTGAGGTTTGAGGACTGAGGATTGAGGATTGAAGATTGAGTATTGAGGATTGAAGATTGAGGATTGAGGTTGAGGATTGAGGATTGAGGATGAGGGCTGAGGGCTGAGGATTGAGGTTTGAGGACTGAGGTCTGAGGATTGAGTATAGAGAATTGAGGATTGAGGATTGAGGATTGAGGATTGAGGATTGGAGATTGAGGATTGGGTATTGAGGATTGAAGAACGAGGATTGAGGATTGAGGACTCAGGATTGAGGATTGAAGATTGAGTATTGAGGATTGAAGACTGACGATTGAGGATTGAGGGTTGAGTGTTGAGGATTGAATATTGAGGATTGAGAATTGACAACTGATTGTTGAGGACTTAGGTGTAAAGATTGAGGATTCAGGATTGAGGATTCAGGATTGAGGTTTGAGGACTGAGGATTGAGGATTGGATATTGCGGATTGAACATTGAGGATTGAGGATTGAGGATTGAGGACTGAGGATTGAGGACTGAAGATTGAATATTGAATATTGATGATTGAAGATTGAGGATTGAGGACTGAGTGCTGTGGATTGAGGACGAGGACTGATGGTTGAGTATTGATGTTTGAGGTCTGAGGATTGAGGATTGAGGATTGAGAATTGAGGATTGAGGATTGAGGATTCAAGATTGAGGATTGGGTATTGAGGATTGAAGAATGAGGATTGAAGAATGAGGATTGAGCATTGAGGATTGAGGATTGAGGGTTGAGTGCTGTGGATTGAGGACGAGGACTGATGGTTGAGTATTGATGTTTGAGGTCTGAGGATTGCGGATTGAGGATTGAGGATTGAGGATTGAAGATTGAGGATTGAGGATTCAAGATTGAGGATTGCGTATTGAGGATTGAAGAATGAGGATTGAAGACTGACGATTGGGGATTGAGGATTGAGGATTGAGAATTGAGGATTGATGATTGAGTATTGATGATTGAAGATTGAGGATTGGGGATTGAGGATTGAGGATTGAGGATTGAAGATTGAGGATTGGGGACTGAGTGTTGAGGGTTGTGTGATGAGAATTGATGTTTGTGGATAGATATTTGAAGATTGCAGATTGAGCATTGAGTATTGATATCTGTGAATTGATGATATTCTATTGTGGATTGAGAATTGACAACTGATTGTTGAGGACTGAGGGCTGAAGATTGAGGATTCAGGATTGAGGATTCAGAATTGAGGATTGAGGACTGAGGACTGAGGATTGAAGATTGAGTATTGAGGATTGAAGATTGAGGATTAAGGATTGAGGATTGGCGATTGATTATCTAGGATTGAAAATTGATTATTGAGGATTGAAGATTGAGGATTAAGGATTGAGGATTGAGAATTGAGAATAGAGGATAAGGACTGAGGGTTGAGGATTGAGGTTTGAGGAATGAGGATTGAGGATTGAGGATTGAGGATTGAAGATTGAGTATTGATGATTGAAGACTGAGGATTGAGGATTGAGGGTTGAGGATTGAGGACGAGGACTGACAGTTGAGGATTGTGGTTTGTGGATTGAGGGTTGAGGATTGAGAATTGTGGATGGGGACTGTGGTTTGAGGATTGATGACTGAGGATTGGGGATTGAGGATTGAAGGTTGAGTATTGTGGATTGAAGATTGAGGATTGAGGATTGACGATTGATTATTGAGGATTTAGGTTTGAGGATTGACGATGAGGGCTGAGGGTTGAGGTTTGAGGTTTGAGGTCTGAGGACTGAGGATTCAGGATTGAGAATTGAGGATTGAGGATTGACGATTGAAGATTGAGGATTGGGTATTGAGGTTTGAAGAATGAGGATTGAGGATTGAGGATTGAGGATTGGGGCCTGAGGATTGAGGATTGAGGATTGAGGATTGAGGATTGAAGATTCAGTATTGAGGATTGAAGATTGAGTGTTGAGGATTGAGGATTGAACATTGAGGACTGAGTGTTGATGGTTGGGTGATGAGAATTGAGAATTGAGGATAAGGACTGAGGGTTGAGGATTGAGGTTTGAGGAATGAGGATTGAGGATGGAGGAATGAGGATTGAAGATTGAGTATTGATGATTGAAGGCTGAGGATTGAGGATTGAGGGTTGAGGATTGAGGACGAGGACTGACAGTTGAGGATTGTGGTTTGTGGATTGAGGGTTGAGGATTGAGAATTGTGAATGGGGACTGTGGTTTGAGGATTGATGACTGAGGATTGGGGATTGAGGATTGATGATTGCGGATTGAGTATTGAAAATTGAGTATTGAGGATTGAATATTGAGGATTGAGGGTTGAGGATTGAGGATTGAGGGTTGAGGATTGAGGATTGAAGGTTGAGTATTGTGGATTGAAGATTGAGGATCGAGGATTGACGATTGAATATTGAGGATTTAGGTTTGAGGATTGACGATGAGGGCTGAGGGTTGAGGATTGAGGTTTGAGGTCTGAGGACTGAGGATTGAGGATTGAGAATTGAGGATTGAGGATTGAGGATTGAAGATTGAGGATTGGGTATTGAGGTTTGGAGAATGAGGATTGAGGATTGAGGATTGAGGATTGGGGCCTGAGGATTGAGGATTGAGGATTGAGGATTGACGATTGAGGATTGAAGATGCAGTATTGAGGATTGAAGATTGAGTGTTGACTATTGAGGATTGAACATTGAGGACTGAGTGTTGATGGTTGAGTGATGAGAATTGATGTTTGTGGATAGAGATTTGAAGATTGCAGATTGAGTATTGAGTATTGAAAACTGTGAATTGTGGATATTCTATTGAGGATTGAGGATTGACAACTGATTGTTGAGGACTGAGGGCAGAAGATTGAGGACTCAGGATTGAGGATTCAGAATTGAGGTTTGAGGACTGAGGATTGAGGATTGAAGATTGAGTATTGAGGATTGAAGATTGAGGATTGAGGTTGAGGATTGAGGATTGAGGATGAGGGCTGAGGGTTGAGGATTGCGGTTTGAGGACTGAGGTCTGAGGCTTGAGTATAGAGAATTGAGGATTGAGGATTGAGGATTGAGGATTGAGGATTGGAGATTGAGGATTGGGTATTGAGGATTGAAGAATGAGGATTGAGGATTGAGGACTCAGGATTGAGGATTGAAGATTGAGTATTGAGGATTGAAGACTGACGACTGAGGATTGAGGGTTGAGGATTGAGGATTGGGAATTGAGGATTGATGATTGAGTATTGAGGATTGAATGTTGAGGATTGAGGATTGAGGATTGAGGATTGAATATTGAGGATTGGGTATTGAGGATTGAGGATTGAGGATTGAGGGTTGAGGATTGAGGATTGAGGGTTGAGGATTGAGGATTGAATATTGATTATTGAGGATTGAAGATTGAGGATTGAGTAATGAGGATTGAGGATTGAGGATTGAATATTGAGGATTGGGGACTGAGTGTTGAGGGTTGAGTGATGAGAATAAATGTTTGTGGATAGAGATTTGAAGATTGCAGATTGAGTATCGAGTATTGAAAACTGTGAATTGAGGATATTCTATTGAGGATTGAGGATTGACAATTGATTGTCGAGGACTGAGGGCTGAAGATAGAGGATTCAGGATTGAGGATTCAGAATTGAGGTTTGAGGACTGAGGATTGAGGATTGAAGATTGAGTATTGAGGATTGAAGATTGAGGATTGAGGATGGAGGATTGAAGAGAGAGGACTGAGCGTTGAGGATTGAGTGTTGAGAATTGATGTTTGAGGGTTGAGATTTGATTATTGATTTTTGTGGATTGAGTATTGAACGATGAGAATTCATGGTATTCTATTGAGTATTGAGAATTGAGGATTGATGGTTGAGTATTGAGGATTGATGGTTGAGGGTTGTGTGTTGAATATTGAGGATTGAGAATTGAGGATTGAGGATTGAGGATTGAGGAATGAAGATTGAAGATTGAGTATTGAGTATTGAAGGTTGAGGATTGAGGATTGAGGATTGAGGATTGAAGATTGAGAATTGGGGATTGAGGATTGGCGATCGAGGATTGAGTATTGACGATTGAGAATTGAGGATTGAGGATTGAAGATTGAATATTGAGGATTGAAGATTGAGGATTGAGGATTGAGGATTGAGGATTGAGGATTGAAGATTGAGGACTGGGGATTGAGGATTGAAAATTGAGGATTAAGGATTGAGGATTGGGGATTGAGGATCTAGTATTGAAAATTGATTATTGAGGATTGAAGATTGAAGACTGAGGATTGAGGATTGAGAATTGAGAATTGAGGATAAGGACTGAGGGTTGAGGATTTAGGTTTGAGGAATGAGGATTGAGGATTGAGGATTATTGATTGAAGATTGAGTATTGATGATTGAAGATTCAGGATTGAGGATTGCGGATTGAGTATTGAAAATTGAGTATTGAGGATTGAATATTAAGGATTGAGGATTGAGGATTGAGGATTGAAGGTTGAGTATTGTGGATTGAAGATTGAGGATTGAGGATTGACGATTGAATATTGAGGATTTAGGTTTGAGGATTGACGATGAGGGCTGAGGGTTGAGGATTGAGGTTTGAGGTCTGAGGACTGAGGATTGAGGATTGAGAATTGAGGATTGAGGATTGAGGATTGAAGATTGAGGATTGGGTATTGAGTTTTGAAGAATGAGGATTGAGGATTGAGGATTGGCGCCTGAGGATTGAGGATTGAGGATTGAGGATTGAGGATTGAAGATGCAGTATTGAGGATTGAAGATTGAGTGTTGAGGATTGAGGATTGAACATTGAGGACTGAGTGTTGATGGTTGAGTGATGAGAATTGATGTTTGTGGATGGAGATTTGAAGATTGCAGATTGAGTATTGAGTGTTGAAAACTGTGAATTGTGGATATTCTATTGAGGATTGAGGATTGACAACTGATTGTTGAGGACTGAGGGCAGAAGATTGAGGATTCAGGATTGAGGATTCAGAATTGAGGTTTGAGGACTGAGGATTGAGGATTGAAGATTGAGTATTGAGGATTGAAGATTGAGGATTGAGGTTGGGGATTGAGGATTGAGGATGAGGGCTGAGGGCTGAGGATTGAGGTTTGAGGACTGAGGTCTGAGGATTGAGTATAGAGAATTGAGGATTGAGGATTGAGGATTGAGGATTGAGGATTGGAGATTGAGGATTGGGTATTGAGGATTGAAGAATGAGGATTGAGGATTGAGGACTCAGGATTGAGGATTGAAGATTGAGTATTGAGGATTGAAGACTGACGATTGAGGATTGAGGGTTGAGTGTTGAGGATTGAATATTGAGGATTGAGAATTGACAACTGATTGTTGAGGACTTAGGTGTAAAGATTGAGGATTCAGGATTGAGGATTCAGGATTGAGGTTTGAGGACTGAGGATTGAGGATTGGATATTGCGGATTGAACATTGAGGATTGAGGATTGAGGATTGAGGACTGAGGATTGAGGACTGAAGATTGAATATTGAATATTGATGATTGAAGATTGAGGATTGAGGACTGAGTGCTGTGGATTGAGGACGAGGACTGATGGTTGAGTATTGATGTTTGAGGTCTGAGGATTGAGGATTGAGGATTGAGAATTGAGGATTGAGGATTGAGGATTCAAGATTGAGGATTGGGTATTGAGGATTGAAGAATGAGGATTGAAGAATGAGGATTGAGCATTGAGGATTGAGGATTGAGGGTTGAGTGCTGTGGATTGAGGACGAGGACTGATGGTTGAGTATTGATGTTTGAGGTCTGAGGATTGCGGATTGAGGATTGAGGATTGAGGATTGAAGATTGAGGATTGAGGATTCAAGATTGAGGATTGCGTATTGAGGATTGAAGAATGAGGATTGAAGACTGACGATTGGGGATTGAGGATTGAGGATTGAGAATTGAGGATTGATGATTGAGTATTGATGATTGAAGATTGAGGATTGGGGATTGAGGATTGAGGATTGAGGATTGAAGATTGAGGATTGGGGACTGAGTGTTGAGGGTTGTGTGATGAGAATTGATGTTTGTGGATAGATATTTGAAGATTGCAGATTGAGCATTGAGTATTGATATCTGTGAATTGATGATATTCTATTGTGGATTGAGAATTGACAACTGATTGTTGAGGACTGAGGGCTGAAGATTGAGGATTCAGGATTGAGGATTCAGAATTGAGGATTGAGGACTGAGGACTGAGGATTGAAGATTGAGTATTGAGGATTGAAGATTGAGGATTAAGGATTGAGGATTGGCGATTGATTATCTAGGATTGAAAATTGATTATTGAGGATTGAAGATTGAGGATTAAGGATTGAGGATTGAGAATTGAGAATAGAGGATAAGGACTGAGGGTTGAGGATTGAGGTTTGAGGAATGAGGATTGAGGATTGAGGATTGAGGATTGAAGATTGAGTATTGATGATTGAAGACTGAGGATTGAGGATTGAGGGTTGAGGATTGAGGACGAGGACTGACAGTTGAGGATTGTGGTTTGTGGATTGAGGGTTGAGGATTGAGAATTGTGGATGGGGACTGTGGTTTGAGGATTGATGACTGAGGATTGGGGATTGAGGATTGAAGGTTGAGTATTGTGGATTGAAGATTGAGGATTGAGGATTGACGATTGATTATTGAGGATTTAGGTTTGAGGATTGACGATGAGGGCTGAGGGTTGAGGATTGAGGTTTGAGGTCTGAGGACTGAGGATTCAGGATTGAGAATTGAGGATTGAGGATTGACGATTGAAGATTGAGGATTGGGTATTGAGGTTTGAAGAATGAGGATTGAGGATTGAGGATTGAGGATTGGGGCCTGAGGATTGAGGATTGAGGATTGAGGATTGAGGATTGAAGATTCAGTATCGAGGATTGAAGATTGAGTGTTGAGGATTGAGGATTGAACATTGAGGACTGAGTGTTGATGGTTGGGTGATGAGAATTGAGAATTGAGGATAAGGACTGAGGGTTGAGGATTGAGGTTTGAGGAATGAGGATTGAGGATGTAGGAATGAGGATTGAAGATTGAGTATTGATGATTGAAGGCTGAGGATTGAGGATTGAGGGTTGAGGATTGAGGACGAGGACTGACAGTTGAGGATTGTGGTTTGTGGATTGAGGGTTGAGGATTGAGAATTGTGAATGGGGACTGTGGTTTGAGGATTGATGACTGAGGATTGGGGATTGAGGATTGATGATTGCGGATTGAGTATTGAAAATTGAGTATTGAGGATTGAATATTGAGGATTGAGGTTTGAGGATTGAGGATTGAAGGTTGAGTATTGTGGATTGAAGATTGAGGATCGAGGATTGACGATTGAATATTGAGGATTTAGGTTTGAGGATTGACGATGAGGGCTGAGGGTTGAGGATTGAGGTTTGAGGTCTGAGGACTGAGGATTGAGGATTGAGAATTGAGGATTGAGGATTGAGGATTGAAGATTGAGGATTGGGTATTGAGGTTTGGAGAATGAGGATTGAGGATTGAGGATTGAGGATTGGGGCCTGAGGATTGAGGATTGAGGATTGAGGATTGACGATTGAGGATTGAAGATGCAGTATTGAGGATTGAAGATTGAGTGTTGACTATTGAGGATTGAACATTGAGGACTGAGTGTTGATGGTTGAGTGATGAGAATTGATGTTTGTGGATAGAGATTTGAAGATTGCAGATTGAGTATTGAGTATTGAAAACTGTGAATTGTGGATATTCTATTGAGGATTGAGGATTGACAACTGATTGTTGAGGACTGAGGGCAGAAGATTGAGGACTCAGGATTGAGGATTCAGAATTGAGGTTTGAGGACTGAGGATTGAGGATTGAAGATTGAGTATTGAGGATTGAAGATTGAGGATTGAGGTTGAGGATTGAGGATTGAGGATGAGGGCTGAGGGTTGAGGATTGCGGTTTGAGGACTGAGGTCTGAGGCTTGAGTATAGAGAATTGAGGATTGAGGATTGAGGATTGAGGATTGAGGATTGGAGATTGAGGATTGGGTATTGAGGATTGAAGAATGAGGATTGAGGATTGAGGACTCAGGATTGAGGATTGAAGATTGAGTATTGAGGATTGAAGACTGACGACTGAGGATTGAGGGTTGAGGATTGAGGATTGGGAATTGAGGATTGATGATTGAGTATTGAGGATTGAATGTTGAGGATTGAGGATTGAGGATTGAGGATTGAATATTGAGGATTGGGTATTGAGGATTGAGGATTGAGGATTGAGGGTTGAGGATTGAGGATTGAGGGTTGAGGATTGAGGATTGAATATTGATTATTGAGGATTGAAGATTGAGGATTGAGTATTGAGGATTGAGGATTGAGGATTGAATATTGAGGATTGGGGACTGAGTGTTGAGGGTTGAGTGATGAGAATAAATGTTTGTGGATAGAGATTTGAAGATTGCAGATTGAGTATCGAGTATTGAAAACTGTGAATTGAGGATATTCTATTGAGGATTGAGGATTGACAATTGATTGTCGAGGACTGAGGGCTGAAGATAGAGGATTCAGGATTGAGGATTCAGAATTGAGGTTTGAGGACTGAGGATTGAGGATTGAAGATTGAGTATTGAGGATTGAAGATTGAGGATTGAGGATGGAGGATTGAAGAGAGAGGACTGAGCGTTGAGGATTGAGTGTTGAGAATTGATGTTTGAGGGTTGAGATTTGATTATTGATTTTTGTGGATTGAGTATTGAACGATGAGAATTCATGGTATTCTATTGAGTATTGAGAATTGAGGATTGATGGTTGAGTATTGAGGATTGATGGTTGAGGGTTGTGTGTTGAATATTGAGGATTGAGAATTGAGGATTGAGGATTGAGGATTGAGGAATGAAGATTGAAGATTGAGTATTGAGTATTGAAGGTTGAGGATTGAGGGTTGAGGATTGAGGATTGAAGATTGAGAATTGGGGATTGAGGATTGGCGATCGAGGATTGAGTATTGACGATTGAGAATTGAGGATTGAGGATTGAAGATTGAATATTGAGGATTGAAGATTGAGGATTGAGGATTGAGGATTGAGGATTGAGGACTGAGGATTGAGGATTGAGGATTGAGCATTGAGGATTGAGGATTGAGGATGGAGCATTGAGGATTGAAGATTGAGGACTGGGGATTGAGGATTGAAAATTGAGGATTAAGGATTGAGGATTGGGGATTGAGGATCTAGTATTGAAAATTGATTATTGAGGATTGAAGATTGAAGACTGAGGATTGAGGATTGAGAATTGAGAATTGAGGATAAGGACTGAGGGTTGAGGATTTAGGTTTGAGGAATGAGGATTGAGGATTGAGGATTATTGATTGAAGATTGAGTATTGATGATTGAAGATTCAGGATTGAGGATTGAGGGTGAGGATTGAGGACGAGGTCTGAAGGTTGAGGATTGATGATTAAGGAATGAGGATTTAGGGTTGAGGATTGAGGGTTGAGGATTGAGGATTGAGTATTGAAGGTTGAGGATTGGTGACTGAGGATTGAGGATTGAGGATTGAGGATTGAGGATTGAAGAATGAGGATTGAGGGTTGAGGACTGAGGATTGAGGATTGAGCTTTGATTATTGATTTTTGTGGATTGGGTATTGTACGATGAGAATTCAGGATATTCTGTTGAGTATTGAGAATTGAGAATTGATGGTTGAGAATTGAGGATTGATGGTTGAGGGTTGTGTGTTAAATATTGAGGATTGAGGATTGAGGATTAAGGATTGAGGATTGAGGATTGAATATTGAGTATTGATGATTGAAGATTGAGGATTGAGTATTGTGTGTAGAGGATTGAGGGTTGAGGACGAGGACTGACGGTTGAGGATTGAGGATTGAGGATGGAAGGTTGAAGACTGAGGACTGAGGATTGAGGATAGAGGATGGAGCATTGAGGATTGAAGATTGAGGATTGGGGATTGAGGATTGAAGATTGAGGATTAACGATTGAGGATTGGGGATTGAGGATCTAGGAATGAAAATTGATTATTGTGGATTGAAGGTTGAGGATTGAGGATTGAGGATTGAGAATTGAGAATTGAGTATGAGGACTGAGGGTTGAGGATTGAGGTTTGAGGAATGAGGATTGAGGATTGAGGATTGAGGATTGAGGATTGAGGACTGAGGATTGAGTATTGAAGATTGAGAATTGATGAATGAGGATTGAGGATTGAGGATTGAAGATTGATTATTGAGGGTTGAGGTTTGAGGACGAGGTCTGAGGATTGAGGATTGAGGCTTGAGGATTGAGGATTGAGGATTGAAGATTCAGGATTGAGGATCGAGGATGAGGGCTGAAGGTTGAGGATTGAGGTTTGAGGACTGAGGCCTGAGGATTGAGGCTTGAGGATTGAGGTTTGAGGACAGAGGATTGAGGATTGAGGATTAACGATTGATAATAGAGGATTGAGGATTGAAGGTTGAGGATTGAGGATTGAGGATTGAGGATTCAGGACTGAGGATTGAGGATTGAGGATTGTGCATTGAGGATTGAAGATTGAGGACTGGGAATTGAGGATTGAAGATTGAGGATTAAGGATTAAGGATTGGGGATTGGGGATCTAGGATTGGAGGTTGATTATTGAGGATTGAAGATTGAGGGTTGAGGATTGAGGGTTGAGAATTGAGAATTGAGGATGGGGACTGAGGGTTGAGGATTGAGGTTTGAGGAAAGAGGATTGAGGATTGAGGATTGAGGGCTGAGGTTTGACGATTGAGTATCGAAGATTGAGGATTGATGACTGAGGATTGAGGATTGAGGTTTGATGATTGCGGATTGAGGATTGAAGATTGAGTATTGAGGATTGAATATTGAGGATTGAGGATTGAGGGTTGAGGATTGAAGATTGAGAATTGAGGATTGAGGATTGAAGATTGAGTATTGAGAATCGAAGATTGAGGATTGAGTATTGAGTATTGAGGATTGAGGACTGAGTGTTTAGGGTTGAGAGATGAGAATTGATGTTTGTGGATGGAGATTTGAAGATTGAAGATTGAGGAATGAGTATTGAAAACTGAGAATTCAGGATATTCTACTGAGTATTGAGAATTGAGGATTGATGGTTGAGGGTTGTGTGTTGAATATTGAGGATTGAGAATTGAGTATTGCGGATTGAGGATTGAGGATTGAAGATTGAAGATTGAGTATTGAGGATTGAAGGTTGAGGATTGAGGATTGAAGATTGATTATTGAGGATAGAAGATTGAGGATTGAGGATTGAGGATTGAGGATTGAGGACTGAGGATTGAGGATTGAGGATTGAGCATTGAGGATTGAGGATTGAGGATGGAGCATTGAGAATTGAAGATTGAGGACTGGGGATTGAAGATTGAAAATTGAGGATTAAGGATTGAGGATTGGGGATTGAGGATCTAGGATTGCAAATTGATTATTGAGGATTGAAGATTGAAGACTGAGGATTGAGGATTGAGAATTGAGAATTGAGGATAAGGACTGAGGGTTGAGGATTTAGGTTTGAGGAATGAGGATTGAGGATTGAGGATTGAGGATTGAGGATTGAGGATTGAAGATTGAGGATTGAGGATTGAGGATTGAGGATTGAAGATTGAGGATTGGGTATTGAGGATTGAGGATTGAGGATTGAGGATTGAGGATTGAGGATTGAGGGTTGAGGATTGAGGATTGAAGATTGATTATTGAGGATTGAAGATTGAGGATTGAGTATTGAGGATTGAGGATTGAGAATTGAGAATTGAGGATAAGGACTGAGGGTTGAGGATTGAGGTTTGAGGAATGAGGTTTGAGGATGGAGGATTGAGGATTGAAGATTGAGTATTGATGATTAAAGACTGAGGATTGAGGATTGAGGGTTGAGGATTGAGGACGAGGACTGACAGTTGAGGATTGTGGTTTGTGGATTGAGGGTTGAGGATTGAGAATTGTTGATGGGGACTGTGGTTTGAGGATTGATGACTGAGGATTGGGGATTGAGGATTGATGATTGCGGATTGAGTATTGAAAAATGAGTATTGAGGATTGAATATTGAGGATTGAGGATTGAGGATTGAGGATTGAAGGTTGAGTATTGTGGATTGAAGATTGAGGATTGAGGATTGACGATTGATTATTGAGGATTTAGGTTTGAGGATTGACGATGAGGGCTGAGGGTTGAGGATTGAGGTTTGAGGTCTGAGGACTGAGGATTGAGGATTGAGAATTGAGGATTGAGGATTGAGGATTGAAGATTGAGGATTGGGTATTGAGGTTTGAAGAATGAGGATTGAGGATTGAGGATTGAGGATTGGGGCCTGAGGATTGAGGATTGAGGATTGAGGATTGAGGATTGAAGATTCAGTATTGAGGATTGAAGATTGAGTGTTGAGGATTGAGGATTGAACATTGAGGACTGAGTGTTGATGGTTGAGTGATGAGAATTGATGTTTGTGGACAGAGATTTTAAGATTGCAGATTGAGTATTGAGTATTGAAAACTGTGAATTGTGGATATTCTATTGAGGATTGAGGATTGACAACTGATTGTTGAGGACTGAGGGCAGAAGATTGAGGATTCTGGATTGAGGATTCAGAAGTGAGGTTTGAGGACTGAGGATTGAGGATTGAAGATTGAGTATTGAGGATTAAAGATAGAGGATTGAGGTTGAGGGTTGAGGATTGAGGATGAGGGCTGAGGGTTGAGGATTGAGGTTTGAGGACTGAGGTCTGAGGATTGAGTATAGAGAATTGAGGATTGAGGATTGAGGATTGAGGATTGAGGATTGAAGATTGAGGATTGGGTATTGAGGACTGAAGAATGAGGATTGAGGATTGAGGATTCAGGATTGAGGATTGAAGATTGAGTATTGAGGATTGAAGACTGACGATTGAGGATTGAGGGTTGAGGATTGAGGATTGGGAATTGAGGATTGATGATTGAGTATTGAGGATTGAATGTTGCGGATTGAGGATTGAGGATTGAGGATTGAAGATTGAGGATTGGGTATTGAGGATTGAGGATTGAGGATTGAGGATTGAGGATTGAGGATTGAGGGTTGAGGATTGAGGATTGAAGATTGATTATTGAGGATTGAAGATTGAGGATTGAGTATTGAGGATTGAGGATTGAGGATTGAAGATTGAGGATTGGGGACTGAGTGTTGAGGGTTGAGTGATGAGAATAAATGTTTGTGGATAGAGATTTGAAGATTGCAGATTGAGCATCGAGTATTGAAAGCTGTGAATTGAGGATATTCTATTGAGGATTGAGGATTGACAATTGATTGTCGAGGACTGAGGGCTGAAGAGAGAGGATTCAGGATTGAGGATTCAGAATTGAGGTTTGAGGACTGAGGATTGAGGATTGAAGATTGAGTATTCAGGATTGAAGATTGAGGATTGAGGATGGAGGATTGAAGAGAGAGGACTGAGAGTTGAGGATTGAGTGTTGAGAATTGATGTTTGAGGGTTGAGATTTGATTATTGATTTTTGTGGATTGAGTATTGAACGATGAGAATTCAGGGTATTCTATTGAGTATTGAGAATTGAGGATTGATGGTTGAGGGTTGTGTGTTGAATATTGAGGATTGAGAATTGAGGATTGAGGATTGAGGATTGAGGATTGAAGATTGAAGATTGAGTATTGAGGATTGAAGGTTGAGGATTGAGGATTGAGGATTGAGGATTGGCGATCGAGGATTGAGTATTGACGATTGAGAATTGAGGATTGAGGATTGAAGATTGATTATTGAGGATTGAAGATTGAGGATTGAGGATTGAGGATTGAGGATTGAGGACTGAGGATTGTGGATTGAGGATTGAGCATTGAGGATTGAGGATTGAGGATGGAGCATTGAGGATTGAAGATTGAGGACTGGGGATTGAGGATTGAAAATTGAGGATTAAGGATTGAGGATTGGGGATTGAGGATCTAGGATTGAAAATTGATTATTGAGGATTGAACATTGAAGACTGAGGATTGAGGATTGAGAATTGAGAATTGAGGATAAGGACTGAGGGTTGAGGATTTAGGTTTGAGGAATGAGGATTGAGGATTGAGGATTGAGGATTGAGGATTGAGGATTGAAGATTGAGGATTGAGGATTGAGGATTGAGGATTGAAGATTGAGGATTGGGTATTGAGGATTGAGGATTGAGGATTGAGGATTGAGGATTGAGGATTGAGGGTTGAGGATTGAGGATTGAAGATTGATTATTGAGGATTGAAGATTGAGGATTGAGTATTGAGGATTGAGGATTGAGAATTGAGAATTGAGGATAAGGACTGAGGGTTGAGGATTGAGGTTTGAGGAATGAGGTTTGAGGATGGAGGATTGAGGATTGAAGATTGAGTATTGATGATTAAAGACTGAGGATTGAGGATTGAGGGTTGAGGATTGAGGACGAGGACTGACAGTTGAGGATTGTGGTTTGTGGATTGAGGGTTGAGGATTGAGAATTGTGGATGGGGACTGTGGTTTGAGGATTGATGACTGAGGATTGGGGATTGAGGATTGATGATTGCGGATTGAGTATTGAAAAATGAGTATTGAGGATTGAATATTGAGGATTGAGGATTGAGGATTGAGGATTGAAGGTTGAGTATTGTGGATTGAAGATTGAGGATTGAGGATTGACGATTGATTATTGAGGATTTAGGTTTGAGGATTGACGATGAGGGCTGAGGGTTGAGGATTGAGGTTTGAGGTCTGAGGACTGAGGATTGAGGATTGAGAATTGAGGATTGAGGATTGAGGATTGAAGATTGAGGATTGGGTATTGAGGTTTGAAGAATGAGGATTGAGGATTGAGGATTGAGGATTGGGGCCTGAGGATTGAGGATTGAGGATTGAGGATTGAGGATTGAAGATTCAGTATTGAGGATTGAAGATTGAGTGTTGAGGATTGAGGATTGAACATTGAGGACTGAGTGTTGATGGTTGAGTGATGAGAATTGATGTTTGTGGATAGAGATTTTAAGATTGCAGATTGAGTATTGAGTATTGAAAACTGTGAATTGTGGATATTCTATTGAGGATTGAGGATTGACAACTGATTGTTGAGGACTGAGGGCAGAAGATTGAGGATTCAGGATTGAGGATTCAGAATTGAGGTTTGAGGACTGAGGATTGAGGATTGAAGATTGAGTATTGAGGATTGAAGATTGAGGATTGAGGTTGAGGATTGAAGATTGATTATTGAGGATTGAAGATTGAGGATTGAGGTTTGAGGACTGAGGTCTGAGGATTGAGTATAGAGAATTGAGGATTGAGGATTCAGGATTGAGGATTGAAGATTGAGTATTGAGGATTGAAGACTGACGATTGAGGATTGAGGGTTGAGGATTGAGGATTGGGAATTGACGATTGATGATTGAGTATTGAGGATTGAATGTTGCGGATTGAGGATTGAGGATTGAGGATTGAAGATTGAGGATTGGGTATTGAGGATTGAGGATTGAGGATTGAGGATTGAGGATTGAGGGTTGAGGATTGAGGATTGAAGATTGATTATTGAGGATTGAAGATTGAGGATTGAGTATTGAGGATTGAGGATTGAGGATTGAATATTGAGGATTGGGGACTGAGTGTTGAGGGTTGAGTGATGAGAATAAATGTTTGTGGATAGAGATTTGAAGATTGCAGATTGAGTATCGAGTATTGAAAACTGTGAATTGAGGATATTCTATTGAGGATTGAGGATTGACAATTGATTGTCGAGGACTGAGGGCTGAAGATAGAGGATTCAGGATTGAGGATTCAGAATTGAGGTTTGAGGACTGAGGATTGAGGATTGAAGATTGAGTATTGAGGATTGAAGATTGAGGATTGAGGATGGAGGATTGAAGAGAGAGGACTGAGCGTTGAGGATTGAGTGTTGAGAATTGATGTTTGAGGGTTGAGATTTGATTATTGATTTTTGTGGATTGAGTATTGAACGATGAGAATTCAGGGTATTCTATTGAGTATTGAGAATTGAGGATTGATGGTTGAGTATTGAGGATTGATGGTTGAGGGTTGTGTGTTGAATATTGAGGATTGAGAATTGAGGATTGAGGATTGAGGATTGAGGAATGAAGATTGAAGATTGAGTATTGAGGATTGAAGGTTGAGGATTGAGGATTGAGGATTGAGGATTGAAGATTGAGAATTGGGGATTGAGGATTTGCGATCGAGGATTGAGTATTGACGATTGAGAATTGAGGATTGAGGATTCAAGATTGAGTATTGAGGATTGAAGATTGAGGATTGAGGATTGAGGATTGAGGATTGAGGACTGAGGATTGAGGATTGAGGATTGAGCATTGAGGATTGAGGATTGAGGATGGAGCATTGAGGATTGAAGATTGAGGACTGGGGATTGAGGATTGAAAATTGAGGATTAAGGATTGAGGATTGGGGATTGAGGATCTAGTATTGAAAATTGATTATTGAGGATTGAAGATTGAAGACTGAGGATTGAGGATTGAGAATTGAGAATTGAGGATAAGGACTGAGGGTTGAGGATTTAGGTTTGAGGAATGAGGATTGAGGATTGAGGATTGATGATTGAAGATTGAGTATTGATGATTGAAGATTCAGGATTGAGGATTGAGGGTGAGGATTGAGGACGAGGACTGAAGGTTGAGGATTGATGTTTAAGGAATGAGGATTTAGGGTTGAGGATTGAGGGTTGAGGATTGAGGATTGAGTATTGAAGGTTGAGGATTGGTGACTGAGGATTGAGGATTGAGGATTGAGGATTGAGTATTGAAGAATGAGGATTGAGGGCTGAGGATTGAGGACTGAGGACTGAGCTTTGATTATTGATTTTTGTGGATTGAGTATTGTACGATGAGAGTTCAGGATATTCTGTTGAGTATTGAGAATTGAGAATTGATGGTTGAGAATTGAGGATTGATGGTTGAGGGTTGTGTGTTAAATATTGAGGATTGAGGATTGAGGATTAAGGATTGAGGATTGAGGATTGAATATTGAGTATTGATGATTGAAGATTGAGGATTGAGTATTGTGTGTAGAGGATTGAGGGTTGAGGACGAGGACTGACGGTTGAGGATTGAGGATTGAGGATGGAAGGTTGAAGACTGAGGACTGAGGATTGAGGATAGAGGATGGAGCACTGAGGATTGAGGATTGAGTATTGAGGATTGAGGATTGAAGATTGAGTATTGATGATTGAAGATTGCGGATTGATTATTGAGGGTTGAGGATTGATGACGAGGACTGAGGGTTGAGGATTGAGGACTGACGATTGAGGATTGAGGATTGGGCATTGAGGATTGAAGATTGAGTACTGGGGATTGAGGATTCAAGATTGAGGATTAAGGATTGAGGATTGGGGATTGGGGATCTAGGATTGGAGATTGATTATCGAGGATTGAAGATTGAGGGTTGAGGATTGAGGATTGAGAATAGAGAATTGAGGATGATGACTGAGGGTTGAGGATTGAGGTTTGAGGTACGTGGATTGAGGATTGAGGATTGAGGACTGAGGATTGACGATTGAGTATTGAAGATTGAGAATTGATGACTGAGGATTGAGGTATGATGATTGCGGATTGAGTATTGAAAATTGGGTATTGAGGATTGAATATTGACGATTGAGTGTTGAGGATTGAGGATTGACGATTGAGTATTGAGGATTGAAGATTGATAATTGAGGATTGACGATTGAGGATTGACGATTGAGGTTTGATGATTGACGATGAGGGCTGAGGGTTGAGGATTGAGGTTTGAGGTCTGAGGACTGAGGATTGAGGATTGAGAATTGAGGATTGAGGATTGAGGATTGAAGATTGAGGATTGGGTATTGAGGTTCGAAGGATGAGGATTGAGGATTGAGGATTGAGAATTGAGGATTGAGGATTGAGGATTGAGGACTGAAGATTGAATATTGATGATTGAAGATTGAGGATTGAGGATTGAGGGTTGTGGATTGAGGACGAGGACTGAGGGTTGATTATTGATGTTTGAGGTCTGAGGATTGAGAATTGAGAATTGAGGATGGGGACTGAGGGTTGAGGATTGAGGTTTGATGATTGCGGATTGAGGATTGAGGACTGAGGATTGAGAATTGAGTATTGAGGATTGAGGATTGAGGATTGAAGATTGTGTATTGAGGATTGAAGATTGAGGATTGTGGATTGAAGATTGAGTATTGAGGATTGAAGGTTGAGGATTGAGGATTGAGGATTGAGAATTGACGATGAGGGCTGATGGTTGAGGATTGAGGTTTGGGGACTGAGGACTGAGGATTGAGGATTGAGAATTGAGGATTGAGGATTGAGGATTGAGGATTGAAGATTGAGGATTGGGTATTGAGGATTGAGCATTGAAGATTGAGGATTCAGGATCGAGGATTGAGACTGGAGAATGGAAGATTGAGTATTGATGGTTGAAGATTGAGAATTGAGGATTGAGGTTTGTGGATAGAGGACGAGGACTGAGGGTTGAGTATTGATGTTTGAGGTCTGAGGATTGAGGATTGAGGATTGAGGATTGAGGATTGAGGATTGAAGGTTGAGTACTGTGGATTGAAGATTGAGGATTGAGGATTGACGATTGAATATTGAGGATTTAGGTTTGAGGATTGACGATGAGGGCTGAGGGTTGAGGATTGAGGTTTGAGGTCTGAGGACTGAGGATTGAGGATTGAGAATTGAGGATTGAAGATTGAGGATTGAAGATTGAGGATTGGGTATTGAGGTATGAAGAATGAGGATTGAGGATTGAGGATTGAGGATTGGGGCCTGAGGATTGAGGATTGAGGATTGAGGATTGAGGATTGAAGATTCAGTATTGAGGATTGAAGATTGAGTGTTGAGGATTGAGGATTGAACATTGAGGACTGAATGTTGATGGTTGAGTGATGAGAATTGATGTTTGTGGATAGAGATTTGAAGATTGCAGATTGAGTATTGAGTATTGAAAACTGTGAATTGTGGATATTCTATTGAGGATTGAGGATTGACAACTGATTGTTGAGGACTGAGGGCAGAAGATTGAGGATTCAGGATTGAGGATTCAGAATTGAGGTTTGAGGACTGAGGATTGAGGATTGAAGATTGAGTATTGAGGATTGAAGATTGAGGATTGAGGATGGAGGATTGAAGAGAGAGGACTGAGCGTTGAGGATTGAGTGTTGAGGATTGATGTTTGAGGGTTGAGATTTGATTATTGCTTTTTGTGGATTGAGTATTGAACGATGAGAATTCAGGGTATTCTATTGAGTATTGAGAATTGAGGATTGATGGTTGAGTATTGAGGATTGATGGTTGAGGGTTGTGTGTTGAATATTGAGGATTGGCGGATTGAGTATTGAAGATTGAGGACTGAGGACTGGGGATTGAGTATTGAGGATTGAGGATTGAGTATTGAGGATTGAGGATTGAAGATTGAGTATTGATGATTGAAGATTGCGGATTGATTATTGAGGGTTGAGGATTGATGACGAGGACTGAGGGTTGAGGATTGAGGACTGAGGATTGAGGATTGAGGATTGGCCATTGAGGATTGAAGATTGAGTGCCGGGGATTGAGGATTCAAGATTGAGGATTAAGGATTGAGGATTGAGGATTGATGATTGAAGATTGAGTATTGATGATTGAAGATTCAGGATTGAGGATTGAGGGTGAGGATTGAGGACGGGGACTGAAGGCCGAGGATTGATGTTTAAGGAATGAGGATTTAGGGTTGAGGATTGAGGGTCGAGGATTGAGGATTGAGTATTGAAGGTTGAGGATTGGTGACTGAGGATTGAGGATTGAGGATTGAGGATTGAGTATTGAAGAATGAGGATTGAGGGTTGAGGATTGAGGATTGAGGATTGAGCTTTGATTATTGATTTTTGTGGATTGAGTATTGTACGATGAGAGTTCAGGATATTCTGTTGAGTATTGAGAATTGAGAATTGATGGTTGAGAATTGAGGATTGATGGTTGAGGGTTGTGTGTTAAATATTGAGGATTGAGGATTGAGGATTAAGGATTGAGGATTGAGGATTGAATATTGAGTATTGATGATTGAAGATTGAGGATTGAGTATTGTGTGTAGAGGATTGAGGGTTGAGGACGAGGACTGACGGTTGAGGATTGAGGATTGAGGATGGAAGGTTGAAGACTGAGGACTGAGGATTGAGGATAGAGGATGGAGCATTGAGGATTGAAGATTGAGGATTGGGGATTGAGGATTGAAGATTGAGGATTAACGATTGAGGATTGGGGATTGAGGATCTAGGAATGAAAATTGATTATTGTGGATTGAAGGTTGAGGATTGAGGATTGAGGATTGAGAATTGAGAATTGAGTATGAGGACTGAGGGTTGAGGATTGAGGTTTGAGGAATGAGGATTGAGGATTGAGGATTGAGGATTGAGGATTGAGGATTGAGGATTGAGTATTGAAGATTGAGAATTGATGAATGAGGATTGAGGATTGAGGATTGAAGATTGATTATTGAGGGTTGAGGTTTGAGTACGAGGACTGAGGATTGAGGATTGAGGCTTGAGGATTGAGGATTGAGGATTGAAGATTCAGGATTGAGGATCGAGGATGAGGGCTGAAGGTTGAGGATTGAGGTTTGAGGACTGAGGCCTGAGGATTGAGGCTTGAGGATTGAGGTTTGAGGACAGAGGATTGAGGATTGAGGATTAACGATTGATAATAGAGGATTGAGGATTGAAGATTTAGGATTGTATATTGAGGATTGAGGATTGGGGATTGAGGATCTAGTATTGGAGATTGATTATTTAGGATTGAAGATAGAGGGTTGAGGATTGAGGATTGAGGATTGAGAATTGAGAATTGAGTATGAGGACTGAGGTTTGAGGATTGAGGTTTGAGGAATGAGGATTGAGGATTGAGGACTGGGGATTGAGGATTGAGGATTGAGTATTGAAGGTTGAGGATTGATGACTGAGGATTGAGGATTGAGGATTGAGGATTGAGGATTGACGATTGAGGATTGAAGATTGAGTGTCGAGGATTGAGGGTTGAGGATTGAGGATTGAGTATTGAGGAATGAGGATGAGGTCTGAGGTTTGAGGTTTGAGGTTTGAGTATTGAATCCTGAGAATTCAGGATATTCTATTGAGTATTGAGAACTGAGGATTTATGGTTGAGTATTGAGGATTGATGGTTGAGGGTTGTGTGTTGAATATTGAGGATTGAGGATTGAGGATTGAGAATTGAGGATTGAGGATTGAGGATTGAAGATTGAGTATTGAGGATTGAAGGTTGAGGATTGAGGATTGAGGATTGAGGATTCAGGACTGAGGATTGAGGATTGAGGATTGTGCATTGAGGATTGAAGATTGAGGACTGGGAATTGAGGATTGAAGATTGAGGATTAAGGATTAAGGATTGGGGATTGGGAATCTAGGATTGGAGATTGATTATTGAGGATTGAAGATTGAGGGTTGAGGATTGAGGGTTGAGAATTGAGAATTGAGGATGGGGACTGAGGGTTGAGGATTGAGGTTTGATGATTGCGGATTGAGGATTGAAGATTGAGTATTGAGTATTGAAGATTGAGGATTGAGTATTGAGTATTGAAGATTGAGGACTGAGTCTTGAGGGTTGAGAGATGAGAATTGATGTTTGTGGATGGAGATTTGAAGATTGAAGATTGAGGAATGAGTATTGAAAACTGAGAATTCAGGATATTCTACTGAGTATTGAGAATTGAGGATTGATGGTTGAGCATTGAGGATTGATGGTTGAGGGTTGTGTGTTGAATATTGAGGATTGGCGGATTGAGTATTGAAGATTGAGGACAGAGGACTGGGGATTGAGTATTGAGGATTGAGGATTGAGTATTGAGGATTGAGGATTGAAGATTGAGTATTGATGATTGAAGATTGCGGATTGATTATTGAGTATTGAAAACTGAGAATTCAGGATATTCTACTGAGTATTGAGAATTGAGGATTGATGGTTGAGCATTGAGGATTGATGGTTGAGGGTTGTGTGTTGAATATTGAGGATTGGCGGATTGAGTATTGAAGATTGAGGACAGAGGACTGGGGATTGAGTATTGAGGATTGAGGATTGAGTATTGAGGATTGAGGATTGAAGATTGAGTATTGATGATTGAAGATTGCGGATTGATTATTGAGGGTTGAGGATTGATGACGAGGACTGAGGGTTGAGGATTGAGGACTGAGGATTGAGGATTGAGGATTGGGCATTGAGGATTGAAGATTGAGTACTGGGGATTGAGGATTCAAGATTGAGGATTAAGGATTGAGGATTGGGGATTGGGGATCTAGGATTGGAGATTGATTATCGAGGATTGAAGATTGAGGGTTGAGGATTGAGGATTGAGGATTGAGAATAGAGAATTGAGGATGATGACTGAGGGTTGAGGATTGAGGTTTGAGGTACGAGGATTGAGGATTGAGGATTGAGGATTGAAGATTGAGGATTGGGTATTGAGGATAGAAGAATGAGGATTGAGGATTGAGAATTGAGTATTGAGGATTGAATATTGAGTATTGAGGATTGAAGATTGAGGATTGAGGACTGAGGATTGAGAATTGAGTATTGAGGATTGAGGATTGAGGATTGAAGATTGTGTATTGAGGATTGAAGATTGAGGATTGTGGATTGAAGATTGAGTATTGAGGATTGAAGGTTGAGGATTGAGGATTGAGGATTGAGAATTGACGATGAGGGCTGATGGTTGAGGATTGAGGTTTGGGGACTGAGGACTGAGGATTGAGGATTGAGAATTGAGGATTGAGGATTGAGGATTGAGGATTGAAGATTGAGGATTGGGTATTGAGGATTGAGCATTGAAGATTGAGGATTCAGGATCGAGGATTGAGGATGGAGGATGGAAGATTGAATATTGATGGTTGAAGATTGAGAATTGAGGATTGAGGTTTGTGGATAGAGGACGAGGACTGAGGGTTGAGTATTGATGTTTGAGGTCTGAGGATTGAGGATTGAGGATTGAGGATTGAGGATTGAGGATTGAAGGTTGAGTATTGTGGATTGAAGATTGAGGATTGAGGATTGACGATTGAATATTGAGGATTTAGGTTTGAGGATTGACGATGAGGGCTGAGGGTTGAGGATTGAGGTTTGAGGTCTGAGGACTGAGGATTGAGGATTGAGAATTGAGGATTGAGGATTGAGGATTGAAGATTGGGGATTGGGTATTGAGGTTTGAAGAATGAGGACTGAGGATTGAGGATTGAGGATAGGGGCCTGAGGATTGAGGATTGAGGATTGAGGATTGAGGATTGAAGATTCAGTATTGAGGATTGAAGATTGAGTGTTGAGGATTGAGGATTGAACATTGAGGACTGAGTGTTGATGGTTGAGTGATGAGAATTGATGTTTGTGGATAGAGATTTGAAGATTGCAGATTGAGTATTGAGTATTGAAAACTGCGAATTGTGGATATTCTATTGAGGATTGAGGATTGACAACTGATTGTTGAGGACTGAGGGCAGAAGATTGAGGATTCAGGATTGAGGATTCAGAATTGAGGTTTGAGGACTGAGGATTGAGGATTGAAGATTGAGTATTGAGGATTGAAGATTGAGGATTGAGGTTGAGGATTGAGGATTCAGGATGAGGGCTGAGGGTTGAGGATTGAGGTTTGAGGACTGAGGTCTGAGGATTGAGTATAGAGAATTGAGGATTGAGGATTGAGGATTGAGGATTGAGGATTGAAGATTGAGGATTGGGTATTGAGGATTGAAGAATGAGGATTGAGGATTGAGGATTCAGGATTGAGGATTGAAGATTGAGTATTGAGGATTGAAGACTGACGATTGAGGATTGAGGGTTGAGGATTGAGGATTGGGAATTGAGGATTGATGATTGAGTATTGAGGATTGAATGTTGAGGATTGAGGATTGAGGATTGAGGATTGAAGATTGAGGATTGGGTATTGAGGATTGAGGATTGAGGATTGAGGATTGAGGATTGAGGATTGAGGGTTGAGGATTGAGGATTGAATATTGATTATTGAGGATTGAAGATTGAGGATTGAGTATTGAGGATTGAGGATTGAGGATTGTATATTGAGGATTGGGGACTGAGTGTTGAGGGTTGAGTGATGAGAATAAATGTTTGTGGATAGAGATTTGAAGATTGCAGATTGAGTATCGAGTATTGAAAACTGTGAATTGAGGATATTCTATTGAGGATTGAGGATTGACAATTGATTGTCGAGGACTGAGGGCTGAAGATAGAGGATTCAGGATTGAGGATTCAGAATTGAGGTTTGAGAACTGAGGATTGAGGATTGAAGATTGAGTATTGAGGATTGAAGTTTGAGGATTGAGGATGGAGGATTGAAGAGAGAGGACTGAGCGTTGAGGATTGAGTGTTGAGGATTGATGTTTGAGGGTTGCGATTTGATTATTGATTTTTGTGGATTGAGTATTGAACGATGAGAATTCAGGGTATTCTATTGAGTATTGAGAATTGAGGATTGATGGTTGAGTATTGAGGATTGATGGTTGAGGGTTGTGTGTTGAATATTGAGGATTGAGAATTGAGGATTGAGGATTGAGGATTGAGGAATGAAGATTGAAGGTTGAGTATTGAGGATTGAAGGTTGAGGATTGAGGATTGAGGATTGAGGATTGAAGATTGAGAATTGGGGATTGAGGATTGGCGATCGAGGATTGAGTGTTGACGATTGAGAATTGAGGATTGAGGATTGAAGATTGAGTATTGGGGATTGAAGATTGAGGATTGAGGATTGAGGATTGAGGATTGAGGACTGTGGATTGAGGATTGAGGATTGAGCATTGAGGATTGAGGATTGAGGATGGAGCATGGAGGATTGAAGATTGAGGACTGGGGATTGAGGATTGAAAATTGAGGATTAAGGATTGAGGATTGGGGATTGAGAATCTAGTATTGAAAATTGATTATTGAGGATTGAAGATTGAAGACTGAGGATTGAGGATTGAGAATTGAGAATTGAGGATAAGGACTGAGGGTTGAGCATTTAGGTTTGAGGAATGAGGATTGAGGATTGAGGATCGATGATTGAAGATTGAGTATTGATGATTGAAGATTCAGGATTGAGGATTGAGAGTGAGGATTGAGGACGAGGACTGAAGGTTGAGGATTGATGTTTAAGGAATGAGGATTTAGGGTTGAGGATTGAGGGTTGAGGATTGAGGATTGAGTATTGAAGGTTGAGGATTGGTGACTGAGGATTGAGGATTGAGGATTGAGGATTGAGTATTGAAGAATGAGGATTGAGGGTTGAGGATTGAGGATTGAGGATTGAGCTTTGATTATTGATTTTTGTGGATTGAGTATTGTACCATGAGAATTCAGGATATTCTGTTGAGTATTGAGAATTGAGGGATTGATGGTTGAGAATTGAGGATTGATGGTTGAGGGTTGTGTGTTAAATATTGAGGATTGAGGATTGAGGATTAAGGATTGAGGATTGAGGATTGAATATTGAGTATTGATGATTGAAGATTGAGGATTGAGTATTGTGTGTAGAGGATTGAGGGTTGAGGACGAGGACTGACGGTTGAGGATTGAGGATTGAGGATGGAAGGTTGAAGACTGAGGACTGAGGATTGAGGATAGAGGATGGAGCATTGAGGATTGAAGATTGAGGATTGGGGATTGAGGATTGAAGATTGAGGATTAACGATTGAGGATTGGGGATTGAGGATCTAGGAATGAAAATTGATTATTGTGGATTGAAGGTTGAGGATTGAGGATTGAGGATTGAGAATTGAGAATTGAGTATGAGGACTGAGGGTTGAGGATTGAGGTTTGAGGAATGAGGGTTGAGGATTGAGGACTGGGGATTGAGGATTGAGGATTGAGTATTGAAGGTTGAGGATTGATGACTGAGGATTGAGGATTGAGGATTGTGCATTGAGGATTGAAGATTGAGGACTGGGAATTGAGGATTGAAGATTGAGGATTAAGGATTAAGGATTGGGGATTGGGGATCTAGGATTGGAGGTTGATTATTGAGGATTGAAGACTGAGGGTTGAGGATTGAGGGTTGAGAATTGAGAATTGAGGATGGGGACTGAGGGTTGAGGATTGAGGTTTGAGGAAAGAGGATTGAGGATTGAGGATTGAGGGCTGAGGTTTGACGATTGAGTATTGAAGATTGAGGATTGATGACTGAGGATTGAGGATTGAGGTTTGATGATTGCGGATTGAGGATTGAAGATTGAGTATTGAGGATTGAATATTGAGGATTGAGGATTGAGGGTTGAGGATTGAAGATTGAGAATTGAGGATTGAGGATTGAAGATTGAGTATTGAGAATTGATGATTGAGGATTGAGTATTGAGTATTGAAGGTTGAGGACTGAGTGTTGAGGGTTGAGAGATGAGAATTGATGTTTGTGGGTGGAGATTTGAAGATTGAAGATTGAGGAATGAGTATTGAAAACTGAGAATTCAGGATATTCTACTGAGTATTGAGAATTGAGGATTGATGGTTGAGCATTGAGGATTGATGGTTGAGGGTTGTGTGTTGAATATTGAGGATTGGCGGAATGAGTATTGAAGATTGAGGACTGAGGACTGGGGATTGAGTATTGAGGATTGAGGATTGAGTATTGAGGATTGAGGATTGAAGATTGAGTATTGATGATTGAAGATTGCGGATTGATTATTGAGGGTTGAGGATTGATGACGAGGACTGAGGGTTGAGGATTGAGGACTGAGGATTGAGGATTGAGGATTGGCCATTGAGGATTGAAGATTGAGTGCCGGGGATTGAGGATTCAAGATTGAGGATTAAGGATTGAGGATTGAGGATTGATGATTGAAGATTGAGTATTGATGATTGAAGATTCAGGATTGAGGATTGAGGGTGAGGATTGAGGACGGGGACTGAAGGCCGAGGATTGATGTTTAAGGAATGAGGATTTAGGGTTGAGGATTGAGGGTCGAGGATTGAGGATTGAGTATTGAAGGTTGAGGATTGGTGACTGAGGATTGAGGATTGAGGTTTGATGATTGCGGATTGAGGATTGAAGATTGAGTATTGAGGATTGAATATTGAGGATTGAGGATTGAGGGTTGAGGATTGAAGATTGAGAATTGAGGATTGAGGATTGAAGATTGAGTATTGAGAATTGAAGATTGAGGATTGAGTATTGAGTATTGAAGGTTGAGGACTGAGTGTTGAGGGTTGAGAGATGAGAATTGATGTTTGTGGATGGAGATTTGAAGATTGGAGATTGAGGAATGAGTATTGAAAACTGAGAATTCAGGATATTCTACTGAGTATTGAGAATTGAGGATTGATGGTTGAGCATTGAGGATTGATGGTTGAGGGTTGTGTGTTGAATATTGAGGATTGGCGGATTGAGTATTGAAGATTGAGGACTGAGGACTGGGGATTGAGTATTGAGGATTGAGGATTGAGTATTGAGGATTGAGGATTGAAGATTGAGTATTGATGATTGAAGATTGCGGATTGATTATTGAGGGTTGAGGATTGATGACGAGGACTGAGGGTTGAGGATTGAGGACTGAGGATTGAGGATTGAGGATTGGGCATTGAGGATTGAAGATTGAGTACTGGGGATTGAGGATTCAAGATTGAGGATTAAGGATTGAGGATTGGGGATTGGGGATCTAGGATTGGAGATTGATTATCGAGGATTGAAGATTGAGAGTTGAGGATTGAGGATTGAGAATAGAGAATTGAGGATGAGGACTGAGGGTTGAGGATTGAGGTTTGAGGTACGAGGATTGAGGATTGAGGATTGAGGACTGAGGATTGACGATTGAGTATTGAAGATTGAGAATTGATGACTGAGGATTGAGGTATGATGATTGCGGATTGAGTATTGAAAATTGAGTATTGAGGATTGAATATTGACGATTGAGGGTTGAGGATTGAGGATTGACGATTGAGTATTGAGGATTGAAGATTGATAATTGAGGATTGACGATTGAGGATTGAGGATTGAGGTTTGATGATTGACGATGAGGGCTGAGGGTTGAGGATTGAGGTTTGAGGTCTGAGGACTGAGGATTGAGGATTGAGAATTGAGGATTGAGGATTGAGGATTGAAGATTGAGGAATGGGTATTGAGGATCGAAGGATGAGGATTGAGGATTGAGGATTGAGAATTGAGGATTGAGGATTGAGGATTGAGGACTGAAGATTGAATATTGATGATTGAAGATTGAGGATTGAGGATTGATGGTTGTGGATTGAGGACGAGGACTGAGGGTTGATTATTGATGTTTGAGGTCTGAGGATTGAGGATTGAGGATTGAGAATTGAGGATTGAGGATTGAGGATTGAAGATTGAGGATTGGGTATTGAGGATAGAAGAATGAGGATTGAGGATCGAGAATTGAGTATTGAGGATTGAATATTGAGTATTGAGGATTGAAGATTGAGGATTGAGGACTGAGGATTGAGGATTGAGTATTGAGGATTGAGGATTGAGGATTGAAGATTGTGTATTGAGGATTGAAGATTGAGGATTGTGGATTGAAGATTGAGTATTGAGGATTGGGTATTGAGGATTGAAGAATGAGGATTGAGGATTGAGGATTCAGGATTGACGATTGAATATTGAGTATTGAGGATTGAAGACTTACGATTGAGGATTGAGGATTGAGGATTGAGGATTGAGGATGATGGCTGAGGTTTGAGGTTTGAGGTTTTAGTATTGAATCCTGAGAATTCAGGATGCTCTATTGAGTATTGAGAATTGAGGATTGATGGTTTAGTATTGAGGATTCAGGATTGATGATTGAGGATTGAGTATTGAAGATTGAGGATTGATGGTTGAGGATTTAGGATTGAGGATTGAGGATTGAGGATTGAGGATTGAGGATTGAAAATTGAGTATTGAGGATTGAAGGTTGAGGACTGAGGAATAAGGATTGAGGGTTGAGGATGAGGGCTGATGGTTGAGGATTGAGGTTTGAGGACTGAGGACTGAGGATTGAGGATTGAGAATTGAGGATTGAGGATTGAGGATTGAAGATTGAGGATTGGGTATTGAGGATTGAAGAATGAGGATTGAGGATTGCGGATTGAGGTTTGAGGTACGAGGATTGAGGATTGAGGATTGAGGACTGAGGATTGACGATTGAGTATTGAGGACTGAGGATTGACCATTGAGTATTGAAGATTGAGGATTGATGACTGAGGATTGAGGATTGAGCTTTGATGATTGCGGATTGAGTATTGAAAGTTGGGTATCGAGGATTGAATATTGAGGATTGAGGATTGAGGATTGAGGATTGAAGATTGGGTATTGAGGATTGAAGATTGAGGATTGAGGATTGACGATTGAGGATTGAGGATTGAGGTTTGATGACTGACGATGAGGGCTGAGGGTTGAGGATTGAGGTTTGAGGTCTGAGGACTGAGGATTGAGGATTGAGAATTAAGGATTGAGGATTGAGGATTTAAGATTGAGGATTGGGTATTGAGGTTTGAAGAATGAGGATTGAGGATTGATGATTGAGGATTGGGGCCTGAGGATTGAGTATAGAGAATTGAGGATTGAGGATTGAGGATTGAAGATTGAGGATTGGGTATTGAGGATTGAAGAATGAGGATTGAGGATTGAGGATTCATGATTGAGTATTGAAGATTGAGTATTGAGGATTGAAGACTGACGATTGAGGATTGAGGGTTGAGGACTGGCGATTGAGGAACTAGGATTGAAAATTGATTATTGAGGATTGAAGATTGAGGATTGAGGATTGAGGATTGAGAATTGAGAATTGAGGATAAGGACTTAGGGTTGAGGATTGAGGTTTGAGGAATGAGGATTGAGGATTGAGGATTGAGGATTGAAGATTGAGTATTGATGATTGAAGACTGAGGATTGAGGATCGAGGGTTGAGGATTGAGGACGAGGACTGACAGTTGAGGATTGTGGTTTGAGGATTGAGGGTTGAGGATTGAGAATTGTGGATGGGGACTGAGGTTTGAGGATTGATGACTGAGGATTGGGGATTGAGGATTGATGATTGCGGATTGAGTATTGAAAATTGAGTATTGAGGATTGAATATTGAGGATTGAGGATAGAGGATTGAGGATTGAAGGTTGAGTATTGTGGATTGAAGATTGAGGATTGAGGATTGACGATTGAGTATTGAGTATTTAGGTTTGAGGATTGACGATGAGGGCAGAGGGTTGAGGATTGAGGTTTGAGGTCTGAGGACTGAGGATTTAGCATTGAGAATTGAGGATTGAGGATTGAGGATTGAAGATTGAGGATTGGGTATTGAGGATTGAAGAATGAGGATTGAGGATTGAGGATTGAGGATTGGGGACTGTGGATTGGATATTCAGGATTGAGGATTGAGGATTGAGGATTGAGGATTGAGGATTGAAGATTCAGTATTGAGGATCGAAGATTGAGAATTGAGGATTGAGGATTGAACATTGAGGACTGAGTGTTGAGGGTGGAGTGATGAGAATTGATGTTTGTGGATAGAGATTTGAAGATTGCAGATTGAGTATTGAGTATTGAAAACTGTGAATTGAGGATATTATACTGAGGATTGAGGATTGACAACTGATTGTTGAGGACTGAGGGCTGAAGATTGAGGATTCAGGGTTGAGGATTCAGAATTGAGGTTTGAGGTCTGAGGATTGAGGATTGAAGATTGAGTATTGAGGATTGAAGATTGAGGATTGAGGTTGAGGATTGAGGATTGAGGATGAGGGCTGAGGGTTGAGGATTGAGGTTTGAGGACTGAGGTCTGAGGATTGAGTATTGAGAATTGTGGATTGAGGATAGAGGATTGAAGATTGAGGATTGGGTATTGAGGATTGAAGAATGAGGATTGAGGATTTTGGATTCAGGATTGACAATTGAATATTGAGTATTGAGGATTGAAGACTGACGATTGAGGATTGAGGATTGAGGATTGAGGATGATGGCTGAGGTTTGAGGTTTGAGGTTTTAGTATTGAATCCTGAGAATTCAGGATGTTCTATTGAGTATTGAGAATTGAGGATTGATGGTTTAGTATTGAGGATTCAGGATTGAGGATTGAGGTTTGAGTATTGAAGATTGAGGATTGATGGTTGAGGATTTAGGATTGAGGATTGAGGATTGAGGATTGAAGAATGAGGATTGAGGGTTGAGGATTGAGGATTGAGGATTGAGATTTGATTATCAATTTTTGTGGATTGAGTATTGTACGATGAGAATTCAGGATATTCTGTTGAGTATTGAGAATTGAGAATTGATGGTTGAGAATTGAGGATTGATGGTTGAGGGTTGTGTGTTAAATATTGAGGATTACGGATTGAGGATTAAGGATTGAGGATTGAGGATTGAAGATTGAGTATTGATGATTGAAGATTGAGGATTGAGTATTGAGTGTAGAGGGTTGAGGGTTGAGGACGAGGACTGACGGTTGACGATTGAGGTTTGAGGATTGACGGTTGAAGACTGAGGACTGAGGATTGAGGATAGAGGATGGAGCATTGAGGAATGAAGATTGAGGATTGGGGATTGAGGATTGAAGATTGAGGATTAACGATTGAGGATTGGGGATTGAGGATCTAGGAATGAAAATTGATTATTGAGGATTGAAGGTTGAGGATTGAGGATTGAGGATTGAGAATTGAGAATTGAGTATGAGGACTGAGGGTTGAGGATTGAGGTTTGAGGAATGAGGATTGACGATTGAGTATTGAGGATTGAAGATTGATAATTGAGGATTGACGATTGAGGATTGGGTATTGAGGATTGAGCATTGAGGATTGAGGATTGAAGATTGAGTACTGGGGATTGAGGATTCAAGATTGAGGATTAAGGATTGAGGATTGGGGATTGGGGATCTAGGATTGGAGATTGATTATCGAGGATTGAAGATTGAGGGTTGAGGATTGAGGATTGAGAATTGAGAATTGAGGATGAGGACTGAGGGTTGAGGATTGAGGTTTGAGGTACGAGGATTGAGGATTGAGAATTGAGGACTGAGGATTGACGATTGAGTATTGAAGATTGATGATTGATGACTGAGGATTGAGGATTGAGGTATGATGATTGCGATTTGAGTATTGAAAATTGGGTATTGAGGATTGAATATTGAGGATTGAGGATTGAGGATTTAGGATTGAAGATTGAGTATTGAGGATTGAAGATTGAGAATTGAGGATTGACGGTTGAGGATTGAGGATTGAGGTTTGAGGATTGAGGATGAGGGCTGAGGGTTGAGGATTGAGGTTTGAGGTCTGAGGACTGAGGATTGAGGATTGAGAATTGACGGTTGAGGATTGAGGATTGAAGATTGAGGATTGGGTATTGAGGATTGAAGAACGAGGATTGAGGATTGAGGATTGAGGATTGGGGACTGAGGATTGAGGATTGAGGATTGAGGATTGAGGATTGAGGATTGATGATTCAGTATTGAGGATTGAAGATTGAGAGTTGAGGATTGAGTATTGAACATTGAGGACTGAGTGTTGAGGGTTGAGTGATGAGAATTGATGTTTGTGTATAGAGATTTGAAGATTGCAGATTGAGTATTGAGTATTGAAAACTATGAATTGAGGATATTCTATTGAGGATTGAGGATTGACAACTGATTGTTGAGGACTGAGGGCTGAAGATTGAGGATTCAGGATTGAGGATTCAGAATTGAGGTTTGAGGACTGAGGATTGAGGATTGAAGATTGAGTATTGAGGATTGAAGGTTGAGGATTGAGGTTGAGGATTGAGGATGAGGGCTGAGGGTTGAGGATAGAGGTTTGAGGACTGAGGTCTGAGGATTGAGTATAGAGAATTGAGGATTGAGGATTGAGGATTGAAGATTGAGGATTGGGTATTGTGGATTGAAGAATGAGGATTGAGTATTGAGGATTGAGGATTGAAGATTGAGTATTGATGATTGAAGATTGCGGATTGATTATTGAGGGTTGAGGATTGATGACGAGGACTGAGGGTTGAGGATTGAGGACTGAGGATTGAGGATTGAGGATTGGGCATTGAGGATTGAAGATTGAGTACTGGGGATTGAGGATTCAAGATTGAGGATTAAGGATTGAGGATTGGGGATTGGGGATCTAGGATTGGAGATTGATTATCGAGGATTGAAGATTGAGAGTTGAGGATTGAGGATTGAGAATAGAGAATTGAGGATGAGGACTGTGGGTTGAGGATTGAGGTTTGAGGATTGAGGATTGAGGATTGAAGATTGAGGATTGGGTATTGAGGATCGAAGGATGAGGATTGAGGATTGAGGATTGAGAATTGAGGATTGAGGATTGAGGATTGAGGACTGAAGATTGAATATTGATGATTGAAGATTGAGGATTGAGGATTGATGGTTGTGGATTGAGGACGAGGACTGAGGGTTGATTATTGATGTTTGAGGTCTGAGGATTGAGGATTGAGGATTGAGAATTGAGGATTGAGGATTGAGGATTGAAGATTGAGGATTGGGTATTGAGGATAGAAGAATGAGGATTGAGGATCGAGAATTGAGTATTGAGGATTGAATATTGAGTATTGAGGATTGAAGATTGAGGATTGAGGACTGAGGATTGAGGATTGAGTATTGAGGATTGAGGATTGAGGATTGAAGATTGTGTATTGAGGATTGAAGATTGAGGATTGTGGATTGAAGATTGAGTATTGAGGATTGGGTATTGAGGATTGAAGAATGAGGATTGAGGATTGAGGATTCAGGATTGACGATTGAATATTGAGTATTGAGGATTGAAGACTTACGATTGAGGATTGAGGATTGAGGATTGAGGATTGAGGATGATGGCTGAGGTTTGAGGTTTGAGGTTTTAGTATTGAATCCTGAGAATTCAGGATGCTCTATTGAGTATTGAGAATTGAGGATTGATGGTTTAGTATTGAGGATTCAGGATTGAGGATTGAGGATTGAGTATTGAAGATTGAGGATTGATGGTTGAGGATTTAGGATTGAGGATTGAGGATTGAGGATTGAGGATTGAGGATTGAAAATTGAGTATTGAGGATTGAAGGTTGAGGACTGAGGAATAAGGATTGAGGGTTGAGTATGAGGGCTGATGGTTGAGGATTGAGGTTTGAGGACTGAGGACTGAGGATTGAGGATTGAGAATTGAGGATTGAGGATTGAGGATTGAAGATTGAGGATTGGGTATTGAGGATTGAAGAATGAGGATTGAGGATTGCGGATTGAGGTTTGAGGTACGAGGATTGAGGATTGAGGATTGAGGACTGAGGATTGAGGATTGAGGTCAGATGATTGCGGATTGAGGATTGAAGATTGAGTATTGAGGATTGAATATTGAGGATTGAGGATTGAGGGTTGAGGATTGAAGATTGAGAATTGAGGATTGAGGATTGAAGATTGAGTATTGAGAATTGATGATTGAGGATTGAGTATTGAGTATTGAAGGTTGAGGACTGAGTGTTGAGGGTTGAGAGATGAGAATTGATGTTTGTGGATGGAGATTTGAAGATTGAAGATTGAGGAATGAGTATTGAAAACTGAGAATTCAGGATATTCTACTGAGTATTGAGAATTGAGGATTGATGGTTGAGCATTGAGGATTGATGGTTGAGGGTTGTGTGTTGAATATTGAGGATTGGCGGATTGAGTATTGAAGATTGAGGACTGAGGACTGGGGATTGAGTATTGAGGATTGAGGATTGAGTATTGAGGATTGAGGATTGAAGATTGAGTATTGATGATTGAAGATTGCGGATTGATTATTGAGGGTTGAGGATTGATGACGAGGACTGAGGGTTGAGGATTGAGGACTGAGGATTGAGGATTGAGGATTGGCCATTGAGGATTGAAGATTGAGTGCCGGGGATTGAGGATTCAAGATTGAGGATTAAGGATTGAGGATTGAGGATTGATGATTGAAGATTGAGTATTGATGATTGAAGATTCAGGATTGAGGATTGAGGGTGAGGATTGAGGACGGGGACTGAAGGCCGAGGATTGATGTTTAAGGAATGAGGATTTAGGGTTGAGGATTGAGGGTCGAGGATTGAGGATTGAGTATTGAAGGTTGAGGATTGGTGACTGAGGATTGAGGATTGAGGTTTGATGATTGCGGATTGAGGATTGAAGATTGAGTATTGAGGATTGAATATTGAGGATTGAGGATTGAGGGTTGAGGATTGAAGATTGAGAATTGAGGATTGAGGATTGAGGATTGAAGATTGAGTATTGAGAATTGAAGATTGAGGATTGAGTATTGAGTATTGAAGGTTGAGGACTGAGTGTTGAGGGTTGAGAGATGAGAATTGATGTTTGTGGATGGAGATTTGAAGATTGGAGATTGAGGAATGAGTATTGAAAACTGAGAATTCAGGATATTCTACTGAGTATTGAGAATTGAGGATTGATGGTTGAGCATTGAGGATTGATGGTTGAGGGTTGTGTGTTGAATATTGAGGATTGGCGGATTGAGTATTGAAGATTGAGGACTGAGGACTGGGGATTGAGTATTGAGGATTGAGGATTGAGTATTGAGGATTGAGGATTGAAGATTGAGTATTGATGATTGAAGATTGCGGATTGATTATTGAGGGTTGAGGATTGATGACGAGGACTGAGGGTTGAGGATTGAGGACTGAGGATTGAGGATTGAGGATTGGGCATTGAGGATTGAAGATTGAGTACTGGGGATTGAGGATTCAAGATTGAGGATTAAGGATTGAGGATTGGGGATTGGGGATCTAGGATTGGAGATTGATTATCGAGGATTGAAGATTGAGAGTTGAGGATTGAGGATTGAGAATAGAGAATTGAGGATGAGGACTGTGGGTTGAGGATTGAGGTTTGAGGTACGAGGATTGAGGATTGAGGATTGAGGACTGAGGATTGACGATTGAGTATTGAAGATTGAGAATTGATGACTGAGGATTGAGGTATGATGATTGCGGATTGAGTATTGAAAATTGAGTATTGAGGATTGAATATTGACGATTGAGGGTTGAGGATTGAGGATTGACGATTGAGTATTGAGGATTGAAGATTGATAATTGAGGATTGACGATTGAGGATTGAGGATTGAGGTTTGATGATTGACGATGAGGGCTGAGGGTTGAGGATTGAGGTTTGAGGTCTGAGGACTGAGGATTGAGGATTGAGAATTGAGGATTGAGGATTGAGGATTGAAGATTGAGGATTGGGTATTGAGGATCGAAGGATGAGGATTGAGGATTGAGGATTGAGAATTGAGGATTGAGGATTGAGGATTGAGGACTGAAGATTGAATATTGATGATTGAAGATTGAGGATTGAGGATTGATGGTTGTGGATTGAGGACGAGGACTGAGGGTTGATTATTGATGTTTGAGGTCTGAGGATTGAGGATTGAGGATTGAGAATTGAGGATTGAGGATTGAGGATTGAAGATTGAGGATTGGGTATTGAGGATAGAAGAATGAGGATTGAGGATCGAGAATTGTGTATTGAGGATTGAATATTGAGTATTGAGGATTGATAATTGAGGATTGAGGACTGAGGATTGAGGATTGAGTATTGAGGATTGAGGATTGAGGATTGAAGATTGTGTATTGAGGATTGAAGATTGAGGATTGTGGATTGAAGATTGAGTATTGAGGATTGGGTATTGAGGATTGAAGAATGAGGATTGAGGATTGAGGATTCAGGATTGACGATTGAATATTGAGTATTGAGGATTGAAGACTTACGATTGAGGATTGAGGATTGAGGATTGAGGATTGAGGATGATGGCTGAGGTTTGAGGTTTGAGGTTTTAGTATTGAATCCTGAGAATTCAGGATGCTCTATTGAGTATTGAGAATTGAGGATTGATGGTTTAGTATTGAGGATTCAGGATTGAGGATTGAGGATTGAGTATTGAAGATTGAGGATTGATGGTTGAGGATTTAGGATTGAGGATTGAGGATTGAGGATTGAGGATTGAGGATTGAAAATTGAGTATTGAGGATTGAAGGTTGAGGACTGAGGAATAAGGATTGAGGGTTGAGTATGAGGGCTGATGGTTGAGGATTGAGGTTTGAGGACTGAGGACTGAGGATTGAGGATTGAGAATTGAGGATTGAGGATTGAGGATTGAAGATTGAGGATTGGGTATTGAGGATTGAAGAATGAGGATTGAGGATTGCGGATTGAGGTTTGAGGTACGAGGATTGAGGATTGAGGATTGAGGACTGAGGATTGACGATTGAGGATTGAGGTTTGATGACTGACGATGAGGGCTGAGGGTTGAGGATTGAGGTTTGAGGTCTGAGGACTGAGGATTGAGGATTGAGAATTAAGGATTGAGGATTGAGGATTTAAGATTGAGGATTGGGTATTGAGGTTTGAAGAATGAGGATTGAGGATTGATGATTGAGGATTGGGGCCTGATGATTGAGTATAGAGAATTGAGGATTGAGGATTGAGGATTGAAGATTGAGGATTGGGTATTGAGGATTGAAGAATGAGGATTGAGGATTGAGGATTCATGATTGAGTATTGAAGATTGAGTATTGAGGATTGAAGACTGACGATTGAGGATTGAGGGTTGAGGACTGGCGATTGAGGAACTAGGATTGAAAATTGATTATTGAGGATTGAAGATTGAGGATTGAGGATTGAGGATTGAGAATTGAGAATTGAGGATAAGGACTGAGGGTTGAGGATTGAGGTTTGAGGAATGAGGATTGAGGATTGAGGATTGAGGATTGAAGATTGAGTATTGATGATTGAAGACTGAGGATTGAGGATCGAGGGTTGAGGATTGGGGACTGTGGATTGGATATTCAGGATTGAGGATTGAGGATTGAGGATTGAGGATTGAGGATTGAAGATTCAGTATTGAGGATCGAAGATTGAGAATTGAGGATTGAGGATTGAACATTGAGGACTGCGTGTTGAGGGTGGAGTGATGAGAATTGATGTTTGTGGATAGAGATTTGAAGATTGCAGATTGAGTATTGAGTATTGAAAACTGTGAATTGAGGATATTATACTGAGGATTGAGGATTGACAACTGATTGTTGAGGACTGAGGGCTGAAGATTGAGGATTCAGGGTTGAGGATTCAGAATTGAGGTTTGAGGTCTGAGGATTGAGGATTGAAGATTGAGTATTGAGGATTGAAGATTGAGGATTGAGGTTGAGGATTGAGGATTGAGGATGAGGGCTGAGGGTTGAGGATTGAGGTTTGAGGACTGAGGTCTGAGGATTGAGTATTGAGAATTGTGGATTGAGGATAGAGGATTGAAGATTGAGGATTGGGTATTGAGGATTGAAGAATGAGGATTGAGGATTTTGGATTCAGGATTGACAATTGAATATTGAGTATTGAGGATTGAAGACTGACGATTGAGGATTGAGGATTGAGGATTGAGGATGATGGCTGAGGTTTGAGGTTTGAGGTTTTAGTATTGAATCCTGAGAATTCAGGATGTTCTATTGAGTATTGAGAATTGAGGATTGATGGTTTAGTATTGAGGATTCAGGATTGAGGATTGAGGTTTGAGTATTGAAGATTGAGGATTGATGGTTGAGGATTTAGGATTGAGGATTGAGGATTGAGGATTGAGGATTGAAGAATGAGGATTGAGGGTTGAGGATTGAGGATTGAGGATTGAGATTTGATTATCAATTTTTGTGGATTGAGTATTGTACGATGAGAATTCAGGATATTCTGTTGAGTATTGAGAAATGAGAATTGATGGTTGAGAATTGAGGATTGATGGTTGAGGGTTGTGTGTTAAATATTGAGGATTGAGGATTGAGGATTAAGGATTGAGGATTGAGGATTGATGATTGAGTATTGATGATTGAAGATTGAGGATTGAGTATTGAGTGTAGAGGGTTGAGGGTTGAGGACGAGGACTGACGGTTGACGATTGAGGTTTGAGGATTGACGGTTGAAGACTGAGGACTGAGGATTGAGGATAGAGGATGGAGCATTGAGGAATGAAGATTGAGGATTGGGGATTGAGGATTGAAGATTGAGGATTAACGATTGAGGATTGGGGATTGAGGATCTAGGAATGAAAATTGATTATTGAGGATTGAAGGTTGAGGATTGAGGATTGAGGATTGAGAATTGAGAATTGAGTATGAGGACTGAGGGTTGAGGATTGAGGTTTGAGGAATGAGGATTGACGATTGAGTATTGAGGATTGAAGATTGATAATTGAGGATTGACGATTGAGGATTGGGTATTGAGGATTGAGCATTGAGGATTGAGGATTGAAGATTGAGTACTGGGGATTGAGGATTCAAGATTGAGGATTAAGGATTGAGGATTGGGGATTGGGGATCTAGGATTGGAGATTGATTATCGAGGATTGAAGATTGAGGGTTGAGGATTGAGGATTGAGAATTGAGAATTGAGGATGAGGACTGAGGGTTGAGGATTGAGGTTTGAGGTACGAGGATTGAGGATTGAGAATTGAGGACTGAGGATTGACGATTGAGTATTGAAGATTGATGATTGATGACTGAGGATTGAGGGTTGAGGTATGATGATTGCGATTTGAGTATTGAAAATTGGGTATTGAGGATTGAATATTGAGGATTGAGGATTGAGGATTTAGGATTGAAGATTGAGTATTGAGGATTGAAGATTGAGAATTGAGGATTGACGATTGAGGATTGAGGATTGAGGTTTGAGGATTGAGGATGAGGGCTGAGGGTTGAGGATTGAGGTTTGAGGTCTGAGGATTGAGGATTGAGGATTGAGAATTGAGGATTGAGGATTGAGGATTGAGGATTGAAGATTGAGGATTGGGTATTGAGGATAGAAGAATGAGGATTGAGGATCGAGAATTGAGTATTGAGGATTGAATATTGAGTATTGAGGATTGAAGATTGAGGATTGAGGACTGAGGATTGAGGATTGAGTATTGAGGATTGAGGATTGAGGATTGAAGATTGTGTATTGAGGATTGAAGATTGAGGATTGTGGATTGAAGATTGAGTATTGAGGATTGGGTATTGAGGATTGAAGAATGAGGATTGAGGATTGAGGATTCAGGATTGACGATTGAATATTGAGTATTGAGGATTGAAGACTTACGATTGAGGATTGAGGATTGAGGATTGAGGATTGAGGATGATGGCTGAGGTTTGAGGTTTGAGGTTTTAGTATTGAATCCTGAGAATTCAGGATGCTCTATTGAGTATTGAGAATTGAGGATTGATGGTTTAGTATTGAGGATTCAGGATTGAGGATTGAGGATTGAGTATTGAAGATTGAGGATTGATGGTTGAGGATTTAGGATTGAGGATTGAGGATTGAGGATTGAGGATTGAGGATTGAAAATTGAGTATTGAGGATTGAAGGTTGAGGACTGAGGAATAAGGATTGAGGGTTGAGTATGAGGGCTGATGGTTGAGGATTGAGGTTTGAGGACTGAGGACTGAGGATTGAGGATTGAGAATTGAGGATTGAGGATTGAGGATTGAAGATTGAGGATTGGGTATTGAGGATTGAAGAATGAGGATTGAGGATTGCGGATTGAGGTTTGAGGTACGAGGATTGAGGATTGAGGATTGAGGACTGAGGATTGACGATTGAGGATTGAGGTTTGATGACTGACGATGAGGGCTGAGGGTTGAGGATTGAGGTTTGAGGTCTGAGGACTGAGGATTGAGGATTGAGAATTAAGGATTGAGGATTGAGGATTTAAGATTGAGGATTGGGTATTGAGGTTTGAAGAATGAGGATTGAGGATTGATGATTGAGGATTGGGGCCTGATGATTGAGTATAGAGAATTGAGGATTGAGGATTGAGGATTGAAGATTGAGGATTGGGTATTGAGGATTGAAGAATGAGGATTGAGGATTGAGGATTCATGATTGAGTATTGAAGATTGAGTATTGAGGATTGAAGACTGACGATTGAGGATTGAGGGTTGAGGACTGGCGATTGAGGAACTAGGATTGAAAATTGATTATTGAGGATTGAAGATTGAGGATTGAGGATTGAGGATTGAGAATTGAGAATTGAGGATAAGGACTGAGGGTTGAGGATTGAGGTTTGAGGAATGAGGATTGAGGATTGAGGATTGAGGATTGAAGATTGAGTATTGATGATTGAAGACTGAGGATTGAGGATCGAGGGTTGAGGATTGGGGACTGTGGATTGGATATTCAGGATTGAGGATTGAGGATTGAGGATTGAGGATTGAGGATTGAAGATTCAGTATTGAGGATCGAAGATTGAGAATTGAGGATTGAGGATTGAACATTGAGGACTGAGTGTTGAGGGTGGAGTGATGAGAATTGATGTTTGTGGATAGAGATTTGAAGATTGCAGATTGAGTATTGAGTATTGAAAACTGTGAATTGAGGATATTATACTGAGGATTGAGGATTGACAACTGATTGTTGAGGACTGAGGGCTGAAGATTGAGGATTCAGGGTTGAGGATTCAGAATTGAGGTTTGAGGTCTGAGGATTGAGGATTGAAGATTGAGTATTGAGGATTGAAGATTGAGGATTGAGGTTGAGGATTGAGGATTGAGGATGAGGGCTGAGGGTTGAGGATTGAGGTTTGAGGACTGAGGTCTGAGGATTGAGTATTGAGAATTGTGGATTGAGGATAGAGGATTGAAGATTGAGGATTGGGTATTGAGGATTGAAGAATGAGGATTGAGGATTTTGGATTCAGGATTGACAATTGAATATTGAGTATTGAGGATTGAAGACTGACGATTGAGGATTGAGGATTGAGGATTGAGGATGATGGCTGAGGTTTGAGGTTTGAGGTTTTAGTATTGAATCCTGAGAATTCAGGATGTTCTATTGAGTATTGAGAATTGAGGATTGATGGTTTAGTATTGAGGATTCAGGATTGAGGATTGAGGTTTGAGTATTGAAGATTGAGGATTGATGGTTGAGGATTTAGGATTGAGGATTGAGGATTGAGGATTGAAGAATGAGGATTGAGGGTTGAGGATTGAGGATTGAGGATTGAGATTTGATTATCAATTTTTGTGGATTGAGTATTGTACGATGAGAATTCAGGATATTCTGTTGAGTATTGAGAAATGAGAATTGATGGTTGAGAATTGAGGATTGATGGTTGAGGGTTGTGTGTTAAATATTGAGGATTGAGGATTGAGGATTAAGGATTGAGGATTGAGGATTGATGATTGAGTATTGATGATTGAAGATTGAGGATTGAGTATTGAGTGTAGAGGGTTGAGGGTTGAGGACGAGGACTGACGGTTGACGATTGAGGTTTGAGGATTGACGGTTGAAGACTGAGGACTGAGGATTGAGGATAGAGGATGGAGCATTGAGGAATGAAGATTGAGGATTGGGGATTGAGGATTGAAGATTGAGGATTAACGATTGAGGATTGGGGATTGAGGATCTAGGAATGAAAATTGATTATTGAGGATTGAAGGTTGAGGATTGAGGATTGAGGATTGAGAATTGAGAATTGAGTATGAGGACTGAGGGTTGAGGATTGAGGTTTGAGGAATGAGGATTGACGATTGAGTATTGAGGATTGACGATTGAGGATTGGGTATTGAGGATTGAGCATTGAGGATTGAGGATTGAAGATTGAGTACTGGGGATTGAGGATTCAAGATTGAGGATTAAGGATTGAGGATTGGGGATTGGGGATCTAGGATTGGAGATTGATTATCGAGGATTGAAGATTGAGGGTTGAGGATTGAGGATTGAGAATTGAGAATTGAGGATGAGGACTGAGGGTTGAGGATTGAGGTTTGAGGTACGAGGATTGAGGATTGAGAATTGAGGACTGAGGATTGACGATTGAGTATTGAAGATTGATGATTGATGACTGAGGATTGAGGGTTGAGGTATGATGATTGCGATTTGAGTATTGAAAATTGGGTATTGAGGATTGAATATTGAGGGTTGAGGATTGAGGATTTAGGATTGAAGATTGAGTATTGAGGATTGAAGATTGAGAATTGAGGATTGACGATTGAGGATTGAGGATTGAGGTTTGAGGATTGAGGATGAGGGCTGAGGGTTGAGGATTGAGGTTTGAGGTCTGAGGACTGAGGATTGAGGATTGAGAATTGACGGTTGAGGATTGAGGATTGAAGATTGAGGATTGGGTATTGAGGATTGAAGAACGAGGATTGAGGATTGAGGATTGAGGATTGGGGACTGAGGATTGAGGATTGAGGATTGAGGATTGAGGATTGAGGATTGATGATTCAGTATTGAGGATTGAAGATTGAGAGTTGAGGATTGAGTATTGAACATTGAGGACTGAGTGTTGAGGGTTGAGTGATGAGAATTGATGTTTGTGGATAGAGATTTGAAGATTGCAGATTGAGTATTGAGTATTGAAAACTATGAATTGAGGATATTCTATTGAGGATTGAGGATTGACAACTGATTGTTGAGGACTGAGGGCTGAAGATTGAGGATTCAGGATTGAGGATTCAGAATTGAGGTTTGAGGACTGAGGATTGAGGATTGAAGATTGAGTATTGAGGATTGAAGGTTGAGGATTGAGGTTGAGGATTGAGGATTGAGGATGAGGGCTGAGGGTTGAGGATAGAGGTTTGAGGACTGAGGTCTGAGGATTGAGTATAGAGAATTGAGGATTGAGGATTGAGGATTGAAGATTGAGGATTGGGTATTGTGGATTGAAGAATGAGGATTGAGGATTGAGGATTCAGGATTGAGGATTGAAGATTGAGGATTGAGGATTGAATATTGAGTATTGAGGATTGAAGGTTGAGGATTGAGGATTGAGGATTGAGGATTCAGGACTGAGGATTGAGGATTGAGGATTGTGCATTGAGGATTGAAGATTGAGGACTGGGAATTGAGGATTGAAGATTGAGGATTAAGGATTAAGGATTGGGGATTGGGGATCTAGGATTGGAGGTTGATTATTGAGGATTGAAGATTGAGGGTTGAGGATTGAGGGTTGAGAATTGAGAATTGAGGATGGGGACTGAGGGTTGAGGATTGAGGTTTGAGGAAAGAGGATTGAGGATTGAGGATTGAGGGCTGAGGTTTGACGATTGAGTATTGAAGATTGAGGATTGATGACTGAGGATTGAGGATTGAGGTTTGATGATTGCGGATTGAGGATTGAAGATTGAGTATTGAGGATTGAATATTGAGGATTGAGGATTGAGGGTTGAGGATTGAAGATTGAGAATTGAGGATTGAGGATTGAGTATTGAGGATTGAGGATTGAGGATTGAAGATTGAGTATTGAGGATTGAAGATTGAGGATTGTGGATTGAAGATTGAGTATTGAGGACTGAAGGTTGAGGATTGAGGATTGAGGATTGAGAATTGACGATGAGGGCTGACGGTTGAGGATTGAGGTTTGGGGACTGAGGACTGAGGATTGAGGATTGAGAATTGAGGATTGAGGATTGAGGATTGAGGATTGAAGATTGAGGATTGGGTATTGAGGATTGAGCATTGAGGATTGAGGATTGAAGATTGAGTACTGGGGATTGAGGATTCAAGATTGAGGATTAAGGATTGAGGATTGGGGATTGGGGATCTAGGATTGGAGATTGATTATCGAGGATTGAAGATTGAGGGTTGAGGGTTGAGGATTGAGAATAGAGAATTGAGGATGAGGACTGAGGGTTGAGGATTGAGGTTTGAGGTACGAGGATTGAGGGTTGAGGGTTGAGGACTGAGGAATGACGATTGAGTATTGAAGATTGAGAATTGATGACTGAGGATTGAGGTATGATGATTGCGGATTGAGTATTGAAAATTGGGTATTGAGGATTGAATATTGAGGATTGAGGATTGAGGATTGAGGATTGACGATTGAGTATTGAGGATTGAAGATTGAGGATTGAGGATTGACGATTGAGGATTGAGAATTGAGGTTTGATGATTGACGATGAGGGCTGAGGGTTGAGGATTGAGGTTTGAGGTCTGAGGACTGAGGATTGAGGATTGAGAATTGAGGATTGAGGATTGAGGATTGAAGATTGAGGATTGGGTATTGAGGATCGAAGGATGAGGATTGAGGATTGAGGATTGAGGATTGGGGACTGAGGATTGAGGATTGAGGATTGAGGATCGAGGATTGAAGATTGAGAATTGGGGACTGAGTGTTGAGGGTTGAGTGATGAGAAATGGTGTTTGTGGATAGAGATTTAAAGGTTTCAGATTGAGTATTGAGTATTGAAAACTGTGAATTGATGGTATTCTATTGAGGATTGAGAATTGACAACTGATTGTTGAGGACTGAGGTCTGAAGATTGAGGATTCAGGATTGAGGATTCAGGATTGAGTTTTGAGGACTGAGGATTGAGGATTGAATATTGAGGATTGAGGACTGAGGATTGAGGATTGAAGATTGAGGATTGGGTATTGCGGATTGAACATTGAGGATTGAGGATTGAGGATTGAGGATTGAGGATTGAGGACTGAAGATTGAATATTGATGATTGAAGATTGAGGATTGAGGATTGAGGGTTGTGGATTGAGGACGAGGACTGAGGGTTGAGTATTGATGTTTGAGGTCTGAGGATTGAGGATTGAGGATTGAGAATTGAGGATTGAGGATTGAGGATTGAAGATTGAGGATTGCGTATTGAGGATGGAAGAATGAGGATTGAGGACTGAGCATTGAGGATTGAGTATTGAGAATTGAAGATTGAGTATTGAGGATTGAAGATTGAGGATTGCGGACTGAGGATTGAGGATTGAGTATTGAGGATTGAGGAGTGAGGATTGAGGATTGAAGATTGAGGGTTGAGGATTGAGGATTGAAGATTGAGGATTGGGTATTGAGGATTGAAGAACGAGGATTGAGGATTGAGGATTGGGGACTGAGGATTGAGGATTGAGGATTGAGGATTGAGGATTGAGGATTGTAGATTCAGTATTCAGGATTGAAGATTGAGAGTTGAGGATTGAGTATTGAACATTGAGGACTGAGTGTTGAGGGTTGAGTGATGAGAATTGATGTTTGTGGGTAGAGATTTGAAGATTGCAGATTGAGTATTGAGTATTGAAAGCTGTGAATTGAGGATATTCTATTGAGGATTGAGGATTGACAACTGATTGTTGAGGACTGAGGGCTGAAGATTGAGGATTCAGGATTGAGGATTCAGAATTGAGGTTTGAGGACTGAGGATTGAAGATTGAAGATTGAGTATTGAGGATTGAAGATGGAGGATTGAGGTTGAGGATTGAGGATTGAGGATGAGGGCTGAGGGTTGAGGATAGAGGTTTGAGGACTGAGGTCTGAGGATTGAGTATAGAGAATTGAGGATTGAGGATTGAATGTTGAGTATTGAGGATTGAAGATTGAGGATTGAGGGTTGAGGATTGAAGATTGAGGATTGAGCATTGAGGATTGAAGATTGAGTATTGATGATTGAAGATTGAGGATTGAGGATTGAGGGTTGAGGACGAGGTCTGACGGTTGAGGATTGAGGTTTGAGGATTGAGGGTTGAGGACTGAGGACTGAGGATTGAGGATTGAGGATGGAGCATTGAGGATTGAAGATTAAGGACTGGGGATTGAGGATTGAAGATTGAGGATTAAGGATTGAGGATTGGGGATTGAGGATCTAGGATTGAAATTTGATTATTGAGGATTGAAGATAGAGGATTGAGGATTGAGGATTGAGAGTTGAGAATTGACGGTAAGGACTGAGGGTCGAGGATTGAGGTTTGAGGAATGAGGATTGAGGATTGAGGATTGAGGATTTAAGATTATGTATTGATGATTGAAGATTGAGGATTGAGGATTGAGGATTGAGTTTTGAAGGTTGAGGATTGATGACTGAGGATTGAGGATTGAGGATTGAGGATTGAGGATTGAAGAATGACGATTGAGGAGTGAGGATTGAGGATTGAGGATTGAAGATTGAGTATTGAGGATCGAAGATTGAGGATTGAGGATTGAGGATTGAGGACTGAGGATGGAGGATTGAAGAGAGAGTACTGAGTGTTGAGGATTGAGTGTTGAGAATTGATGTTTGAGGATTGAGATTTGATTATTGATTTTTGTGGATTGTGTACTGCACGATGAGAATTCAGGATATTCGATTGAGTATTGAGAATTGAGGATTGATGGTTGAGTATTGAGGATTGATGGTTGAGGGTTGTGTGTTGAATATTGAGGATTGAGGATTGAGGATTGAGGTTTGAGGATTGAGGATTGAGTATTGAGGATTGAGGATTGAGGATTGAAGATTGAGTATTGAGGATTGAAGATTGAGGATTGTGGATTGAAGATTGAGTATTGAGGATTGAAGGTTGAGGATTGAGGATTGAGGATTGAGAATTGACGATGAGGGCTGACGGTTGAGGATTGAGGTTTGGGGACTGAGGACTGAGGATTGAGGATTGAGAATTGAGGATTGAGGATTGAGGATTGAGGATTGAAGATTGAGGATTGGGTATTGAGGATTGAGCATTGAGGATTGAGGATTGAAGATTGAGTACTGGGGATTGAGGATTCAAGATTGAGGATTAAGGATTGAGGATTGGGGATTGGGGATCTAGGATTGGAGATTGATTATCGAGGATTGAAGATTGAGGGTTGAGGATTGAGGATTGAGAATAGAGAATTGAGGATGAGGACTGAGGGTTGAGGATTGAGGTTTGAGGTACGAGGATTGAGGATTGAGGATTGAGGACTGAGGAATGACGATTGAGTATTGAAGATTGAGAATTGATGACTGAGGATTGAGGTATGATGATTGCGGATTGAGTATTGAAAATTGGGTATTGAGGATGGAATATTGAGGATTGAGGATTGAGGATTGAGGATTGACGATTGAGTATTGAGGATTGAAGATTGAGTACTGATGATTGAAGATTCAGGATTGAGGATTGAGGTTTGATGATTGACGATGAGGGCTGAGGGTTGAGGATTGAGGTTTGAGGTCTGAGGACTGAGGATTGAGGATTGAGAATTGAGGATTGAGGACTGAGGTTTGAGGATTGAGGTTTGAGGAATGAGGGTTGAGGATTGGGGATTGAAGATTGAGGTTTTAGGATTGAGTATTGAAGGTTGAGGATTGATGACTCAGGATTGAGGATTGCGGATTGACGATTGAGGATTGAGGATTGAGGGTTGAAGGTTGAGTGTTGAGGATTGAAGGTTGAGGATTGACGATTGAGGATTGAGGATTGAGGATGATGGCTGAGGTTTGAGGTTTGAGGTTTGAGTATTGAATCCTGAGAATTCAGGATGTTCTGTTGAGTATTGAGAATTGAGGATTGATGCTTTAGTATTGAGGATTCAGGATTGAGGATTGAGGATTGAGTATTGAAGATTGAGGATTGATGATTGAGGATTTAGGATTGAGGTTTGAGGATTGAGGATTGATAATTGAAAATTGAGTATTGAGGATTGAAGGTTGAGGACTGAGGAATAAGTGTTGAGGATTGAGAATGAGGGCTGAGGGTTGAGGATTGAGGATTGAGGATTGAATATTGAGGATTGGGGACTGTGTGTTGAGGGTTGAGTGATGAGAATTAATGTTTGTGGATAGAGATTTCAAGATTGCAGATTGAGTATCGAGTATTGAAAACTGTGAATTGAGGATATTCTATTGAGGGTTGAGGATTGACAATTGATTGTCGAGGACTGAGGGCTGAAGATTGAGGATTCAGGATTGAGGATTCAGAATTGAGGTTTGAGGACTTAGGATTGAGGATTGAATATTGAGTATTGAGGATTGAAGATTGAGGATTGAGGATTGAGGATGGAGGATTGAAGAGAGAGGACTGAGTGTTGAGGATTGAGTGTTGAGAATTGATGTTTGAGGGTTGAGATTTGATTATTGATTTTTGTGGATTGAGTATTGAACGATGAGTATTCAGGGTATTCTATTGAGTATTGAGAATTGAGGATTGATGGTTGAGTATTGAGGATTGACGGTTGAGGGTTGTGTGTTGAATATTGAGGATTGAGGATTGAGGATTGAGGATTGAGGATTGAGGATTGAGGATTGAAGATTGAGTGTTGAGGATTGAAGGTTGAGTATTGAGGATTGAGAATTGAGGATTGAGGATTGAAGATTGAGGATTGGGGATTGAGGATTGACGATTGAGGATTGAGTATCGACGATTGAGAATTGAGGATTGATGATTGAAGATTGAGTATTGGGGATTGAAGATTGAGGGTTGAGGATTGAGGATTGAGGACTGAAGACTGAGGATTGAGGATTGAGGATTGAGCATTGAGGATTGAAGATTGAGGACTGGGGATTGAGGATTGAAGATTGAGGATTAAGGATTGAGGATTGGGGACTGGGGATCTAGGATTGGAGATTGATTATTGAGGATTGAAGATTGAGGGTTGAGGATTGAGGGTTGAGAATTGAGAATTGAGGATGGGGACCGAGGGTTGAGGATTGAGGTTTGAGATACGCGGATTGAGGATTGAGGATTGTGGACTGAGGATTGACGATTGAGTATTGAAGATTGAGGATTGATGACTGAGGATTCAGGATTGAGGATTGATGATTGCGGATTGAGTATTGAAAATTCAGTATTGAGGATTGAATATTGAGGTTTGATAATTGAGGATTGAGGATTGAAGGTTGAGTATTGTGGACTGAAGTTTGAGGATTGAGGATTGACGATTGAGGATTGAGGATTGAGGTTTGAGGATTGACGATGAGGGCTGAGGGTTGAGGATTGAGGTTTGAGGTCTGAGGACTGAGGAGTGAGGGTTGAGAATTGAGGATTGAGGATTTAGGATTGAAGATTGAGGATTGAAAATTGAGGATTGAAGAATGAGGATTGAGGATTGAGGATTGAGGATTGGGGACTGAGGATTGGATATTCAGGATTGAGGATTGAGGATTAAGGATTGAGGATTGAGGATTGAAGATTCAGTATTGAGGATCGAAGGATGAGGATTGAGGATTGAGGATTGAGGATTGGGGACTGAGGATTGAGGATTGAGGTTTGAGGATCGAGGATTGAAGATTGAGGATTGGGGACTGTGTGTTGAGGGTTGAGTGATGAGAATTGGTGTTTGTGGATAGAGATTTAAAGATTTCAGATTGAGTATTGAGTATTGAAAACTGTGAATTGATGGTATTCTATTGAGGATTGAGAATTGACAACTGATTGTTGAGGACTGAGGTCTGAAGATTGAGGGTTCAGGATTGAGGATTCAGGATTGAGGTTTGAGGACTGAGGATTGAGGACTGAATATTGAGGATTGAGGACTAAGGGTTGAGGATTGAAGATTGAGGATTGGGTATTGCGGATTGAACATTGAGGATTGAGGATTGAGGATTGAGGATTGAGGATTGAGGACTGAAGATTGAATATTGATGATTGAAGATTGAGGATTGAGGATTGAGGGTTGTGGATTGAGGACGAGGACTGAGGGTTGAGTATTGATGTTTGAGGTCTGAGGATTGAGGATTGAGGATTGAGAATTGAGGATTGAGGATTGAGGATTGAGGATTGAAGATTGAGGATTGGGTATTGAGGATTGAAGAATGAGGATTGAGGATTGAGGATTGAGTATTGAGGATTGAAGATTGAGTATTGAGGATTGAAGATTGAGGATTGCGGACTGAGGATTGAGGATTGAGTATTGAGGATTGAGGATTGAGGATTGAGGATTGAAGATTGAGTATTGAGGATTGAAGATTGAGGATTGTGGATTGAAGATTGAGTATTGAGGATTGAAGGTTGAGGATTGAGGATTGAGGATTGAGAACTGACGATGAGGGCTGACGGTTGAGGATTGAGGTTTGGGGACTGAGGACTGAGGATTGAGGATTGAGAATTGAGGATTGAGGATTGAGGATTGAGGATTGAGGATTGAAGATTGAGGATTGGGTATTGAGGATTGAGCATTGAGGATTGAGGATTGAGGATCGAGGATTGGGGATTGAGGATTGAAGATTGAATATTGATGGTTGAAGATTGAGGATTGTGGACTGAGGATTGACGATTGAGTATTGAAGATTGAGGATTGATGACTGAGGATTCAGGATTGAGGATTGATGATTGCGGATTGAGTATTGAAAATTGAGTATTGAGGATTGAATATTGAGGTTTGATAATTGAGGATTGAGGATTGAAGGTTGAGTATTGTGGACTGAAGTTTGAGGATTGAGGATTGACGATTGAGGATTGAGGATTGAGGTTTGAGGATTGACGATGAGGGCTGAGGGTTGAGGATTGAGGTTTGAGGTCTGAGGACTGAGGAGTGAGGGTTGAGAATTCAGGATTGAGGATTTAGGATTGAAGATTGAGGATTGGCTATTGAGGATTGAAGAATGAGGATTGAGGATTGAGGATTGAGGATTGGGGACTGTGGATTGGATATTCAGGATTGAGGATTGAGGATTAAGGATTGAGGATTGAGGATTGAAGATTCAGTATTGAGGATCGAAGATTGAGAATTGAGGATTGAGGATTGAACATTGAGGACTGAGTGTTGAGGGTTGAGTGATGAGAATTGATGTTTGTGGATAGAAATTTGAAGATTGCTGATTGAGTATTGAGTATTGAAAACTGTGAATTGAGGATATTATACTGAGGATTGAGGACTGACAACTGATTGTTGAGGACTGAGGGCTGAAGATTGAGGATTCAGTGTTGAGGATTCAGAATTGAGGTTTGAGGACTGAGGATTGAGGTTTGAAGATTGAGTATTGAGGATTGAAGATTGAGGATTTAGGTTGAGGATTGAGGATTGAGGATGAGGGCTGAGGGTTGAGGATTGAGGTTTGAGGACTGAGGTCTGAGGATTGTGTATTGAGAATTGAGGATAGAGGACAGAGGATTGAAGATTGAGGATTGGGAATTGAGGATTGAAGAATGAGGATTGAGGATTGAGGATCCAGGATTGAGGATTGAATATTGAGTATTGAGGATTGAAGACTGACGATTGAGGATTGAGGATTGAGGATTGAGGATTGAGAATTGAGGATTGATGATTGAGTATTGATGATTGAAGATTGAGGATTGAGGATTGAGGATTGAGGATTGAGGATTGAAGATTGAGGATTGGGGACTGAGTGTTGAGGGTTGTGTCATGAGAATTGATGTTTGTGGATAGATATTTGAAGATTGCAGATTGAGCATTGAGTATCCAAAACTGTGAATTGATGATATTCTACTGAGGATTGAGAATTGACAACTGATTGTTCAGGACTGAGGGCTGAAGATTGAGGATTCAGGATTGAGAATTCAGAATTGAGGATTGAGGACTGAGGACTGAGGATTGAAGATTGAGTATTGAGGATTGAAGATTGAGGATTAAGGATTGAGGATTGGGTATTGAGGATCTAGGATTGAAAATTGATTATTGAGTATTGAAGATTGAGGATTGATGACTGAGGATTCAGGATTGAGCATTGATGATTGCGGATTGAGTATTGAAAATTGAGTATTGAGGATTGAATATTGAGGATTGAGGATTGAGGATTGAGGATTGAAGGTTGAGTATTGTGGATTGAAGATTGAGGATTGAGGATTGACGATTGAGTATTGAGGATTTAGGTTTGAGGATTGACAATGAGGGCTGAGGGTTGCGGATTGAGGTTTGAGGTCTGAGGACTGAGGATTTAGGATTGAGAATTGATGATTGAGGATTGAGGATTGAAGATTGAGGATTGGGTACTGAGGATTGAAGAATGGGGATTGAGGATTGAGGATTGAGGATTGGGGACTGTGGATTGGATATTCAGGATTGAGGACTGAAGATTGAGGATTGAATATTCAGTATTGAGGATCGAGGATTGAGAATTGAGGATTGAGGATTGAACAGTTAGGACTGAGTGTTGAGGGTTGAGTGATGAGGATTGATGTTTGTGGATAGAGATTTGAAGATTGCAGATTGAGTATTGAGTATTGAAAACTGTGAATTGAGGATATTATTCTGAGGATTGAGGAATGACAACTGATTGTTGAGGACTGAGGGCTGAAGATTGAGGATTCAGGGTTGAGGATTCAGAATTGAGGTTTGAGGACTGAGGAGTGAGGATTGAAGATTGAGTATTGAGGATTGAAGATTGAGGATTGAGGTATAAGTATTGAGGATTGAGGATTGAGGATTGAGGATTGAGGGTTGAAGTTTGAGTGTTGAGGATTGAGGGTTGAACATTGAGGATTGAGTATTGAGGATTGAGGATGAGGGCTGAGGTTTGAGGTATGAGGTTTGAGTATTGAATCCTGAGAGTTCAGGATATTCTATTGAGTATTGAGAATTGAGTATTGATGGTTGAGTAGTGAGGACTGAGGATTGAGGATTGAATATTGAGGTTTGACGATTGAGGATTGAGGATTGAAGGTTGAGTATTGTGGACTGAAGATTGAGGATTGAGGATTGACGATTGAGGATTGAGGATTGAGGTTTGAGGATTGACGATGAGGGCTGAGGGTTGAGGATTGAGGTTTGAGGTCTGAGGACTGAGGAGTGAGGATTGAGAATTGAGGATTGAGGATTTAGGACTGAAGATTGAGGATTGGGTATTGAGGATTGAAGAATGAGGATTGAGGATTGAGGATTGAGGATTGGGGACTGAGGATTGGATATTCAGGATTGAGGATTGAGGATTAAGGATTGAGGATTGAGGATTGAAGATTCAGTATTGAGGATCGAAGATTGAGAATTGAGGATTGAGGATTGAACATTGAGGACTGAGTGTTGAGGGTTGAGTGATGAGAATTGATGTTTGTGGATAGAAATTTGAAGATTGCTGATTGAGTATTGAGTATTGAAAACTGTGAATTGAGGATATTATACTGAGGATTGAGGACTGACAACTGATTGTTGAGGACTGAGGGCTGAAGATTGAGGATTCAGGGTTGAGGATTCAGAATTGAGGTTTGAGGACTGAGGATTGAGGATTGAAGATTGAGTATTGAGGATTGAAGATTGAGGATTTAGGTTGAGGATTGAGGATTGAGGATGAGGGCTGAGGGTTGAGGATTGAGGTTTGAGGACTGAGGTCTGAGGATTGAGTATTGAGAATTGAGGATAGAGGATAGAGGATTGAAGATTGAGGATTGGGTATTGAGGATTGAAGAATGAGGATTGAGGATTGAGGATCCAGGATTGAGGATTGAATATTGAGTATTGAGGATTGAAGACTGACGATTGAGGATTGAGGATTGAGGATTGAGGATTGAGAATTGAGGATTGATGATTGAGTATTGATGATTGAAGATTGAGGATTGAGGATTGAGGATTGAGGATTGAGGATTGACGATTGAGGATTGGGGACTGAGCGTTGAGGGTTGTGTGATGAGAATTGATGTTTGTGGATAGATATTTGAAGATTGCAGATTGAGCATTGAGTATCCAAAACTGTGAATTGATGATATTCTACTGAGGATTGAGAATTGACAACTGATTGTTCAGGACTGAGGGCTGAAGATTGAGGATTCAGGATTGAGAATTCAGAATTGAGGATTGAGGACTGAGGACTGAGGATTGAAGATTGAGTATTGAGGATTGAAGATTGAGGATTAAGGATTGAGGATTGGGTATTGAGGATCTAGGATTGAAAATTGATTATTGTGTATTGAAGATTGAGGATTGATGACTGAGGATTCAGGATTGAGCATTGATGATTGCGGATTGAGTATTGAAAATTGAGTATTGAGGATTGAATATTGAGGATTGAGGATTGAGGATTGAGGATTGAAGGTTGAGTATTGTGGATTGAAGATTGAGGATTGAGGAATGACGATTGAGTATTGAGGATTTAGGTTTGAGGATTGACAATGAGGGCTGAGGGTTGCGGATTGAGGTTTGAGGTCTGAGGACTGAGGATTTAGGATTGAGAATTGAGGATTGAGGAATGAGAGTTGAAGATTGAGGATTGGGTATTGAGGATTGAAGAATGGGGATTGAGGATTGAGGATTGAGGATTGGGGACTGTGGATTGGATATTCAGGATTGAGGATTGAGGATTGAGGATTGAAGATTCAGTATTGAGGATCGAGGATTGAGAATTGAGGATTGAGGATTGAACATTGAGGACTGAGTGTTGAGGGTTGAGTGATGAGGATTGATGTTTGTGGATAGAGATTTGAAGATTGCAGATTGAGTAGTGAGTATTGAAAACTGTGAATTGAGGATATTATACCGAGGATTGAGGATTGACAACTGATTGTTGAGGACTGAGGGCTGAAGGTTGAGGATTCAGGGTTGAGGATTCAGAATTGAGGTTTGAGGACTGAGGAGTGAGGATTGAAGATTGAGTATTGAGGATTGAAGATTGAGGATTGAGGTATAAGGATTGAGGATTGAGGATTGAGGATTGAGGATTGAGGGTTGAAGTTTGAGTGTTGAGGATTGAGGGTTGAAGATTGAGGATTGAGTATTGAGGATTGAGGATGAGGGCTGAAGTTTGAGGTATGAGGTTTGAGTATTGAATCCTGAGAGTTCAGGATATTCTATTGAGTATTGAGAATTGAGTATTGATGGTTGAGTAGTGAGGACAGAGGATTGAGGATTGAAGATTGTGTATTGATGATTGAAGATTGAGGATTGAGGATTGAGTGTTGAGGGTTGACGACGAGGACAGACTGTTGAGGATTGATGTTTGAGGATTGAGGGTTGAGGACTGACGACTGAGGATAGAGGATTGAGGATGGAGCATTGAGGATTGAAGATTGAGGACTGGGGATTGAGGATTGAAGATTGAGGAATAAGGGTTGAGGATTGGGGACTGAGGATCTAGGATTGAATATTGATTATTGAGGATTGAAGATTTAGGCTTGAGGATTGAGGATTGAGAATTGAGAATTGAGGATTGAGGATTGAAGATTGAGTATTGAGGACTGAAGATTGAGGATTGATGACTGACGATTGAGAATTGAGGATTGATGATTGCGGATTGAGGAGTGAAGATTGAGTGTTGAGGATTGAATATTGAGGATTGAGAATTGACAACTGATTGTTGAGCACTTAGGTCTGAAGATTGAGGATTCAGGATTGAGGATTCAGGATTGAGGTTTGAGGACTGAGGATTGAGGATTGGGTATTGCGGATTGAACATTGAGGATTGAGGATTGAGGATTGAGGACTGAGGATTGAGGACTGAAGATTGAATATTGAATATTGATGATTGAAGATTGAGGATTGAGGATTGAGGGCTGTGGATTGAGGACGAGGACTGATGGTGGAGTATTGATGTTTGAGGTCTGAGGTTTGAGGATTGAGGATTGAGAATTGAGGATTGAGGATTGAGGATTCAAGATTGAGGATTGGGTATTGAGGATTGAAGAATGAGGATTGAGTATTGTGGATTGAGGATTGAGGATTGAATATTGAGTATTGAGGATTGAAGATTGAGGATTGAGGATTGATGATTGAGGATTGAGGATTGAGGATTGAGGATTGAGGATTGAGGATTGAAGATTGAGTATTGAGGATTGAAGATTGAGGATTGTGGATTGAGGATTGAGGATTGAGGATTGAAGATTGAGGATTGGGGATTGAGGATTGACGATTGAGGATTGAGTATTGAGGATTAAGAATTGCGGATTGAGGATTGAGGATTGTAGATTCAGTATTGAGGATTGAAGATTGAGGATTGAGGATTGACTATGAGGGCTGAGGGTTGAGGATTGAGGTTTGAGGACTGAGGACTGAGGATTGAGGATTCAGAATTGAGGATTCAGGATTAAGGATTGAAGATTGAGGATTGGGTATTGAGGATTGAAGAATGAGGATTGAGGATTGAGGATTGAGGATTGAGGATTGAAGATTGAGGATTGAGGATTGAGGATGGAGGATTGAAGATTGAGTATTGAGGATTGAGGATTGAGGATTGAGGATTGAGGACTGAGTATTGAAGATTGAGGATTGGGTATTGCGGATTGAACATTGAGGATTGGGTATTGAGGATTGAAGATTGAGGATTGAGGATTGAGGATTGAGGATTGAATATTGAGTATTGAGGATTGAAGATTGAGGATTGATGACTGAGGATTCAGGATTGAGGATTGATGATTGCGGATTGAGTATTGAAAATTGAGTATTGAGGATTGAATATTGAGGTTTGAGGATTGAGGATTGAGGATTGAAGGTTGAGTATTGTGGACTGAAGATTGAGGATTGAGGATTGACGATTGAGGATTGAGGATTGAGGTTTGAGGATTGACGATGAGGGCTGAGGGTTGAGGATTGAGGTTTGAGGACTCAGGACTGAGGAGTGAGGATTGAGAATTGAGGATTGAGGATTTAGGATTGAAGATTGAGGATTGGGTATTGAGGATTGAAGAATGAGGATTGAGGATTGAGGATTGAAGATTGAGGATTGGGTATTGAGGATTGAAGAATAAGGATTGAGGATTGAGGATTGAGTATTGAGAATTGAAGATTGAGTATTGTGGATTGAAGATTGAGGATTGCGGACTGAGGATTGAGGATTGAGTATTGAGGATTGAGGATTGAGGATTGAGGATTGAAGATTGAGTATTGAGGATTGAAGATTGAGGATTGTGGATTGAAGATTGAGTATTGAGGATTGAAGGTTGAGGACTGAGGATTGAGGATTGAGGATTGAGTATTGAAGGTTGAGGATTGATGACTGAGGATTGACGATTGAGGATTGAGGATTGAGGATTGAAGATTGAGTGTCGAGGATTGAGGGTTGAGGATTGAGGATTGAGTATTGAGGAATGAGGATGAGGGCTGAGGTTTGAGGTTTGAGGTTTGAGTATTGAATCCTGAAAATTCAGGATATTCTATTGAGTATTGAGAACTGAGGATTGATGGTTGAGTATTGAGGATTGATGGTTGAGGGTTGTGTGTTGAATATTGAGGATTGAGGATTGAGGATTGAGGATTGAGTATTGGGTATTGAGGATTGAAGAATGAGGATTGAGGATTGAGGATTGAGTATTGAGGATTGAGAATTGAGTATTGAGGATTGAAGATTGAGGATTGCGGACTGAGGCTTGAGGATTGAGTATTGACGATTGAGGATTGAGGATTGAAGATTGAGTATTGAGGATTGAAGATTGAGGATTGTGGATTGAAGATTGAGTGTTGAGGATTGAAGGCTGAGGATTGAGGATTGAGGATTGAGAATTGACGATGAGGGCTGACCGTTGAGGATTGAGGTTTGGGGACTGAGGACTGAGGATTGAGGATTGAGGATTGAGGACTGAAGATTGAATATTGATGATTGAAGATTGAGGATTGAGGATTGAGGGTTGTGGATTGAGGACGAGGACTGAGGGTTGAGTATTGATGTTTGAGGTCTGAGGATTGAGGATTGAGGATCGAGAATTGAGGATTGAGGATTGAGGATTGAAGATTGAAGATTGGGTATTGAGGATTGAAGAATGAGGGTTGAGGATTGAGGATTGAGTATTGAGGATTGAGGATTGAGTATTGAGGATTGAAGATTGAGGATTGCGGACTGAGGATTGAGGATTGAGTATTGAGGATTGAGGATTGAGGATTGAAGATTGAGTATTGAGGGTTGAAGATTGAGGATTGTGGATTGAAGGTTGAGTTTTGAGGATTGAAGGTTGAGGATTGAGGATTGAGGATTGAGAATTGACGATGAGGGCTGAGGGTTGAGGATTGCGGTTTGAGGACTGAGGACTGAGGATTGAGGATTGAGAATTGAGGATTGAGGATTGAGAATTGAGGATGAGGACTGAGGTTTGAGGATTGAGGTGTGAGGAATGAGGATTGAGGATTGAGGATTGAGGATTCAGGATTGAGGGTTGACGCTTGAGGATTGAGGGTTGAGGATGGAGGATTGAAGATAGAGGACTGAGTGTTGAGGATTGAGTGTTGAGAGTTGATGTTTGAGGTTTGAGCTTAGGTTATTGAATAGTGTGGATTGAGTATTGAACCACGAGAATTCAGGATACCCTATTGAGTATTGATAATTGAGGATTGATTGTTGAGTATAGAAGATTGGTGGTTGAGGGTTGTGTGTTGAATATTGAGGATTGAGGATTGAGGATTGAGGATTGAAGATTGAGGATTGAATATCAAGAATTGATGATTGAAGATTGAGGATTGAGGATGAAGTGTTGAGGATTGAGGACGAGGACTGACGGTTGAGGATAGAGGTTTGAGGATTGAGGATTGAGGATTGAGGACTGAGGATTGAGGATTGAGGATTAAGCATTGAGGATTGAAGATTGAGGACTGGGGATTGAGGATTGAAGATTGACGATTGAGGATTGTGGATTGAGGATTTAGGATTGAACATTGAGGACTGAGTGTTGAGGGTTGAGCGATGAGAATTGATGTTTGTGGATAGAGGTTTGAAGATTGCAGATTGAGTATTGAGTATTGAAAACTGTGAATTGAGGATATTCTATTGAGGATTCAGGGTTGACAACTGATTGCTGAGGACTGAGGGCTGAAGATTGAGGATTGAGGATTGAAGATTGAGTATTGAGGATTGAAGATGGAGGATTGAGGATTGACGATTGAGGATTGAGGATTGAGGTTTGAGTATTGACGATGAGGACTGAGGGTTGAGGGTTGAGGATTGAGGTTTGAGGTCTGAGGACTGAGGAGAGAGGATTGAGAATTGAGGATTGAGGATTGAGGATTAAAGATTGAGGATTGGGTATTGAGGATTGAAGAATGAGGATTGAGGATTGAAGATTGAGGATTGAGGATTGAGGATTGAGGATTGAGGATTGAAGATTGAGGATTGGGTATTGCGTATTGAACATTGAGGATTGAAGATTGATGATTGTGGATTGAGGATTGAGGACTGAAGATTGAATATTGATGATTGAAGATTGAGGATTGAGGATTGAGGGTTGTGGATTGAGGACGAGGACTGAGGGTTGCGTATTGATGTTTGAGGTCTGAGGATTGAGGGTTGAAGATTGAGAATTGAGGATTGAGGATTGAGGATTGAAGATTGAGGATTGGGTATTGAGGATTGAAGGATGAGGATTGAAGATTGAGGATTGAAGAATGAGGATTGAGGATTGAGGATTGAGATTTGAGGATTGAAGATTGAGTATTGAGGATTGAGGGTTGAGGATTGAGGATTGAGGATTGAGGATTGAGGATTGAGGACTGAGGATTGGGGATTGATGATGGAGCATTGAGGATTGAAGATTAAGGACTGGGGATTGAGGATTGAAGATTGAGGATTGATGATTGAGGATTGAGGATTGAGGATTGAGAATCGAGGATTGAGGATTGAGGATTGAAGGTTGAATATTGATGATTGAAGACTGAGGATTGGGGATTGAGGGTTGTGGATTGAGGACGAGGACTGAGGGTTGAGTATTGATGTTTGAGGTTTGAGGATTGAGGATTGAGGATTGAGAATTGAGGATTGAAGATTGAGTATTGAGGTAGAAGATTGAGGATTGAGGACTGAGGATTGAGGATTGAGTACTGAGGATTGAGGATTGAGGATTGAAGATTGAGTATTGAGGATTGAAGATTGAGGATTGTGGATTGAAGATTGAGTATTGAGGATTGAAGATTGAGGATTGAGGATTGAGGATTGAGAATTGACGATGAGGGCTGCGGGTTGAGGGTTGAGGTTTGAGGACTGAGGACTGAGGATTGAGGATTGAGGATTGAGTATTGCGGATTGAGGATTGAGGATTGAAGATTGAGGATTGGGTATTGAGGATTGAAGAATGAGGACTAAGGATTTAGGATTGAGGATCGAGGATTGAAGATTGAGTATTGAGGATTGAATATTGAGGATTGAGGATTGAGGATTGAGAATTGAGGATTGAGTATTCAGGATTGAGGATTGAGGATTGAAGATTGAGGATTGAGGATTGATGATTAAAGATTGAGTGTTGAGGATTGAAGACTGAGCATTGATGATTGAGGATTGAGGATTGAGGATTGAGGATTGAGGATTGAGTATTGAAGGTTGAGGATTGAAGATTGAGGATTGAGGATTGAGGATTGAGGATTGTGGGTTGAGGATGAGGGCTGAGGGTTGAGTATTGAGGTTTGAGGACTGAGGACTGAGGATTGAGGATTGAGAATTGAGGACTGAGGATAGAATGTTGAAGATTGAGGATTGTGGATTGAGGATTGAAGGTTGAGAATTGTGAATTGAAGGTTGAGTATTGAGGATTGAAGATTGAGGATTGAGGATTGAGGATTGAGAGTTGACGATGAGGGCTGAGGGTTGAGGATTGAGGTTTGAGGACTGAGGACTGAGGATTGAGGATTGAGAATTGAGGATTGAGGATTGAGGATTGAGGATTGAAGATTGAGGATTGGGTATTGAGGATTGAACATTGAGGATTGAGGATTGAGGATCGAGGATTGAGGATTGAGGATTGAAGGTTGAATATTGATGATTGAAGGTTGAGGATTGAGGATTGCGTGTTGTGGATTTAGGACGAGGACTGAGGGTTGAGTATTGATGTTTGAGGTCTGAGGATTGAGGGTTGAGGATTGAGAATTGAGGATTGAGGATTGAGTGTTGAAGATTGAGGATTGGGTATTGAGGATTGAAGAATGAGGATAGAGGATTGAGGATTGAGGATTGAGGATTGAAGATTGAGGATTGAGGATTGAGGATTGACGATTGAGGATTGAGGATTGAGGATTGAGTGTTGAGGATTGAGGACAGGGACTGACGGTTGAGGATTGAGGTTTGAGGGTTGAGGTTTGAGGCTTGAGGACTGAGGACTGAGGATTGAGGATTGAGAATTGAGGATTGAGGATTAAGGATTGAGGATTGACGATTGAGTATTTGGAATTGAGGATTGAACATTGAGGATTGAGGATTGAGGATCCAGGATTGAGGGTTGAGGATTGAAGATTGAATATTGATGATTGAAGATTGAGGATTGAAGATTGAGTGTTGTGGATTGAGGACGAGGACTGAGGGTTGAGTATTGATGTTTGAGGTCTGAAGATTGAGGATTGAGGATTGAGAACTGAGGATTGAGGATTGAGGATTGAAGAGTGAGGATTGGGTATTGAGGATTGAAGAATGAGGACTGAGGATTTAGGATTGAGGATTGAGGATTGACGATTCAGTATTGAGGATTGAAGATTGAGGATTGAGAATTGAGTATTGAGGATTGAGGATTGAGGATTGAGGATTGGGGATTGAGGATTGAAGTTTGAGGATTGAGGATTGATGATTAAACATTGAGTATCGAGGGTTGAAGATTGAGGATTGATGATTGAGGATTGAGGATTGAGGATTGAGGATCGAGGATTGAGGATTGAGGATTGAAGATTGAATATTGATGATTGAAGATTGAGGATTGGGGATTGAGGGTTGTGGATTGAGGACGAGGACTGAGGGTTGAGTATTGATGTTTGAGGTTTGAGGATTGAGGATTGAGGATTGAGAATTGAGGATTGAAGATTGAGTATTGAGTATTGAAGGTTGAGGATTGAGGTTTGAGGATTGAAGATTGAGGACTTAGTGTTGAGGGTTGAGTGATGGGAATTGATGTTTGTGGATTGAGATTTGAAGATTTCAGATTGAGTATTGGGTATTGAAAACTGTGAATTGATGATATTCTATTGAGGATTGAGAATTGACAACTGATTGTTGAGGGCTGATGTATGAAGGTTGAGGATTCAGGATTGAGGATTCAGGATTGAGGACGAGGACTGAGGGTTGAGTATTGATGTTTGAGGTCTAAGGATTGAGGATTGAGGATTGAGAATTGGGGATTGAGGATTGAGGATTGAAGATTGAGGATTGGGTATTGAGGATTGAAGAATGAGGATTGAGGATTGAGGATTGAGGATTGAGGATTGAAGATTGAGTATTGAGGTAGAAGATTGAGGATTGAGGACTGAGGATTGAGGATTGAGTATTGAGGATTGAGGATTGAGGATTGAAGATTGAGTATTGAGGATTGAAGATTGAGGATTGTGGATTGAAGATTGAGTATTGAGGATTAAAGATTGAGGATTGAGGATTCAGGATTGAGAATTGACGATGAGGGCTGCGGGTTGAGGGTTGAGGTTTGAGGCCTGAGGACTAAGGATTGAGGATTGAGAATTGAGGATTGAGGATTGAGGATTGAGGATTGAAGATTGAGGATTGGGTATTGAGGATTGAACATTGAGGATTGAGGATTGAGGATCGAGGACTGAGGGTTGAGGATTGAAGATTGAATATTGATGATTGAAGATTGAGGATTGAGGACTGAGGGTTGTGGATTGAGGACGAGGACTGAGGGTTGATTATTGATGTAGGAGGTCAGAAGATTGAGGATTGAGGATTGAGAATTGAGGATTGAGGATTGAGGATTGAAGATTGAGGATTGGGTATTGAGCATTGAAGAATGAGGACTGAGGATTTAGGATTGAGGATCGAGGATTGAAGATTGAGTATTGAGGATTGAATATTGAGGATTGAGGATTGAGGATTGAGAATTGAGGATTGAGGATTGAGGATTCAGGATTGAGGATTGAGGATTGAAGATTGAGGATTGAGGATTGATGATTAAAGATTGAGTGTTGAGGATTGAAGACTGAGCATTGATGATTGAGGATTGAGGATTGAGGATTGAGGATTGAGGATTGAGTATTGAAGGTTGAGGATTGAAGATTGAGGATTGAGGATTGAGGATTGAGGATTGTGGGTTGAGGATGAGGGCTGAGGGTTGAGTATTGAGGTTTGAGGACTGAGGACTGAGGATTGAGGATTGAGAGTTGAGGATTGAGGATAGAGTGTTGAAGATTGAGGATTGGGTATTGAGGATTGAGGATTGAGGATTGAAGGTTGAGGATTGTGAATTGAAGATTGAAGATTGAATATTGATGATTGAAGATTGAGGATTGGGGATTGAGGGTTGTGGATTGAGGACGAGGACTGAGGGTTGAGTATTGATGTTTGAGGTTTGAGGATTGAGGATTGAGGATTGAGAATTGAGGATTGAAGATTGAGTATTGAGTATTGAAGGTTGAGGATTGAGGTTTGAGGATTGAAGATTGAGGACTTAGTGTTGAGGGTTGAGTGATGGGAATTGATGTTTGTGGATTGAGATTTGAAGATTTCAGATTGAGTATTGGGTATTGAAAACTGTGAATTGATGATATTCTATTGAGGATTGAGAATTGACAACTGATTGTTGAGGACTGATGTATGAAGGTTGAGGATTCAGGATTGAGGATTCAGGATTGAGGACGAGGACTGAGGGTTGAGTATTGATGTTTGAGGTCTAAGGATTCAGGATTGAGGATTGAGAATTGAGGATTGAGGATTGAGGATTGAGGATTGTGGGTTGAGGATGAGGGCTGAGGGTTGAGTATTGAGGTTTGAGGACTGAAGACTGAGGATTGAGGATTGAGAACTGAGGATTGAGGATAGAGTGTTGAAGATTGATGATTGGGTATTGAGGATTGAGGATTGAGGATTGAAGGTTGAGGGTTGTGAATTGAAGATTGAGTATTGAGGATTGAAGATTGAGGATTGAGGATTGAGGATTGAGAGTTGACGATGAGGGCTGAGGGTTGAGGATTGAGGTTTGAGGACTGAGGACCGAGGATTGAGAATTTAGGATTGAGGATTGAGGATTGAGGATTGAAGATTGAGGATTGGGTATTGAGGATTGAACATTGAGGATTGGGGATTGAGTATCGAGGATTGAGGATTGAGGATTGAAGATTGAATATTGATGATTGTAGATTGAGGATTGAGGATTGATGATTGAGGATTGAGGACTGGGGATTGAGGATTGAGTATTGAGGATTGGGGATTGAGGATTGACGATTGAGTATTGAGGATTGAAGATTGAGGATTGTGGATTGAAGATTGAGTATTGAGGATTGAAGATTGAGGATTGAGAATTGAGGATTGAGAATTGACGATGAGGGCTGAGGGTTGAGGATTGAGGTTTGAGGACTGAGGACTGAGGATTGAGGATTGAGAATTGAGGATTGAGGATTGAGGATTGAGGATTGAAGATTGAGGATTGGGTATTGAGGATTGAACATTGAGGATTGAGGATTGAGTATCGAGGATTGAGGATTGAGGATTGAAGATTGAATATTGATGAGTGTAGATTGAGGATTGAGGATTGAGTGTTGTGGATTGAGGACGCGGACTGAGGGTTGAGAGTTGATGTTTGAGGTCTGAGGAATGAGGATTGAGGATTGAGAATTGAGGATTGAGGATTGAGGATAGAAAGTTGAGGATTGGGTATTGAGGATTGAAGAATGAGGACTGAGGATTTAGGATTGAGGATTGAGGATTGACGATTCAGTATTGAGGATTGAAGATTGAGGATTGAGGATTGAGGATTGAGGATTGAGGATTGAGGATTGAGGATTGAGGATTGGGGATTGAGGATTGAAGATTGAGGATTGAGGATTGATGATTAAACATTGAGTATTGAGGATTGAAGATTGAGGATTGATGATTGAGGATTGAGGATTGAGGATTGAGGATCGAGGATTGAGGATTGAGGATTGAAGATTGAATATTGATGATTGAAGATTGAGGATTGGGGATTGAGGGTTGTGGATTGAGGACGAGGACTGAGGGTTGAGTATTGATGTTTGAGGTTTGAGGATTGAGGATTGAGGATTGAGAATCGAGGATTGAAGATTGAGTATTGAGGTAGAAGATTGAGGATTGAGGACTGAGGATTGAGGATTGAGTAGTGAGGATTGAGGATTGAGGATTGAAGATTGAGTATTGAGGATTGAAGATTGAGGATTGTGGATTGAAGATTGAGTATTGAGGATTGAAGATTGAGGATTGAGGATTGAAGATTGAGAATTGACGATGAGGGCTGCGGGTTGAGGGTTGAGGTTTGAGGACTGAGGACTGAGGATTGAGGATTGAGAATTGAGGACTGAGGATTGAGGATTGAGGATTGAAGATTGAGGATTGGGTATTGAGGATTGAACATTGAGGATTGAGGATTGAGGATCGAGGATTGAGGGTTGAGGATTGAAGATTGAATATTGATGATTGAAGATTGAGGATTGAGGACTGAGGGTTGTGGATTGAGGACGAGGACTGAGGGTTGAGGATTGAGGATTGAGGATTGTGGGTTGAGGATGAGGGCTGAGGGCTGAGGGTTGAGTATTGAGGTTTGAGGACTGCGGACTGAGGATTGAGGATTGAGAATTGAGGACTGAGGATAGAGTGTTGAAGATTGAGGATTGTGTATTGAGGATTGAACATTGAGGATTGAGGATTGAGGATCGAGGATTGAGGATTGAGGATTGAAGATTGAATATTGATGATTGTAGATTGAGGATTGAGGATTGAGGGTTGTGGATTGAGGACGCGGACTGAGGGTTGAGTATTGATGTTTGAGGTCTGAGGAATGAGGGTTGAGGATTGAGAATTGAGGATTGAGGATTGAGTGTTGAAGATTGAGGATTGGGTATTGAGGATTGAAGAATGAGGATAGAGGATTGAGGATTGAGGATTGAGGATTGAAGATTGAGGATTGAGGATTGAGGATTGACGATTGAGGATTGAGGATTGAGGATTGAGTGTTGAGGATTGAGGACAGGGACTGACGGTTGAGGATTGAGGTTTGAGGGTTGAGGTTTGAGGCTTGAGGACTGAGGACTGAGGATTGAGGATTGAGAATTGAGGATTGAGGATTAAGGATTGAGGATTGACGATTGAGTATTTGGAATTGAGGATTGAACATTGAGGATTGAGGATTGAGGATCCAGGATTGAGGGTTGAGGATTGAAGATTGAATATTGATGATTGAAGATTGAGGATTGAAGATTGAGTGTTGTGGATTGAGGACGAGGACTGAGGGTTGAGTATTGATGTTTGAGGTCTGAAGATTGAGGATTGAGGACTGAGAACTGAGGATTGAGGATTGAGGATTGAAGAGTGAGGATTGGGTATTGAGGATTGAAGAATGAGGACTGAGGATTTAGGATTGAGGATTGAGGATTGACGATTCAGTATTGAGGATTGAAGATTGAGGATTGAGAATTGAGTATTGAGGATTGAGGATTGAGGATTGAGGATTGGGGATTGAGGATTGAAGTTTGAGGATTGAGGATTGATGATTAAACATTGAGTATCGAGGGTTGAAGATTGAGGATTGATGATTGAGGATTGAGGATTGAGGATTGAGGATCGAGGATTGAGGATTGAGGATTGAAGATTGAATATTGATGATTGAAGATTGAGGATTGGGGATTGAGGGTTGTGGATTGAGGACGAGGACTGAGGGTTGAGTATTGATGTTTGAGGTTTGAGGATTGAGGATTGAGGATTGAGAATTGAGGATTGAAGATTGAGTATTGAGTATTGAAGGTTGAGGATTGAGGTTTGAGGATTGAAGATTGAGGACTTAGTGTTGAGGGTTGAGTGATGGGAATTGATGTTTGTGGATTGAGATTTGAAGATTTCAGATTGAGTATTGGGTATTGAAAACTGTGAATTGATGATATTCTATTGAGGATTGAGAATTGACAACTGATTGTTGAGGGCTGATGTATGAAGGTTGAGGATTCAGGATTGAGGATTCAGGATTGAGGACGAGGACTGAGGGTTGAGTATTGATGTTTGAGGTCTAAGGATTGAGGATTGAGGATTGAGAATTGGGGATTGAGGATTGAGGATTGAAGATTGAGGATTGGGTATTGAGGATTGAAGAATGAGGATTGAGGATTGAGGATTGAGGATTGAGGATTGAAGATTGAGTATTGAGGTAGAAGATTGAGGATTGAGGACTGAGGATTGAGGATTGAGTATTGAGGATTGAGGATTGAGGATTGAAGATTGAGTATTGAGGATTGAAGATTGAGGATTGTGGATTGAAGATTGAGTATTGAGGATTAAAGATTGAGGATTGAGGATTCAGGATTGAGAATTGACGATGAGGGCTGCGGGTTGAGGGTTGAGGTTTGAGGCCTGAGGACTAAGGATTGAGGATTGAGAATTGAGGATTGAGGATTGAGGATTGAGGATTGAAGATTGAGGATTGGGTATTGAGGATTGAACATTGAGGATTGAGGATTGAGGATCGAGGACTGAGGGTTGAGGATTGAAGATTGAATATTGATGATTGAAGATTGAGGATTGAGGACTGAGGGTTGTGGATTGAGGACGAGGACTGAGGGTTGATTATTGATGTAGGAGGTCAGAAGATTGAGGATTGAGGATTGAGAATTGAGGATTGAGGATTGAGGATTGAAGATTGAGGATTGGGTATTGAGCATTGAAGAATGAGGACTGAGGATTTAGGATTGAGGATCGAGGATTGAAGATTGAGTATTGAGGATTGAATATTGAGGATTGAGGATTGAGGATTGAGAATTGAGGATTGAGGATTGAGGATTCAGGATTGAGGATTGAGGATTGAAGATTGAGGATTGAGGATTGATGATTAAAGATTGAGTGTTGAGGATTGAAGACTGAGCATTGATGATTGAGGATTGAGGATTGAGGATTGAGGATTGAGGATTGAGTATTGAAGGTTGAGGATTGAAGATTGAGGATTGAGGATTGAGGATTGAGGATTGTGGGTTGAGGATGAGGGCTGAGGGTTGAGTATTGAGGTTTGAGGACTGAGGACTGAGGATTGAGGATTGAGAGTTGAGGATTGAGGATAGAGTGTTGAAGATTGAGGATTGGGTATTGAGGATTGAGGATTGAGGATTGAAGGTTGAGGATTGTGAATTGAAGATTGAAGATTGAATATTGATGATTGAAGATTGAGGATTGGGGATTGAGGGTTGTGGATTGAGGACGAGGACTGAGGGTTGAGTATTGATGTTTGAGGTTTGAGGATTGAGGATTGAGGATTGAGAATTGAGGATTGAAGAATGAGTATTGAGTATTGAAGGTTGAGGATTGAGGTTTGAGGATTGAAGATTGAGGACTTAGTGTTGAGGGTTGAGTGATGGGAATTGATGTTTGTGGATTGAGATTTGAAGATTTCAGATTGAGTATTGGGTATTGAAAACTGTGAATTGATGATATTCTATTGAGGATTGAGGATTGACAACTGATTGTTGAGGACTGATGTATGAAGGTTGAGGATTCAGGATTGAGGATTCAGGATTGAGGACGAGGACTGAGGGTTGAGTATTGATGTTTGAGGTCTAAGGATTCAGGATTGAGGATTGAGAATTGGGGATTGAGGATTGAGGATTGAAGATTGAGGATTGGGTATTGAGGATTGAAGAATGAGGATTGAGGATTGAGGATTGAGGATTGAGGATTGAAGATTGAGTATTGAGGTAGAAGATTGAGGATTGAGGACTGAGGATTGAGGATTGAGTATTGAGGATTGAGGATTGAGGATTGAAGATTGAGTATTGAGGATTGAAGATTGAGGATTGTGGATTGAAGATTGAGTATTGAGGATTAAAGATTGAGGATTGAGGATTGAGGATTGAGAATTGACGATGAGGGCTGCGGGTTGAGGGCTGAGGTTTGAGGACTGAGGACTAAGGATTGAGGATTGAGAATTGAGGATTGAGGATTGAGGATTGAGGATTGAAGATTGAGGATTGGGTATTGAGGATTGAAGATTGAGGATTGAGGATTGAGGATCGAGGACTGAGTGTTGAGGATTGAACATTGAATATTGATGATTGAAGATTGAGGATTGAGGACTGAGGGTTGTGGATTGAGGACGAGGACTGAGGGTTGACTATTGATGTTTGAGGTCAGAAGATTGAGGATTGAGGATTGAGAATTGAGGATTGAGGATTGAGGATTGAAGATTGAGGATTGGGTATTGAGGATTGAAGAATGAGGACTGAGGATTTAGGATTGAGGATCGAGGATTGAAGATTGAGTATTGAGGATTGAATATTGAGGATTGAGGATTGAGGATTGAGAATTGAGGATTGAGGATTGAGGATTCAGGATTGAGGATTGAGGATTGAGGATTGTGGGTTGAGGATGAGGGCTGAGGGTTGAGTATTGAGGTTTGAGGACTGAAGACTGAGGATTGAGGATTGAGAACTGAGGATTGAGGATAGAGTGTTGAAGATTGATGATTGGGTATTGAGGATTGAGGATTGAGGATTGAAGGTTGAGGGTTGTGAATTGAAGATTGAGTATTGAGGATTGAAGATTGAGGATTGAGGATTGAGGATTGAGAGTTGACGATGAGGGCTGAGGGTTGAGGATTGAGGTTTGAGGACTGAGGACCGAGGATTGAGAATTTAGGATTGAGGATTGAGGATTGAGGATTGAAGATTGAGGATTGGGTATTGAGGATTGAACATTGAGGATTGGGGATTGAGTATCGAGGATTGAGGATTGAGGATTGAAGATTGAATATTGATGATAGTAGATTGAGGATTGAGGATTGATGATTGAGGATTGAGGACTGGGGATTGAGGATTGAGTATTGAGGATTGGGGATTGAGGATTGACGATTGAGTATTGAGGATTGAAGATTGAGGATTGTGGATTGAAGATTGAGTATTGAGGATTGAAGATTGAGGATTGAGAATTGAGGATTGAGAATTGACGATGAGGGCTGAGGGTTGAGGATTGAGGTTTGAGGACTGAGGACTGAGGATTGAGGATTGAGAATTGAGGATTGAGGATTGAGGATTGAGGATTGAAGATTGAGGATTGGGTATTGAGGATTGAACATTGAGGATTGAGGATTGAGTATCGAGGATTGAGGATTGAGGATTGAAGATTGAATATTGATGATTGTAGATTGAGGATTGAGGATTGAGTGTTGTGGATTGAGGACGCGGACTGAGGGTTGAGTGTTGATGTTTGAGGTCTGAGGAATGAGGATTGAGGATTGAGAATTGAGGATTGAGGATTGAGGATAGAAAGTTGAGGATTGGGTATTGAGGATTGAAGAATGAGGACTGAGGATTTAGGATTGAGGATTGAGGATTGACGATTCAGTATTGAGGATTGAAGATTGAGGATTGAGGATTGAGGATTGAGGATTGAGGATTGAGGATTGAGGATTGAGGATTGGGGATTGAGGATTGAAGATTGAGGATTGAGGATTGATGATTAAACATTGAGTATTGAGGATTGAAGATTGAGGATTGATGATTGAGGATTGAGGATTGAGGATTGAGGATCGAGGATTGAGGATTGAGGATTGAAGATTGAATATTGATGATTGAAGATTGAGGATTGGGGATTGAGGGTTGTGGATTGAGGACGAGGACTGAGGGTTGAGTATTGATGTTTGAGGTTTGAGGATTGAGGATTGAGGATTGAGAATCGAGGATTGAAGATTGAGTATTGAGGTAGAAGATTGAGGATTGAGGACTGAGGATTGAGGATTGAGTAGTGAGGATTGAGGATTGAGGATTGAAGATTGAGTATTGAGGATTGAAGATTGAGGATTGTGGATTGAAGATTGAGTATTGAGGATTGAAGATTGAGGATTGAGGATTGAAGATTGAGAATTGACGATGAGGGCTGCGGGTTGAGGGTTGAGGTTTGAGGACTGAGGACTGAGGATTGAGGATTGAGAATTGAGGATTGAGGATTGAGGATTGAGGATTGAAGATTGAGGATTGGGTATTGAGGATTGAACATTGAGGATTGAGGATTGAGGATCGAGGATTGAGGGTTGAGGATTGAAGATTGAATATTGATGATTGAAGATTGAGGATTGAGGACTGAGGGTTGTGGATTGAGGACGAGGACTGAGGGTTGAGGATTGAGGATTGAGGATTGTGGGTTGAGGATGAGGGCTGAGGGCTGAGGGTTGAGTATTGAGGTTTGAGGACTGCGGACTGAGGATTGAGGATTGAGAATTGAGGACTGAGGATAGAGTGTTGAAGATTGAGGATTGTGTATTGAGGATTGAACATTGAGGATTGAGGATTGAGGATCGAGGATTGAGGATTGAGGATTGAAGATTGAATATTGATGATTGTAGATTGAGGATTGAGGATTGAGGGTTGTGGATTGAGGACGCGGACTGAGGGTTGAGTATTGATGTTTGAGGTCTGAGGAATGAGGATTGAGGATTGAGAATTGAGGATTGAGGATTGAGGATTGAAGATTGAGGATTGGGTATTGAGGATTGAAGGATGAGGACTGAGGATTTAGGATTGAGGATTGAGGATTGACGATTCAGTATTGAGGATTGAAGATTGAGGATTGAGGATTGAGGATTGAGGATCGAGGATTGAAGATTGAGTATTGAGGATTGAATATTGAGGATTGAGGATTGAGGATTGAGAATTGAGGATTGAGGATTGAGGATTCAGGATTGAGGATTGAGGATTGAAGATTGAGGATTGAGGATTGATGATTAAAGATTGAGTGTTGAGGATTGAAGACTCAGCATTGATGATTGAGGATTGAGGATTGAGGATTGAGGAGTGAGGATTGAGTATTGAAGGTTGAGGATTGAAGATTGAGGATTGAGGATTGAGGATTGAGGATTGTGGGTTGAGGACTGAGGACTGAGGATTGAGGATTGAGAATTGAGGATTGAGGATAGAGTGTTGAAGATTGAGGATTGGGTATTGAGGATTGAGGATTGAGGATTGAAGGTTGAGGATTGTGAATTGAAGATTGAGTATTGAGTATTGAAGATTGAGGATTGAGGATTGAGGTTTGAGAGTTGACGATGAGGGCTGAGGGTTGGGGATTGAGGTTTGAGGACTGAGGACTGAGGATTGAGGATTGAGAATTGAGGATTGAGGATTGAGGATTGAGGATTGAAGATTGAGGATTGGGTATTGAGGATTGAACATTGAGGATTGAGGATTGAGGATAGAGGATTGAGGGTTGAGGATTGAAGATTGAATATTGATGATTGAAGGTTGAGGATAGAGGATTGAGGGTTGTGGATTGAGGACGAGGACTGAGGGTTGAGTATTGATGTTTGAGGTCTGAGGATTGAGGATAGAGGATTGAGAATTGAGGATTGAAGATTGAGTATTGAGGACTGAAGGTTGAGGATTGAGGATTGAGGATTGAAGATTGAGGACTTAGTGTTGAGGGTTGAGTGATGGGAATTGATGTTTGTGGATTGAGATTTGAAGATTGAAGAATGGGGATTGAGTATTGAAAACTGTGAATTGAGGATATTCTATTGAGGATTGAGGATTGACAATTGATTGTTGAGGACTGAGGGCTAAAGATTGAGGATTCAGGATTGAGGAATCGGGATTGAGGTTTAAGGACTGAGGATTGAGGGTTGAGGATTGAGGATTGACGCTTGAGGATTGAGGGTTGAGGATGGAGGATTGAAAAGAGTGGACTGAGTGTTGAGGATTGAGTGTTGAGAATTGATGTTTGAGGATTGAGATTTGATTATTGAATATTGTGGATTGAGTATTGAACCATGATAATTCAGGACACACTATTGAGTATTAGGAATTGAGGATTGAGGATTGAAGATTGAGGATTGGGTATTGAGGATTGAACATTGAGGATTGAGGATTGAGGATCGAGGATTGAGGGTTGAGGATTGAAGATTGAATATTGATGATTGAAGATTGAGGATTGAGGACTGAGGGTTGTGGATTGAGGACGAGGACTGAGGGTTGATTATTGATGTTTGAGGTCAGAAGATTGAGGATTGAGGATTGAGAATTGAGGATTGAGGATTGAGGATTGAAGATTGAGGATTGGGTATTGAGGATTGAAGAATGAGGACTGAGGATTTAGGATTGCGGATCGAGGATTGAAGATTGAGTATTGAGGATTGAATATTGAGGATTGAGGATTGAGGATTGAGAATTGAGGATTGAGGATTGAGGATTCAGGATTGAGGATTGAGGATTGAAGATTGAGGATTGAGGATTCATGATTAAAGATTGAGTGTTGAGGATTGAAGACTGAGCATTGATGATTGAGGATTGAGGATTGAGGATTGAGGATTGAGGATTGAGTATTGAAGGTTGAGGATTGAAGATTGAGGATTGAGGATTGAGGATTGAGGATTGTGGGTTGAGGATGAGGGCTGAGGGTTGAGTATTGAGGTTTGAGGACTGAGGACTGAGGATTGACGATTGAGAATTGAGGATTGAGGATAGAGTGTTGAAGATTGAGGATTGGGTATTGAGGATTGAGGATTGAAGGTTGAGTATTGAGGATTGAAGGTTGAGGATTGAGGGTTGAGGATTGAAGATTGGGGACTTAGTGTTGAGGGTTGAGTGATGGGAATTGATGCTTGTGGATGGAGATTTGAAGTTTGAAGAATGGGGATTGAGCATTGAAAACTGTGAATTGAGGATATTCTATTGAGGATTGAGGATTGACAATTGACTGTTGAGGACTGAGGGCTAAAGATTGAGGATTCAGGATTGAGGACACGGGATTGAGGTTTGATGACTGAGGATTGAGGATTGAGGATCGAGGATTGAGGATTGAGGATTGAAGATTGAATATTGATGATTGAAGGTTGAGGATTGAGGATTGAGGGTTGTGGATTGAGGACGAGGACTGAGGGTTGAGTATTGATGTTTGAGGTCTGAGGATTGAGGATTGAGGATTGAGAATTGAGGATTGAAGATTGAGTATTGAGGACTGAAGGTTGAGGATTGAGGATTGAGGATTGAAGATTGAGTACTTAGTGTTGAGGGTTGAGTGATGGGAATTGATGTTTGTGGATTGAGATTTGAAGATTGAAGAATGGGGATTGAGTATTGAAAACTGTGAATTGAGGATATTCTATTGAGGATTGAGGATTGACAATTGATTGTTGAGGACTGAGGGCTAAAGATTGAGGATTCAGGATCGAGGAATCGGGATTGAGGTTTAAGGACTGAGGATTGAGGGTTGAGGATTGAGGATTGACGCTTGAGGATTGAGGGTTGAGGATGGAGGATTGAAAAGAGTGGACTGAGTGTTGAGGATTGAGTGTTGAGAATTGATGTTTGAGGATTGAGATTTGATTATTGAATATTGTGGATTGAGTATTCAACCATGATAATTCAGGATACACTATTGAGTATTAGGAATTGAGGATTGATGGTTGAGTATTGAGGACTGGTGGTTGAGGGTTGGGTGTTGAATATTGAGGATAGAGGATTGAGGATTGAGGATCGAAGATTGAGGATTGAAGATTGAGTATCGAGGATTGAAGATTGAGGATTGAGGATTGAGGACTGAGGATTGAGGATGAGGGCTGAGGGTTGAGTATTGAGGTTTGAGGACTGAGGACTGAGGATTGGGGATTGAGAATTGTGGATTGAGGATTGAGTGTTGAAGATTGAGTATTGGGTATTGAGGATTGAAGAATGAGGATAGAGGATTGAGGATTGAGGATTGAGGATTGAAGATTGAGGATTGAGGATTGAGGATTGACGATTGAGGATTGAGGATTGAGGATTGAGTGTTGAGGATTGACGACAGGGACTGACGGTTGAGGATTGAGGTTTGAGGGTTGAGGTTTGAGGTTTGAGGACTGAGGACTGAGGATTGAGGATTGAGAATTGAGGATTGAGGATTGTGGATTGAGTATTGACGATTGAGGATTGGGAATTGAGGATTGAACATTGAGGGTTGAGGATTGAGGATCCAGGATTGAGGGTTGAGGATTGAAGATTGAATATTGATGATTGAAGATTGAGGATTGAAGATTGAGTGTTGTGGATTGAGGACGAGGACTGAGGGTTGAGTATTGATGTTTGAGGTCTGAAGATTGAGGATTGAGGATTGAGAATTGAGGAAGGAGGATTGAGGATTGAAGAGTGAGGATTGGGTATTGAGGATTGAAGAATGAGGACTGAGTATCTAGGATTGAGGATCGAGGATTGAAGATTGAGTATTGAGGATTGAAGATTGAGGATTGAGGATTGAGGATTGAGGATTGAGGATTGAGGATTCAGGATTGAGGATTGAGGATTGAAGATTGAGGATTGAGGATTGATGATCAAAGATTGAGTGTTGCGGATTGAAGATTGAGGATTGATGATTGAGGATTGAGGATTTAGGATTGAGGATTGAGGATTGAGTATTGAAGGTTGAGGATTGATGATTGAGGGTTCAGGATGATAATTGAGGATGGAGTATTGAGGACTGGGGATTGAAGATTGAGGATTGAGGATTGAGGATTAAAGATTGAGTATTGAGGATTGAAGATTGAGGATTGAGGATTGAGGATTGAGGATTGAGGATGAGGGCTGAGGGTTGAGGATTGAGGTTTAAGGTCTGAGGATTGAGAATTCAGGATTGAGGATTGAGGATTGAAGATTGAGGATTGGGTATTGAGGATTGAAGAATGAGGATTGAGGATTGAGGATTGAGGATAGAGGATTGAAGATTGAGTATTGAGGATTGAAGATTGACGATTGAGGATTGTGGGTTGAAGATTGAGTATTGAACATTGAGGACTGAGTGTTGAGGGTTCAGTGATGAGAATTGATGTTTGTGGATAGAGGTTTGAAGATTGCAGATTGAGTATTGAGTATTGAAAACTGTGACTTGAGGATATTCTATTGAGGATTGAGGATTGTCAACTGATTGTTGAGGTCTGAGGTCTGAAGATTGAGGATTCAGGATTGAGGATTCAGAATTGAGGTTTGAAGACTGAGGATTGAGGATTGAAGAATGATTATTGAGGATTGAGGGATGAGAATTGAGGATTGAGGATTGAGGAATGAGGATTGTGGATTGGGTAATGAGGATTGAAGAATGAGGATTGAGAATTGAGGATTGAGGATTGAGGATTGAAGATTGAGTATTGATGATTGTAGATTGAGGATCGAGGATTGAGGGTTGTGGATTGAGGACGCGGACTGAGGGTTGAGTATTGATGTTTGAGGTCTGAGGAATGAGGATTGAGGATTGAGAACTGAGGATTGAGGATTGAGGATTGAAGATTGAGGATTGGGTATTGAGGATTGAAGGATGAGGACTGAGGATTTAGGATTGAGGATTGAGGATTGACGATTCAGTATTGAGGATTGAAGATTGAGGATTGAGGATTGAGGATTGAGGATCGAGGATTGAAGATTGAGTATTGAGGATTGAATATTGAGGATTGAGGATTGAGGATTGAGAATTGAGGATTGAGGATTGAGGATTCAGGATTGAGGATTGAGGATTGAAGATTGAGGATTGAGGATTGATGATTAAAGATTGAGTGTTGAGGATTGAAGACTCAGCATTGATGATTGAGGATTGAGGATTGAGGATTGAGGAGTGAGGATTGAGTATTGAAGGTTGAGGATTGAAGATTGAGGATTGAGGATTGAGGATTGAGGATTGTGGGTTGAGGACTGAGGACTGAGGGTTGAGTATTGATGTTTGAGGTCTGAGGATTGAGGATAGAGGATTGAGAATTGAGGATTGAAGATTGAGTATTGAGGACTGAAGGTTGAGGATTGAGGATTGAGGATTGAAGATTGAGGACTTAGTGTTGAGGGTTGAGTGATGGGAATTGATGTTTGTGGATTGAGATTTGAAGATTGAAGAATGGGGATTGAGTATTGAAAACTGTGAATTGAGGATATTCTATTGAGGATTGAGGATTGACAATTGATTGTTGAGGACTGAGGGCTAAAGATTGAGGATTCAGGATTGAGGAAACGGGATTGAGGTTTAAGGACTGAGGATTGAGGGTTGAGGATTGAGGATTGACGCTTGAGGATTGAGGGTTGAGGATGGAGGATTGAAAAGAGTGGACTGAGTGTTGAGGATTGAGTGTTGAGAATTGATGTTTGAGGATTGAGATTTGATTATTGAATATTGTGGATTGAGTATTGAACCATGATAATTCAGGATACACTATTGAGTATTAGGAATTGAGGATTGAGGATTGAAGATTGAGGATTGGGTATTGAGGATTGAACATTGAGGATTGAGGATTGAGGATCGAGGATTGAGGGTTGAGGATTGAAGATTGAATATTGATGATTGAAGATTGAGGATTGACAACTGAGGGTTGTGGATTGAGGACGAGGACTGAGGGTTGATTATTGATGTTTGAGGTCAGAAGATTGAGGATTGAGGATTGAGAATTGAGGATTGAGGATTGAGGATTGAAGATTGAGGATTGGGTATTGAGGATTGAAGAATGAGGACTGAGGATTTAGGATTGCGGATCGAGGATTGGAGATTGAGGATTGGGTATTGAGGATTGAACATTGAGGATTGAGGATTGAGGATCGAGGATTGAGGATTGAGGATTGAAGATTGAATATTGATGATTGAAGGTTGAGGATTGAGGATTGAGGACTGAGGATTGAGGATGAGGGCTGAGGGTTGAGTATTGAGGTTTGAGGACTGAGGACTGAGGATTGGGGATTGAGAATTGTGGATTGAGGATTGAGTGTTGAAGATTGAGGATTGGGTATTGAGGATTGAAGAATGTGGATAGAGGATTGAGGATTGAGGATTGAGGATTGAAGATTGAGGATTGAGGATTGAGGATTGACGATTGAGGATTGAGGATTGAGGATTGAGTGTTGAGGATTGACGACAGGGACTGACGGTTGAGGATTGAGGTTTGAGGGTTGAGGTTTGAGGTTTGAGGACTGAGGACTGAGGATTGAGGATTGAGAATTGAGGATTGAGGATTGTGGATTGAGTATTGACGATTGAGGATTGGGAATTGAGGATTGAACATTGAGGGTTGAGGATTGAGGATCCAGGATTGAGGGTTGAGGATTGAAGATTGAATATTGATGATTGAAGATTGAGGACTGAAGATTGAGTGTTGTGGATTGAGGACGAGGACTGAGGGTTGAGTATTGATGTTTGAGGTCTGAAGATTGAGGATTGAGGATTGAGAATTGAGGATTGAGGATTGAGGATTGAAGAGTGAGGATTGGGTATTGAGGATTGAAGAATGAGGACTGAGTATCTAGGATTGAGGATCGAGGATTGAAGATTGAGTATTGAGGATTGAAGATTGAGGATTGAGGATTGAGGTTTGAGGATTGAGGATTGAGGATTCAGGATTGAGGATTGAGGATTGAAGATTGAGGATTGAGGATTGATGATCAAAGATTGAGTGTTGAGGATTGAAGATTGAGGATTAATGATTGAGGATTGAGGATTTAGGATTGAGGATTGAGGATTGAGTATTGAAGGTTGAGGATTGATGATTGAGGGTTCAGGATGATAATTGAGGATGGAGTATTGAGGACTGGGGATTGAAGATTGAGGATTGAGGATTGAGGATTAAAGATTGAGTATTGAGGATTGAAGATTGAGAATTGAGGATTGAGGATTGAACATTGAGGACTGAGTGTTGAGGGTTGAGTGATGAGAATTGATGTTTGTGGATAGACATTTGAAGATTGCAGAATGAGTATTGTGTATTGAAAACTGTGAATTGAGGATATTCCATTGAGGATTGAGGATTGTAACCTGATTGTTGAGGACTGAGGGCTGAAGATTGAGGATTCAGGTGTGAGGGTTCAGAATTGAGGTTTGAGGACTGAGCATTGAGGATTGAGGATTGAAGATTGAGTATTGAGGATTGAAGATTGAGGATTGAGGATTGAGGATTGAGGATTGAGGATGAGGGCTGAGGGTTGAGGATTGAGGTTTAAGGGCTGAGGATTGAGAATTCGGGATTGAGGATTGAGGATTGAAGATTGAGGATTGGGTATTGAGGATTGAAGAATGAGGATTGAGGATTGAGGATTGAGGATAGAGGATTGAAGATTGAGTATTGAGGATTGAAGATTGACGATTGAGGATTGTGGGTTGAAGATTGAGTATTGAACATTGAGGACTGAGTGTTGAGGGTTCAGTGATGAGAATTGATGTTTGTGGATAGAGGTTTGAAGATTGCAGATTGAGTATTGAGTATTGAAAACTGTGACTTGAGGATATTCTATTGAGGATTGAGGATTGTCAACTGATTGTTGAGGTCTGAGGTCTGAAGATTGAGGATTCAGGATTGAGGATTCAGAATTGAGGTTTGAAGACTGAGAATTGAGGATTGAAGAATGATTATTGAGGATTGAGGGTTGAGAATTGAGGATTCAGGAATGAGGATTGTGGATTGTGTAATGAGGATTGAAGAATGAGGATTGAGAATTGAGGATTGAGGATTGAGGATTGAAGATTGAGTATTGATGATTGTAGATTGAGGATCGAGGATTGAGGGTTGTGGATTGAGGACGCGGACTGAGGGTTGAGTATTGATGTTTGAGGTCTGAGGAATGAGGATTGAGGATTGAGAATTGAGGATTGAGGATTGAGGATTGAAGATTGAGGATTGGGTATTGAGGATTGAAGGATGAGGACTGAGGATTTAGGATTGAGGATTGAGGATTGACGATTCAGTATTGAGGATTGAAGATTGAGGATTGAGGATTGAGGATTGAGGATCGAGGATTGAAGATTGAGTATTGAGGATTGAATATTGAGGATTGAGGATTGAGGATTGAGGATTGAAGATTGAGGATTGAGGATTGAGGATTGAGGATTGAGGATTGAGGATTGAGGATTGAGGATTGGGGATTGAGGATTGAAGATTGAGGATTGAGGATTGATGATTAAACATTGAGTATTGAGGATTGAAGATTGAGGATTGATGATTGAGGATTGAGGATTGAGGATTGAGGATCGAGGATTGAGGATTGAGAATTGAGGATTGAAGATTGAGTATTGAGGTAGAGGATTGAGGATTGAGGACTGAGGATTGAGGATGGAGTATTGAGGATTGAGGATCGAGGATTGAGGGTTGAGGATTGAAGATTGAATATTGATGATTGAAGATTGAGGATTGAGGACTGAGGGTTGTGGATTGAGGACGAGGACTGAGGGTTGAGGATTGAGGATTGAGGATTGTGGGTTGAGGATGAGGGCTGAGGGCTGAGGGTTGAGTATTGAGGTTTGAGGACTGCGGACTGAGGATTGAGGATTGAGAATTGAGGACTGAGGATAGAGTGTTGAAGATTGAGGATTGGGTATTGAGGATTGAGGATTGAGGATTGAAGGTTGAGGATAGTGAATTGAAGATTGAGTATTGAGGATTGAAGATTGAGGATTGAGGATTGAGGATTGAGAGTTGACGATGAGGGCTGAGGGTTGAGGATTGAGGTTTGAGGACTGAGGACTGAGGATTGAGGATTGAGAATTGAGGATTGAGGATTGAGGATTGAGGATTGAAGATTGAGGATTGTGTATTGAGGATTGAACATTGAGGATTGAGTATTGAGGATCGAGGATTGAGGATTGAGGATTGAAGATTGAATATTGATGATTGTAGATTGAGGATTGAGGATTGAGGGTTGTGGATTGAGGACGCTGACTGAGGGTTGAGTATTGATGTTTGAGGTCTGAGGAATGAGGATTGAGGATTGAGAATTGAGGATTGAGGATTGAGGATTGAAAGTTGAGGATTGGGTATTGAGGATTGAAGAATGAGGACTGAGGATTTAGGATTGAGGATTGAGGATTGACGATTCAGTATTGAGGATTGAAGATTGAGGATTAAGGATTGAGGATTGAGGATTGAGGATTGAGGATTGAGGATTGGGGATTGAGGATTGAAGATTGAGGATTGAGGATTGATGATTAATGATTTAGTATTGAGGATTGAAGATTGAGGATTGATGATTGAGGATTGAGGATTGAGGATTGAGGATCGAGGATTGAGAGTTGAGGATTGAAGATTGAATATTGATGATTGAAGATTGAGGATTGGGGATTGAGGGTTGTGGATTGAGGACGAGGACTGAGGGTTGAGTATTGATGTTTGAGGTTTGAGGACTGAGGATTGAGGGTTGAGAATTGAGGATTGAAGATTGAGTATTGAGGTAGAAGATTGAGGATTGAGGACTGAGGATTGAGGATTGAGTATTGAGGATTGAGGATTGAGGATTGAAGATTGAGTATTGAGGATTGAAGATTGAGGATTGTGGATTGAAGATTGAGTATTGAGGATTGAAGATTGAGGATTGAGGATTGAGGATTGAGAATTGACGATGAGGGCTGCGGGTTGAGGGTTGAGGTTTGAGGACTGAGGACTGAGGATTGAGGATTGAGAATTGAAGATTGAGGATTGAGGATTGAGGATTGAAGATTGAGGATTGGGTATTGAGGATTGAAGATTGAATATTAATGATTGTAGATTGAGGATTGAGGATTGAAGATTGAGGATTGAGGATCGAGGATTGAAGATTGAGTATTGAGGATTGAGTATTGAGGATTGAGGATTGAGGATTGAGAATTGAGGATTGAGTATTGAGGATTCAGGATTGAGGATTGAGGATTGAAGATTGAGGATTGAGGATTGATGATTAAAGAATGAGTGTTGAGGATTGAAGACTCAGCATTGATGATTGAGGATTGAGGATTGAGGATTGAGGAGTGAGGATTGAGTATTGAAGGTTGAGGATTGAAGATTGAGGATTGAGGATTGAGGATTGAGGATTGTGGGTTGAGGACTGAGGACTGAGGATTGAGGATTGAGAATTGAGGATTGAGGATAGAGTGTTGAAGATTGAGGATTGGGTATTGAGGATTGAGGATCGAGGATTGAAGGTTGAGGAATGTGAATTGAAGATTGAGTATTGAGGATTGAAGATTGAGGATTGAGGATTAAGGATTGAGAGTTGACGATGAGGGCTGAGGGTTGGGGATTGAGGTTTGAGGACTGAGGACTGAGGATTGAGGATTGAGAATTGAGGATTGAGGATTGAGGATTGAGGATTGAAGATTGAGGATTGGGTATTGAGGATTGAACATTGAGGATTGAGGATTGAGGATAGAGGATTGAGGATTGAGGATTGAAGATTGAATATTGATGATTGAAGGTTGAGGATAGAGGATTGAGGGTTGTGGATTGAGGACGAGGACTGAGGGTTGAGTATTGATGTTTGAGGTCTGAGGATTGAGGATAGAGGATTGAGGATTGAGGATTGAAGATTGAGTATCGAGGATTGAAGGTTGAGGATTGAGGATTGAGGACTGAGGATTGAGGATGAGGGCTGAGGGTTGAGTATTGAGGTTTAAGGACTGAGGACTGAGGATTGAGGATTGAGAATTGAGGATTGAGGATTGAGTGTTGAAGATTGAGGATTGGGTATTGAGGATTGAAGAATGAGGATAGAGGATTGAGGATTGAGGATTGAGGATTGAGGATTGAAGATTGAGGATTGAGGATTGAGGATTGACGATTGAGGATTGAGGATTGAGGATTGAGTGTTGAGGATTGAGGACAGGGACTGACGGTTGAGGATTGAGGTTTGAGGGTTGAGGTTTGAGGTTTGAGGACTGAGGACTGAGGATTGAGGATTGAGAATTGAGGATTGAGGATTGAGGATTGAGGATAGAGGATTGAGGATTGAGGATTGAAGATTGAGGATTGGGTATTGAGGATTGAACATTGAGGATTGAGGATTGAGGATTGAAGATTGAGGATTGAGGATTGAGGATTGAAGATTGAGGATTGAGGATTGAGGATTGACGATTGAGGATTGAGGATTGAGGATTGAGTGTTGAGGATTGAGCACGATGACTGACGGTTGAGGATTGAGGTTTGAGGTTTGAGGATTGAGGATTGAGGACTGAGGATGAGGGCTGAGGGTTGAGTATTGAGGTTTGAGGACTGAGGACTGAGGATTGAGGATTGAGAATTGAGGATTGAGGATTGAGTGTTGAAGATTGAGGATTGGGTATTGAGGATTGAAGAATGAGGATAGAGGATTGAGGATTGAGGATTGAAGATTGAGGATTGGGTATTGAGGATTGAACATTGAGGATTGAGGATTGAGGATCGAGGATTGAGGGTTGAGGATTGAAGATTGAATATTGATGATTGAAGATTGAGGATTGAGGACTGAGGGTTGTGGATTGAGGACGAGGACTGAGGGTTGATTATTGATGTTTGAGGTCAGAAGATTGAGGATTGAGGATTGAGAATTGAGGATTGAGGATTGAGGATTGAAGATTGAGGATTGGGTATTGAGGATTGAAGAATGAGGACTGAGGATTTAGCATTGAGGATCGAGGATTGAAGATTGAGTATTGAGGATTGAATATTGAGGATTGAGGATTGAGGATTGAGAATTGAGGATTGAGGATTGAGGATTGAGGATTCAGGATTGAGGATTGAGGATTGAAGATTGAGGATTGAGGATTGATGATTAAAGATTGAGTGTTGAGGATTGAAGACTGAGCATTGATGATTGAGGATTGAGGATTGAGGATTGAGGATTGAGTATTGAAGGTTGAGGATTGAAGATTGAGGATTGAGGATTGAGGATTGAGGATTGAGGATTGTGGGTTGAGGATGAGGGCTGAGGGTTGAGTATTGAGGTTTGAGGACTGAGGACTGAGGATTGAGGGTTGAGAATTGAGGATTGAGGATAGAGTGTTGAAGATTGAGGATTGGGTATTGAGGATTGAGGATTGAGGATTGAAGGTTGAGGATTGTGAATTGAAGATTGAGTATTGAGGATTGAAGATTGAGGATTGAGGATTGAGGATTGAGAGTTGACGATGAGGGCTGAGGGTTGAGGATTGAGGTTTGAGGACTGAGGACTGAGGATTGAGAATTTAGGATTGAGGATTGAGGATTGAGGATTGAAGATTGAGGATTGGGTATTGAGGATTGAACATTGAGGATTGGGGATTGAGTATCGAGGATTGAGGATTGAGGATTGAAGATTGAATATTGATGATTGTAGATTGAGGATTGAGGATTGAAGATTGAGGATTGAGGACTGGGGATTGAGGATTGATTATTGAGGATTGGGGATTGAGGATTGAAGATTGAGTATTGAGGATTGAAGATTGAGGATTGTGGATTGAAGATTGAGTATTGAGGATTGAAGATTGAGGATTGAGAATTGAGGATTGAGAATTGACGATGAGGGCTGAGGGTTGAGGATTGAGGTTTGAGGACTGAGGACTGAGGATTGAGGATTGAGAATTGAGGATGGAGGATTGAGGATTGAGGATTGAAGATTGAGGATTGGGTATTGAGGATTGAACATTGAGGATTGAGGATTGAGTATCGAGGATTGAGGATTGAGGATTGAAGATTGAATATTGATGATTGTAGATTGAGGATTGAGGATTGAGTGTTGTGGATTGAGGACGCGGACTGAGGGTTGAGTGTTGATGTTTGAGGTCTGAGGAATGAGGATTGAGGATTGAGAATTGAGGACTGAGGATTGAGGATTGAAAGTTGAGGATTGGGTATTGAGGATTGAAGAATGAGGACTGAGGATTTAGGATTGAGGATTGAGGATTGACGATTCAGTATTGAGGATTGAAGATTGAGGATTGAGGATTGAGGATTGAGGATTGAGGATTGAGGATTGAGGATTGAGGATTGGGGATTGAGGATTGAAGATTGAGGATTGAGGATTGATGATTAAAGATTGAGTATTGAGGATTGAAGATTGAGTATTGATGATTGAGGATTGAGGATTGAGGATTGAGGATCGAGGATTGAGAATTGAGGATTGAAGATTGAATATTGATGATTGAAGATTGAGGATTGGGGTATGAGGGTTGTGGATTGAGGACGAGGACTGAGGGTTGAGTATTGATGTTTGAGGTTTGAGGATTGAGGATTGAGGATTGAGAATTGAGGATTGAAGATTGAGTATTGAGGTAGAAGATTGAGGACTGAGGACTGAGGATTGAGGATTGAGTATTGAGGATTGAGGATTGAGGATTGAAGATTGAGTATTGAGGATTGAAGATTGAGGATTGTGGATTGAAGATTGAGTATTGAGGATTGAAGATTGAGGATTGTGGATTGAAGATTGAGAATTGACGATGAGGGCTGCGGGTTGAGGGTTGAGGTTTGAGGACTGAGGACTGAGGATTGAGGATTGAGAATTGAGGATTGAGGATTGAGGATTGAGGATTGAAGATTGAGGATTGGGTATTGAGGATTGAACATTGAGGATTGAGGATTGAGGATCGAGGATTGAGGGTTGAGGATTGAAGATTGAATATTGATGATTGAAGATTGAGGATTGAGGACTGAGGGTTGTGGATTGAGGACGAGGACTGAGGGTTGAGGATTGAGGATTGAGGATTGTGGGTTGAGGATGAGGGCTGAGGGCTGAGGGTTGAGTATTGAGGTTTGAGGACTGCGGACTGAGGATTGAGGATTGAGAATTGAGGACTGAGGATAGAGTGTTGAAGATTGAGGATTGGGTATTGAGGATTGAGGATTGAGGATTGAAGGTTGAGGATTGTGAATTGAAGATTGAGTATTGAGGATTGAAGATTGAGGATTGAGGATTGAGGATTGAGAGTTGACGATGAGGGCTGAGGGTTGAGGATTGAGGTTTGAGGACTGAGGACTGAGGATTGAGGATTGAGAATTGAGGATTGAGGATTGAGGATTGAGGATTGAAGATTGAGGATTGTGTATTGAGGATTGAACATTGAGGATTGAGGATTGAGGATAGAGGATTGAGGATTGAGGATTGAAGATTGAATATTGATGATTGTAGATTGAGGATTGAGGATTGAGGGTTGTGGATTGAGGACGCGGACTGAGGGTTGAGTATTGATGTTTGAGGTCTGAGGAATGAGGATTCAGGATTGCGAATTGAGGATTGAGGATTGAGGATTGAAAGTTGAGGATTGGGTATTGAGGATTGAAGAATGAGGACTGAGGATTTAGGATTGAGGATTGAGGATTGACGATTCAGTATTGAGGATTGAAGATTGAGGATTAAGGATTGAGGATTGAGGATTGAGGATTGAGGATTGAGGATTGGGGATTGAGGATTGAAGATTGAGGATTGAGGATTGATGATTAATGATTTAGTATTGAGGATTGAAGATTGAGGATTGATGATTGAGGATTGAGGATTGAGGATTGAGGATCGAGGATTGAGAATTGAGGATTGAAGATTGAATATTGATGATTGAAGATTGAGGATTGGGGATTGAGGGTTGTGGATTGAGGACGAGGACTGAGGGTTGAGTATTGATGTTTGAGGTTTGAGGACTGAGGATTGAGGGTTGAGAATTGAGGATTGAAGATTGAGTATTGAGGTAGAAGATTGAGGATTGAGGACTGAGGATTGAGGATTGAGTATTGAGGATTGAGGATTGAGGATTGAAGATTGAGTATTGAGGATTGAAGATTGAGGATTGTGGATTGAAGATTGAGTATTGAGGATTGAAGATTGAGGATTGAGGATTGAGGATTGAGAATTGACGATGAGGGCTGCGGGTTGAGGGTTGAGGTTTGAGGACTGAGGACTGAGGATTGAGGATTGAGAATTGAGGATTGAGGATTGAGGATTGAGGATTGAAGATTGAGGATTGGGTATTGAGGATTGAACATTGAACATTGAGGATTGAGGATCGAGGATTGAGGGTTGAGGATTGAAGATTGAATATTGATGATTGAAGATTGAGGTTTGAGGACTGAGGGTTGTGGATTGAGGACGAGGACTGAGGGTTGAGGATTCAGGATTGAGGATTGAGGATTGGAGATTGAGGATTGAGGATTGATGATTAAAGATTGAGTGTTGAGGATTGAAGACTGAGCATTGATGATTGAGGGTTGAGGATTGAGGATTGAGGATTGAGGATTGAGGATTGTGTATTAAAGGTTGAGGATTGAAGATTGAGGATTGAGGATTGAGGATTGAGGATTGTGGGTAGAGGATGAGGGCTGAGGGCTGAGGGTTGAGTATTGAGGTTTGAGGACTGCGGACTGAGGATTGAGGATTGAGAATTGAGGACTGAGGATAGAGTGTTGAAGATTGAGGATTGGGTATTGAGGATTGAGGATTGAGGATTGAAGGTTGAGGATTGTGAATTGAAGATTGAGTATTGAGGATTGAAGATTGAGGATTGAGGATTGAGGATTGAGAGTTGACGATGAGGGCTGAGGGTTGAGGATTGAGGTTTGAGGACTGAGGACTGAGGATTGAGGATTGAGAATTGAGGATTGAGGATTGAGGATTGAGGATTGAAGATTGAGGATTGGGTATTGAGGATTGAACATTGAGGATTGAGGATTGAGGATCGAGGATTGAGGATTGAGGATTGAAGATTGAATATTGATGATTGAAGGTTGAGGATTGAGGATTGAGGGTTGTGGATTGAGGACGAGGACTGAGGGTTGAGTATTGATGTTTGAGGTCTGAGGATTGAGGATTGAGGATTGAGAATTGAGGATTGAAGATTGAGTATTGAGGACTGAAGGTTGAGGATTGAGGATTGAGGATTGAAGATTGAGGACTTAGTGTTGAGGGTTGAGTGATGGGAATTGATGTTTGTGGATTGAGATTTGAAGATTGAAGAATGGGGATTGAGTATTGAAAACTGTGAATTGAGGATATTCTATTGACGATTGAGGATTGACAGTTGATTGTTGAGGACTGAGGGCTAAAGATTGAGGATTCAGGATCGAGGAATCGGGATTGAGGTTTAAGGACTGAGGATTGAGGGTTGAGGATTGAGGATTGACGCTTGAGGATTGAGGGTTGAGGATGGAGGATTGAAAAGAGTGGACTGAGTGTTGAGGATTGAGTGTTGAGAATTGATGTTTGAGGATTGAGATTTGATTATTGAATATTGTGGATTGAGTATTCAACCATGATAATTCAGGATACACTATTGAGTATTAGGAATTGAGGATTGATGGTTGAGTATTGAGGACTGGTGGTTGAGGGTTGGGTGTTGAATATTGAGGATAGAGGATTGAGGATTGAGGATTGAAGATTGAGGATTGAGGATTGAGGATTCAGGATTGAGGATTGAGGATTGAAGATTGAGGATTGAGGATTGATGATTAAAGATTGAGTGTTGAGGATTGAAGACTCAGCATTGATGATTGAGGATTGAGGATTGAGGATTGAGGAGTGAGGATTGAGTATTGAAGGTTGAGGATTGAAGATTGAGGATTGAGGATTGAGGATTGAGGATTGTGGGTTGAGGACTGAGGACTGAGGATTGAGGATTGAGAATTGAGGATTGAGGATAGAGTGTTGAAGATTGAGGATTGGGTATTGAGGATTGAGGATTGAGGATTGAAGGTTGACAATTGTGAATTGAAGATTGAGTATTGAGGATTGAAGATTGAGGATTGAGGATTGAGGATTGAGAGTTGACGATGAGGGCTGAGGGTTGGGGATTGAGGTTTGAGGACTGAGGACTGAGGACTGAGGATTGAGGATTGAGAATTGAGGATTGAGGATTGAGGATTGAGGATTGAAGGTTGAGGAATGGGTATTGAGGATTGAACATTGAGGATTGAGGATTGAGGATCGAGGATTGAGGATTGAGGATTGAAGATTGAATATTGATGATTGAAGGTTGAGGATAGAGGATTGAGGGTTGTGGATTGAGGACGAGGACTGAGGGTTGAGTATTGATGTTTGAGGTCTGAGGATTGAGGGTAGAGGATTGAGAATTGAGGATTGAAGATTGAGTATTGAGGACTGAAGGTTGAGGATTGGGGATTGAGGATTGAAGATTGAGGACTTAGTGTTGAGGGTTGAGTGATGGGAATTGATGTTTGTGGATTGAGATTTGAAGATTGAAGAATGGGGATTGAGTATTGAAAACTGTGAATTGAGGATATTCTATTGAGGATTGAGGATTGACTATTGATTGTTGAGGACTGAGGGCTAAAGATTGAGGATTCAGGATTGAGGAATCGGGATTGAGGTTTAAGGACTGAGGATTGAGGGTTGAGGATTGAGGATTGACGCTTGAGGATTGAGGGTTGAGGATGGAGGATTGAAAAGAGTGGACTGAGTGTTGAGGATTGAGTGTTGAGAACTGATGTTTGAGGATTGAGGTTTGATTATTGAATATTGTGGATTGAGTATTGAACCATGATAATTCAGGATACACTATTGAGTATTAGGAATTGAGGATTGATTATTGAGAATTGAGGATTGAAGATTGAGGATTGAGCATTGAGGATTGAGGATTGAGGATTGAGGATTGAGGATTGAAGATTGAGGATTGGGTATTGAGGATTGAGCATTGAGGATTGAGGATCGAGGATTGAGGATTGAGGATTGAAGATTGAATATTGATGGTTGAAGATTGATGATTGAGGATTGAGGGTTGTGGATTGAGGACGAGGACTGAGGGTTGAGTATTGATGTTTGAGGTCTGAGGATTGAGGATTGAGGTTTGAGGATTGAGAATTGAGAATTGAGGATGAGGACTGAGGGTTGAGGATTGAGGTTTGAGGTACGAGGATTGAGGATTGAGAATTGAGGACTGAGGATTGACGATTGAGTATTGAAGATTGAGGATTGATGACTGAGGATTGAGGATTGAGGTATGATGATTGCGATTTGAGTATTGAAAATTGGGTATTGAGGATTGAATATTGAGGATTGAGGATTGAGGATTGAGGATTGAAGATTGATTATTGAGGATTGAAGATTGAGGATTGAGGATTGACGATTGAGGATTGAGGATTGAGGTTTGAGGATTGAGGATGAGGGCTGAGGGTTGAGGATTGAGGTTTGAGGACTGAGGACTGAGGATTGAGGATTGAGAATTGAGGGTTGAGGATTGAGGATTGAAGATTGAGGATTGGGTATTGAGGATTGAAGAACGAGGATTGAGGATTGAGGATTGAGGATTGGGGACTGAGGATTGAGGATTGAGGATTGAGGATTGAGGATAGAGGATTGTAGATTCAGTATTCAGGATTGAAGATTGAGAGTTGAGGATTGAGTATTGAACATTGAGGACTGAGTGTTGAGGGTTGAGTGATGAGAATTGATGTTTGTGGATAGAGATTTGAAGATTGCAGATTGAGTATTGAGTATTGAAAACTGTGAATTGAGGATATTCTATTGAGGATTGAGGATTGACAACTGATTGTTGAGGACTGAGGGCTGAAGATTGAGGATTCAGGATTGAGGATTCAGAATTGAGGTTTGAGGACAGAGGATTGAAGATTGAAGATTGAGTATTGAGGATTGAAGATGGAGGATTGAGGTTGAGGACTGAGGATTGAGGATGAGGGCTGAGGGTTGAGGATAGAGGTTTGAGGACTGAGGTCTGAGGATTGAGTATAGAGAATTGAGGATTGAGGATTGAGGATTGAAGATTGAGGATTGGGTATTGAGGATTGAAGAATGAGGATTGAGGATTGAGGATTCAGGATTGAGGATTGAAGATTGAGTATTGAGGATTGAAGACTGACGATTGAGGATTGAGGGTTGAGGATCGAGGATTGAGAATTGAGGATTGATGATTGAGTATTGAGGGTTGAAGATTGAGGATTGAGGATTGAGGATTGAGGATTGAGGATTGAAGATTGAGGTTTGGGGACTGAGTGTTGAGGGTTGTGTGATTAGAATTGATGTTTGTGGATAGATATTTGAATTTTGCAGATTGCGCATTGAGTATTGAAAACTGTGAATTGATGATATTCTATTGAGGATTGAGAATTGACAACTGATTGTTGAGGACTGAGGGCTGAAGATTGAGGATTCAGGATTGAGAATTCAGAATTGAGGATTGATGACTGAGGATTGAGGATTGAAGACTGAGTATTGAGGATTGAAGATTGAGGATTAAGGATTGAGGATTGGGGATTGAGGATCTAGGATTGAAAATTGATTATTGAGGATTGAATATTGAGGATTGAGGATTGAGGATTGAGAACTGAGAATTGAGGATAAGGACTGAGGGTTGAGGATTGAGGTTTGAGGAATGAGGATTGAGGATTGAGGATTGAGGATTGAAGATTGAGTATTGATGATTGAAGATTGAGGATTGAGGATTGAGGGTTGAGGATTGAGGACGAGAACAGACAGTTGAGGATTGTGGTTTGAGGATTGAGGGTTGAGGAATGAGAATTGAGGATGAGGACTGAGGTTTGAGGATTGAGGTGTGAGGAATGAGGATTGAGGATTGAGGATTGAGGATTGAATATTGAGGATTGAGGATTGAGTATCGAAGGTTGAGGATTGATGACTGAGGATTGAGGATTGAGGATTGAAGATTGAGGATTGAGGATTGAGGACTGAAGATTGAATATTGATGATTCAAGGTTGAGGATTGAGGATTGAGGGTTGTGGATTGAGGACGAGGACTGAGGGTTGACTATTGATATTTGAGGTCTGAGGATTGAGGATTGAGGATTGAGAATGGAGGATTGAGGATTGAGGATTGAAGATTGAGGATTGGGTATTGAGGATTGAAGAATGAGGATTGAGGATTGAGGATTGAGGATTGAGAATTGAAGATTGAGTATTGGGGATTGAAAATTGAGGATTGAGGACTGAGGATTGAGGATTGTGTATTGAGGATTGTGGATTGAGTATTGAAGATTGAGTATTGAGGGTTGACGATTGAGGATTGTGGATTGAAGGTTGAGTTTTGAGGATTGAAGGTTGAGGATTGAGGATTGAGGATTGAGAATTGACGATGAGGGCTGAGGGTTGAGGATTGCGGTTTGAGGACTGAGGACTGAGGATTGAGGATTGAGAATTGAGGATTGAGGATTGAGAATTGAGGATGGGGACTGAGGTTTGAGGATTGAGGTGTGAAGAATGAGGATTGAGGATTGAGGATTGAGGATTCAGGATTGAGGATTGAGGATTGAGTTTCGAAGGTTGAGGATTGATGACTGAGGATTGAGGATTGAGGATCGAGGATTGAAGATTGAGGATAGGGGATTGAGGATAGACGATTGAGGATTGAGTATTGAGGATTGAGAATTGAGGATTGAGCATTGAAGGTTGAGTATTGAGGATTGAAGGTTGAGGATTGAGGGTTGAGGATTGAAGATTGGGGACTTAGTGTTGAGGGTTGAGTGATGGGAATTGATGCTTGTGGATGGAGATTTGAAGTTTGAAGAATGGGGATTGAGCATTGAAAACTGTGAATTGAGGATATTCTATTGAGGATTGAGGATTGACAATTGACTGTTGAGGACTGAGGGCTAAAGATTGAGGATTCAGGATTGAGGACACGGGATTGAGGTTTGATGACTGAGGATTGAGGGTTGAGGATTGAGGATTGAGGGTTGACGCTTGAGGATTGAGGGTTGAGTATGGAGGATTGAAGATAGAGGACTGAGTGTTGAGGATTGAGTGTTGAGAATTGATGTTTGAGGTTTGAGGTTAGATTATTGAATAGTGTGGATTGTGTATTGAACCACGAGAATTCAGGATACTCTATTGAGTATTGATAATTGAGGATTGATGGTTGAGTAATGAAGATTGGTGGTTGAGGGTTGTGTGTTGAATATTGAGGATTGAGGATTGAGGATTGAGGATTGAAGATTGAGGATTGAATATCAAGAATTGATGATTGAAGATTGAGGATTGAGGATGAAGTGTTGAGGATTGAGGACGAGGACTGACGGTTGAGGATTGAGGTTTGAGGATCGAGGATTGAGGATTGAGGACTGAGGATTGAGGATTGAGGATTGAGGATTGAGGATTAAGCATTGAGGATTGAAGATTGAGGACTGGGGATTGAGGATTGAAGATTGACGATTGAGGATTGTGGATTGAGGATTGAGGATTGAACATTGAGGACTGAGTGTTGAGGGTTGAGTGATGAGAATTGATGTTTGTGGATAGAGGTTTGAAGATTGCAGATTGAGTATTGAGTGTTGAAAACTGTGAATTGAGGATATTCTATTGAGGATTCAGGGTTGACAACTGATTGCTGAGGACTGAGGGCTGAAGATTGAGGATTGAGGATTGAAGATTGAGTATTGAGGATTGAAGATGGAGGATTGAGGATTGACGATTGAGGATTGAGGATTGAGGTTTGAGTATTGACGATGAGGGCTGAGGGTTGAGGATTGAGGTTTGAGGTCTGAGGACTGAGGATAGAGGATTGAGAATTGAGGATTGAGGATTGAGGATTAAAGATTGAGGATTGGGTATTGAGGATTGAAGAATGAGGATTGAGGATTGAAGATTGAGGATTGAGGATTGAGGATTGAGGATTGAGGATTGAAGATTGAGGATTGGGTATTGCGTATTGAACATTGAGGATTGAAGATTGATGATTGTGGATTGAGGATTGAGGACTGAAGATTGAATATTGATGATTGAAGATTGAGGATTGAGGATTGAGGGTTGTGGATTGAGGACGAGGACTGAGGGTTGAGTATTGATGTTTGAGGTCTGAGGATTGAGGATTGAAGATTGAGAATTGAGGATTGAGGATTGAGGATTGAAGATTGAGGATTGGGTATTGAGGATTGAAGGATGAGGATTGAGGATTGAGGATTGAAGAATGAGGATTGAGGATTGAGGATTGAGATTTGAGGATTGAAGATTGAGTTTTGAGGATTGAGGATTGAGGATTGAGGATTGAGGATTGAGGATTGAGGACTGCGGACTGAGGATTCAGGATTGAGAATTGAGGACTGAGGATAGAGTGTTGAAGATTGAGGATTGGGTATTGAGGATTGAGGATTGAGGATTGAAGGTTGAGGATTGTGAATTGAAGATTGAGTATTGAGGATTGAAGATTGAGGATTGAGGATTGAGGATTGAGGGTTGACGATGAGGGCTGAGGGTTGAGGATTGAGGTTTGAGGACTGAGGACTGAGGATTGAGGATTGAGAATTGAGGATTGAGGATTGAGGATTGAGGATTGAAGATTGAGGATTGTGTATTGAGGATTGAACATTGAGGATTGAGGATTGAGGATCGAGGATTGAGGATTGAGGATTGAAGATTGAATATTGATGATTGTAGATTGAGGATTGAGGATTGAGGGTTGTGGATTGAGGACGCGGACTGAGGGTTGAGTATTGATGTTTGAGGTCTGAGGAATGAGGATTGAGGATTGAGAATTGAGGATTGAGGATTGAGGATTGAAAGTTGAGGATTGGGTATTGAGGATTGAAGAATGAGGACTGAGGATCTAGGATTGAGGATCGAGGATTGAAGATTGAGTATTGAGGATTGAAGATTGAGGATTGAGGATTGAGGATTGAGGATTGAGGATTGAGGATTCAGGATTGAGGATTGAGGATTGAAGATTGAGGATTGAGGATTGATGATCAAAGATTGAGTGTTGAGGATTGAAGATTGAGGATTGATGATTGAGGATTGAGGATTTAGGATTGAGGATTGAGGATTGAGTATTGAAGGTTGAGGATTGATGATTGAGGGTTCAGGATGAGGATTGGGGATGGAGTATTGAGGACTGGGGATTGAAGATTGAGGATTGAGGATTGAGGATTAAAGATTGAGTATTGAGGATTGAAGATTGAGAATTGAGGATTGAGGATTGAACATTGAGGACTGAGTGTTGAGGGTTGAGTGATGAGAATTGATGTTTGTGGATAGACATTTGAAGATTGCAGAATGAGTATTGTGTATTGAAAACTGTGAATTGAGGATATTCCATTGAGGATTGAGGATTGTAACCTGATTGTTGAGGACTGAGGGCTGAAGATTGAGGATTCAGGTGTGAGGGTTCAGAATTGAGGTTTGAGGACTGAGCATTGAGGATTGAGGATTGAAGATTGAGTATTGAGGATTGAAGATTGAGGATTGAGGATTGAGGATTGAGGATTGAGGATGAGGGCTGAGGGTTGAGGATTGAGGTTTAAGGGCTGAGGATTGAGAATTCAGGATTGAGGATTGAGGATTGAAGATTGAGGATTGGGTATTGAGGATTGAAGAATGAGGATTGAGGATTGAGGATTGAGGATAGAGGATTGAAGATTGAGTATTGAGGATTGAAAATTGACGATTGAGGATTGTGGGTTGAAGATTGAGTATTGAACATTGAGGACTGAGAGTTGAGGGTTCAGTGATGAGAATTGATGTTTGTGGATAGAGGTTTGAAGATTGCAGATTGAGTATTGAGTATTGAAAACTGTGACTTGAGGATATTCTATTCAGGATTGAGGATTGTCAACTGATTGTTGAGGACTGAGGTCTGAAGATTGAGGATTCAGGATTGAGGATTCAGAATTGAGGTTTGAAGACTGAGGATTGAGGATTGAAGAATGATTATTGAGGATTGAGGGTTGAGAATTGAAGATTGAGGATTGGGTATTGAGGATTGAAGGATGAGGACTGAGGATTTAGGATTGAGGATTGAGGATTGACGATTCAGAATTAAGGATTGAAGGTTGAGGATTGAGGATTGAGGATTGAGGATCGAGGATTGAAGATTGAGTATTGAGGATTGAATATTGAGGATTGAGGATTGAGGATTGAGAATTGAGGATTGGGGATTGAGGATTCAGGATTGAGGATTGAGGATTGAAGATTGAGGATAGAGGATTGATGATTAAAGATTGAGTGTTGAGGATTGAAGACTCAGCATTGATGATTGAGGATTGAGGATTGAGGATTGAGGATTGAGGATTGAGTATTGAAGGTTGAGGATTGAAGATTGAGGATTGACGATTGAGGATTGAGGATTGTGGGTTGAGGATGAGGGCTGAGGGTTGAGTATTGAGGTTTGAGGACTGAGGACAGAGGATTGAGGATTGAGAATTGAGGATTGAGGATAGAGTGTTGAAGATTGAGGATTGGGTATTGAGGATTGAGGATTGAGGATTGAAGGTTGAGGATTGTGAATTGAAGATTGAGTATTGAGGATTGAAGATTGAGGATTGAGGATTGAGGATTGAGAGTTGACGATGAGGGCTGAGGGTTGGGGATTGAGGTTTGAGGACTGAGGACTGAGGATTGAGGATTGAGAATTGAGGATTGAGGATTGAGGATTGAGGATTGAAGATTGAGGATTGGGTATTGAGGATTGAACATTGAGGATTGAGGATTGAGGATCGAGGATTGAGGATTGAGGATTGAAGATTGAATATTGATGATTGAAGGTTGAAGATAGAGGATTGAGGGTTGTGGATTGAGGACGAGGACTGAGGGTTGAGTATTGATGTTTGAGGTCTGAGGATTGAGGATAGAGGATTGAGAATTGAGGATTGAAGATTGAGTATTGAGGACTGAAGGTTGAGGATTGAGGATTGAGGATTGAAGATTGAGGTCTTAGTGTTGAGGGTTGAGTGATGGGAATTGATGTTTGTGGATTGAGATTTGAAGATTGAAGAATGGGGATTGAGTATTGAAAACTGTGAATTGAGGATATTCTATTGAGGATTCAGGGTGGACAACTGATTGTTGAGGACTGAGGGCTGAGGATTGAGGATTCAGGATTGAGGATTCAGAATTGAGGTTTGAGGACTGAGGAGTGATGATTGAAGGTTGAGTATCGAGGATTGAAGATTGAGGATTGAGGATTGAGGACTGAGGATTGAGGATGAGGGCTGAGGGTTGAGTATTGAGGTTTGAGGACTGAGGACTGAGGATTGAGGATTGAGAATTGAGGACTGAGGATTGAGTGTTGAAGATTGAGGATTGTGTATTGAGGATTGAGGATTGAGGATTGAAGGTTGAGGATTGTGAATTGAAGATTGAGTATTGAGGATTGAAGATTGAGGATTGAGGATTGAGGATTGAGAGTTGACGATGAGGGCTGAGGGTTGAGGATTGAGGTTTGAGGACTGAGGACTGAGGATTGAGGATTGAGAATTGAGGATTGAGGATTGAGGATTGAGGATTGAAGATTGAGGATTGGGTATTGAGGATTGAACATTGAGGATTGAGGATTGAGGATCGAGGATTGAGGATTGAGGATTGAAGATTGAATATTGATGATTGAAGGTTGAGGGTTGTGGATTGAGGACGAGGACTGAGGGTTGAGTATTGATGTTTGAGGTCTGAGGATTGAGGATTGAGGATTGAGAATTGAGGATTGAAGATTGAGTATTGAGGACTGAAGGTTGAGGATTGAGGATTGAGGATTGAAGATTGAGGACTTAGTGTTGAGGGTTGAGTGATGGGAATTGATGTTTGTGGATTGAGATTTGAAGATTGAAGAATGGGGATTGAGTATTGAAAACTGTGAATTGAGGATGTTCTATTGAGGATTGAGGATTGACAATTGATTGTTGAGGACTGAGGGCTAAAGATTGAGGATTCAGGATCGAGGAATCGGGATTGAGGTTTAAGGACTGAGGATTGAGGGTTGAGGATTGAGGATTGACGCTTTAGGATTGAGGGTTGAGGATGGAGGATTGAAAAGAGTGGACTGAGTGTTGAGGATTGAGTGTTGAGAATTGATGTTTGAGGATTGAGATTTGATTTTTGAATATTGTGGATTGAGTATTGAACCATGATAATTCAGGATACACTATTGAGTATTCGGAATTGAGGATTGAAGGTTGAGTATTGAGGATTGGTGGTTGAGGGTTGTGTGTTGAATATTGAGGATAGAGGATTGAGGATTGAGGATTGAAGATTGAGGATTGAATATTGAGTATTGATGATTGAAGATTGAAGATTGAGGATTGAGGATTGAGTGTTGAGGATTGAGCACGAGGACTGACGGTTGAGGATTGAGGTTTGATGTCTGAGGATTGAGGATTGAGGACTGAGGATTGAGGATTGAGGTTTGAGCATTGAGGATTGAAGATTGAGGACTGGGGATTGAGGATTGAAGATTGACGAATGAGGATTGTGGATTGAGGATTGAGGATTGAACGTTGAGGACTGAGTGTTGAGGGTTGAGTGATGAGAATTGATGTTTGTGGATAGAGGTTTGAAGAATGCAGATTGAGTATTGAGTATTGAAAACTGTGAATTGAGGATATTCTATTGAGGATTCAGGGTTGACTACTGATTGTTGAGGACTGAGGGCTGAAGATTGAGGATTCAGGATTGAGGATTCGGAATTGAGGTTTGAGGACTGAGGATTGAGGATTGAAGATTGAGTATCGAGGATTGAAGGTTGAGGATTGAGGATTGAGGACTGAGGATTGAGGATGAGGGCTGAGGGTTGAGTATTGAGGTTTGAGGACTGAGGACTGAGGATTGAGGATTGAGAATTGAGGATTGAGGATTGAGGATTGAAGGTTGAGGATTGTGAATTGAAGATTGAGTATTGAGGATTGAAGATTGAGGATTGAGGATTGAGGACAGGGACTGACGGTTGAGGATTGAGGTTTGAGGGTTGAGGTTTGAGGTTTGAGGACTGAGGACTGAGGATTGAGGATTGAGAATTGAGGATTGAGGATTGAGGATTGAGGATTGAGGATTGACGATTGAGGATTGGGAATTGAGGATTGAACATTGAGGATTGAGGATTGAGGATCCAGGATTGAGGGTTGAGGATTGAAGATTGAATATTGATGATTGAAGATTGAGGATTGAAGATTGAGTGTTGTGGATTGAGGACGAGGACTGAGGGTTGAGTATTGATGTTTGAGGTCTGAAGATTGAGGATTGATTATTGAGAATTGAGGATTGAGGATTGAGGATTGAAGAGTGAGGATTGGGTATTGAGGATTGAAGAATGAGGACTGAGGATCTAGGATTGAGGATCGAGGATTGAAGATTGAGTATTGAGGATTGAAGATTGAGGATTGAGCATTGAGGATTGAGGATTGAGGATTGAGGATTGAGGATTGAAGATTGAGGATTGGGTATTGAGGATTGAGCATTGAGGATTGAGGATTGGGTATTGAGGATTGAGCATTGAGGATTGAGGATTGAGGATCGAGGATTGAGGATTGAGGATTGAGGATTGAGCATTGAGGATTGAGGATTGAGGATCGAGGATTGAGGATTGAGGATTGAAGATTGAATATTGATGGTTGAAGATTGATGATTGAGGATTGAGGGTTGTGGATTGAGGACGAGGACTGAGGGTTGAGTATTGATGTTTGAGGTCTGAGGATTGAGGATTGAGGTTTGAGGATTGAGAATTGAGAATTGAGGATGAGGACTGAGGGTTGAGGATTGAGGTTTGAGGTACGAGGATTGAGGATTGAGAATTGAGGACTGAGGATTGACGATTGAGTATTGAAGATTGAGGATTGATGACTGAGGATTGAGGATTGAGGTATGATGATTGCGATTTGAGTATTGAAAATTGGGTATTGAGGATTGAATATTGAGGATTGAGGATTGAGGATTGAGGATTGAAGATTGATTATTGAGGATTGAAGATTGAGGATTGAGGATTGACGATTGAGGATTGAGGATTGAGGTTTGAGGATTGAGGATGAGGGCTGAGGGTTGAGGATTGAGGTTTGAGGACTGAGGACTGAGGATTGAGGATTGAGAATTGAGGGTTGAGGATTGAGGATTGAAGATTGAGGATTGGGTATTGAGGATTGAAGAACGAGGATTGAGGATTGAGGATTGAGGATTGGGGACTGAGGATTGAGGATTGAGGATTGAGGATTGAGGATAGAGGATTGTAGATTCAGTATTCAGGATTGAAGATTGAGAGTTCAGGATTGAGTATTGAACATTGAGGACTGAGTGTTGAGGGTTGAGTGATGAGAATTGATGTTTGTGGATAGAGATTTGAAGATTGCAGATTGAGTATTGAGTATTGAAAACTGTGAATTGAGGATATTCTATTGAGGATTGAGGATTGACAACTGATTGTTGAGGACTGAGGGCTGAAGATTGAGGATTCAGGATTGAGGATTCAGAATTGAGGTTTGAGGACAGAGGATTGAAGATTGAAGATTGAGTATTGAGGATTGAAGATGGAGGATTGAGGTTGAGGACTGAGGATTGAGGATGAGGGCTGAGGGTTGAGGATAGAGGTTTGAGGACTGAGGTCTGAGGATTGAGTATAGAGAATTGAGGATTGAGGATTGAGGATTGAAGATTGAGGATTGGGTATTGAGGATTGAAGAATGAGGATTGAGGATTGAGGATTCAGGATTGAGGATTGAAGATTGAGTATTGAGGATTGAAGACTGACGATTGAGGATTGAGGGTTGAGGATCGAGGATTGAGAATTGAGGATTGATGATTGAGTATTGAGGGTTGAAGATTGAGGATTGAGGATTGAGGATTGAGGATTGAGGATTGAAGATTGAGGTTTGGGGACTGAGTGTTGAGGGTTGTGTGATTAGAATTGATGTTTGTGGATAGATATTTGAATTTTGCAGATTGCGCATTGAGTATTGAAAACTGTGAATTGATGATATTCTATTGAGGATTGAGAATTGACAACTGATTGTTGAGGACTGAGGGCTGAAGATTGAGGATTCAGGATTGAGAATTCAGAATTGAGGATTGATGACTGAGGATTGAGGATTGAAGACTGAGTATTGAGGATTGAAGATTGAGGATTAAGGATTGAGGATTGGGGATTGAGGATCTAGGATTGAAAATTGATTATTGAGGATTGAATATTGAGGATTGAGGATTGAGGATTGAGAACTGAGAATTGAGGATAAGGACTGAGGGTTGAGGATTGAGGTTTGAGGAATGAGGATTGAGGATTGAGGATTGAGGATTGAAGATTGAGTATTGATGATTGAAGATTGAGGATTGAGGATTGAGGGTTGAGGATTGAGGACGAGAACAGACAGTTGAGGATTGTGGTTTGAGGATTGAGGGTTGATGAATGAGAATTGAGGATGAGGACTGAGGTTTGAGGATTGAGGTGTGAGGAATGAGGATTGAGGATTGAGGATTGAGGATTGAATATTGAGGATTGAGGATTGAGTATCGAAGGTTGAGGATTGATGACTGAGGATTGAGGATTGAGGATTGAAGATTGAGGATTGAGGATTGAGGACTGAAGATTGAATATTGATGATTCAAGGTTGAGGATTGAGGATTGAGGGTTGTGGATTGAGGACGAGGACTGAGGGTTGACTATTGATATTTGAGGTCTGAGGATTGAGGATTGAGGATTGAGAATGGAGGATTGAGGATTGAGGATTGAAGATTGAGGATTGGGTATTGAGGATTGAAGAATGAGGATTGAGGATTGAGGATTGAGGATTGAGAATTGAAGATTGAGTATTGGGGATTGAAAATTGAGGATTGAGGACTGAGGATTGAGGATTGTGTATTGAGGATTGTGGATTGAGTATTGAAGATTGAGTATTGAGGGTTGACGATTGAGGATTGTGGATTGAAGGTTGAGTTTTGAGGATTGAAGGTTGAGGATTGAGGATTGAGGATTGAGAATTGACGATGAGGGCTGAGGGTTGAGGATTGCGGTTTGAGGACTGAGGACTGAGGATTGAGGATTGAGAATTGAGGATTGAGGATTGAGAATTGAGGATGGGGACTGAGGTTTGAGGATTGAGGTGTGAAGAATGAGGATTGAGGTTTGAGGATTGAGGATTCAGGATTGAGGATTGAGGATTGAGTTTCGAAGGTTGAGGATTGATGACTGAGGATTGAGGATTGAGGATCGAGGATTGAAGATTGAGGATAGGGGATTGAGGATAGACGATTGAGGATTGAGTATTGAACCACGAGAATTCAGGATACTCTATTGAGTATTGATAATTGAGGATTGATGGTTGAGTAATGAAGATTGGTGGTTGAGGGTTGTGTGTTGAATATTGAGGATTGAGGATTGAGGATTGAGGATTGAAGATTGAGGATTGAATATCAAGAATTGATGATTGAAGATTGAGGATTGAGGATGAAGTGTTGAGGATTGAGGACGAGGACTGACGGTTGAGGATTGAGGTTTGAGGATCGAGGATTGAGGATTGAGGACTGAGGATTGAGGATTGAGGATTAAGCATTGAGGATTGAAGATTGAGGACTGGGGATTGAGGATTGAAGATTGACGATTGCGGATTGTGGATTGAGGATTGAGGATTGAACATTGAGGACTGAGTGTTGAGGGTTGAGTGATGAGAATTGATGTTTGTGGATAGAGGTTTGAAGATTGCAGATTGAGTATTGAGTTTTGAAAACTGTGAATTGAGGATATTCTATTGAGGATTCAGGGTTGACAACTGATTGCTGAGGACTGAGGGCTGAAGATTGAGGATTGAGGATTGAAGATTGAGTATTGAGGATTGAAGATGGAGGATTGAGGATTGACGATTGAGGATTGAGGATTGAGGTTTGAGTATTGACGATGAGGGCTGAGGGTTGAGGATTGAGGTTTGAGGTCTGAGGACTGAGGATAGAGGATTGAGAATTGAGGATTGAGGATTGAGGATTAAAGATTGAGGATTGGGTATTGAGGATTGAAGAATGAGGATTGAGGATTGAAGATTGAGGATTGAGGATTGAGGATTGAGGATTGAGGATTGAAGATTGAGGATTGGGTATTGCGTATTGAACATTGAGGATTGAAGATTGATGATTGTGGATTGAGGATTGAGGACTGAAGATTGAATATTGATGATTGAAGATTGAGGATTGAGGATTGAGGGTTGTGGATTGAGGACGAGGACTGAGGGTTGAGTATTGATGTTTGAGGTCTGAGGATTGAGGATTGAAGATTGAGAATTGAGGATTGAGGATTGAGGATTGAAGATTGAGGATTGGGTATTGAGGATTGAAGGATGAGGATTGAGGATTGAGGATTGAAGAATGAGTATTGAGGATTGAGGATTGAGATTTGAGGATTGAAGATTGAGTTTTGAGGATTGAGGATTGAGGATTGAGGATTGAGGATTGAGGATTGAGGACTGCGGACTGAGGATTCAGGATTGAGAATTGAGGACTGAGGATAGAGTGTTGAAGATTGAGGATTGAGGTTTGAGGTACGAGGATTGAGGATTGAGAATTGAGGACTGAGGATTGACGATTGAGTATTGAAGATTGAGGATTGATGACTGAGGATTGAGGATTGAGGTATGATGATTGCGATTTGAGTATTGAAAATTGGGTATTGAGGATTGAATATTGAGGATTGAGGATTGAGGATTGAGGATTGAAGATTGATTATTGAGGATTGAAGATTGAGGATTGAGGATTGACGATTGAGGATTGAGGATTGAGGTTTGAGGATTGAGGATGAGGGCTGAGGGTTGAGGATTGAGGTTTGAGGACTGAGGACTGAGGATTGAGGATTGAGAATTGAGGGTTGAGGATTGAGGATTGAAGATTGAGGATTGGGTATTGAGGATTGAAGAACGAGGATTGAGGATTGAGGATTGAGGATTGGGGACTGAGGATTGAGGATTGAGGATTGAGGATTGAGGATAGAGGATTGTAGATTCAGTATTCAGGATTGAAGATTGAGAGTTGAGGATTGAGTATTGAACATTGAGGACTGAGTGTTGAGGGTTGAGTGATGAGAATTGATGTTTGTGGATAGAGATTTGAAGATTGCAGATTGAGTATTGAGTATTGAAAACTGTGAATTGAGGATATTCTATTGAGGATTGAGGATTGACAACTGATTGTTGAGGACTGAGGGCTGAAGATTGAGGATTCAGGATTGAGGATTCAGAATTGAGGTTTGAGGACAGAGGATTGAAGATTGAAGATTGAGTATTGAGGATTGAAGATGGAGGATTGAGGTTGAGGACTGAGGATTGAGGATGAGGGCTGAGGGTTGAGGATAGAGGTTTGAGGACTGAGGTCTGAGGATTGAGTATAGAGAATTGAGGATTGAGGATTGAGGATTGAAGATTGAGGATTGGGTATTGAGGATTGAAGAATGAGGATTGAGGATTGAGGATTCAGGATTGAGGATTGAAGATTGAGTATTGAGGATTGAAGACTGTCGATTGAGGATTGAGGGTTGAGGATCGAGGATTGAGAATTGAGGATTGATGATTGAGTATTGAGGGTTGAAGATTGAGGATTGAGGATTGAGGATTGAGGATTGAGGATTGAAGATTGAGGTTTGGGGACTGAGTGTTGAGGGTTGTGTGATTAGAATTGATGTTTGTGGATAGATATTTGGATTTTGCAGATTGCGCATTGAGTATTGAAAACTGTGAATTGATGATATTCTATTGAGGATTGAGAATTGACAACTGATTGTTGAGGACTGAGGGCTGAAGATTGAGGATTCAGGATTGAGAATTCAGAATTGAGGATTGATGACTGAGGATTGAGGATTGAAGACTGAGTATTGAGGATTGAAGATTGAGGATTAAGGATTGAGGATTGGGGATTGAGGATCTAGGATTGAAAATTGATTATTGAGGATTGAATATTGAGGATTGAGGATTGAGGATTGAGAACTGAGAATTGAGGATAAGGACTGAGGGTTGAGGATTGAGGTTTGAGGAATGAGGATTGAGGATTGAGGATTGAGGATTGAAGATTGAGTATTGATGATTGAAGATTGAGGATTGAGGATTGAGGGTTGAGGATTGAGGACGAGAACAGACAGTTGAGGATTGTGGTTTGAGGATTGAGGGTTGAGGAATGAGAATTGAGGATGAGGACTGAGGTTTGAGGATTGAGGTGTGAGGAATGAGGATTGAGGATTGAGGATTGAGGATTGAATATTGAGGATTGAGGATTGAGTATCGAAGGTTGAGGATTGATGACTGAGGATTGAGGATTGAGGATTGAAGATTGAGGATTGAGGATTGAGGACTGAAGATTGAATATTGATGATTCAAGGTTGAGGATTGAGGATTGAGGGTTGTGGATTGAGGATGAGGACTGAGGGTTGACTATTGATATTTGAGGTCTGAGGATTGAGGATTGAGGATTGAGAATGGAGGATTGAGGATTGAGGATTGAAGATTGAGGATTGGGTATTGAGGATTGAAGAATGAGGATTGAGGATTGAGGATTGAGGATTGAGAATTGAAGATTGAGTATTGGGGATTGAAAATTGAGGATTGAGGACTGAGGATTGAGGATTGTGTATTGAGGATTGTGGATTGAGTATTGAAGATTGAGTATTGAGGGTTGACGATTGAGGATTGTGGATTGAAGGTTGAGTTTTGAGGATTGAAGGTTGAGGATTGAGGATTGAGGATTGAGAATTGACGATGAGGGCTGAGGGTTGAGGATTGCGGTTTGAGGACTGAGGACTGAGGATTGAGGATTGAGAATTGAGGATTGAGGATTGAGAATTGAGGATGAGGACTGAGGTTTGAGGATTGAGGTGTGAAGAATGAGGATTGAGGATTGAGGATTGAGGATTCAGGATTGAGGATTGAGGATTGAGTTTCGAAGGTTGAGGATTGATGACTGAGGATTGAGGATTGAGGATCGAGGATTGAAGATTGAGGATAGGGGATTGAGGATAGACGATTGAGGATTGAGTATTGAACCACGAGAATTCAGGATACTCTATTGAGTATTGATAATTGAGGATTGATGGTTGAGTAATGAAGATTGGTGGTTGAGGGTTGTGTGTTGAATATTGAGGATTGAGGATTGAGGATTGAGGATTGAAGATTGAGGATTGAATATCAAGAATTGATGATTGAAGATTGAGGATTGAGGATGAAGTGTTGAGGATTGAGGACGAGGACTGACGGTTGAGGATTGAGGTTTGAGGATCGAGGATTGAGGATTGAGGACTGAGGATTGAGGATTGAGGATTAAGCATTGAGGATTGAAGATTGAGGCCTGGGGATTGAGGATTGAAGATTGACGATTGCGGATTGTGGATTGAGGATTGAGGATTGAACATTGAGGACTGAGTGTTGAGGGTTGAGTGATGAGAATTGATGTTTGTGGATAGAGGTTTGAAGATTGCAGATTGAGTATTGAGTTTTGAAAACTGTGAATTGAGGATATTCTATTGAGGATTCAGGGTTGACAACTGATTGCTGAGGACTGAGGGCTGAAGATTGAGGATTGAGGATTGAAGATTGAGTATTGAGGATTGAAGATGGAGGATTGAGGATTGACGATTGAGGATTGAGGATTGAGGTTTGAGTATTGACGATGAGGGCTGAGGGTTGAGGATTGAGGTTTGAGGTCTGAGGACTGAGGATAGAGGATTGAGAATTGAGGATTGAGGATTGAGGATTAAAGATTGAGGATTGGGTATTGAGGATTGAAGAATGAGGATTGAGGATTGAAGATTGAGGATTGAGGATTGAGGATTGAGGATTGAGGATTGAAGATTGAGGATTGGGTATTGCGTATTGAACATTGAGGATTGAAGATTGATGATTGTGGATTGAGGATTGAGGACTGAAGATTGAATATTGATGATTGAAGATTGAGGATTGAGGATTGAGGGTTGTGGATTGAGGACGAGGACTGAGGGTTGAGTATTGATGTTTGAGGTCTGAGGATTGAGGATTGAAGATTGAGAATTGAGGATTGAGGATTGAGGATTGAAGATTGAGGATTGGGTATTGAGGATTGAAGGATGAGGATTGAGGATTGAGGATTGAAGAATGAGGATTGAGGATTGAGGATTGAGATTTGAGGATTGAAGATTGAGTTTTGAGGATTGAGGATTGAGGATTGAGGATTGAGGATTGAGGATTGAGGACTGCGGACTGAGGATTCAGGATTGAGAATTGAGGACTGAGGATAGAGTGTTGAAGATTGAGGATTGAGGTTTGAGGTACGAGGATTGAGGATTGAGAATTGAGGACTGAGGATTGACGATTGAGTATTGAAGATTGAGGATTGATGACTGAGGATTGAGGATTGAGGTATGATGATTGCGATTTGAGTATTGAAAATTGGGTATTGAGGATTGAATATTGAGGATTGAGGATTGAGGATTGAGGATTGAAGATTGATTATTGAGGATTGAAGATTGAGGATTGAGGATTGACGATTGAGGATTGAGGATTGAGGTTTGAGGATTGAGGATGAGGGCTGAGGGTTGAGGATTGAGGTTTGAGGACTGAGGACTGAGGATTGAGGATTGAGAATTGAGGGTTGAGGATTGAGGATTGAAGATTGAGGATTGGGTATTGAGGATTGAAGAACGAGGATTGAGGATTGAGGATTGAGGATTGGGGACTGAGGATTGAGGATTGAGGATTGAGGATTGAGGATAGAGGATTGTAGATTCAGTATTCAGGATTGAAGATTGAGAGTTGAGGATTGAGTATTGAACATTGAGGACTGAGTGTTGAGGGTTGAGTGATGAGAATTGATGTTTGTGGATAGAGATTTGAAGATTGCAGATTGAGTATTGAGTATTGAAAACTGTGAATTGAGGATATTCTATTGAGGATTGAGGATTGACAACTGATTGTTGAGGACTGAGGGCTGAAGATTGAGGATTCAGGATTGAGGATTCAGAATTGAGGTTTGAGGACAGAGGATTGAAGATTGAAGATTGAGTATTGAGGATTGAAGATGGAGGATTGAGGTTGAGGACTGAGGATTGAGGATGAGGGCTGAGGGTTGAGGATAGAGGTTTGAGGACTGAGGTCTGAGGATTGAGTATAGAGAATTGAGGATTGAGGATTGAGGATTGAAGATTGAGGATTGGGTATTGAGGATTGAAGAATGAGGATTGAGGATTGAGGATTCAGGATTGAGGATTGAAGATTGAGTATTGAGGATTGAAGACTGTCGATTGAGGATTGAGGGTTGAGGATCGAGGATTGAGAATTGAGGATTGATGATTGAGTATTGAGGGTTGAAGATTGAGGATTGAGGATTGAGGATTGAGGATTGAGGATTGAAGATTGAGGTTTGGGGACTGAGTGTTGAGGGTTGTGTGATTAGAATTGATGTTTGTGGATAGATATTTGGATTTTGCAGATTGCGCATTGAGTATTGAAAACTGTGAATTGATGATATTCTATTGAGGATTGAGAATTGACAACTGATTGTTGAGGACTGAGGGCTGAAGATTGAGGATTCAGGATTGAGAATTCAGAATTGAGGATTGATGACTGAGGATTGAGGATTGAAGACTGAGTATTGAGGATTGAAGATTGAGGATTAAGGATTGAGGATTGGGGATTGAGGATCTAGGATTGAAAATTGATTATTGAGGATTGAATATTGAGGATTGAGGATTGAGGATTGAGAACTGAGAATTGAGGATAAGGACTGAGGGTTGAGGATTGAGGTTTGAGGAATGAGGATTGAGGATTGAGGATTGAGGATTGAAGATTGAGTATTGATGATTGAAGATTGAGGATTGAGGATTGAGGGTTGAGGATTGAGGACGAGAACAGACAGTTGAGGATTGTGGTTTGAGGATTGAGGGTTGAGGAATGAGAATTGAGGATGAGGACTGAGGTTTGAGGATTGAGGTGTGAGGAATGAGGATTGAGGATTGAGGATTGAGGATTGAATATTGAGGATTGAGGATTGAGTATCGAAGGTTGAGGATTGATGACTGAGGATTGAGGATTGAGGATTGAAGATTGAGGATTGAGGATTGAGGACTGAAGATTGAATATTGATGATTCAAGGTTGAGGATTGAGGATTGAGGGTTGTGGATTGAGGACGAGGACTGAGGGTTGACTATTGATATTTGAGGTCTGAGGATTGAGGATTGAGGATTGAGAATGGAGGATTGAGGATTGAGGATTGAAGATTGAGGATTGGGTATTGAGGATTGAAGAATGAGGATTGAGGATTGAGGATTGAGGATTGAGAATTGAAGATTGAGTATTGGGGATTGAAAATTGAGGATTGAGGACTGAGGATTGAGGATTGTGTATTGAGGATTGTGGATTGAGTATTGAAGATTGAGTATTGAGGGTTGACGATTGAGGATTGTGGATTGAAGGTTGAGTTTTGAGGATTGAAGGTTGAGGATTGAGGATTGAGGATTGAGAATTGACGATGAGGGCTGAGGGTTGAGGATTGCGGTTTGAGGACTGAGGACTGAGGATTGAGGATTGAGAATTGAGGATTGAGGATTGAGAATTGAGGATGAGGACTGAGGTTTGAGGATTGAGGTGTGAAGAATGAGGATTGAGGATTGAGGATTGAGGATTCAGGATTGAGGATTGAGGATTGAGTTTCGAAGGTTGAGGATTGATGACTGAGGATTGAGGATTGAGGATCGAGGATTGAAGATTGAGGATAGGGGATTGAGGATAGACGATTGAGGATTGAGTATTGAGGATTGAGAATTGAGGATTGAGCATTGAAGGTTGAGTATTGAGGATTGAAGGTTGAGGATTGAGGGTTGAGGATTGAAGATTGGGGACTTAGTGTTGAGGGTTGAGTGATGGGAATTGATGCTTGTGGATGGAGATTTGAAGTTTGAAGAATGGGGATTGAGCATTGAAAACTGTGAATTGAGGATATTCTATTGAGGATTGAGGATTGACAATTGACTGTTGAGGACTGAGGGCTAAAGATTGAGGATTCAGGATTGAGGACACGGGATTGAGGTTTGATGACTGAGGATTGAGGGTTGAGGATTGAGGATTGAGGGTTGACGCTTGAGGATTGAGGGTTGAGTATGGAGGATTGAAGATAGAGGACTGAGTGTTGAGGATTGAGTGTTGAGAATTGATGTTTGAGGTTTGAGGTTAGATTATTGAATAGTGTGGATTGAGTATTGAACCACGAGAATTCAGGATACTCTATTGAGTATTGATAATTGAGGATTGATGGTTGAGTAATGAAGATTGGTGGTTGAGGGTTGTGTGTTGAATATTGAGGATTGAGGATTGAGGATTGAGGATTGAAGATTGAGGATTGAATATCAAGAATTGATGATTGAAGATTGAGGATTGAGGATGAAGTGTTGAGGATTGAGGACGAGGACCGACGGTTGAGGATTGAGGTTTGAGGATCGAGGATTGAGGATTGAGGACTGAGGATTGAGGATTGAGGATTAAGCATTGAGGATTGAAGATTGAGGACTGGGGATTGAGGATTGAAGATTGACGATTGAGGATTGTGGATTGAGGATTGAGGATTGAACATTGAGGACTGAGTGTTGAGGGTTGAGTGATGAGAATTGATGTTTGTGGATAGAGGTTTGAAGATTGCAGATTGAGTATTGAGTGTTGAAAACTGTGAATTGAGGATATTCTATTGAGGATTCAGGGTTGACAACTGATTGCTGAGGACTGAGGGCTGAAGATTGAGGATTGAGGATTGAAGATTGAGTATTGAGGATTGAAGATGGAGGATTGAGGATTGACGATTGAGGATTGAGGATTGAGGTTTGAGTATTGACGATGAGGGCTGAGGGTTGAGGATTGAGGTTTGAGGTCTGAGGACTGAGGATAGAGGATTGAGAATTGAGGATTGAGGATTGAGGATTGAGGATTAAAGATTGAGGATTGGGTATTGAGGATTGAAGAATGAGGATTGAGGATTGAAGATTGAGGATTGAGGATTGAGGATTGAGGATTGAGGATTGAAGATTGAGGATTGGGTATTGCGTATTGAACATTGAGGATTGAAGATTGATGATTGTGGATTGAGGATTGAGGACTGAAGATTGAATATTGATGATTGAAGATTGAGGATTGAGGATTGAGGGTTGTGGATTGAGGACGAGGACTGAGGGTTGAGTATTGATGTTTGAGGTCTGAGGATTGAGGATTGAAGATTGAGAATTGAGGATTGAGGATTGAGGATTGAAGATTGAGGATTGGGTATTGAGGATTGAAGGATGAGGATTGAGGATTGAGGATTGAAGAATGAGGATTGAGGATTGAGGATTGAGATTTGAGGATTGAAGATTGAGTTTTGAGGATTGAGGATTGAGGATTGAGGATTGAGGATTGAGGATTGAGGACTGCGGACTGAGGATTCAGGATTGAGAATTGAGGACTGAGGATAGAGTGTTGAAGATTGAGGTCTGAGGATTGAGGATTGAGGATTCAGAATTGAGGATTGAAGATTGAGTATTGAGGACTGAAGGTTGAGGATTGAGGATTGAGGATTGAAGATTGAGGACTGAGTGTTGAGGGTTGAGTGATGAGAATTGATGTTTGTGGATAGTGGTTTGAAGAATGCAGATTGAGTATTGAGTATTGAAAACTGTGAATTGAGGATATTCTATTGAGGATTCAGGGTGGACAACTGATTGTTGAGGACTGAGGGCTGAGGATTGAGGATTCAGGATTGAGGATTCAGAATTGAGGTTTGAGGACTGAGGATTGATGATTGAAGGTTGAGTATCGAGGATTGAAGATTGAGGATTGAGGATTGAGGACTGAGGATTGAGGATGAGGGCTGAGGGTTGAGTATTGAGGTTTGAGGACTGAGGACTGAGGATTGAGGATTGAGAATTGAGGACTGAGGATTGAGTGTTGAAGATTGAGGATTGTGTATTGAGGATTGAGGATTGAGGATTGAAGGTTGAGGATTGTGAATTGAAGATTGAGTATTGAGGATTGAAGATTGAGGATTGAGGATTGAGGATTGAGAGTTGACGATGAGGGCTGAGGGTTGAGGATTGAGGTTTGAGGACTGAGGACTGAGGATTGAGGATTGAGAATTGAGGATTGAGGATTGAGGATTGAGGATTGAAGATTGAGGATTGGGTATTGAGGATTGAACATTGAGGATTGAGGATTGAGGATCGAGGATTGAGGATTGAGGATTGAAGATTGAATATTGATGATTGAAGGTTGAGGGTTGTGGATTGAGGACGAGGACTGAGGGTTGAGTATTGATGTTTGAGGTCTGAGGATTGAGGATTGAGGATTGAGAATTGAGGATTGAAGATTGAGTATTGAGGACTGAAGGTTGAGGATTGAGGATTGAGGATTGAAGATTGAGGACTTAGTGTTGAGGGTTGAGTGATGGGAATTGATGTTTGTGGATTGAGATTTGAAGATTGAAGAATGGGGATTGAGTATTGAAAACTGTGAATTGAGGATGTTCTATTGAGGATTGAGGATTGACAATTGATTGTTGAGGACTGAGGGCTAAAGATTGAGGATTCAGGATCGAGGAATCGGGATTGAGGTTTAAGGACTGAGGATTGAGGGTTGAGGATTGAGGATTGACGCTTTAGGATTGAGGGTTGAGGATGGAGGATTGAAAAGAGTGGACTGAGTGTTGAGGATTGAGTGTTGAGAATTGATGTTTGAGGATTGAGATTTGATTTTTGAATATTGTGGATTGAGTATTGAACCATGATAATTCAGGATACACTATTGAGTATTCGGAATTGAGGATTGAAGGTTGAGTATTGAGGATTGGTGGTTGAGGGTTGTGTGTTGAATATTGAGGATAGAGGATTGAGGATTGAGGATTGAAGATTGAGGATTGAATATTGAGTATTGATGATTGAAGATTGAAGATTGAGGATTGAGGATTGAGTGTTGAGGATTGAGCACGAGGACTGACGGTTGAGGATTGAGGTTTGATGTCTGAGGATTGAGGATTGAGGACTGAGGATTGAGGATTGAGGTTTGAGCATTGAGGATTGAAGATTGAGGACTGGGGATTGAGGATTGAAGATTGACGAATGAGGATTGTGGATTGAGGATTGAGGATTGAACGTTGAGGACTGAGTGTTGAGGGTTGAGTGATGAGAATTGATGTTTGTGGATAGAGGTTTGAAGAATGCAGATTGAGTATTGAGTATTGAAAACTGTGAATTGAGGATATTCTATTGAGGATTCAGGGTTGACTACTGATTGTTGAGGACTGAGGGCTGAAGATTGAGGATTCAGGATTGAGGATTCGGAATTGAGGTTTGAGGACAGAGGATTGAAGATTGAAGATTGAGTATTGAGGATTGAAGATGGAGGATTGAGGTTGAGGACTGAGGATTGAGGATGAGGGCTGAGGGTTGAGGATAGAGGTTTGAGGACTGAGGTCTGAGGATTGAGTATAGAGAATTGAGGATTGAGGATTGAGGATTGAAGATTGAGGATTGGGTATTGAGGATTGAAGAATGAGGATTGAGGATTGAGGATTCAGGATTGAGGATTGAAGATTGAGTATTGAGGATTGAAGACTGACGATTGAGGATTGAGGGTTGAGGATCGAGGATTGAGAATTGAGGATTGATGATTGAGTATTGAGGGTTGAAGATTGAGGATTGAGGATTGAGGATTGAGGATTGAGGATTGAAGATTGAGGTTTGGGGACTGAGTGTTGAGGGTTGTGTGATTAGAATTGATGTTTGTGGATAGATATTTGAATTTTGCAGATTGCGCATTGAGTATTGAAAACTGTGAATTGATGATATTCTATTGAGGATTGAGAATTGACAACTGATTGTTGAGGACTGAGGGCTGAAGATTGAGGATTCAGGATTGAGAATTCAGAATTGAGGATTGATGACTGAGGATTGAGGATTGAAGACTGAGTATTGAGGATTGAAGATTGAGGATTAAGGATTGAGGATTGGGGATTGAGGATCTAGGATTGAAAATTGATTATTGAGGATTGAATATTGAGGATTGAGGATTGAGGATTGAGAACTGAGAATTGAGGATAAGGACTGAGGGTTGAGGATTGAGGTTTGAGGAATGAGGATTGAGGATTGAGGATTGAGGATTGAAGATTGAGTATTGATGATTGAAGATTGAGGATTGAGGATTGAGGGTTGAGGATTGAGGACGAGAACAGACAGTTGAGGATTGTGGTTTGAGGATTGAGGGTTGAGGAATGAGAATTGAGGATGAGGACTGAGGTTTGAGGATTGAGGTGTGAGGAATGAGGATTGAGGATTGAGGATTGAGGATTGAATATTGAGGATTGAGGATTGAGTATCGAAGGTTGAGGATTGATGACTGAGGATTGAGGATTGAGGATTGAAGATTGAGGATTGAGGATTGAGGACTGAAGATTGAATATTGATGATTCAAGGTTGAGGATTGAGGATTGAGGGTTGTGGATTGAGGACGAGGACTGAGGGTTGACTATTGATATTTGAGGTCTGAGGATTGAGGATTGAGGATTGAGAATGGAGGATTGAGGATTGAGGATTGAAGATTGAGGATTGGGTATTGAGGATTGAAGAATGAGGATTGAGGATTGAGGATTGAGGATTGAGAATTGAAGATTGAGTATTGGGGATTGAAAATTGAGGATTGAGGACTGAGGATTGAGGATTGTGTATTGAGGATTGTGGATTGAGTATTGAAGATTGAGTATTGAGGGTTGACGATTGAGGATTGTGGATTGAAGGTTGAGTTTTGAGGATTGAAGGTTGAGGATTGAGGATTGAGGATTGAGAATTGACGATGAGGGCTGAGGGTTGAGGATTGCGGTTTGAGGACTGAGGACTGAGGATTGAGGATTGAGAATTGAGGATTGAGGATTGAGAATTGAGGATGAGGACTGAGGTTTGAGGATTGAGGTGTGAAGAATGAGGATTGAGGATTGAGGATTGAGGATTCAGGATTGAGGATTGAGGATTGAGTTTCGAAGGTTGAGGATTGATGACTGAGGATTGAGGATTGAGGATCGAGGATTGAAGATTGAGGATAGGGGATTGAGGATAGACGATTGAGGATTGAGTATTGAGGATTGAGAATTGAGGATTGAGCATTGAAGGTTGAGTATTGAGGATTGAAGGTTGAGGATTGAGGGTTGAGGATTGAAGATTGGGGACTTAGTGTTGAGGGTTGAGTGATGGGAATTGATGCTTGTGGATGGAGATTTGAAGTTTGAAGAATGGGGATTGAGCATTGAAAACTGTGAATTGAGGATATTCTATTGAGGATTGAGGATTGACAATTGACTGTTGAGGACTGAGGGCTAAAGATTGAGGATTCAGGATTGAGGACACGGGATTGAGGTTTGATGACTGAGGATTGAGGGTTGAGGATTGAGGATTGAGGGTTGACGCTTGAGGATTGAGGGTTGAGTATGGAGGATTGAAGATAGAGGACTGAGTGTTGAGGATTGAGTGTTGAGAATTGATGTTTGAGGTTTGAGGTTAGATTATTGAATAGTGTGGATTGAGTATTGAACCACGAGAATTCAGGATACTCTATTGAGTATTGATAATTGAGGATTGATGGTTGAGTAATGAAGATTGGTGGTTGAGGGTTGTGTGTTGAATATTGAGGATTGAGGATTGAGGATTGAGGATTGAAGATTGAGGATTGAATATCAAGAATTGATGATTGAAGATTGAGGATTGAGGATGAAGTGTTGAGGATTGAGGACGAGGACTGACGGTTGAGGATTGAGGTTTGAGGATCGAGGATTGAGGATTGAGGACTGAGGATTGAGGATTGAGGATTAAGCATTGAGGATTGAAGATTGAGGACTGGGGATTGAGGATTGAAGATTGACGATTGAGGATTGTGGATTGAGGATTGAGGATTGAACATTGAGGACTGAGTGTTGAGGGTTGAGTGATGAGAATTGATGTTTGTGGATAGAGGTTTGAAGATTGCAGATTGAGTATTGAGTGTTGAAAACTGTGAATTGAGGATATTCTATTGAGGATTCAGGGTTGACAACTGATTGCTGAGGACTGAGGGCTGAAGATTGAGGATTGAGGATTGAAGATTGAGTATTGAGGATTGAAGATGGAGGATTGAGGATTGACGATTGAGGATTGAGGATTGAGGTTTGAGTATTGACGATGAGGGCTGAGGGTTGAGGATTGAGGTTTGAGGTCTGAGGACTGAGGATAGAGGATTGAGAATTGAGGATTGAGGATTGAGGATTAAAGATTGAGGATTGGGTATTGAGGATTGAAGAATGAGGATTGAGGATTGAAGATTGAGGATTGAGGATTGAGGATTGAGGATTGAGGATTGAAGATTGAGGATTGGGTATTGCGTATTGAACATTGAGGATTGAAGATTGATGATTGTGGATTGAGGATTGAGGACTGAAGATTGAATATTGATGATTGAAGATTGAGGATTGAGGATTGAGGGTTGTGGATTGAGGACGAGGACTGAGGGTTGAGTATTGATGTTTGAGGTCTGAGGATTGAGGATTGAAGATTGAGAATTGAGGATTGAGGATTGAGGATTGAAGATTGAGGATTGGGTATTGAGGATTGAAGGATGAGGATTGAGGATTGAGGATTGAAGAATGAGGATTGAGGATTGAGGATTGAGATTTGAGGATTGAAGATTGAGTTTTGAGGATTGAGGATTGAGGATTGAGGATTGAGGATTGAGGATTGAGGACTGCGGACTGAGGATTCAGGATTGAGAATTGAGGACTGAGGATAGAGTGTTGAAGATTGAGGTCTGAGGATTGAGGATTGAGGATTGAGAATTGAGGATTGAAGATTGAGTATTGAGGACTGAAGGTTGAGGATTGAGGATTGAGGATTGAAGATTGAGGACTTAGTGTTGAGGGTTGAGTGATGGGAATTGATGTTTGTGGATTGAGATTTGATGATTGAAGAATGGGGATTGAGTATTGAAAACTGTGAATTGAGGATGTTCTATTGAGGATTGAGGATTGACAATTGATTGTTGAGGACTGAGGGCTAAAGATTGAGGATTCAGGATCGAGGAATCGGGATTGAGGTTTAAGGACTGAGGATTGAGGGTTGAGGATTGAGGATTGACGCTTTAGGATTGAGGGTTGAGGATGGAGGATTGAAAAGAGTGGACTGAGTGTTGAGGATTGAGTGTTGAGAATTGATCTTTGAGGATTGAGATTTGATTATTGAATATTGTGGATTGAGTATTGAACCATGATAATTCAGGATACACTATTGAGTATTCGGAATTGAGGATTGAAGGTTGAGTATTGAGGATTGGTGGTTGAGGGTTGTGTGTTGAATATTGAGGATAGAGGATTGAGGATTGAGGATTGAAGATTGAGGATTGAATATTGAGTATTGATGATTGAAGATTGAAGATTGAGGATTGAGGATTGAGTGTTGAGGATTGAGCACGAGGACTGACGGTTGAGGATTGAGGTTTGATGTCTGAGGATTGAGGATTGAGGACTGAGGATTGAGGATTGAGGTTTGAGCATTGAGGATTGAAGATTGAGGACTGGGGATTGAGGATTGAAGATTGACGAATGAGGATTGTGGATTGAGGATTGAGGATTGAACGTTGAGGACTGAGTGTTGAGGGTTGAGTGATGAGAATTGATGTTTGTGGATAGAGGTTTGAAGAATGCAGATTGAGTATTGAGTATTGAAAACTGTGAATTGAGGATATTCTATTGAGGATTCAGGGTTGACTACTGATTGTTGAGGACTGAGGGCTGAAGATTGAGGATTCAGGGTTGACTACTGATTGTTGAGGACTGAGGGCTGAAGATTGAGGATTCAGGATTGAGGATTCGGAATTGAGGTTTGAGGACTGAGGATTGAGGATTGAAGATTGAGTATCGAGGATTGAAGGTTGAGGATTGAGGATTGAGGACTGAGGATTGAGGATGAGGGCTGAGGGTTGAGTATTGAGGTTTGAGGACTGAGGACTGAGGATTGAGGATTGAGAATTGAGGATTGAGGATTGAGGATTGAAGGTTGAGGATTGTGAATTGAAGATTGAGTATTGAGGATTGAAGATTGAGGATTGAGGATTGCGGACAGGGACTGACGGTTGAGGATTGAGGTTTGAGGGTTGAGGTTTGAGGTTTGAGGACTGAGGACTGAGGATTGAGGATTGAGAATTGAGGATTGAGGATTGAGGATTGAGGATTGAGGATTGACGATTGAGGATTGGGAATTGAGGATTGAAGATTGAGTGTTGTGGATTGAGGACGAGGACTGAGGGTTGAGTATTGATGTTTGAGGTCTGAAGATTGAGGATTGATTATTGAGAATTGAGGATTGAGGATTGAGGATTGAAGAGTGAGGATTGGGTATTGAGGATTGAAGAATGAGGACTGAGGATCTAGGATTGAGGATCGAGGATTGAAGATTGAGTATTGAGGATTGAAGATTGAGGATTGAGCATTGAGGATTGAGGATTGAGGATTGAGGATTGAGGATTGAAGATTGAGGATTGGGTATTGAGGATTGAGCATTGAGGATTGAGGATTGAGGATCGAGGATTGAGGATTGAGGATTGAAGATTGAATATTGATGGTTGAAGATTGATGATTGAGGATTGAGGGTTGTGGATTGAGGACGAGGACTGAGGGTTGAGTATTGATGTTTGAGGTCTGAGGATTGAGGATTGAGGTTTGAGGATTGAGAATTGAGAATTGAGGATGAGGACTGAGGGTTGAGGATTGAGGTTTGAGGTACGAGGATTGAGGATTGAGAATTGAGGACTGAGGATTGACGATTGAGTATTGAAGATTGAGGATTGATGACTGAGGATTGAGGATTGAGGTATGATGATTGCGATTTGAGTATTGAAAATTGGGTATTGAGGATTGAATATTGAGGATTGAGGATTGAGGATTGAGGATTGAAGATTGATTATTGAGGATTGAAGATTGAGGATTGAGGATTGACGATTGAGGATTGAGGATTGAGGTTTGAGGATTGAGGATGAGGGCTGAGGGTTGAGGATTGAGGTTTGAGGACTGAGGACTGAGGATTGAGGATTGAGAATTGAGGGTTGAGGATTGAGGATTGAAGATTGAGGATTGGGTATTGAGGATTGAAGAACGAGGATTGAGGATTGTGGATTGAGGATTGAGAATTGAAGATTGAGTATTGGGGATTGAAAATTGAGGATTGAGGACTGAGGATTGAGGATTGTGTATTGAGGATTGTGGATTGAGTATTGAAGATTGAGTATTGAGGGTTGACGATTGAGGATTGTGGATTGAAGGTTGAGTTTTGAGGATTGAAGGTTGAGGATTGAGGATTGAGGATTGAGAATTGACGATGAGGGCTGAGGGTTGAGGATTGCGGTTTGAGGACTGAGGACTGAGGATTGAGGATTGAGAATTGAGGATTGAGGATTGAGAATTGAGGATGAGGACTGAGGTTTGAGGATTGAGGTGTGAAGAATGAGGATTGAGGATTGAGGATTGAGGATTCAGGATTGAGGATTGAGGATTGAGTTTCGAAGGTTGAGGATTGATGACTGAGGATTGAGGATTGAGGATCGAGGATTGAAGATTGAGGATAGGGGATTGAGGATAGACGATTGAGGATTGAGTATTGAGGATTGAGGATTGAGGATTGAGCATTGAAGGTTGAGTATTGAGGATTGAAGGTTGAGGATTGAGGGTTGAGGATTGAAGATTGGGGACTTAGTGTTGAGGGTTGAGTGATGGGAATTGATGCTTGTGGATGGAGATTTGAAGTTTGAAGAATGGGGATTGAGCATTGAAAACTGTGAATTGAGGATATTCTATTGAGGATTGAGGATTGACAATTGACTGTTGAGGACTGAGGGCTAAAGATTGAGGATTCAGGATTGAGGACACGGGATTGAGGTTTGATGACTGAGGATTGAGGGTTGAGGATTGAGGATTGAGGGTTGACGCTTGAGGATTGAGGGTTGAGTATGGAGGATTGAAGATAGAGGACTGAGTGTTGAGGATTGAGTGTTGACAATTGATGTTTGAGGTTTGAGGTTAGATTATTGAATAGTGTGGATTGAGTATTGAACCACGAGAATTCAGGATACTCTATTGAGTATTGATAATTGAGGATTGATGGTTGAGTAATGAAGATTGGTGGTTGAGGGTTGTGTGTTGAATATTGAGGATTGAGGATTGAGGATTGAGGATTGAAGATTGAGGATTGAATATCAAGAATTGATGATTGAAGATTGAGGATTGAGGATGAAGTGTTGAGGATTGAGGACGAGGACTGACGGTTGAGGATTGAGGTTTGAGGATCGAGGATTGAGGATTGAGGACTGAGGATTGAGGATTGAGGATTAAGCATTGAGGATTGAAGATTGAGGACTGGTGATTGAGGATTGAAGATTGACGATTGAGGATTGTGGATTGAGGATTGAGGATTGAACATTGAGGACTGAGTGTTGAGGGTTGAGTGATGAGAATTGATGTTTGTGGATAGAGGTTTGAAGATTGCAGATTGAGTATTGAGTGTTGAAAACTGTGAATTGAGGATATTCTATTGAGGATTCAGGGTTGACAACTGATTGCTGAGGACTGAGGGCTGAAGATTGAGGATTGAGGATTGAAGATTGAGTATTGAGGATTGAAGATGGAGGATTGAGGATTGACGATTGAGGATTGAGGATTGAGGTTTGAGTATTGACGATGAGGGCTGAGGGTTGAGGATTGAGGTTTGAGGTCTGAGGACTGAGGATAGAGGATTGAGAATTGAGGATTGAGGATTGAGGATTAAAGATTGAGGATTGGGTATTGAGGATTGAAGAATGAGGATTGAGGATTGAAGATTGAGGATTGAGGATTGAGGATTGAGGATTGAGGATTGAAGATTGAGGATTGGGTATTGCGTATTGAACATTGAGGATTGAAGATTGATGATTGTGGATTGAGGATTGAGGACTGAAGATTGAATATTGATGATTGAAGATTGAGGATTGAGAATTGAGGGTTGTGGATTGAGGACGAGGACTGAGGGTTGAGTATTGATGTTTGAGGTCTGAGGAATGAGGATTGAGGATTGAGAATTTAGGATTGAGGATTGAGGATTGAAAGTTGAGGATTGGGTATTGAGGATTGAAGAATGAGGACTGAGGATCTAGGATTGAGGATCGAGGATTGAAGATTGAGTATTGAGGATTGAAGATTGAGGATTGAGGATTGAGGATTGAGGATTGAGGATTGAGGATTCAGGATTGAGGATTGAGGATTGAAGATTGAGGATTGAGGATTGATGATCAAAGATTGAGTGTTGAGGATTGAAGATTGAGGATTGATGATTGAGGATTGAGGATTTAGGATTGAGGATTGAGGATTGAGTATTGAAGGTTGAGGATTGATGATTGAGGGTTCAGGATGAGGATTGAGGATGGAGTATTGAGGACTGGGGATTGAAGATTGAGGATTGAGGATTGAGGATTAAAGATTGAGTATTGAGGATTGAAGATTGAGAATTGAGGATTGAGGATTGAACATTGAGGACTGAGTGTTGAGGGTTGAGTGATGAGAATTGATGTTTGTGGATAGACATTTGAAGATTGCAGAATGAGTATTGTGTATTGAAAACTGTGAATTGAGGATATTCCATTGAGGATTGAGGATTGTAACCTGATTGTTGAGGACTGAGGGCTGAAGATTGAGGATTCAGGTGTGAGGGTTCAGAATTGAGGTTTGAGGACTGAGCATTGAGGATTGAGGATTGAAGATTGAGTATTGAGGATTGAAGATTGAGGATTGAGGATTGAGGATTGAGGATTGAGGATGAGGGCTGAGGGTTGAGGATTGAGGTTTAAGGGCTGAGGATTGAGAATTCAGGATTGAGGATTGAGGATTGAAGATTGAGGATTGGGTATTGAGGATTGAAGAATGAGGATTGAGGATTGAGGATTGAGGATAGAGGATTGAAGATTGAGTATTGAGGATTGAAAATTGACGATTGAGCATTGTGGGTTGAAGATTGAGTATTGAACATTGAGGACTGAGAGTTGAGGGTTCAGTGATGAGAATTGATGTTTGTGGATAGAGGTTTGAAGATTGCAGATTGAGTATTGAGTATTGAAAACTGTGACTTGAGGATATTCTATTCAGGATTGAGGATTGTCAACTGATTGTTGAGGACTGAGGTCTGAAGATTGAGGATTCAGGATTGAGGATTCAGAATTGAGGTTTGAAGACTGAGGATTGAGGATTGAAGAATGATTATTGAGGATTGAGGGTTGAGAATTGAAGATTGAGGATTGGGTATTGAGGATTGAAGGATGAGGACTGAGGATTTAGGATTGAGGATTGAGGATTGACGATTCAGAATTAAGGATTGAAGGTTGAGGATTGAGGATTGAGGATTGAGGATCGAGGATTGAAGATTGAGTATTGAGGATTGAATATTGAGGATTGAGGATTGAGGATTGAGAATTGAGGATTGGGGATTGAGGATTCAGGATTGAGGATTGAGGATTGAAGATTGAGGATAGAGGATTGATGATTAAAGATTGAGTGTTGAGGATTGAAGACTCAGCATTGATGATTGAGGATTGAGGATTGAGGATTGAGGATTGAGGATTGAGTATTGAAGGTTGAGGATTGAAGATTGAGGATTGAGGATTGAGGATTGAGGATTGTGGGTTGAGGATGAGGGCTGAGGGTTGAGTATTGAGGTTTGAGGACTGAGGACAGAGGATTGAGGATTGAGAATTGAGGATTGAGGATAGAGTGTTGGAGATTGAGGATTGGGTATTGAGGATTGAGGATTGAGGATTGAAGGTTGAGGATTGTGAATTGAAGATTGAGTATTGAGGATTGAAGATTGAGGATTGAGGATTGAGGATTGAGAGTTGACGATGAGGGCTGAGGGTTGGGGATTGAGGTTTGAGGACTGAGGACTGAGGATTGAGGATTGAGAATTGAGGATTGAGGATTGAGGATTGAGGATTGAAGATTGAGGATTGGGTATTGAGGATTGAACATTGAGGATTGAGGATTGAGGATCGAGGATTGAGGATTGAGGATTGAAGATTGAATATTGATGATTGAAGGTTGAGGATTGAGGATTGAGTGTTGTGGATTGAGGACGAGGACTGAGGGTTGAGTATTGATGTTTGAGGTCTGAGGATTGAGGATTGAGGATTGAGAATTGAGGATTGGGGATTGAGGATCGAAGATTGAGGATTGGGTATTGACGATTGAAGAATGAGGACTGAGGATTTAGGATTGAGGATTGAGGATTGACGATTCAGTATTGAAGATTGAATATTGATGATTGAAGATTGAGGATTGAGGACTGAGGGTTGTGGATTGAGGACGAGGACTGAGGGTTGAGGATTGAGGATTGAGGATTGTGGGTTGAGGATGAGGGCTGAGAGCTGAGGGTTGAGTATTGTGGTTTGAGGACTGCGGACTGAGGATTGAGGATTGAGAATTGAGGACTGAGGATAGAGTGTTGAAGATTGAGGATTGGGCATTGAGGATTGAGTATTGAGGATTGGAGATTGAGGATTGTGAATTGAAGATTGTGTATTGAGGATTGAAGATTGAGGATTGAAGATTGAGGATTGAGAGTTGACGATGAGGGCTGAGGGTTGAGGATTGAGGTATGAGGACTGAGGACTGAGGATTGAGGATTGAGAATTGAGGATTGAGGATTGAGGATTGAGGATTGAAGATTGAGGATTGGGTATTGAGGATTGAACATTGAGGATTGAGGATTGAGGATCGAGAATTGAGGATTGAGGATTGAAGATTGAATATTGATGATTGTAGATTGAGGATTGAGGATGGAGGGTTGTGGATTGAGGACGCGGACTGAGGGTTGAGTGTTGATGTTTGAGGTCTGAGGAATGAGGATTGAGGATTGAGAATTGAGGATTGAGGATTGAGGATTGAAAGTTGAGGATTGGGTATTGAGGATTGAAGAATGAGGACTGAGGATTTAGGATTGAGGATTGAGGATTGACGATTCAGTATTGAGGATTGAAGATTGAGGATTGAGGATTGAGGATTGAGGATTGAGGACTGAGGATTGAGGATTGGGGATTGAGGATTGAAGATTGAGGATTGAGGATTGATGATTAAAGATTGAATATTGAGGATTGAAGATTGAGGATTGATGATTGAGGATTGAGGATTGAGGATTGAGGATCGAGGATTGAGGATTGAGGATTGAAGATTGAATATTGATGATTGAAGATTGAGGATTGGGGATTGAGGGTTGTGGATTGAGGACGAGGACTGAGGGTTGAGTATTGATGTTTGAGGTTTGAGGATTGAGGATTGAGGATTGAGAATTGAGGATTGAAGATTGAGTATTGAGGTAGAAGATTGAGGATTGAGGACTGAGGATTGAGGATTGAGTATGGAGGATTGAGGATTGAGGATTGAAGATTGAGTATTGAGGATTGAAGATTAAGGATTGTGGATTGAAGATTGAGTATTGAGGATTGAAGATTGAGGATTGAGGATTGAGGATTGAGAATTGACGATGAGGGCTGCGGGTTGAGGGTTGAGGTTTGAGGACTGAGGACTGAGGATTGAGGATTGAGAATTGAGGATTGAGGATTGAGGATTGAGGATTGAAGATTGAGGATCGGGTATTGAGGATTGAACATTGAGGATTGAGGATTGAGGATCGAGGATTGAGGGTTGAGTATTGAAGATTGAATATTGATGATTGAAGATTGAGGATTGAGGACTGAGGGTTGTGGATTGAGGACGAGGACTGAGGGTTGAGGATTGAGGATTGAGGATTGTGGGTTGAGGATGAGGGCTGAGGGCTGAGGGTTGAGTATTGTGGTTTGAGGACTGCGGACTGAGGATTGAGGATTGAGAATTGAGGACTGAGAATAGAGTGAAGAAGATTGAGGATTGGGTATTGAGGATTGAGGATTGAGGATTGAAGGTTGAGGATTGTGAATTGAAGATTGAGTATTGAGGATTGAAGATTGAGGATTGAAGATTGAGGATTCAGAGTTGACGATGAGGGCTGAGGGTTGAGGATTGAGGTTTGAGGACTGAGGACTGAGGATTGAGGATTGAGAATTGAGGATTGAGGATTGAGGATTGAGGATTGAAGATTGAGGATTGGGTATTGAGGATTGAACATTGAGGATTGAGGATTGAGGATCGAGGATTGAGGATTGAGGATTGAAGATTGAATATTGATGATTGTAGATTGAGGATTGAGGATTGAGGGTTGTGGATTGAGGACGCGGACCGAGGGTTGAGTATTGATGTTTGAGGTCTGAGGAATGAGGATTGAGGATTGAGAATTGAGGATTGAGGATTGAAGATTGAAAGTTGAGGATTGGGTATTGAGGATAGAAGAATGAGGACTGAGGATTTAGGATTGACGATTGAGGATTGAGGATTCAGTATTGAGGATTGAAGATTGAGGATTGAGGATTGAGGATTGAGGATTGAGGATTGAGGATTGAGGATTGAGGATTGGGGATTGAGGATTGAAGATTGAGGATTGAGGATTGATGATTAAAGATTGAGTATTGAGGATTGAAGATTGAGGATTGATGATTGAGGATTGAGGATTGAGGATTGAGGATCGAGGATTGAGGATTGAGGATTGAAGATTGAATATTGATGATTGAAGATTGAGGATTGGGGATTGAGGGTTGTGGATTGAGGACGAGGACTGAGGGTTGAGTATTGATGTTTGAGGTTTGAGGATTGAGGATTGAGAATTGAGGATTGAAGATTGAGTATTGAGGTAGATAATGTAGATGAAGATGAGGTAGATGAAGATTGAGTATTGAGGATTGAAGATTGAGTATTGAGGATTGATGACTGGGGATTGAAGATTGAGTATTGAGGATTGAAGATTGAGGATTGTGGATTGAAGATTGAGTATTGAGGATTGAAGATTGAGGATTGAGGACTGAGGATTGAGAATTGACGATGAGGGCTGCGGGTTGAGGGTTGAGGTTTGAGGACTGAGGACTGAGGATTGAGGATTGAGAATTGAGGATTGAGGATTGAGGATTGAGGATTGAAGATTGAGGATTGGGTATTGAGGATTGAACATTGAGGATTGAGGATTGAGGATAGAGGATTGAGGGTTGAGGATTGAAGATTGAATATTGATGATTGAAGATTGAGGATTGAGGACTGAGGGTTGTGGATTGAGTACGAGGACTGAGGGTTGAGGATTCAGGATTGAGGATTGAGGATTGGAGATTGAGGATTGAGGATTGATGATTAAAAATTGAGTGTTGAGGATTGAAGATTGAGTATTGAGGATTGAAGATTGAGGATTGAGGATTGAGGATTGAGGATTGAGGATGAGGGCTGAGGGTTGAGGATTGAGGTTTAAGGGCTGAGGATTGAGAATTCAGGATTGAGGATTGAGGATTGAAGATTGAGGATTGGGTATTGAGGATTGAAGAATGAGGATTGAGGATTGAGGATTGAGGATAGAGGATTGAAGATTGAGTATTGAGGATTGAAAATTGACGATTGAGCATTGTGGGTTGAAGATTGAGTATTGAACATTGAGGACTGAGAGTTGAGGGTTCAGTGATGAGAATTGATGTTTGTGGATAGAGGTTTGAAGATTGCAGATTGAGTATTGAGTATTGAAAACTGTGACTTGAGGATATTCTATTCAGGATTGAGGATTGTCAACTGATTGTTGAGGACTGAGGTCTGAAGATTGAGGATTCAGGATTGAGGATTCAGAATTGAGGTTTGAAGACTGAGGATTGAGGATTGAAGAATGATTATTGAGGATTGAGGGTTGAGAATTGAAGATTGAGGATTGGGTATTGAGGATTGAAGGATGAGGACTGAGGATTTAGGATTGAGGATTGAGGATTGACGATTCAGAATTAAGGATTGAAGGTTGAGGATTGAGGATTGAGGATTGAGGATCGAGGATTGAAGATTGAGTATTGAGGATTGAATATTGAGGATTGAGGATTGAGGATTGAGAATTGAGGATTGGGGATTGAGGATTCAGGATTGAGGATTGAGGATTGAAGATTGAGGATAGAGGATTGATGATTAAAGATTGAGTGTTGAGGATTGAAGACTCAGCATTGATGATTGAGGATTGAGGATTGAGGATTGAGGATTGAGGATTGAGTATTGAAGGTTGAGGATTGAAGATTGAGGATTGAGGATTGGGGATTGAGGATTGTGGGTTGAGGATGAGGGCTGAGGGTTGAGTATTGAGGTTTGAGGACTGAGGACAGAGGATTGAGGATTGAGAATTGAGGATTGAGGATAGAGTGTTGGAGATTGAGGATTGGGTATTGAGGATTGAGGATTGAGGATTGAAGGTTGAGGATTGTGAATTGAAGATTGAGTATTGAGGATTGAAGATTGAGGATTGAGGATTGAGGATTGAGAGTTGACGATGAGGGCTGAGGGTTGGGGATTGAGGTTTGAGGACTGAGGACTGAGGATTGAGGATTGAGAATTGAGGATTGAGGATTGAGGATTGAGGATTGAAGATTGAGGATTGGGTATTGAGGATTGAACATTGAGGATTGAGGATTGAGGATCGAGGATTGAGGATTGAGGATTGAAGATTGAATATTGATGATTGAAGGTTGAGGATTGAGGATTGAGTGTTGTGGATTGAGGACGAGGACTGAGGGTTGAGTATTGATGTTTGAGGTCTGAGGATTGAGGATTGAGGATTGAGAATTGAGGATTGGGGATTGAGGATCGAAGATTGAGGATTGGGTATTGACGATTGAAGAATGAGGACTGAGGATTTAGGATTGAGGATTGAGGATTGACGATTCAGTATTGAAGATTGAATATTGATGATTGAAGATTGAGGATTGAGGACTGAGGGTTGTGGATTGAGGACGAGGACTGAGGGTTGAGGATTGAGGATTGAGGATTGTGGGTTGAGGATGAGGGCTGAGAGCTGAGGGTTGAGTATTGTGGTTTGAGGACTGCGGACTGAGGATTGAGGATTGAGAATTGAGGACTGAGGATAGAGTGTTGAAGATTGAGGATTGGGCATTGAGGATTGAGTATTGAGGATTGGAGATTGAGGATTGTGAATTGAAGATTGTGTATTGAGGATTGAAGATTGAGGATTGAAGATTGAGGATTGAGAGTTGACGATGAGGGCTGAGGGTTGAGGATTGAGGTATGAGGACTGAGGACTGAGGATTGAGGATTGAGAATTGAGGATTGAGGATTGAGGATTGAGGATTGAAGATTGAGGATTGGGTATTGAGGATTGAACATTGAGGATTGAGGATTGAGGATCGAGGATTGAGGATTGAGGATTGAAGATTGAATATTGATGATTGTAGATTGAGGATTGAGGATGGAGGGTTGTGGATTGAGGACGCGGACTGAGGGTTGAGTGTTGATGTTTGAGGTCTGAGGAATGAGGATTGAGGATTGAGAATTGAGGATTGAGGATTGAGGATTGAAAGTTGAGGATTGGGTATTGAGGATTGAAGAATGAGGACTGAGGATTTAGGATTGAGGATTGAGGATTGACGATTCAGTATTGAGGATTGAAGATTGAGGATTGAGGATTGAGGATTGAGGATTGAGGACTGAGGATTGAGGATTGGGGATTGAGGATTGAAGATTGAGGATTGAGGATTGATGATTAAAGATTGAATATTGAGGATTGAAGATTGAGGATTGATGATTGAGGATTGAGGATTGAGGATTGAGGATCGAGGATTGAGGATTGAGGATTGAAGATTGAATATTGATGATTGAAGATTGAGGATTGGGGATTGAGGGTTGTGGATTGAGGACGAGGACTGAGGGTTGAGTATTGATGTTTGAGGTTTGAGGATTGAGGATTGAGGATTGAGAATTGAGGATTGAAGATTGAGTATTGAGGTAGAAGATTGAGGATTGAGGACTGAGGATTGAGGATTGAGTATGGAGGATTGAGGATTGAGGATTGAAGATTGAGTATTGAGGATTGAAGATTAAGGATTGTGGATTGAAGATTGAGTATTGAGGATTGAAGATTGAGGATTGAGGATTGAGGATTGAGAATTGACGATGAGGGCTGCGGGTTGAGGGTTGAGGTTTGAGGACTGAGGACTGAGGATTGAGGATTGAGAATTGAGGATTGAGGATTGAGGATTGAGGATTGAAGATTGAGGATCGGGTATTGAGGATTGAACATTGAGGATTGAGGATTGAGGATCGAGGATTGAGGGTTGAGTATTGAAGATTGAATATTGATGATTGAAGATTGAGGATTGAGGACTGAGGGTTGTGGATTGAGGACGAGGACTGAGGGTTGAGGATTGAGGATTGAGGATTGTGGGTTGAGGATGAGGGCTGAGGGCTGAGGGTTGAGTATTGTGGTTTGAGGACTGCGGACTGAGGATTGAGGATTGAGAATTGAGGACTGAGAATAGAGTGAAGAAGATTGAGGATTGGGTATTGAGGATTGAGGATTGAGGATTGAAGGTTGAGGATTGTGAATTGAAGATTGAGTATTGAGGATTGAAGATTGAGGATTGAAGATTGAGGATTCAGAGTTGACGATGAGGGCTGAGGGTTGAGGATTGAGGTTTGAGGACTGAGGACTGAGGATTGAGGATTGAGAATTGAGGATTGAGGATTGAGGATTGAGGATTGAAGATTGAGGATTGGGTATTGAGGATTGAACATTGAGGATTGAGGATTGAGGATCGAGGATTGAGGATTGAGGATTGAAGATTGAATATTGATGATTGTAGATTGAGGATTGAGGATTGAGGGTTGTGGATTGAGGACGCGGACCGAGGGTTGAGTATTGATGTTTGAGGTCTGAGGAATGAGGATTGAGGATTGAGAATTGAGGATTGAGGATTGAAGATTGAAAGTTGAGGATTGGGTATTGAGGATAGAAGAATGAGGACTGAGGATTTAGGATTGACGATTGAGGATTGAGGATTCAGTATTGAGGATTGAAGATTGAGGATTGAGGATTGAGGATTGAGGATTGAGGATTGAGGATTGAGGATTGAGGATTGGGGATTGAGGATTGAAGATTGAGGATTGAGGATTGATGATTAAAGATTGAGTATTGAGGATTGAAGATTGAGGATTGATGATTGAGGATTGAGGATTGAGGATTGAGGATCGAGGATTGAGGATTGAGGATTGAAGATTGAATATTGATGATTGAAGATTGAGGATTGGGGATTGAGGGTTGTGGATTGAGGACGAGGACTGAGGGTTGAGTATTGATGTTTGAGGTTTGAGGATTGAGGATTGAGAATTGAGGATTGAAGATTGAGTATTGAGGTAGATGATGTAGATGAAGATGAGGTAGATGAAGATTGAGTATTGAGGATTGAAGATTGAGTATTGAGGATTGATGACTGGGGATTGAAGATTGAGTATTGAGGATTGAAGATTGAGGATTGTGGATTGAAGATTGAGTATTGAGGATTGAAGATTGAGGATTGAGGACTGAGGATTGAGAATTGACGATGAGGGCTGCGGGTTGAGGGTTGAGGTTTGAGGACTGAGGACTGAGGATTGAGGATTGAGAATTGAGGATTGAGGATTGAGGATTGAGGATTGAAGATTGAGGATTGGGTATTGAGGATTGAACATTGAGGATTGAGGATTGAGGATAGAGGATTGAGGGTTGAGGATTGAAGATTGAATATTGATGATTGAAGATTGAGGATTGAGGACTGAGGGTTGTGGATTGAGTACGAGGACTGAGGGTTGAGGATTCAGGATTGAGGATTGAGGATTGGAGATTGAGGATTGAGGATTGATGATTAAAAATTGAGTGTTGAGGATTGAAGATTGAGTATTGAGGATTGAAGATTGAGGATTGAGGATTGAGGATTGAGGATTGAGGATGAGGGCTGAGGGTTGAGGATTGAGGTTTAAGGGCTGAGGATTGAGAATTCAGGATTGAGGATTGAGGATTGAAGATTGAGGATTGGGTATTGAGGATTGAAGAATGAGGATTGAGGATTGAGGATTGAGGATAGAGGATTGAAGATTGAGTATTGAGGATTGAAGATTGACGATTGAGGATTGTGGGTTGAAGATTGAGTATTGAACATTGAGGACTGAGTGTTGAGTGTTCAGTGATGAGAATTGATGTTTGTGGATAGAGGTTTGAAGATTGCAGATTGAGTATTGAGTATTGAAAACTGTGACTTGAGGATATTCTATTGAGGATTGAGGATTGTCAACTGATTGTTGAGGTCTGAGGTCTGAAGATTGAGGATTCAGGATTGAGGATTCAGAATTGAGGTTTGAAGACTGAGGATTGAGGATTGAAGAATGATTATTGAGGATTGAGGGTTGAGAATTGAGGATTGAGGATTGAGGAATGAGGATTGTGGATTGGGTAATGAGGATTGAAGAATGAGGATTGAGAATTGAGGATTGAGGATTGAGGATTGAAGATTGAGTATTGATGATTGTAGATTGAGTATCGAGGATTGAGGGTTGTGGATTGAGGACGCGGACTGAGGGTTGAGTATTGATGTTTGAGGTCTGAGGAATGAGGATTGAGGATTGAGAATTGCGGATTGAGGATTGAGGATTGAAGATTGAGGATTGGGTATTGAGGATTGAAGGATGAGGACTGAGGATTTAGGATTGAGGATTGAGGATTGACGATTCAGTATTGAGGATTGAAGATTGAGGATTGAGGATTGAGGATTGAGGATCGAGGATTGAAGACTGAGTATTGAGGATTGAATATTGAGGATTGAGGATTGAGGATTGAGAATTGAGGATTGAGGATTGAGGATTCAGGATTGAGGACTGAGGATTGAAGATTGAGGATTGAGGATTGATGATTAAAGATTGAGTGTTGAGGATTGAAGACTCAGCATTGATGATTGAGGATTGAGGATTGAGGATTGAGGAGTGAGGATTGAGTATTGAAGGTTGAGGATTGAAGATTGAGGATTGAAGATTGAGGATTGAGAGTTGACGATGAGGGCTGAGGGCTGAGGATTGAGGTTTGAGGACTGAGGACTGAGGATTGAGGATTGAGAATTGAGGATTGAGGATTGAGGATTGAGGATTGAAGATTGAGGATTGGGTATTGAGGATTGAACATTGAGGATTGAGGATTGAGGATCGAGGATTGAGGATTGAGGATTGAAGATTGAATATTGATGATTGTAGATTGAGGATTGAGGATTGAGGGTTGTGGATTGAGGACGCGGACTGAGGGTTGAGTATTGATGTTTGAGGTCTGAGGAATGAGGATTGAGGATTGAGAATTGAGGATTGAGGATTGAAGATTGAAAGTTGAGGATTGGGTATTGAGGATTGAAGAATGAGGACTGAGGATTTAGGATTGACGATTGAGGATTGACGATTCAGTATTGAGGATTGAAGATTGAGGATTGAGGATTGAGGATTGAGGATTGAGGATTGAGGATTGAGGATTGAGGATTGGGGATTGAGGATTGAAGATTGAGGATTGAGGATTGATGATTAAAGATTGAGTATTGAGGATTGAAGATTGAGGATTGATGATTGAGGATTGAGGATTGAGGATTGAGGATCGAGGATTGAGGATTGAGGATTGAAGATTGAATATTGATGATTGAAGATTGAGGATTGGGGATTGAGGGTTGTGGATTGAGGACGAGGACTGAGGGTTGAGTATTGATGTTTGAGGTTTGAGGATTGAGGATTGAGGATTGAGAATTGAGGATTGAAGATTGAGTATTGAGGTAGAAGATTGAGGATTGAGGACTGAGGATTGAGGATTGAGTATTGAGGATTGAGGACTGGGGATTGAAGATTGAGTATTGAGGATTGAAGATTGAGGATTGTGGATTGAAGATTGAGTATTGAGGATTGAAGATTGAGGATTGAGGACTGAGGATTGAGAATTGACGATGAGGGCTGCGGGTTGAGGGTTGAGGTTTGAGGACTGAGGACTGAGGATTGAGGATTGAGAATTGAGGATTGAGGATTGAGGATTGAGGATTGAAGGTTGAGGATTGGGTATTGAGGATTGAACATTGAGGATTGAGGATTGAGGATCGAGGATTGAGGGTTGAGGATTGAAGATTGAATATTGATGATTGAAGATTGAGGATTGAGGACTGAGGGTTGTGGATTGAGGACGAGGACTGAGGGTTGAGGATTCAGGATTGAGGATTGAGGATTGGAGATTGAGGATTGAGGATTGATGATTAAAAATTGAGTGTTGAGGATTGAAGATTGAGTATTGAGGATTGAAGATTGAGGATTGAGGATTGAGGATTGAGGATTGAGGATGAGGGCTGAGGGTTGAGGATTGAGGTTTAAGGGCTGAGGATTGAGAATTCAGGATTGAGGATTGAGGATTGAAGATTGAGGATTGGGTATTGAGGATTGAAGAATGAGGATTGAGGATTGACGATTGAGGATAGAGGATTGAAGATTGAGTATTGAGGATTGAAGATTGACGATTGAGGATTGTGGGTTGAAGATTGAGTATTGAACATTGAGGACTGAGTGTTGAGGGTTCAGTGATGAGAATTGATGTTTGTGGATAGAGGTTTGAAGATTGCAGATTGAGTATTGAGTATTGAAAACTGTGACTTGAGGATATTCTATTGAGGATTGAGGATTGTCAACTGATTGTTGAGGTCTGAGGTCTGAAGATTGAGGATTCAGGATTGAGGATTCAGAATTGAGGTTTGAAGACTGAGGATTGAGGATTGAAGAATGATTATTGAGGATTGAGGGTTGAAAATTGAGGATTGAGGATTGAGGAATGAGGATTGTGGATTGGGTAATGAGGATTGAAGAATGAGGATTGAGAATTGAGGATTGAGGATTGAGGATTGAAGATTGAGTATTGATGATTGTAGATTGAGTATCGAGGATTGAGGGTTGTGGATTGAGGACGCGGACTGAGGGTTGAGTATTGATGTTTGAGGTCTGAGGAATGAGGATTGAGGATTGAGAATTGAGGATTGAGGATTGAGGATTGAAGATTGAGGATTGGGTATTGAGGATTGAAGGATGAGGACTGAGGATTTAGGATTGAGGATTGAGGATTGACGATTCAGTATTGAGGATTGAAGGTTGAGGATTGAGGATTGAGGATTGAGGATCGAGGATTGAAGACTGAGTATTGAGGATTGAATATTGAGGATTGAGGATTGAGGATTGAGAATTGAGTATTGAGGATTGAGGACTGGGGATTGAAGATTGAGTATTGAGGATTGAAGATTGAGGATTGTGGATTGAAGGTTGAGTATTGAGGATTGAAGATTGAGGATTGAGGACTGAGGATTGAAAATTGACGATGAGGGCTGCGGGTTGAGGGTTGAGGTTTGAGGACTGAGGACTGAGGATTGAGGATTGAGAATTGAGGATTGAGGATTGAGGATTGAGGATTGAAGGTTGAGGATTGGGTATTGAGGATTGAACATTGAGGATTGAGGATTGAGGATCGAGGATTGAGGGTTGAGGATTGAAGATTGAAGATTGAATATTGATGATTGAAGATTGAGGATTGAGGACTGAGGGTTGTGGATTGAGGACGAGGACTGAGGGTTGAGGATTCAGGATTGAAGATTGAGGATTGAGGACTGAGGGTTGTGGATTGAGGACGAGGACTGAGGGTTGAGGATTCAGGATTGAGGATTGAGGATTGGAGATTGAGGATTGAGGATTGATGATTAAAAATTGAGTGTTGAGGATTGAAGATTGAGTATTGAGGATTGAAGATTGAGGATTGAGGATTGAGGATTGAGGATTGAGGATGAGGGCTGAGGGTTGAGGATTGAGGTTTAAGGGCTGAGGATTGAGAATTCAGGATTGAGGATTGAGGATTGAAGATTGAGGATTGGGTATTGAGGATTGAAGATTGAGGATTGGGTATTGAGGATTGAACATTGAGGATTGAGGATTGAGGATAGAGGATTGAGGATTGAGGATTGAAGATTGAATATTGATGATTGAAGGTTGAGGATAGAGGATTGAGGGTTGTGGATTGAGGACGAGGACTGAGGGTTGAGTATTGATGTTTGAGGTCTGAGGATTGAGGATAGAGGATTGAGAATTGAGGATTGAAGATTGAGTATTGAGGACTGAAGGTTGAGGATTGAGGATTGAGGATTGAAGATTGAGGACTTAGTGTTGAGGGTTGAGTGATGGGAATTGATGTTTGTGGATTGAGATTTGAAGATTGAAGAATGGGGATTGAGTATTGAAAACTGTGAATTAAGGATATTCTATTGAGGATTGAGGATTGACAATTGATTGTTGAGGACTGACGGCTAAAGATTGAGGATTCAGGATTGAGGAATCGGGATTGAGGTTTAAGGATTGAGGATTGTGGGTTGAGGATGAGGGCTGAGGGTTGAGTATTGAGGTTTGAGGACTGAGGACTGAGGATTGAGGATTGAGAATTGAGGATTGAGGATAGAGTGTTGAAGATTGAGGATTGGGTATTGAGGATTGAGGATTGAGGATTGAAGGTTGAGGATTGTGAATTGAAGATTGAGTATTGAGGATTGAAGATTGAGGATTGAGGATTGAGGATTGAGAGTTGACGATGAGGGCTGAGGGTTGAGGATTGAGGTTTGAGGACTGAGGACTGAGGATTGAGAATTTAGGGTTGAGGATTGAGGATTGAGGATTGAAGATTGAGGATTGGGTATTGAGGTTTGAACATTGAGGATTGGGGATTGAGTATCGAGGATTGAGGATTGAGGATTGAAGATTGAATATTGATGATTGTAGATTGAGGATTGAGGATTGAAGATTGAGGATTGAGGATCGAGGATTGAAGATTGAGTATTGAGGATTGAATATTGAGGATTGAGGATTGAGGATTGAGGATTGAGAATTGAGGATTGAGGATTGAGGATTCAGGATTGAGGATTGAGGATTGAAGATTGAGGATTGAGGATTGATGATTAAAGATTGAGTGTTGAGGATTGAAGACTCAGCATTGATGATAGAGGATTGAGGATTGAGGATTGAGGAGTGAGGATTGAGTATTGAAGGTTGAGGATTGAAGATTGAGGATTGAGGATTGAGGATTGAGGATTGTGGGTTGAGGACTGAGGACTGAGGATTGAGGATTGAGAATTGAGGATTGAGGATAGAGTGTTGAAGATTGAGGATTGGGTATTGAGGATTGAGGATTGAGGATTGAAGGTTGAGGATTGTGAATTGAAGATTGAGTATTGAGGATTGGAAATTGAGGATTGAGGATTGAGGATTGAGAGTTGACGATGAGGGCTGAGGGTTGGGGATTGAGGTTTGAGGACTGAGGACTGAGGATTGAGGATTGAGAATTGAGGATTGAGGATTGAGGATTGAGGATTGAAGATTGAGGATTGGGTATTGAGGATTGAACATTGAGGATTGAGGATTGAGGATAGAGGATTGAGGATTGAGGATTGAAGATTGAATATTGATGACTGAAGGTTGAGGATAGAGGATTGAGGGTTGTGGATTGAGGACGAGGACTGAGGGTTGAGTATTGATGTTTGAGGTCTGAGGATTGAGGATAGAGGATTGAGAATTGAGGATTGAAGATTGAGTATTGAGGACTGAAGGTTGAGGATTGAGGATTGAGGATTGAAGATTGAGGACTTAGTGTTGAGGGTTGAGTGATGGGAATTGATGTTTGTGGATTGAGATTTGAAGATTGAAGAATGGGGATTGAGTATTGAAAACTGTGAATTGAGGATATTCTATTGAGGATTGAGGATTGACAATTGATTGTTGAGGACTGAGGGCTAAAGATTGAGGATTCAGGATTGAGGAATCGGGATTGAGGTTTAAGGACTGAGGATTGAGGGTTGAGGATTGAGGATTGACGCTTGAGGATTGAGGGTTGAGGATGGAGGATTGAAAAGAGTGGACTGAGTGTTGAGGATTGAGTGTTGAGAATTGATGTTTGAGGATTGAGATTTGATTATTGAACATTGTGGATTGAGTATTGAACCATGATAATTCAGGATACACTATTGAGTATTAGGAATTGAGGATTGATGGTTGAGTATTGAGGATTGGTGGTTGAGGGTTGTGTGTTGAATATTGAGGATAGAGGATTGAGGATTGCGGATTGAAGATTGAGGATTGAATAGTGAGTATTGATGATTGAAGATTGAGGATTGAGGATTGAGTGTTGAGGATTGAGCACGAGGACTGACGGTTGAGGATTGAGGTTTGAGGTCTGAGGATTGAGGATTGAGGACTGAGGATTGAGGATTGAGGATTGAGCATTGAGGATTGAAGATTGAGGACTGGGGATTGAGGATTGAAGATTGACGATTGAGGATTGTGGATTGAGGATTGAGGATTGAACGTTGAGGCTGAGTGTTGAGGGTTGAGTGATGAGAATTGATGTTTGTGGATAGTGGTTTGAAGAATGCAGATTGAGTATTGAGTATTGAAAACTGTGAATTGAGGATATTCTATTGAGGATTCAGGGTTGACAACTGATTGTTGAGGACTGAGGGCTGAAGATTGAGGATTCAGGATTGAGGATTCAGAATTGAGGTTTGAGGACTGAGGATTGATGATTGAAGGTCGAGTATCGAGGATTGAAGATTGAGGATTGAGGATTCAGGACTGAGGATTGAGGATGAGGACTGAGGGTTGAGTATTGAGGTTTGAGGACTGAGGACTGAGGATTGAGGATTGAGAATTGAGGACTGAGGATTGAGTGCATAAGATTGAGGATTGGGTATTGAGGATTGAGGATTGAGGATTGAAGGTTGAGGATTGTGAATTGAAGATTGAGTATTGAGGATTGAAGGTTGAGGATTGAGGATTGAGGATTGAGGATTGAGAGTTGACGATGAGGGCTGAGGGTTGAGGATTGAGGTTTGAGGACTGAGGACTGAGGATTGAGGATTGAGAATTGAGGATTGAGGATTGAGGATTGAGGATTGAAGATTGAGGATTGGGTATTGAGGATTGAACATTGAGGATTGAGGATTGAGGATCGGGGATTGAGGATTGAGGATTGAGGATCGGGGATTGAGGATTGAGGATTGAAGATTGAATATTGATGATTGAACGTTGAGGATTGAGGATTGAGGGTTGTGGATTGAGGACGAGGACAGAGGGTTGAGTATTGATGTTTGAGGTCTGAGGATTGAGGATTGAGGATTGAGAATTGAGGATTGAAGATTGAGTATTGAGGACTGAAGGTTGAGGATTGAGGATTGAGGATTGAAGATTGAGGACTTAGTGTTGAGGGTTGAGTGATGGGAATTGATGTTTGTGGATTGAGATTTGAAGATTGAAGAATGGGGATTGAGTATTGAAAACTGTGAATTGAGGATATTCTATTGAGGATTGAGGATTGACAATTGATTGTTGAGGACTGAGGGCTAAAGATTGAGGATTCAGGATCGAGGAATCGGGATTGAGGTTTAAGGACTGAGGATTGAGGGTTGAGGATTGAGGATTGACGCTTGAGGATTGAGGGTTGAGGATGGAGGATTGAAAAGAGTGGACTGAGTGTTGAGGATTGAGTGCTGAGAATTGATGTTTGAGGATTGAGATTTGATTATTGAATATTGTGGATTGAGTATTGAACCATGATAATTCAGGATACACTATTGAGTATTCGGAATTGAGGATTGATGGTTGAGTATTGAGGATTGGTGGTTGAGGCTTGTGTGTTGAATATTGAGGATAGAGGATTGAGGATTGAGGATTGAAGATTGAGGATTGAATATTGAGTATTGATGATTGAAGATTGAGGATTGAGGATTGAGTGTTGAGGATTGAGCACGAGGACTGACGGTTGAGGATTGAGGTTTGAGGTTTGAGGATTGAGAATTGAGGACTGAGGATTGAGGATTGAGGATTGAGCATTGAGGATTGAATATTGAGGACTGGGGATTGAGGATTGAAGATTGACGAATGAGGATTGTGGATTGAGGATTGAGGATTGAACGTTGAGGACTGAGTGTTGAGGGTTGAGTGATGAGAATTGATGTTTGTGGATAGAGGTTTGAAGAATGCAGATTGAGTATTGAGTATTGAAAACTGTGAATTGAGGATATTCTATTGAGGATTCAGGGTTGACTACTGATTGTTGAGGGCTGAGGGCTGAAGATTGAGGATTCAGGATTGAGGATTCGGAATTGAGGTTTGAGGACTGAGGATTGAGGATTGAAGATTGAGTATCGAGGATTGAAGGTTGAGGATTGAGGATTGAGGATTGAAGGTTGAGGATTGTGAATTGAAGATTGAGTATTGAGGATTGAAGATTGAGGATTGAGGATTGAGGATTGAGAGTTGACGATGAGGGCTGAGGGTTGGGGATTGAGGTTTGAGGACTGAGGACTGAGGACTGAGGATTGAGAATTGAGGATTGAGGATTGAGGATTGAGGATTGAAGATTGAGGATTGGGTATTGAGGATTGAACATTGAGGATTGAGGATTGAGGATAGAGGATTGAGGATTGAGGATTGAAGATTGAATATTGATGATTGAAGGTTGAGGATAGAGGATTGAGGGTTGTGGATTGAGGACGAGGACTGAGGGTTGAGTATTGATGTTTGAGGTCTGAGGATTGAGGATAGAGGATTGAGAATTGAGGATTGAAGATTGAGTATTGAGGACTGAAGGTTGAGGATTGAGGATTGAGGATTGAAGATTGAGGACTTAGTGTTGAGGGTTGAGTGATGGGAATTGATGTTTGTGGATTGAGACTTGAAGATTGAAGAATGGGGATTTAGTATTGAAAACTGTGAATTGAGGATATTCTATTGAGGATTGAGGATTGACAATTGATTGTTGAGGACTGAGGGCTAAAGATTGAGGATTCAGGATTGAGGAATCGGGATTGAGGTTTAAGGATTGAGGATTGTGGGTTGAGGATGAGGGCTGAGGGTTGAGTATTGAGGTTTGAGGACTGAGGACTGAGGATTGAGGATTGAGAATTGAGGATTGAGGATAGAGTGTTGAAGATTGAGGATTGGGTATTGAGGATTGAGGATTGAGGATTGAAGGTTGAGGATTGTGAATTGAAGATTGAGTATTGAGGATTGAAGATTGAGGATTGAGGATTGAGGATTGAGAGTTGACGATGAGGGCTGAGGGTTGAGGATTGAGGTTTGAGGACTGAGGACTGAGGATTGAGAATTTAGGATTGAGGATTGAGGATTGAGGATTGAAGATTGAGGATTGGGTATTGAGGATTGAACATTGAGGATTGGGGATTGAGTATCGAGGATTGAGGATTGAGGATTGAAGATTGAATATTGATGATTGTCGATTAAGGATTGAGGATTGAAGATTGAGGATTGAGGATCGAGGATTGAAGATTGAGTATTGAGGATTGAATATTGAGGATTGAGGATTGAGGATTGAGAATTGAGGATTGAGGATTGAGGATTCAGGATTGAGGATTGAGGATTGAAGATTGAGGATTGAGGATTGATGATTAAAGATTGAGTGTTGAGGATTGAAGACTCAGCATTGATGATTGAGGATTGAGGATTGAGGATTGAGGAGTGAGGATTGAGTATTGAAGGTTGAGGATTGAAGATTGAGGATTGAGGATTGAGGATTGAGGATTGTGGGTTGAGGACTGAGGACTGAGGATTGAGGATTGAGAATTGAGGATTGAGGATAGAGTGTTGAAGATTGAGGATTGGGTATTGAGGATTGAGGATTGAGGATTGAAGGTTGAGGATTGTGAATTGAAGATTGAGTATTGAGGATTGAAGATTGAGGATTGAGGATTGAGGATTGAGAGTTGACGATGAGGGCTGAGGGTTGGGGATTGAGGTTTGAGGACTGAGGACTGAGGATTGAGGATTGAGAATTGAGGATTGAGGATTGAGGATTGAGGATTGAAGATTGAGGATTGGGTATTGAGGATTGAACATTGAGGATTGAGGATTGAGGATAGAGGATTGAGGATTGAGGATTGAGGATTGAAGATTGAATATTGATGACTGAAGGTTGAGGATAGAGGATTGAGGGTTGTGGATTGAGGACGAGGACTGAGGGTTGAGTATTGATGTTTGAGGTCTGAGGATTGAGGATAGAGGATTGAGAATTGAGGATTGAAGATTGAGTATTGAGGACTGAAGGTTGAGGATTGAGGATTGAGGATTGAAGATTGAGGACTTAGTGTTGAGGGTTGAGTGATGGGAATTGATGTTTGTGGATTGAGATTTGAAGATTGAAGAATGGGGATTGAGTATTGAAAACTGTGAATTGAGGATATTCTATTGAGGATTGAGGATTGACAATTGATTGTTGAGGACTGAGGGCTAAAGATTGAGGATTCAGGATTGAGGAATCGGGATTGAGGTTTAAGGACTGAGGATTGAGGGTTGAGGATTGAGGATTGACGCTTGAGGATTGAGGGTTGAGGATGGAGGATTGAAAAGAGTGGACTGAGTGTTGAGGATTGAGTGTTGAGAATTGATGTTTGAGGATTGAGATTTGATTATTGAACATTGTGGATTGAGTATTGAACCATGATAATTCAGGATACACTATTGAGTATTAGGAATTGAGGATTGATGGTTGAGTATTGAGGATTGGTGGTTGAGGGTTGTGTGTTGAATATTGAGGATAGAGGATTGAGGATTGCGGATTGAAGATTGAGGATTGAATATTGAGTATTGATGATTGAAGATTGAGGATTGAGGATTGAGTGTTGAGGATTGAGCACGAGGACTGACGGTTGAGGATTGAGGTTTGAGGTCTGAGGATTGAGGATTGAGGATTGAGGACTGAGGATTGAGGATTGAGGATTGAGCATTGAGGATTGAAGATTGAGGACTGGGGATTGAGGATTGAAGATTGACGATTGAGGATTGTGGATTGAGGATTGAGGATTGAACGTTGAGGCTGAGTGTTGAGGGTTGAGTGATGAGAATTGATGTTTGTGGATAGTGGTTTGAAGAATGCAGATTGAGTATTGAGTATTGAAAACTGTGAATTGAGGATATTCTATTGAGGATTCAGGGTTGACAACTGATTGTTGAGGACTGAGGGCTGAAGATTGAGGATTCAGGATTGAGGATTCAGAATTGAGGTTTGAGGAATGAGGATTGATGATTGAAGGTCGAGTATCGAGGATTGAAGATTGAGGATTGAGGATTCAGGACTGAGGATTGAGGATGAGGACTGAGGGTTGAGTATTGAGGTTTGAGGACTGAGGACTGAGGATTGAGGATTGAGAATTGAGGACTGAGGATTGAGTGCATAAGATTGAGGATTGGGTATTGAGGATTGAGGATTGAGTGTTGAAGATTGAGGATTGGGTATTGAGGATTGAAGAATGAGGATAGAGGATTGAGGATTGAGGATTGAGGATTGAAGATTGAGGATTGAGGATTGAGGATTGACGATTGAGGATTGAGGATTGAGGATTGAGTGTTGAGGATTGAGGACAGGGACTGACGGTTGAGGATTGAGGTTTGAGGGTTGAGGTTTGAGGTTTGAGGACTGAGGACTGAGGATTGAGGATTGAGAATTGAGGATTGAGGATTGAGGATTGAGGATAGAGGATTGAGGATTGAGGATTGAAGATTGAGGATTGGGTATTGAGGATTGAACATTGAGGATTGAGGATTGAGGATTGAAGATTGAGGATTGAGGATTGAGGATTGAAGATTGAGGATTGAGGATTGAGGATTGACGAATGAGGATTGAGGATTGAGGATTGAGTGTTGAGGATTGAGCACGAGGACTGACGGTTGAGGATTGAGGTTTGAGGTTTGAGGATTGAGGATTGAGGACTGAGGATGAGGGCTGAGGGTTGAGTATTGAGGTTTGAGGACTGAGGACTGAGGATTGAGGATTGAGAATTGAGGATTGAGGATTGAGTGTTGAAGATTGAGGATTGGGTATTGAGGATTGAAGAATGAGGATAGAGGATTGAGGATTGAGGATTGAAGATTGAGGATTGGGTATTGAGGATTGAACATTGAGGATTGAGGATTGAGGATCGAGGATTGAGGGTTGAGGATTGAAGATTGAATATTGATGATTGAAGATTGAGGATTGAGGACTGAGGGTTGTGGATTGAGGACGAGGACTGAGTGTTGATTATTGATGTTTGAGGTCAGAAGATTGAGGATTGAGGATTGAGAATTGAGGATTGAGGATTGAGGATTGAAGATTGAGGATTGGGTATTGAGGATTGAAGAATGAGGACTGAGGATTTAGGATTGAGGATCGAGGATTGAAGATTGAGTATTGAGGATTGAATATTGAGGATTGAGGATTGAGGATTGAGAATTGAGGATTGAGGATTGAGGATTCAGGATTGAGGATTGAGGATTGAAGATTGAGGATTGAGGATTGATGATTAAAGATTGAGTGTTGAGGATTGAAGACTGAGCATTGATGATTGAGGATTGAGGATTGAGGATTGAGGATTGAGGATTGAGTATTGAAGGTTGAGGATTGAAGATTGAGGATTGAGGATTGAGGATTGAGGATTGTGGGTTGAGGATGAGGGCTGAGGGTTGAGTATTGAGGTTTGAGGACTGAGGACTGAGGATTGAGGATTGAGAATTGAGGATTGAGGATAGAGTGTTGAAGATTGAGGATTGGGTATTGAGGATTGAGGATTGAGGATTGAAGGTTGAGGATTGTGAATTGAAGATTGAGTATTGAGGATTGAAGATTGAGGATTGAGGATTGAGGATTGAGAGTTGACGATGAGGGCTGAGGGTTGAGGATTGAGGTTTGAGGACTGAGGACTGAGGATTGAGAATTTAGGATTGAGGATTGAGGATTGAGGATTGAAGATTGAGGATTGGGTATTGAGGATTGAACATTGAGGATTGGGGATTGAGTATCGAGGATTGAGGATTGAGGATTGAAGATTGAATATTGATGATTGTAGATTGAGGATTGAGGATTGAAGATTGAGGATTGAGGACTGGGGATTGAGGATTGAGTATTGAGGATTGGGGATTGAGGATTGAAGATTGAGTATTGAGGATTGAAGATTGAGGATTGTGGATTGAAGATTGAGTATTGAGGATTGAAGATTGAGGATTGAGAATTGAGGATTGAGAATTGACGATGAGGGTTGAGGGTTGAGGATTGAGGTTTGAGGACTGAGGACTGAGGATTGAGGATTGAGAATTGAGGATTGAGGATTGAGGATTGAGGATTGAAGATTGAGGATTGGGTATTGAGGATTGAACATTGAGGATTGAGGATTGAGTATCGAGGATTGAGGATTGAGGATTGAAGATTGAATATTGATGATTGTAGATTGAGGATTGAGGATTGAGAATTGAGGATTGAGGATTGAGGATTGAAAGTTGAGGATTGGGTATTGAGGATTGAGGATTGAGGATTGAAGGTTGAGGATTGTGAATTGAAGATTGAGTATTGAGGATTGAAGATTGAGGATTGAGGATTGAGGATTGAGAGTTGACGATGAGGGCTGAGGGTTGAGGATTGAGGTTTGAGGACTGAGGACTGAGGATTGAGAATTTAGGATTGAGGATTGAGGATTGAGGATTGAAGATTGAGGATTGGGTATTGAGGATTGAACCTTGAGGATTGGGGATTGAGTATCGAGGATTGAGGATTGAGGATTGAAGATTGAATATTGATGATTGTCGATTAAGGATTGAGGATTGAAGATTGAGGATTGAGGATCGAGGATTGAAGATTGAGTATTGAGGATTGAATATTGAGGATTGAGGATTGAGGATTGAGAATTGAGGATTGAGGATTGAGGATTCAGGATTGAGGATTGAGGATTGAAGATTGGGGATTGAGGATTGATGATTAAAGATTGAGTGTTGAGGATTGAAGACTCAGCATTGATGATTGAGGATTGAGGATTGAGGATTGAGGAGTGAGGATTGAGTATTGAAGGTTGAGGATTGAAGATTGAGGATTGAGGATTGAGGATTGAGGATTGTGGGTTGAGGACTGAGGACTGAGGATTGAGGATTGAGAATTGAGGATTGAGGATAGAGTGTTGAAGATTGAGGATTGGGTATTGAGGATTGAGGATTGAGGATTGAAGGTTGAGGATTGTGAATTGAAGATTGAGTATTGAGGATTGAAGATTGAGGATTGAGGATTGAGGATTGAGAGTTGACGATGAGGGCTGAGGGTTGGGGATTGAGGTTTGAGGACTGAGGACTGAGGATTGAGGATTGAGAATTGAGGATTGAGGATTGAGGATTGAGGATTGAAGATTGAGGATTGGGTATTGAGGATTGAACATTGAGGATTGAGGATTGAGGATAGAGGATTGAGGATTGAGGATTGAAGATTGAATATTGATGACTGAAGGTTGAGGATAGAGGATTGAAGGTTGTGGATTGAGGACGAGGACTGAGGGTTGAGTATTGATGTTTGAGGTCTGAGGATTGAGGATAGAGGATTGAGAATTGAGGATTGAAGATTGAGTATTGAGGACTGAAGGTTGAGGATTGAGGATTGAGGATTGAAGATTGAGGACTTAGTGTTGAGGGTTGAGTGATGGGAATTGATGTTTGTGGATTGAGATTTGAAGATTGAAGAATGGGGATTGAGTATTGAAAACTGTGAATTGAGGATATTCTATTGAGGATTGAGGATTGACAATTGATTGTTGAGGACTGAGGGCTAAAGATTGAGGATTCAGGATTGAGGAATCGGGATTGAGGTTTAAGGACTGAGGATTGAGGGTTGAGGATTGAGGATTGACGCTTGAGGATTGAGGGTTGAGGATGGAGGATTGAAAAGAGTGGACTGAGTGTTGAGGATTGAGTGTTGAGAATTGATGTTTGAGGATTGAGATTTGATTATTGAACATTGTGGATTGAGTATTGAACCATGATAATTCAGGATACACTATTGAGTATTAGGAATTGAGGATTGATGGTTGAGTATTGAGGATTGGTGGTTGAGGGTTGTGTGTTGAATATTGAGGATAGAGGATTGAGGATTGCGGATTGAAGATTGAGGATTGAATATTGAGTATTGATGATTGAACGTTGAGGATTGAGGATTGAGGGTTGTGGATTGAGGACGAGGACAGAGGGTTGAGTATTGATGTTTGAGGTCTGAGGATTGAGGATTGAGGATTGAGAATTGAGGATTGAAGATTGAGTATTGAGGACTGAAGGTTGAGGATTGAGGATTGAGGATTGAAGATTGAGGACTTAGTGTTGAGGGTTGAGTGATGGGAATTGATGTTTGTGGATTGAGATTTGAAGATTGAAGAATGGGGATTGAGTATTGAAAACTGTGAATTGAGGATATTCTATTGAGGATTGAGGATTGACAATTGATTGTTGAGGACTGAGGGCTAAAGATTGAGGATTCAGGATCGAGGAATCGGGATTGAGGTTTAAGGACTGAGGATTGAGGGTTGAGGATTGAGGATTGACGCTTGAGGATTGAGGGTTGAGGATGGAGGATTGAAAAGAGTGGACTGAGTGTTGAGGATTGAGTGCTGAGAATTGATGTTTGAGGATTGAGATTTGATTATTGAATATTGTGGATTGAGTATTGAACCATTTATAATTCAGGATACACTATTGAGTATTCGGAATTGAGGATTGATGGTTGAGTATTGAGGATTGGTGGTTGAGGCTTGTGTGTTGAATATTGAGGATAGAGGATTGAGGATTGAGGATTGAAGATTGAGGATTGAATATTGAGTATTGATGATTGAAGATTGAGGATTGAGGATTGAGTGTTGAGGATTGAGCACGAGGACTGACGGTTGAGGATTGAGGTTTGAGGTTTGAGGATTGAGAATTGAGGACTGAGGATTGAGGATTGAGGATTGAGCATTGAGGATTGAATATTGAGGACTGGGGATTGAGGATTGAAGATTGACGAATGAGGATTGTGGATTGAGGATTGAGGATTGAACGTTGAGGACTGAGTGTTGAGGGTTGAGTGATGAGAATTGATGTTTGTGGATAGAGGTTTGAAGAATGCAGATTGAGTATTGAGTATTGAAAACTGTGAATTGAGGATATTCTATTGAGGATTCAGGGTTGACTACTGATTGTTGAGGGCTGAGGGCTGAAGATTGAGGATTCAGGATTGAGGATTCGGAATTGAGGTTTGAGGACTGAGGATTGAGGATTGAAGATTGAGTATCGAGGATTGAAGGTTGAGGATTGAGAATTGAGGATTGAAGGTTGAGGATTGTGAATTGAAGATTGAGTATTGAGGATTGAAGATTGAGGATTGAGGATTGAGGATTGAGAGTTGACGATGAGGGCTGAGGGTTGGGGATTGAGGTTTGAGGACTGAGGACTGAGGACTGAGGATTGAGAATTGAGGATTGAGGATTGAGGATTGAGGATTGAAGATTGAGGATTGGGTATTGAGGATTGAACATTGAGGATTGAGGATTGAGGATAGAGGATTGAGGATTGAGGATTGAAGATTGAATATTGATGATTGAAGGTTGAGGATAGAGGATTGAGGGTTGTGGATTGAGGACGAGGACTGAGGGTTGAGTATTGATGTTTGAGGTCTGAGGATTGAGGATAGAGGATTGAGAATTGAGGATCGAAGATTGAGTATTGAGGACTGAAGGTTGAGGATTGAGGATTGAGGATTGAAGATTGAGGACTTAGTGTTGAGGGTTGAGTGATGGGAATTGATGTTTGTGGATTGAGACTTGAAGATTGAAGAATGGGGATTGAGTATTGAAAACTGTGAATTGAGGATATTCTATTGAGGATTGAGGATTGACAATTGATTGTTGAGGACTGAGGGCTAAAGATTGAGGATTCAGGATTCAGGAATCGGGATTGAGGTTTAAGGATTGAGGATTGTGGGTTGAGGATGAGGGCTGAGGGTTGAGTATTGAGGTTTGAGGACTGAGGACTGAGGATTGAGGATTGAGAATTGAGGATTGAGGATAGAGTGTTGAAGATTGAGGATTGGGTATTGAGGATTGAGGATTGAGGATTGAAGGTTGAGGATTGTGAATTGAAGATTGAGTATTGAGGATTGAAGATTGAGGATTGAGGATTGAGGATTGAGAGTTGACGATGAGGGCTGAGGGTTGAGGATTGAGGTTTGAGGACTGAGGACTGAGGATTGAGAATTTAGGATTGAGGATTGAGGATTGAGGATTGAAGATTGAGGATTGGGTATTGAGGATTGAACATTGAGGATTGGGGATTGAGTATCGAGGATTGAGGATTGAGGATTGAAGATTGAATATTGATGATTGTCGATTAAGGATTGAGGATTGAAGATTGAGGATTGAGGATCGAGGATTGAAGATTGAGTATTGAGGATTGAATATTGAGGATTGAGGATTGAGGATTGAGAATTGAGGATTGAGGATTGAGGATTCAGGATTGAGGATTGAGGATTGAAGATTGAGGATTGAGGATTGATGATTAAAGATTGAGTGTTGAGGATTGAAGACTCAGCATTGATGAATGAGGATTGAGGATTGAGGATTGAGGAGTGAGGATTGAGTATTGAAGGTTGAGGATTGAAGATTGAGGATTGAGGATTGAGGATTGAGGATTGTGGGTTGAGGACTGAGGACTGAGGATTGAGGATTGAGAATTGAGGATTGAGGATAGAGTGTTGAAGATTGAGGATTGGGTATTGAGGATTGAGGATTGAGGATTGAAGGTTGAGGATTGTGAATTGAAGATTGAGTATTGAGGATTGAAGATTGAGGATTGAGGATTGAGGATTGAGAGTTGACGATGAGGGCTGAGGGTTGGGGATTGAGGTTTGAGGACTGAGGACTGAGGATTGAGGATTGAGAATTGAGGATTGAGGATTGAGGATTGAGGATTGAAGATTGAGGATTGGGTATTGAGGATTGAACATTGAGGATTGAGGATTGAGGATAGAGGATTGAGGATTGAGGATTGAGGATTGAAGATTGAATATTGATGACTGAAGGTTGAGGATAGAGGATTGAGGGTTGTGGATTGAGGACGAGGACTGAGGGTTGAGTATTGATGTTTGAGGTCTGAGGATTGAGGATAGAGGATTGAGAATTGAGGATTGAAGATTGAGTATTGAGGACTGAAGGTTGAGGATTGAGGATTGAGGATTGAAGATTGAGGTCTTAGTGTTGAGGGTTGAGTGATGGGAATTGATGTTTGTGGATTGAGATTTGAAGATTGAAGAATGGGGATTGAGTATTGAAAACTGTGAATTGAGGATATTCTATTGAGGATTGAGGATTGACAATTGATTGTTGAGGACTGAGGGCTAAAGATTGAGGATTCAGGATTGAGGAATCGGGATTGAGGTTTAAGGACTGAGGATTGAGGGTTGAGGATTGAGGATTGACGCTTGAGGATTGAGGGTTGAGGATGGAGGATTGAAAAGAGTGGACTGAGTGTTGAGGATTGAGTGTTGAGAATTGATGTTTGAGGATTGAGATTTGATTATTGAACATTGTGGATTGAGTATTGAACCATGATAATTCAGGATACACTATTGAGTATTAGGAATTGAGGATTGATGGTTGAGTATTGAGGATTGGTGGTTGAGGGTTGTGTGTTGAATATTGAGGATAGAGGATTGAGGATTGCGGATTGAAGATTGAGGATTGAATATTGAGTATTGATGATTGAAGATTGAGGATTGAGGATTGAGTGTTGAGGATTGAGCACGAGGACTGACGGTTGAGGATTGAGGTTTGAGGTCTGAGGATTGAGGATTGAGGATTGAGGACTGAGGATTGAGGATTGAGGATTGAGCATTGAGGATTGAAGATTGAGGACTGGGGATTGAGGATTGAAGATTGACGATTGAGGATTGTGGATTGAGGATTGAGGATTGAACGTTGAGGCTGAGTGTTGAGGGTTGAGTGATGAGAATTGATGTTTGTGGATAGTGGTTTGAAGAATGCAGATTGAGTATTGAGTATTGAAAACTGTGAATTGAGGATATTCTATTGAGGATTCAGGGTTGACAACTGATTGTTGAGGACTGAGGGCTGAAGATTGAGGATTCAGGATTGAGGATTCAGAATTGAGGTTTGAGGAATGAGGATTGATGATTGAAGGTCGAGTATCTAGGATTGAAGATTGAGGATTGAGGATTCAGGACTGAGGATTGAGGATGAGGACTGAGGGTTGAGTATTGAGGTTTGAGGACTGAGGACTGAGGATTGAGGATTGAGAATTGAGGACTGAGGATTGAGTGCATAAGATTGAGGATTGGGTATTGAGGATTGAGGATTGAGTGTTGAAGATTGAGGATTGGGTATTGAGGATTGAAGAATGAGGATAGAGGATTGAGGATTGAGGATTGAGGATTGAAGATTGAGGATTGAGGATTGAGGATTGACGATTGAGGATTGAGGATTGAGGATTGAGTGTTGAGGATTGAGGACAGGGACTGACGGTTGAGGATTGAGGTTTGAGGGTTGAGGTTTGAGGTTTGAGGACTGAGGACTGAGGATTGAGGATTGAGAATTGAGGATTGAGGATTGAGGATTGAGGATAGAGGATTGAGGATTGAGGATTGAAGATTGAGGATTGGGTATTGAGGATTGAACATTGAGGATTGAGGATTGAGGATTGAAGATTGAGGATTGAGGATTGAGGATTGAAGATTGAGGATTGAGGATTGAGGATTGACGAATGAGGATTGAGGATTGAGGATTGAGTGTTGAGGATTGAGCACGAGGACTGACGGTTGAGGATTGAGGTTTGAGGTTTGAGGATTGAGGATTGAGGACTGAGGATGAGGGCTGAGGGTTGAGTATTGAGGTTTGAGGACTGAGGACTGAGGATTGAGGATTGAGAATTGAGGATTGAGGATTGAGTGTTGAAGATTGAGGATTGGGTATTGAGGATTGAAGAATGAGGATAGAGGATTGAGGATTGAGGATTGAAGATTGAGGATTGGGTATTGAGGATTGAACATTGAGGATTGAGGATTGAGGATTGAGGATCGAGGATTGAGGGTTGAGGATTGAAGATTGAATATTGATGATTGAAGATTGAGGATTGAGGACTGAGGGTTGTGGATTGAGGACGAGGACTGAGTGTTGATTATTGATGTTTGAGGTCAGAAGATTGAGGATTGAGGATTGAGAATTGAGGATTGAGGATTGAGGATTGAAGATTGAGGATTGGGTATTGAGGATTGAAGAATGAGGACTGAGGATTTAGGATTGAGGATCGAGGATTGAAGATTGAGTATTGAGGATTGAATATTGAGGATTGAGGATTGAGGATTGAGAATTGAGGATTGAGGATTGAGGATTCAGGATTGAGGATTGAGGATTGAAGATTGAGGATTGAGGATTGATGATTAAAGATTGAGTGTTGAGGATTGAAGACTGAGCATTGATGATTGAGGATTGAGGATTGAGGATTGAGGATTGAGGATTGAGTATTGAAGGTTGAGGATTGAAGATTGAGGATTGAGGATTGAGGATTGAGGATTGTGGGTTGAGGATGAGGGCTGAGGGTTGAGTATTGAGGTTTGAGGACTGAGGACTGAGGATTGAGGATTGAGAATTGAGGATTGAGGATAGAGTGTTGAAGATTGAGGATTGGGTATTGAGGATTGAGGATTGAGGATTGAAGGTTGAGGATTGTGAATTGAAGATTGAGTATTGAGGATTGAAGATTGAGGATTGAGGATTGAGGATTGAGAGTTGACGATGAGGGCTGAGGGTTGAGGATTGAGGTTTGAGGACTGAGGACTGAGGATTGAGAATTTAGGATTGAGGATTGAGGATTGAGGATTGAAGATTGAGGATTGGGTATTGAGGATTGAACATTGAGGATTGGGGATTGAGTATCGAGGATTGAGGATTGAGGATTGAAGATTGAATATTGATGATTGTAGATTGAGGATTGAGGATTGAAGATTGAGGATTGAGGACTGGGGATTGAGGATTGAGTATTGAGGATTGGGGATTGAGGATTGAAGATTGAGTATTGAGGATTGAAGATTGAGGATTGTGGATTGAAGATTGAGTATTGAGGATTGAAGATTGAGGATTGAGAATTGAGGATTGAGAATTGACGATGAGGGTTGAGGGTTGAGGATTGAGGTTTGAGGACTGAGGACTGAGGATTGAGGATTGAGAATTGAGGATTGAGGATTGAGGATTGAGGATTGAAGATTGAGGATTGGGTATTGAGGATTGAACATTGAGGATTGAGGATTGAGTATCGAGGATTGAGGATTGAGGATTGAAGATTGAATATTGATGATTGTAGATTGAGGATTGAGGATTGAGAATTGAGGATTGAGGATTGAGGATTGAAAGTTGAGGATTGGGTATTGAGGATTGAGGATTGAGGATTGAAGGTTGAGGATTGTGAATTGAAGATTGAGTATTGAGGATTGAAGATTGAGGATTGAGGATTGAGGATTGAGAGTTGACGATGAGGGCTGAGGGTTGAGGATTGAGGTTTGAGGACTGAGGACTGAGGATTGAGAATTTAGGATTGAGGATTGAGGATTGAGGATTGAAGATTGAGGATTGGGTATTGAGGATTGAACCTTGAGGATTGGGGATTGAGTATCGAGGATTGAGGATTGAGGATTGAAGATTGAATATTGATGATTGTCGATTAAGGATTGAGGATTGAAGATTGAGGATTGAGGATCGAGGATTGAAGATTGAGTATTGAGGATTGAATATTGAGGATTGAGGATTGAGGATTGAGAATTGAGGATTGAGGATTGAGGATTCAGGATTGAGGATTGAGGATTGAAGATTGAGGATTGAGGATTGATGATTAAAGATTGAGTGTTGAGGATTGAAGACTCAGCATTGATGATTGAGGATTGAGGATTGAGGATTGAGGAGTGAGGATTGAGTATTGAAGGTTGAGGATTGAAGATTGAGGATTGAGGATTGAGGATTGAGGATTGTGGGTTGAGGACTGAGGACTGAGGATTGAGGATTGAGAATTGAGGATTGAGGATAGAGTGTTGAAGATTGAGGATTGGGTATTGAGGATTGAGGATTGAGGATTGAAGGTTGAGGATTGTGAATTGAAGATTGAGTATTGAGGATTGAAGATTGAGGATTGAGGATTGAGGATTGAGAGTTGACGATGAGGGCTGAGGGTTGGGGATTGAGGTTTGAGGACTGAGGACTGAGGATTGAGGATTGAGAATTGAGGATTGAGGATTGAGGATTGAGGATTGAAGATTGAGGATTGGGTATTGAGGATTGAACATTGAGGATTGAGGATTGAGGATAGAGGATTGAGGATTGAGGATTGAAGATTGAATATTGATGACTGAAGGTTGAGGATAGAGGATTGAAGGTTGTGGATTGAGGACGAGGACTGAGGGTTGAGTATTGATGTTTGAGGTCTGAGGATTGAGGATAGAGGATTGAGAATTGAGGATTGAAGATTGAGTATTGAGGACTGAAGTTTGAGGATTGAGGATTGAGGATTGAAGATTGAGGACTTAGTGTTGAGGGTTGAGTGATGGGAATTGATGTTTGTGGATTGAGATTTGAAGATTGAAGAATGGGGATTGAGTATTGAAAACTGTGAATTGAGGATATTCTATTGAGGATTGAGGATTGACAATTGATTGTTGAGGACTGAGGGCTAAAGATTGAGGATTCAGGATTGAGGAATCGGGATTGAGGTTTCAGGACTGAGGATTGAGGGTTGAGGATTGAGGATTGACGCTTGAGGATTGAGGGTTGAGGATGGAGGATTGAAAAGAGTGGACTGAGTGTTGAGGATTGAGTGTTGAGAATTGATGTTTGAGGATTGAGATTTGATTATTGAACATTGTGGATTGAGTATTGAACCATGATAATTCAGGATACACTATTGAGTATTAGGAATTGAGGATTGATGGTTGAGTATTGAGGATTGGTGGTTGAGGGTTGTGTGTTGAATATTGAGGATAGAGGATTGAGGATTGCGGATTGAAGATTGAGGATTGAATATTGAGTATTGATGATTGAAGATTGAGGATTGAGGATTGAGTGTTGAGGATTGAGCACGAGGACTGACGGTTGAGGATTGAGGTTTGAGGTCTGAGGATTGAGGATTGAGGACTGAGGATTGAGGATTGAGGATTGAGCATTGAGGATTGAAGATTGAGGACTGGGGATTGAGGATTGAAGATTGAGGATTGAGGGTTGTGGATTGAAGATTGAGTATTGAGGATTGAAGATTGAGGATTGAGAATTGAGGATTGAGAATTGACGATGAGGGCTGAGGGTTGAGGATTGAGGTTTGAGGACTGAGGACTGAGGATTGAGGATTGAGAATTGAGGATTGAGGATTGAGGATTGAGGATTGAAGATTGAGGATTGGGTATTGAGGATTGAACATTGAGGATTGAGGATTGAGTATCGAGGATTGAGGATTGAGGATTGAAGATTGAATATTGATGGTTGTAGATTGAGGATTGAGGATTGAGAATTGAGGATTGAGGATTGAGGATTGAAAGTTGAGGATTGGGTATTGAGGATTGAAGAATGAGGACTGAGGATTTAGGATTGAGGATTGAGGATTGACGATTCAGTATTGAGGATTGAAGATTGAGGATTAAGGATTGAGGATTGAGGATTGAGGATTGAGGATTGAGGATTGGGGATTGAGGATTGAAGATTGAGGATTGAGGATTGATGATTAATGATTTAGTATTGAGGATTGAAGATTGAGGATTGATGATTGAGGATTGAGGATTGAGGATTGAGGATCGAGGATTGAGAATTGAGGATTGAAGATTGAATATTGATGATTGAAGATTGAGGATTGGGGATTGAGGGTTGTGGATTGAGGACGAGGACTGAGGGTTGAGTATTGATGTTTGAGGTTTGAGGACTGAGGATTGAGGGTTGAGAATTGAGGATTGAAGATTGAGTATTGAGGTAGAAGATTGAGGATTGAGGACTGAGGATTGAGGATTGAGTATAGAGGATTGAGGATTGCGGATTGAAGATTGAGTATTGAGGATTGAAGATTGAGGATTGTGGATTGAAGATTGAGTATTGAGGATTGAAGATTGAGGATTGAGGATTGAGGATTGAGAATTGACGATGAGGGCTGCGGGTTGAGGGATGAGGTTTGAGGACTGAGGACTGAGGATTGAGGATTGAGAATTGAGGATTGAGGATTGAGGATTGAGGATTGCAGATTGAGGATTGGGTATTGAGGATTGAACATTGAGGATTGAGGATTGAGGATCGAGGATTGAGGGTTGAGGATTGAAGATTGAATATTGATGATTGAAGATTGAGGTTTGAGGACTGAGGGTTGTGGATTGAGGACGAGGACTGAGGGTTGAGGATTCAGGATTGAGGATTGAGGATTGGAGATTGAGGATTGAGGATTGATGATTAAAGATTGAGTGTTGAGGATTGAAGACTGAGCATTGATGATTGAGGGTTGAGGATTGAGGATTGAGGATTGAGGATTGAGGATTGAGTATTAAAGGTTGAGGATTGAAGATTGAGGATTGAGGATTGAGGATTGAGGATTGTGGGTAGAGGATGAGGCCTGAGGGCTGAGGGTTGAGTATTGAGGTTTGAGGACTGCGGACTGAGGATTGAGGATTGAGAATTGAGGACTGAGGATAGAGTGTTGAAGATTGAGGATTGGGTATTGAGGATTGAGGATTGAGGATTGAAGGTTGAGGATTGTGAATTGAAGATTGAGTATTGAGGATTGAAGATTGAGGATTGAGGATTAAGGATTGAGAGTTGACGATGAGGGCTGAGGGTTGAGGATTGAGGTTTGAGGACTGAGGACTGAGGATTGAGGATTGAGAATTGAGGATTGAGGATTGAGGATTGAGGATTGAAGATTGAGGATTGGGTATTGAGGATTGAACATTGAGGATTGAGGATTGAGGATCGAGGATTGAGGATTGAGGATTGAAGATTGAATATTGATGATTGAAGGTTGAGGATTGAGGATTGAGGGTTGTGGATTGAGGACGAGGACTGAGGGTTGAGTATTGATGTTTGAGGTCTGAAGATTGAGGATTGAGGATTGAGAATTGAGGATTGAGGATTGAGGATTGAAGAGTGAGGATTGGGTATTGAGGATTGAAGAATGAGGACTGAGGATCTAGGATTGAGGATCGAGGATTGAAGATTGAGTATTGAGGATTGAAGATTGAGGATTGAGGATTGAGGATTGAGGATTGAGGATTGAGGATTCAGGATTGAGGATTGAGGATTGAAGATTGAGGATTGAGGATTGATGATCAAAGATTGAGTGTTGAGGATTGAAGATTGAGGATTGATGATTGAGGATTGAGGATTTAGGATTGAGGATTGAGGATTGAGTATTGAAGGTTGAGGATTGATGATTGAGGGTTCAGGATGATAATTGAGGATGGAGTATTGAGGACTGGGGATTGAAGATTGAGGATTGAGGATTGAGGATTAAAGATTGAGTATTGAGGATTGAAGATTGAGAATTGAGGATTGAGGATTGAACATTGAGGACTGAGTGTTGAGGGTTGAGTGATGAGAATTGATGTTTGTGGATAGACATTTGAAGATTGCAGAATGAGTATTGTGTATTGAAAACTGTGAATTGAGGATATTCCATTGAGGATTGAGGATTGTAACCTGATTGTTGAGGACTGAGGGCTGAAGATTGAGGATTCAGGTGTGAGGGTTCAGAATTGAGGTTTGAGGACTGAGCATTGAGGATTGAGGATTGACGATTCAGTATTGAGGATTGAAGATTGAGGATTGAGGATTGAGGATTGAGGATCGAGGATTGAAGATTGAGTATTGAGGATTGAATATTGGGGATTGAGGATTGAGGATTGAGAATTGAGGATGGAGGATTGAGGATTCAGGATTGAGGATTGAGGATTGAAGATTGAGGATTGAGGATTGATGATTAAAGATTGAGTGTTGAGGATTGAAGACTCAGCATTGATGATTGAGGATGGAGGATTGAGGATGGAGGATTGAGGATTGAGGATTGACGATTCAGTATTGAGGATTGAAGATTGAGGATTGAGGATTGAGGATTGAGGATCGAGGATTGAAGATTGAGTATTGAGGATTGAATATTGGGGATTGAGGATTGAGGATTGAGAATTGAGGATGGAGGATTGAGGATTCAGGATTGAGGATTGAGGATTGAAGATTGAGGATTGAGGATTGATGATTAAAGATTGAGTGTTGAGGATTGAAGACTCAGCATTGATGATTGAGGATGGAGGATTGAGTATTGAGGATTGAAGATTGAGGATTGAGGGTTGAGGATTGAGAGTTGACGATGAGGGCTGAGGGTTGAGGATTGAGGTTTGATGACTGAGGACTGAGGATTGAGAATTTAGGATTGAGGATTGAGGATTGAGGATTGAAGATTGAGGATTGGGTATTGAGGATTGAACATTGAGGATTGGGGATTGAGTATCGAGGATTGAGTATTGAGGATTGAAGATTGAATATTGATGATTGTAGATTGAGGATTGAGGATTGAAGATTGAGGATTGAGGACTGGGGATTGAGGATAGAGTATTGAGGATTGGGGATTGAGGATTGAAGATTGAGTATTGAGGATTGAAGATTGAGGATTGTGGATTGAAGATTGAGTATTGAGGATTGAAGATTGAGGATTGAGAATCGAGGATTGAGAATTGACGATGAGGGCTGAGGGTTGAGGATTGAGGTTTGAGGACTGAGGACTGAGGATTGAGGATTGAGAATTGAGGATTGAGGACTGAGGATTGAGGATTGAAGATTGAGGATTGGGTATTGAGGATTGAACATTGAGGATTGAGGATTGAGTATCGAGGATTGAGGATTGAGGATTGAAGATTGAATATTGATGATTGTAGATTGAGGATTGAGGATTGAGGGTTGTGGATTGAGGACGCGGACTGAGGGTTGAGTGTTGATGTTTGAGGTCTGAGGAATGAGGATTGAGGATTGAGAATTGAGGATTGAGGATTGAGGATTGAGGATTGAGGATTGAGGATTGGGGATTGAGGATTGAAGATTGAGGATTGAGGATTGATGATTAAAGATTGAATATTGAGGATTGAAGATTGAGGATTGATGATTGAGGATTGAGGATTGAGGATTGAGGATCGAGGATTGAGGATTGAGGATTGAAGATTGAATATTGATGAATGAAGATTGAGGATTGGGGATTGAGGGTTGTGGATTGAGGACGAGGACTGAGGGTTGGGTATTGATGTTTGAGGTTTGAGGATTGAGGATTGAGGATTGAGAATTGAGGATTGAAAATTGAGTATTGAGGTAGAAGATTGAGGATTGAGGACTGAGGATTGAGGATTGAGTATGGAGGATTGAGGATTGAGGATTGAAGATTGAGTATTGAGGATTGAAGATTAAGGATTGTGGATTGAAGATTGAGTATTGAGGATTGACGATTGAGGATTGAGGATTGAGGATTGAGAACTGACGATGAGGGCTGCGGGTTGAGGGTTGAGGTTTGAGGACTGAGGACTGAGGATTGAGGATTGAGAATTGAGGATTGAGGATTGAGGATTGAGGATTGAAGATTGAGGATCGGGTATTGAGGATTGAACATTGAGGATTGAGGATTGAGGATTGACGATTGAGGATTGAGGATTGAGGATTGAGTGTTGAGGATTGAGGACAGGGACTGACGGTTGAGGATTGAGGTTTGAGGGTTGAGGTTTGAGGTTTGATGACTGAGGACTGAGGATTGAGGATTGAGAATTGAGGATTGAGGATTGAGGATTGAGGATTGACGATTGAGGATTGGGAATTGAGGATTGAACATGGAGGATTGAGGATTGAGGATCCAGGATTGAGGGTTGAGGATTGAAGATTGAATATTGATGATTGAAGATTGAGGATTGAAGATTGAGTGTTGTGGATTGAGGACGAGGACTGAGGGTTTAGTATTGATGTTTGAGGTCTGAAGATTGAGGATTGAGGATTGAGAATTGAGGATTGAGGATTGAGGATTGAAGAGTGAGGATTTGGTATTGAGGATTGAAGATTGAGGATTGAGGATTGAGGATTGAGGATTGAGGATTGAGGATTCAGGATTGAGGATTGAGGATTGAGGATTGAGAATTGAGGATTGAGGATTGAGGATTGAGGATTGACGATTGAGGATTGGGAATTGAGGATTGAGGATTGAGGATTGAGGATTGAGGATTGAAGATTGAGGATTGGGTATTGAGGATTGAACATTGAGGATTGAGGATTGAACATTTAGGACTGAGTGTTGAGGGTTGAGTGATGAGAATTGATGTTTGTGGATAGACATTTGAAGATTGCAGAATGAGTATTGTGTATTGAAAACTGTGAATTGAGGATGTTCCATTGAGGATTGAGGATTGTAACCTGATTGTTGAGGACTGAGGGCTGAAGATTGAGGATTCAGGTGTGAGGGTTGAGTATTGATGTTTGAGGTCTGAGGAATGAGGATTGAGGATTGAGAATTGAGGATTGAGGATTGAGGATTGAAGATTGAGGATTGGGTATTGAGGATTGAAGGATGAGGACTGAGGATTTAGGATTGAGGATTGAGGATTGACGATTCAGTATTGAGGATTGAAGATTGAGGATTGAGGATTGAGGATTGAGGATTGAGGATCGAGGATTGAAGATTGAGTATTGAGGATTGAATATTGAGGATTGAGGATTGAGGATTGAGAGTTGAGGATTGAGGATTGAGGATTCAGGATTGAGGATTGAGGACTGAAGATTGAGGATTGAGGATTGATGATTAAAGATTGAGTGTTGAGGATTGAAGACTGAGCATTGATGATTGAGGATTGAGGATTGAGGACTGAGGATTGAGGATTGAGTATTGAAGGTTGAGGATTGAAGATTGAGGATTGAGGATTGAGGATTGAGGATTGTGGGTTGAGGATGAGGGCTGAGGGTTGAGTATTGAGGTTTGAGGACTGAGGACTGAGGATTGAGGATTCAGAATCGAGGATTGAGGATAGAGTGTTGAAGATTGAGGATTGGGTATTGAGGATTGAGGATTGAGGATTGAAGGTTGAGGATTGTGAAATGAAGATTGAGTATTGAGGATTGAAGATTGAGGATTGAGGATTGAGGATTGAGAGTTGACTATGAGGGCTGAGGGTTGAGAATTGAGGTTTGAGGACTGAGGACTGAGGATTGAGGATTGAGAATTGAGGATTGAGGATTGAGGATTGAGGATTGAAGATTGAGGATTGGGTATTGAGGATTGAACATTGAGGATTGAGGATTGAGGATCGAGGATTGAGGATTGAGGATTGAAGATTGAATATTGATGATTGAAGGTTGAGGATTGAGGATTGAGGGTTGTGGATTGAGGACGAGGACTGAGGGTTGAGTATTGATGTTTGAGGTCTGAGGATTGAGGATTGAGGATTGAGAATTGAGGATTGAGGATTGAGGATTGAGGATTGAAGATTGAGGATTGGGTATTGAGGATTGAACATTGAGGATTCAGGATTGAGTAATCGGGATTGAGGTTTAAGGACTGAGGATTGAGGGTTGAGGATTGAGGATTGACGCTTGAGGATTGAGGGTTGAGGATGGAGGATTGAAAAGAGTGGACTGAGTGTTGAGGATTGAGTGTTGAGAATTGATGTTTGAGGATTGAGATTTGATTATTGAATATTGTGGATTGAGTATTGAACCATGATAATTCAGGATACACTATTGAGTATTAGGAATTGAGGATTGATGGTTGAGTATTGAGGATTGGTGGTTGAGGGTTGTGTGTTGAATATTGAGGATAGAGGATTGAGGATTGAGGATTGAAGATTGAGGATTGAATATTGAGTATTGATGATTGAAGATTGAGGATTGAGGATTGAGTGTTGAGGATTCAGCACGAGGACTGACGGTTGAGGATTGAGGTTTGAGGTCTGAGGATTGAGGATTGAGGACTGAGGATTGAGGATTGAGGATTGAGCATTGAGGATTGAAGATTGAGGACTGGGGATTGAGGATTGAAGATTGACGATTGAGGATTGTGGATTGAGGATTGAGGATTGAACGTTGAGGACTGAGTGTTGAGGGTTGAGTGATGAGAATTGATGTTTGTGGATAGAGGTTTGAAGAATGCAGATTGAGTATTGAGTATTGAAAACTGTGAATTGAGGATATTCTATTGAGGATTCAGGGTTGACAACTGATTGTTGAGGACTGAGGGCTGAAGATTGAGGATTCAGGATTGAGGATTCAGAATTGAGGTTTGAGGACTGAGGATTGATGATTGAAGATTGAGTATCGAGGATTGAAGATTGAGGATTGAGGATTGAGGACTGAGGATTGAGGATGAGGGCTGAGGGTTGAGTATTGAGGTTTGAGGGCTGAGGACTGTGGATTGAGGATTGAGAATTGAGGACTGAGGATTGAGTGTTGAAGATTGAGGATTGGGTATTGAGTATTGAAGAATGAGGATAGAGGATTGAGGATTGAGGATTGAGGATTGAAGATTGAGGATTGAGGATTGTATATTGAGGATTGAGGATTGAGGATTGAGAATTGAGGATTAAGGACTGAAGATTCAGGATTGAGGATTGAGGATTGAAGATTGAGGATTGAGGATTGATGATTAAAGATTGAGTGTTGAGGATTGAAGACTGAGCATTGATGATTGAGGATTGAGGATTGAGGATTGGGGATTGAGGATTGAGTATTGAAGGTTGAGGATTGAAGATTGAGGATTGAGGATTGAGGATTGAGGATTGTGGGTTGAGGATGAGGGCTGAGGGTTGAGTATTGAGGTTTGAGGACTGAGGACTGAGGATTGAGGATTGAGAATTGAGGATTGAGGATAGAGTGTTGAAGATTGAGGATTGGGTATTGAGGATTGAGGATTGAGGATTGAAGGTTCAGGATTGTGAATTGAAGATTGAGTATTGAGGATTGAAGATTGAGGATTGAGGATTGAGGATTGAGAGTTGACGATGAGGGCTGAGGGTTGAGGATTGAGGTTTGAGGACTGAGGACTGAGGATTGAGAATTTAGGATTGAGGATTGAGGATTGAGGATTGAAGATTGAGGATTGGGTATTGAGGATTGATCATTGAGGATTGGGGATTGAGTATCGAGGATTGAGGATTGAGGATTGAAGATTGAATATTGATGATTGTAGATTGAGGATTGAGGATTGAAGATTGAGGATTGAGGACTGGGGATTGAGGATAGAGTATTGAGGATTGGGGATTGAGGATTGAAGATTGAGTATTGAGGATTGAAGATTGAGGATTGTGGATTGAAGATTGAGTATTGAGGATTGAAGATTGAGGATTGAGGATTGAGGATTGAGAGTTGACTATGAGGGCTGAGGGTTGAGGATTGAGGTTTGTGGACTGAGGACTGAGGATTGAGGATTGAGGATTGAGGATTGGGGATTGAGGATCGAAGATTGAGGATTGGGTATTGACGATTGAAGAATGAGGACTGAGGATTTAGGATTGAGGATTGAGGATTGACGATTCAGTATTGAGGATTGAAGATTGAGGATTGAGGATTGAGGATTGAGGATAGAGGATTGAGGATTGAGGATTGGGGATTGAGGATTGAAGATTGAGGATTGAGCATTGATGATTAAAGATTGAGTATTGAGGATTGAAGATTGAGGATTGATGATTGAGGATTGAGGATTGAGGATTGAGGATCGAGGATTGAGGATTGAGGATTGAAGATTGAATATTGATGATTGAAGATTGAGGATTGGGGATTGAGGGTTGTGGATTGAGGACGAGGACTGAGGGTTGAGTATTGATGTTTGAGGTTTGAGGATTGAGGATTGAGGATTGAGAATTGAGGATTGAAGATTGAGTATTGAGGTAGAAGATTGAGGATTGAGGACTGAGGATTGAGGATTGAGTATTGAGGATTGAGGATTGAGGATTGAAGATTGAGTATTGAGGATTGAAGATTAAGGATTGTGGATCGAAGATTGAGTATTGAGGATTGAAGATTGAGGATTGAGGATTGAGGATTGAGAATTGACGATGAGGGCTGCGGGTTGAGGGTTGAGGTTTGAGGACTGAGGACTGAGGATTGAGGATTGAGAATTGAGGATTGAGGATTGAGGATTGAGGATTGAAGATTGAGGATTGGGTATTGAGGATTGAACATTGAGGATTGAGGATTGAGGATCGAGGATTGAGGGTTGTGTATTGAAGATTGAATATTGATGATTGAAGATTGAGGATTGAGGACTGAGGGTTGTGGATTGAGGACGAGGACTGAGGGTTGAGGATTGAGGATTGAGGATTGTGGGTTGAGGATGAGGGCTGAGGGCTGAGGGTTGAGTATTGTGGTTTGAGGACTGCGGACTGAGGATTGAGGAATGAGAATTGAGGACTGAGGATAGAGTGTTGAAGATTGAGGATTGGGTATTGAGGATTGAGGATTGAGGATTGAAGGTTGAGGATTGTGAATTGAAGATTGAGTATTGAGGATTGAAGATTGAGGATTGAAGATTGAGGATTGAGAGTTGACGATGAGGGCTGAGGGTTGAGGATTGAGGTTTGAGGACTGAGGACTGAGGACTGAGGATTGAGGATTGAGGATTGAGAATTGAAGATTGAGGATTGAGGATTGATGATTAAAGATTGAGTGTTGAGGATTGAAGACTGAGCATTGATGATTGAGGATTGAGGATTGAGGATTGAGGATTGAGGATTGAGTATTGAAGGTTGAGGATTGAAGATTGAGGATTGAGGATTGAGGATTGAGGATTGAGGATTGTGGGTTGAGGATGAGGGCTGAGGGTTGAGTATTGAGGTTTGAGGACTGAGGACTGAGGATTGAGGATTGAGAATTGAGGATTGAGGATAGAGTGTTGAAGATTGAGGATTGGGTATTGAGGATTGAGGATTGAGGATTGATAGTTGAGGATTGTGAATTGAAGATTGAGTATTGAGGATTGAAGATTGAGGATTGAGGATTGAGGATTGAGAGTTGACGATGAGGGCTGAGGGTTGAGGATTGAGGTTTGAGGACTGAGGACTGAGGATTGAGGATTGAGAATTGAGGATTGAGGATTGAGGATTGAGGCTGAAGATTGAGGATTGGGTATTGAGGATTGAACATTGAGGATTGAGGATTGAGGATCGAGGATTGAGGATTGAGGATTGAAGATTGAATATTGATGATTGAAGGTTGAGGATTGAGGATTGAGGGTTGTGGATTGAGGACGAAGACTGAGGGTTGAGTATTGATGTTTGAGGTCTGAGGATTGACGCTTGAGGATTGAGGGCTCAGGTTGGAGGATTGAAAAGAGTGGACTGAGTGTTGAGGATTGAGTGTTGAGGATTGATGTTTGAGGATTGAGATTTGATTATTGAATATTGCGGATTGAGTATTGAACCATGATAATTCAGGATACACTATTGAGTATTAGGAATTGAGGATTGATGGTTGAGTATTGAGGATTGGTGGTTGAGGGTTGTGTGTTGAATATTGAGGATAGAGGACTCAGGATTGAGGATTGAAGATTGAGGATTGAATATTGAGTATTGATGATTGAAGATTGAGGAATGAGGATTGAGTGTTGAGGATTGAGCACGAGGACTGACGGTCGAGGATTGAGGTTTGAGGTCTGAGGATTGAGGATTGAGGACTGAGGATTGAGGATTGAGGATTGAGCATTGAGGATTGAAGATTGAGGACTGGGGATTGAGGATTGAAGATTGACGATTGAGGATTGTGGATTGAGGATTGAGGATTGAACGTTGAGGACTGAGTGTTGAGGGTTGAGTGATGAGAATTGATGTTTGTGGATAGAGGTTTGAAGAATGCAGATTGAGTATTGAGTATTGAAAACTGTGAATTGAGGATATTCTATTGAGGATTCAGGGCTGACTACTGACTGTTGAGGACTGTGGGCTGAAGATTGAGGTTTCAGGATTGAGGATTCGGAATTGAGGTTTGAGGACTGAGGATTGAGGATTGAAGATTGAGTATCGAGGATTGAAGGTTGAGGATTGAGGATTGAGGACTGAGGATTGAGGATGAGGGCTGAGGGTTGAGTATTGAGGTTTGAGGACTGAGGACTGAGGATTGAGGATTGAGAATTGAGGATTGAGGATTGAGTGTTGAAGATTGAGGATTGGGTATTGAGGATTGAAGAATGAGGATAGAGGATTGAGGATTGAGGATTGAGGATTGAAGATTGAGGATTGAGGATTGAGGATTGACGATTGAGGATTGAGGATTGAGGATTGAGTGTTGAGGATTGAGGACAGGGACTGACGGTTGAGGATTGAGGTTTGAGGGTTGAGGTTTGAGGTTTGATGACTGAGGACTGAGGATTGAGGATTGAGAATTGAGGATTGAGGATTGAGGATTGAGGATTGACGATTGAGGATTGGGAATTGAGGATTGAACATGGAGGATTGAGGATTGAGGATCCAGGATTGAGGGTTGAGGATTGAAGATTGAATATTGATGATTGAAGATTGAGGATTGAAGATTGAGTGTTGTGGATTGAGGACGAGGACTGAGGGTTTAGTATTGATGTTTGAGGTCTGAAGATTGAGGATTGAGGATTGAGAATTGAGGATTGAGGATTGAGGATTGAAGAGTGAGGATTTGGTATTGAGGATTGAAGAATGAGGACTGAGGATCTAGGATTGAGGATCGAGGATTGAAGATTGAGTATTGAGGATTGAAGATTGAGGATTGAGGATTGAGGATTGAGGATTGAGGATTGAGGATTCAGGATTGAGGATTGAGGATTGAGGATTGAGAATTGAGGATTGAGGATTGAGGATTGAGGATTGACGATTGAGGATTGGGAATTGAGGATTGAGGATTGAGGATTGAGGATTGAGGATTGAAGATTGAGGATTGGGTATTGAGGATTGAACATTGAGGATTGAGGATTGAACATTTAGGACTGAGTGTTGAGGGTTGAGTGATGAGAATTGATGTTTGTGGATAGACATTTGAAGATTGCAGAATGAGTATTGTGTATTGAAAACTGTGAATTGAGGATATTCCATTGAGGATTGAGGATTGTAACCTGATTGTTGAGGACTGAGGGCTGAAGATTGAGGATTCAGGTGTGAGGGTTGAGTATTGATGTTTGAGGTCTGAGGAATGAGGATTGAGGATTGAGAATTGAGGATTGAGGATTGAGGATTGAAGATTGAGGATTGGGTATTGAGGATTGAAGGATGAGGACTGAGGATTTAGGATTGAGGATTGAGGATTGACGATTCAGTATTGAGGATTGAAGATTGAGGATTGAGGATTGAGGATTGAGGATTGAGGATCGAGGATTGAAGATTGAGTATTGAGGATTGAATATTGAGGATTGAGGATTGAGGATTGAGAGTTGAGGATTGAGGATTGAGGATTCAGGATTGAGGATTGAGGACTGAAGATTGAGGATTGAGGATTGATGATTAAAGATTGAGTGTTGAGGATTGAAGACTGAGCATTGATGATTGAGGATTGAGGATTGAGGATTGAGGATTGAGGATTGAGTATTGAAGGTTGAGGATTGAAGATTGAGGATTGAGGATTGAGGATTGAGGATTGTGGGTTGAGGATGAGGGCTGAGGGTTGAGTATTGAGGTTTGAGGACTGAGGACTGAGGATTGAGGATTCAGAATCGAGGATTGAGGATAGAGTGTTGAAGATTGAGGATTGGGTATTGACGATTGAGGATTGAGGATTGAAGGTTGAGGATTGTGAAATGAAGATTGAGTATTGAGGATTGAAGATTGAGGATTGAGGATTGAGGTTTGAGAGTTGACTATGAGGGCTGAGGGTTGAGAATTGAGGTTTGAGGACTGAGGACTGAGGATTGAGGATTGAGAATTGAGGATTGAGGATTGAGGATTGAGGATTGAAGATTGAGGATTGGGTATTGAGGATTGAACATTGAGGATTGAGGATTGAGGATCGAGGATTGAGGATTGAGGATTGAAGATTGAATATTGATGATTGAAGGTTGAGGATTGAGGATTGAGGGTTGTGGATTGAGGACGAGGACTGAGGGTTGAGTATTGATGTTTGAGGTCTGAGGATTGAGGATTGAGGATTGAGAATTGAGGATTGAAGATTGAGTATTGAGGACTGAAGGTTGAGGATTGAGGATTGAAGATTGAGGACTTAGTGTTGAGGTTTGAGTGATGGGAATTGATGTTTGTGGATTGAGATTTGAAGATTGAAGAATGGGGATTGAGTATTGAAAACTGTGAATTGAGGATATTCTATTGAGGATTGAGGATTGACAATTGATTGTTGAGGACTGAGGGCTAAAGATTGAGGATTCAGGATTGAGGAATCGGGATTGAGGTTTAAGGACTGAGGATTGAGGGTTGAGGATTGAGGATTGACGCTTGAGGATTGAGGGTTGAGGATGGAGGATTGAAAAGAGTGGACTGAGTGTTGAGCATTGAGTGTTGAGAATTGATGTTTGAGGATTGAGATTTGATTATTGAATATTGTGGATTGAGTATTGAACCATGATAATTCAGGATACACTATTGAGTATTAGGAATTGAGGATTGATGGTTGAGTATTGAGGATTGGTGGTTGAGGGTTGTGTGTTGAATATTGAGGATAGAGGATTGAGGATTGAGGATTGAAGATTGAGGATTGAATATTGAGTATTGATGATTGAAGATTGAGGATTGAGGATTGAGTGTTGAGGATTCAGCACGAGGACTGACGGTTGAGGATTGAGGTTTGAGGTCTGAGGATTGAGGATTGAGGACTGAGGATTGAGGATTGAGGATTGAGCATTGAGGATTGAAGATTGAGGACTGGGGATTGAGGATTGAAGATTGACGATTGAGGATTGTGGATTGAGGATTGAGGATTGAACGTTGAGGACTGAGTGTTGAGGGTTGAGTGATGAGAATTGATGTTTGTGGATAGAGGTTTGAAGAATGCAGATTGAGTATTGAGTATTGAAAACTGTGAATTGAGGATATTCTATTGAGGATTCAGGGTTGACAACTGATTGTTGAGGACTGAGGGCTGAAGATTGAGGATTCAGGATTGAGGATTCAGAATTGAGGTTTGAGGACTGAGGATTGATGATTGAAGATTGAGTATCGAGGATTGAAGATTGAGGATTGAGGATTGAGGACTGAGGATTGAGGATGAGGGCTGAGGGTTGAGTATTGAGGTTTGAGGGCTGAGGACTGTGGATTGAGGATTGAGAATTGAGGACTGAGGATTGAGTGTTGAAGATTGAGGATTGGGTATTGAGTATTGAAGAATGAGGATAGAGGATTGAGGATTGAGGATTGAGGATTGAAGATTGAGGATTGAGGATTGAATATTGAGGATTGAGGATTGAGGATTGAGAATTGAGGATTAAGGACTGAAGATTCAGGATTGAGGATTGAGGATTGAAGATTGAGGATTGAGGATTGATGATTAAAGATTGAGTGTTGAGGATTGAAGACTGAGCATTGATGATTGAGGATTGAGGATTGAGGATTGGGGATTGAGGATTGAGTATTGAAGGTTGAGGATTGAAGATTGAGGATTGAGAATTGAGGATTGAGGACTGTGGTTTGAGGATGAGGGCTGAGGGTTGAGTATTGAGGTTTGAGGACTGAGGACTGAGGATTGAGGATTGAGAATTGAGGATTGAGGATAGAGTGTTGAAGATTGAGGATTGGGTATTGAGGATTGAGGATTGAGGATTGAAGGTTCAGGATTGTGAATTGAAGATTGAGTATTGAGGATTGAAGATTGAGGATTGAGGATTGAGGATTGAGAGTTGACGATGAGGGCTGAGGGTTGAGGATTGAGGTTTGAGGACTGAGGACTGAGGATTGAGAATTTAGGATTGAGGATTGAGGATTGAGGATTGAAGATTGAGGATTGGGTATTGAGGATTGATCATTGAGGATTGGGGATTGAGTATCGAGGATTGAGGATTGAGGATTGAAGATTGAATATTGATGATTGTAGATTGAGGATTGAGGATTGAAGATTGAGGATTGAGGACTGGGGATTGAGGATAGAGTATTGAGGATTGGGGATTGAGGATTGAAGATTGAGTATTGAGGATTGAAGATTGAGGATTGTGGATTGAAGATTGAGTATTGAGGATTGAAGATTGAGGATTGAGGATTGAGAATTGACGATGAGGGCTGAGGGTTGAGGATTGAGGTTTGAGGACTGAGGACTGAGGATTGAGGATTGAGGATTGGGGATTGAGGATTGAAGATTGAGGATTGAGGATTGATGATTAAAGATTGAGTATTGAGGATTGAAGATTGAGGATTGATGATTGAGGATTGAGGATTGAGGATTGAGGATCGAGGATTGAGGATTGAGGATTGAAGATTGAATATTGATGATTGAAGATTGAGGATTGGGGATTGAGGGTTGTGGATTGAGGACGAGGACTGAGGGTTGAGTATTGATGTTTGAGGTTTGAGGATTGAGGATTGAGGATTGAGAATTGAGGATTGAAGATTGAGTATTGAGGTAGAAGATTGAGGATTGAGGACTGAGGATTGAGGATTGAGTATTGAGGATTGAGGATTGAGGATTGAAGATTGAGTATTGAGGATTGAAGATTAAGGATTGTGGATTGAAGATTGAGTATTGAGGATTGAAGATTGAGGATTGAGGATTGAGGATTGAGAATTGACGATGAGGGCTGCGGGTTGAGGGTTGAGTTTTGAGGACTGAGGACTGAGGATTGAGGATTGAGAATTGAGGATTGAGGATTGAGGATTGAGGATTGAAGATTGAGGATTGGGTATTGAGGATTGAACATTAAGGATTGAGGATTGAGGATCGAGGATTGAGGGTTGAGGATTGAAGATTGAATATTGATGATTGAAGATTGAGGATTGAGGACTGAGGGTTGTGGATTGAGGACGAGGACTGAGGGTTGAGGATTGAGGATTGAAGATTGTGGGTTGAGGATGAGGGCTGAGGGCTGAGGGTTGAGTATTGTGGTTTGAGGACTGCGGACAGAGGATTGAGGATTGAGAACTGAGGACTGAGGATAGAGTGTTGAAGATTGAGGATTGGGTATTGAGGATTGAGGATTGAGGATTGAAGGTTGAGGATTGTGAATTGAAGATTGAGTATTGAGGATTGAAGATTGAGGATTGAGGATTGAGGATTGAGAGTTGACGATGAGGGCTGAGGGTTGAGGGTTGAGGTTTGAGGACTGAGGACTGAGGATTGAGGATTGAGAATTGAGGATTGAGGATTGAGGATTGAGGATTGAAGATTGAGGATTGGGTATTGAGGATTGAACATTGAGGATTGAGGATTGAGGATCGAGGATTGAGGATTGAGGATTGAAGATTGAATATTGATGATTGTAGATTGAGGATTGAGGATTGAGGGTTGTGGATTGAGGACGCGGACTGAGGGTTGAGTATTGATGTTTGAGGTCTGAGGAATGAGGATTGAGGATTGAGAATTGAGGATTGAGGATTGAGGATTGAAAGTTGAGGATTGGGTATTGAGGATTGAAGAATGAGGACTGAGGATTTAGGATTGAGGATTGAGGATTGACGATTCAGTATTGAGGATTGAAGATTGAGGATTGAGGATTGAGGATTGAGGATTGAGGATTGAGGATTGAGGATTGGGGATTGAGGATTGAAGATTGAGGATTGAGGATTGATGATTAAAGATTGAGTATTGAGGATTGAAGATTGAGGATTGATGATTGAGGGTTGAGGATTGAGGGTTGAGGATCGAGGATTGAGGATTGAGGATTGAAGATTGAATATTGATGATTGAAGATTGAGGATTGGGGATTGAGGGTCGTGGATTGAGGACGAGGACTGAGGGTTGAGTATTGATGTTTGAGGTATGAGGATTGAGGATTGAGGATTGAGAATTGAGGATTGAAGATTGAGTATTGAGGTAGAAGATTGAGGATAGAGGACTGAGGATTGAGGATTGAGTATTGAGGATTGAGGATTGAGGATTGAAGATTGAGTATTGAGGATTGAAGATTGAGGATTGTGGATTGAAGGTTGAGTATTGAGGATTGAAGATTGAGGATTGAGGATTAAGGATTGAGAATTGAGGTTGAGGGCTGTGGGTTGAGGGTTGAGGTTTGAGGACTGAGGACTGAGGATTGAGGATTGAGAATTGAGGATTGAGGATTGAGGATTGAGGATTGAGTGTTGAGGATTGAGGACAGGGACTGACGGTTGAGGATTGAGGTTTGAGGGTTGAGGTTTGAGATTTGAGGTCTGAGGACTGAGGATTGAGGATTGAGAATTGAGGATTGAGGATTGAGGATTGAGTATTGACGATTGAGGATTGGGAATTGAGGAATGAACATTGAGGATTGAGGATTGAGGATCCAGGATTGAGGGTTGAGGATTGAAGATTGAATATTGATGATTGAAGATTGAGGATTGAAGGTTGAGTGTTGTGGATTGAGGACGAGGACTGAGGGTTGAGTATTGATGTTTGAGGTCTGAAGATTGAGGATTGAGGATTGAGAATTGAGGATTGAGGATTGAGGATTGAAGAGTGAGGATTGGGTATTGAGGATTGAAGAATGAGGACTGAGGATCTAGGATTGAGGATCGAGGATTGAAGATTGAGTATTGAGGATTGAAGATTGAGTGTTGAGGATTGAGGATTGAGGATTGAGGATTGAGGATTCAGGATTGAGGATTGAGGATTGAAGATTGAGGATTGAGGATTGATGATTAAAGATTGAGTGTTGAGGATTGAAGATTGAGGATTGATGATTGAGGATTGAGGATTTAGGATTGAGGATTGAGGATTGAGTATTGAAGGTTGAGGATTGAAGATTGAGGATTGAGGATTGAGGATTGAGGATTGTGGGTTGAGGATGAGGGCTGAGGGTTGAGTATTGAGGTTTGAGGACTGAGGACTGAGGATTGAGGATTGAGTGTTGAGGATTGAGGACAGGGACTGACGGTTGAGGATTGAGGTTTGAGGGTTGAGGTTTGAGATTTGAGGTCTGAGGACTGAGGATTGAGGATTGAGGATTGAGGTTTGAAGATTGAGGATTGAGGATTGAGGATTGACGATTGAGGATTGAGGATTGAGGATTGAGTGTTGAGGATTGAGGACAGGGACTGACGGTTGAGGATTGAGGTTTGAGGGTTGAGGTTTGAGGTTTGATGACTGAGGACTGAGGATTGAGGATTGAGAATTGAGGATTGAGGATTGAGGATTGAGGATTGACGATTGAGGATTGGGAATTGAGGATTGAAAATGGAGGATTGAGGATCCAGGATTGAGGGTTGAGGATTGAAGATTGAATATTGATGATTGAAGATTGAGGATTGAAGATTGAGTGTTGTGGATTGAGGACGAGGACTGAGGGTTTAGTATTGATGTTTGAGGTCTGAAGATTGAGGATTGAGGATTGAGAATTGAGGATTGAGGATTGAGGATTGAAGAGTGAGGATTTGGTATTGAGGATTGAAGAATGAGGACTGAGGATCTAGGATTGAGGATCGAGGATTGAAGATTGAGTATTGAGGATTGAAGATTGAGGATTGAGGATTGAGGATTGAGGATTGAGGATTGAGGATTCAGGATTGAGGATTGAGGATTGAGGATTGAGAATTGAGGATTGGGTATTGAGGATTGAAGAATGAGGATTGAGGATTGAGGATTGAGGATAGAGGATTGAAGATTGAGTATTGAGGATTGAAGATTGACGATTGAGGATAGTGGGTTGAAGATTGAGTATTGAACATTGAGGACTGAGTGTTGAGGGTTCAGTGATGAGAATTGATGTTTGTGGATAGAGGTTTGAAGATTGCAGATTGAGTATTGAGTATTGAAAACTGTGAATTGAGGATATTCTATTGAGGATTGATGATTGTCAACAGATTGTTGAGGACTGAGGCCTGAAGATTGAGGATTCAGCATTGAGGATTCAGAATTGAGGTTTGAAGACTGAGGATTGAGGATTGAAGAATGATTATTGAGGATTGAGGGTTGAGAATTGAGGATTGAGGATTGAGGAATGAGGATTGTGGATTGGGTAATGAGGATTGAAGAATGAGGATTGAGAATTGAGGATTGAGGATTGAGGATTGAGGATTGAGCACGAGGACTGACGGTTGAGGATTGAGGTTCGAGGTCTGAGGATTGAGGATTGAGGACTGAGGATTGAGGATTGAGGATTGAGCATTGAGGATTGAAGATTGAGGACTGGGGATTGAGGATTGAAGATTGACGATTGAGGATTGTGGATTGAGGATTGAGGATTGAACGTTGAGGACTGAGTGTTGAGGGTTGAGTGATGAGAATTGATGTTTGTGGATAGAGGTTTGGAGAATGCAGATTGAGTATTGAGTATTGAAAACTGTGAATTGAGGATATTCTATTGAGAATTCAGGGTTAACAACTGATTGTTGAGGACTGAGGGCTGAAGATTGAGGATTCAGGATTGAGGATCCAGAATTGAGGTTTGAGGACTGAGGATTGATGATTGAAGGTTGAGTATCGAGGATTGAAGATTGAGGATTGAGGATTGAGGACTGAGGATTGAGGATGAGGGCTGAGGGTTGAGTATTGAGGTTTGAGGACTGAGGACTGAGGATTGAGGATTGAGAATTGAGGACTGAGGATTGAGTGTTGAAGATTGAGGATTGGGTATTGAGGATTGAGGATTGAGTATTGAAGGTTGAGGATTGTGAATTGAAGATTGAGTATTGAGGATTGAAGATTGAGGATTGAGGATTGAGGATTGAGAGTTGACGATGAGGGCTGAGGGTTGAGGATTGAGGTTTGAGGACTGAGGACTGAGGATTGAGGATTGAGAATTGAGGATTGAGGATTGAGGATTGAGGATTGAAGATTGAGGATTGGGTATTGAGGATTGAACATTGAGGATTGAGGATTGAGTATCGGGGATTGAGGATTGAGGATTGAAGATTGAATATTGATGATTGAAGGTTGACGATTGAGGATTGAGGGTTGTGGATTGAGGACGAGGACTGAGGGCTGAGTATTGATGTTTGAGGTCTGAGGATTGAGGATTGAGGATTGAGAATTGAGGATTGAAGATTGAGTATTGAGGACTGAAGGTTGAGGGTTGAGGATTGAGGATTGAAGATTGAGGACTTAGTGTTGAGGGTTGAGTGATGGGAATTGATGTTTGTGGATTGAGATTTGAAGATTGAAGAATGGGGATTGAGTATTGAAAACTGTGAATTGAGGATATTCTATTGAGGATTGAGGATTGACAATTAATTGTTGAGGACTGAGGGCTAAAGATTGAGGATTCAGGATCGAGGAATCGCGATTGAGGTTTAAGGACTGAGGATTGAGGGTTGAGGATTGAGGATTGACGCTTGAGGATTGAGGGTTGAGGATGGAGGATTGAAAAGAGTGGACTGAGTGTTGAGGATTGAGTGTTGAGAATTGATGCTTGAGGATTGAGGTTTGATTATTGAATATTGTGGATTGAGTATTGAACCATGATAATTCAGGATACACTATTGAGTATTAGGAATTGAGGATTGATGGTTGAGTATTGAGGATTGGTGGTTGAGGGTTGTGTGTTGAATATTGAGGATAGAGGATTGAGGATTGAGGATTGAGGATTGACGATTCAGTATTGAGGATTGAAGATTGAGGATTGAGGATTGAGGATTGAGGATCGAGGATTGAAGATTGAGTATTGAGGATTGAATATTGAGGATTGAGGATTGAGGATTGAGAATGGAGGATTGAGTATTGAGGATTCAGGATTGAGGATTGAGGATTGAAGATTGAGGATTGAGGATTGATGATTAAAGATTGAGTGTTGAGGTTTGAAGACTGAGCATTGATGATTGAGGATTGAGGATTGAGGATTGAGGATTGAGGATTGAGTATTGAAGGCTGAGGATTGAAGATTGAGGATTGAGGATTGAGGATTGAGGATTGTGGGTTGAGGATGAGGGCTGAGGGTTGAGTATTGAGGTTTGAGGACTGAGGACTGAGGATTGAGGATTCAGAATCGAGGATTGAGGATAGAGTGTTGAAGATTGAGGATTGGGTATTGAGGATTGAGGATTGAGGATTGAAGGTTGAGGATTGTGAATTGAAGATTGAGTATTGAGGATTGAAGATTGAGGATTGAGGATTGAGGATTGAGAGTTGACGATGAGGCCTGAGGGTTGAGAATTGAGGTTTGAGGACTGAGGACTGAGGATTGAGGATTGAGAATTGAGGATTGAGGATTGAGGATTGAGGATTGAAGGTTGAGGATAGGGTATTGAGGATTGAACATTGAGGATTGAGGATTGAGGATCGAGGATTGTGGATTGGGGATTGAAGATTGAATATTGATGATTGAAAGTTGAGGATTGAGGATTGAGGGTTGTGGATTGAGGACGAGGACTGAGGGTTGAGTATTGATGTTTGAGGTCTGAGGATTGAGGATTGAGGATTGAGAATTGAGGATTGAAGATTGAGTATTGAGGACTGAAGGTTGAGGATTGAGGATTGAGGATTGAAGATTGAGGACTTAGTGTTGAGGGTTGAGTGATGGGAATTGATGTTTGTGGATTGAGATTTGAAGATTGAAGGATGGGGATTGAGTATTGAAAACTGTGAATTGAGGATATTCTATTGAGGATTGAGGATTGACAATTGATTGTTGAGGACTGAGGGCTAAAGATTGAGGATTCAGGATTGAGGAATCGGGATTGAGGTTTAAGGACTGAGGATTGAGGGTTGAGGATTGAGGATTGACGCTTGAGGATTGAGGGTTGAGGATGGAGGATTGAAAAGAGTGGACTGAGTGTTGTGGATTGAGTGTTGAGAATTGATGTTTGAGGATTGAGATTTGATTATTGAATATTGTGGATTGAGTATTGAACCATGATAATTCAGGATACACTATTGAGTATTAGGAATCGAGGATTGATGGTTGAGTATTGAGGATTGGTGGTTGAGGGTTGTGTGTTGAATATTGAGGATAGAGGATTGAGGATTGAGGATTGAAGATTGAGGATTGAATATTGAGTATTGATGATTGAAGATTGAGGATTGAGGATTGAGTGTTGAGGATTGAGCACGAGGACTGACGGTTGAGGATTGAGGTTTGAGGTCTGAGGATTGAGGATTGAGGACTGAGGATTGAGGATTGAGGATTGAGCATTGAGGATTGAAGATTGAGGACTGGGGATTGAGGATTGAAGATTGACGATTGAGGATTGTGGATTGAGGATTGAGGATTGAACGTTGAGGACTGAGTGTTGACGGTTGAGTGATGAGAATTGATGTTTGTGGATAGAGGTTTGAAGAATGCAGATTGAGTATTGAGTATTGAAAACTGTGAATTGAGGATATTCTATTCAGGATTCAGGGTTGACGACTGATTGTTGAGGACTGAGGGCTGAAGATTGAGGATTCAGGATTGAGGATTCAGAATTGAGGTTTGAGGACTGAGGATTGATGATTGAAGATTGAGTATCGAGGATTGAAGATTGAGGATTGAGGATTGAGGACTGAGGATTGAGGATGAGGGCTGAGGGTTGAGTATTGAGGTTTGAGGACTGAGGACTGAGGATTGAGGATTGAGAATTGAGGACTGAGGATTGAGTGTTGAAGATTGAGGATTGTGTATTGAGTATTGAAGAATGAGGATAGAGGATTGAGGATTGAGGATTGAGGATTGAAGATTGAGGATTGAGGATTGAGGATTGACGATTAAGGATTGAGGATTGAGGATTGAGTGTTGAGGATTGAGGACAGGGACTGACGGTTGAGGATTGAGGATTGAGGGTTGAGGTTTGAGGTTTGATGACTGAGGACTGAGGATTGAGGATTGAGAATTGAGGATTGAGGATTGAGGATTGAGGATTGACGATTGAGGATTGGGAATTGAGGATTGAAAATGGAGGATTGAGGATTGAGGATCCAGGATTGAGGGTTGAGGATTGAAGATTGAATATTGATGATTGAAGATTGAGGATTGAAGATTGAGTGTTGTGGATTGAGGACGAGGACTGAGGGTTTAGTATTGATGTTTGAGGTCTGAAGATTGAGGATTGAGGATTGAGAATTGAGGATTGAGGATTGAGGATTGAAGAGTGAGGATTTGGTATTGAGGATTGAAGAATGAGGACTGAGGATCTAGGATTGAGGATCGAGGATTGAAGATTGAGTATTGAGGATTGAAGGTTGAGGATTGAGGATTGAGGATTGAGGATTGAGGATTGAGGATTCAGGATTGAGGATTGAGGATTGAGGATTGAGAATTGAGGATTGGGTATTGAGGATTGAAGAATGAGGATTGAGGATTGAGGATTGAGGATAGAGGATTGAAGATTGAGTATTGAGGATTGAAGATTGACGATTGAGGATTGTGGGTTGTAGATTGAGTATTGAACATTGAGGACTGAGTGTTGAGGGTTCAGTGATGAGAATTGATGTTTGTGGATAGAGGTTTGAAGATTGCAGATTGAGTATTGAGTATTGAAAACTGTGAATTGAGGATATTCTATTGAGGATTGAGGATTGTCAACTGATTGTTGAGGACTGAGGCCTGAAGATTGAGGATTCAGCATTGAGGATTCAGAATTGAGGTTTGAAGACTGAGGATTGAGGATTGAAGAATGATTATTGAGGATTGAGGGTTGAGAATTGAGGATTGAGGATTGAGGAATGAGGATTGTGGATTGGGTAATGAGGATTGAAGAATGAGGATTGAGAATTGAGGATTGAGGATTGAGGATTGAGGATTGAGAGTTGACGATGAGGGCTGAGGGTTGAGGATTGAGGTTTGAGGACTGAGGACTGAGGATTGAGGATTGAGAATTGAGGATTGAGGATTGAGGATTGAGGATTGAAGATTGAGGATTGGGTATTGAGGATTGAACATTGAGGATTGAGGATTGAGTATCGGGGATTGAGGATTGAGGATTGAAGATTGAATATTGATGATTGAAGGTTGACGATTGAGGATTGAGGGTTGTGGATTGAGGACGAGGACTGAGGGCTGAGTATTGATGTTTGAGGTCTGAGGATTGAGGATTGAGGATTGAAGATTGAGTATTGAGGACTGAAGGTTGAGGGTTGAGGATTGAGGATTGAAGATTGAGGACTTAGTGTTGAGGGTTGAGTGATGGGAATTGATGGTTGTGGATTGAGATTTGAAGATTGAAGGATGGGGATTGAGTATTGAAAACTGTGAATTGAGGATATTCTATTGAGGATTGAGGATTGACAATTGATTGTTGAGGACTGAGGGCTAAAGATTGAGGATTCAGGATTGAGGAATCGGGATTGAGGTTTAAGGACTGAGGATTGAGGGTTGAGGATTGAGGATTGACGCTTGAGGATTGAGGGTTGAGGATGGAGGATTGAAAAGAGTGGACTGAGTGTTGTGGATTGAGTGTTGAGAATTGATGTTTGAGGATTGAGATTTGATTATTGAATATTGTGGATTGAGTATTGAACCATGATAATTCAGGATACACTATTGAGTATTAGGAATTGAGGACTAATGGTTGAGTATTGAGGATTGGTGGTTGAGGGTTGTGTGTTGAATATTGAGGATAGAGGATTGAGGATTGAGGATTGAAGATTGAGGATTGAATATTGAGTATTGATGATTGAAGATTGAGGATTGAGGATTGAGTGTTGAGGATTGAGCACGAGGACTGACGGTTGAGGATTGAGGTTTGAGGTCTGAGGATTGAGGATTGAGGACTGAGGATTGAGGATTGAGGATTGAGCATTGAGGATTGAAGATTGAGGACTGGGGATTGAGGATTGAAGATTGACGATTGAGGATTGTGGATTGAGGATTGAGGATTGAACGTTGAGGACTGAGTGTTGAGGGTTGAGTGATGAGAATTGATGTTTGTGGATAGAGGTTTGAAGAATGCAGATTGAGTATTGAGTATTGAAAACTGTGAATTGAGGATATTCTATTCAGGATTCAGGGTTGACGACTGATTGTTGAGGACTGAGGGCTGAAGATTGAGGATTCAGGATTGAGGATTCAGAATTGAGGTTTGAGGACTGACGATTGATGATTGAAGATTGAGTATCGAGGATTGAAGATTGAGGATTGAGGATTGAGGACTGAGGATTGAGGATGAGGGCTGAGGGTTGAGTATTGAGGTTTGAGGACTGAGGACTGAGGATTGAAGATTGAGTATTGAGGACTGAAGGTTGAGGGTTGAGGATTGAGGATTGAAGATTGAGGACTTAGTGTTGAGGGTTGAGTGATGGGAATTGATGGTTGTGGATTGAGATTTGAAGATTGAAGGATGGGGATTGAGTATTGAAAACTGTGAATTGAGGATATTCTATTGAGGATTGAGGATTGACAATTGATTGTTGAGGACTGAGGGCTAAAGATTGAGGATTCAGGATTGAGGAATCGGGATTGAGGTTTAAGGACTGAGGATTGAGGGTTGAGGATTGAGGATTGACGCTTGAGGATTGAGGGTTGAGGATGGAGGATTGAAAAGAGTGGACTGAGTGTTGTGGATTGAGTGTTGAGAATTGATGTTTGAGGATTGAGATTTGATTATTGAATATTGTGGATTGAGTATTGAACCATGATAATTCAGGATACACTATTGAGTATTAGGAATTGAGGACTGATGGTTGAGTATTGAGGATTGGTGGTTGAGGGTTGTGTGTTGAATATTGAGGATAGAGGATTGAGGATTGAGGATTGAAGATTGAGGATTGAATATTGAGTATTGATGATTGAAGATTGAGGATTGAGGATTGAGTGTTGAGGATTGAGCACGAGGACTGACGGTTGAGGATTGAGGTTTGAGGTCTGAGGATTGAGGATTGAGGACTGAGGATTGAGGATTGAGGATTGAGCATTGAGGATTGAAGATTGAGGACTGGGGATTGAGGATTGAAGATTGACGATTGAGGATTGTGGATTGAGGATTGAGGATTGAACGTTGAGGACTGAGTGTTGAGGGTTGAGTGATGAGAATTGATGTTTGTGGATAGAGGTTTGAAGAATGCAGATTGAGTATTGAGTATTGAAAACTGTGAATTGAGGATATTCTCTTCAGGATTCAGGGTTGACGACTGATTGTTGAGGACTGAGGGCTGAAGATTGAGGATTCAGGATTGAGGATTCAGAATTGAGGTTTGAGGACTGACGATTGATGATTGAAGATTGAGTATCGAGGATTGAAGATTGAGGATTGAGGATTGAGGACTGAGGATTGAGGATGAGGGCTGAGGGTTGAGTATTGAGGTTTGAGGACTGAGGACTGAGGATTGAGGATTGAGAATTGAGGACTGAGGATTGAGTGTTGAAGATTGAGGATTGTGTATTGAGTATTGAAGAATGAGGATAGAGGATTGAGGATTGAGGATTGAAGATTGAGGATTGAGGATTGAGGATTGACGATTGAGGATTGAGGATTGAGGATTGAGTGTTGAGGATTGAGGACAGGGACTGACGGTTGAGGATTGAGGTTTGAGGGTTGAGGTTTGAGGTTTGATGACTGAGGACTGAGGATTGAGGATTGAGAATTGAGGATTGAGGATTGAGGAATGAGGATTGTGGATTGGGTAATGAGGATTGAAGAATGAGGATTGAGAATTGAGGATTGAGGATTGAGGATTGAGGATTGAGAGTTGACGATGAGGGCTGAGGGTTGAGGATTGAGGTTTGAGGACTGAGGACTGAGGATTGAGGATTGAGAATTGAGGATTGAGGATTGAGGATTGAGGATTGAAGATTGAGGATTGGGTATTGAGGATTGAACATTGAGGATTGAGGATTGAGTATCGGGGATTGAGGATTGAGGATTGAAGATTGAATATTGATGATTGAAGGTTGACGATTGAGGATTGAGGGTTGTGGATTGAGGACGAGGACTGAGGGCTGAGTATTGATGTTTGAGGTCTGAGGATTGAGGATTGAGGATTGAGAATTGAGGATTGAAGATTGAGTATTGAGGACTGAAGGTTGAGGGTTGAGGATTGAGGATTGAGGATTGAGAATTGAGGATTGAGGATTGAGGATTGAGGATTGAAGATTGAGGATTGGGTATTGAGGATTGAACATTGAGGATTGAGGATTGAGTATCGGGGATTGAGGATTGAGGATTGAAGATTGAATATTGATGATTGAAGGTTGACGATTGAGGATTGAGGGTTGTGGATTGAGGACGAGGACTGAGGGCTGAGTATTGATGTTTGAGGTCTGAGGATTGAGGATTGAGGATTGAGAATTGAGGATTGAAGATTGAGTATTGAGGACTGAAGGTTGAGGGTTGAGGATTGAGGATTGAAGATTGAGGACTTAGTGTTGAGGATTGAGTGATGGGAATTGATGTTTGTGGATTGAGATTTGAAGATTGAAGAATGGGGATTGAGTATTGAAAACTGTGAATTGAGGATATTCTATTGAGGATTGAGGATTGACAATTGATTGTTGAGGACTGAGGGCTAAAGATTGAGGATTCAGGATCGAGGAATCGCGATTGAGGTTTAAGGACTGAGGATTGAGGGTTGAGGATTGAGGATTGACGCTTGAGGATTGAGGGTTGAGGATGGAGGATTGAAAAGAGTGGACTGAGTGTTGAGGATTGAGTGTTGAGAATTGATGTTTGAGGATTGAGGTTTGATTATTGAATATTGTGGATTGAGTATTGAACCATGATAATTCAGGATACACTATTGAGTATTAGGAATTGAGGATTGATGGTTGAGTATTGAGGATTGGTGGTTGAGGGTTGTGTGTTGAATATTGAGGATAGAGGATTGAGGATTGAGGATTGAGGATTGACGATTCAGTATTGAGGATTGAAGATTGAGGATTGAGGATTGAGGATTGAGGATCGAGGATTGAAGATTGAGTATTGAGGATTGAATATTGAGGATTGAGGATTGAGGATTGAGAATGGAGGATTGAGGATTGAGGATTCAGGATTGAGGATTGAGGATTGAAGATTGAGGATTGAGGATTGATGATTAAAGATTGAGTGTTGAGGATTGAAGACTGAGCATTGATGATTGAGGACTGAGGATTGAGGATTGAGGATTGAGGATTGAGTATTGAAGGCTGAGGATTGAAGATTGAGGATTGAGGATTGAGGATTGAGGATTATGGGTTGAGGATGAGGGCTGAGGGTTGAGAATTGAGGTTTGAGGACTGAGGACTGAGGATTGAGGATTGAGAATTGAGGACTGAGGATTGAGGATTGAGGATTGAAGGTTGAGGATAGTGTATTGAGGATTGAACATTGAGGATTGAGGATTGAGGATCGAGGATTGAGGATTGGGGATTGAAGATTGAATATTGATGATTGAAAGTTGAGGATTGAGGAATGAGGGTTGTGGATTGAGGACGAGGACTGAGGGTTGAGTATTGATGTTTGAGGTCTGAGGACTGAGGATTGAGGATTGAGAATTGAGGATTGAAGATTGAGTATTGAGGACTGAAGGTTGAGGATTGAGGATTGAGTATTGAAGATTGAGGACTTAGTGTTGAGGGTTGAGTGATGGGAATTGATGTTTGTGGATTGAGATTTGAAGATTGAAGGATGGGGATTGAGTATTGAAAACTGTGAATTGAGGATATTCTATTGAGGATTGAGGATTGACAATTGATTGTTGAGGACTGAGGGCTAAAGATTGAGGATTCAGGATTGAGGAATCGGGATTGAGGTTTAAGGACTGAGGATTGAGGGTTGAGGATTGAGGATTGACGCTTGAGGATTGAGGGTTGAGGATGGAGGATTGAAAAGAGTGGACTGAGTGTTGTGGATTGAGTGTTGAGAATTGATGTTTGAGGATTGAGATTTGATTATTGAATATTGTGGATTGAGTATTGAACCATGATAATTCAGGATACACTATTGAGTATTAGGAATTGAGGATTGATGGTTGAGTATTGAGGATCGGTGGTTGAGGGTTGTGTGTTGAATATTGAGGATAGAGGATTGAGGATTGAGGATTGAAGATTGAGGATTGAATATTGAGTATTGATGATTGAAGATTGAGGATTGAGGATTGAGTGTTGAGGATTGAGCACGAGGACTGACCGTTGAGGATTGAGGTTTAAGGTCTGAGGATTGAGGATTGAGGACTGAGGATTGAGGATTGAGGATTGAGCATTGAGGATTGAAGATTGAGGACTGGGGATTGAGGATTGAAGATTGACGATTGAGGATTGTGGATTGAGGATTGAGGATTGAACGTTGAGGACTGAGTGTTGAGGGTTGAGTGATGAGAATTGATGTTTGTGGATAGAGGTTTGAAGAATGCAGATTGAGTATTGAGTATTGAAAACTGTGAATTGAGGATATTCTATTCAGGATTCAGGGTTGACGACTGATTGTTGAGGACTGAGGGCTGAAGATTGAGGATTCAGGATTGAGGATTCAGAATTGAGGTTTGAGGACTGAGGATTGATGATTGAAGATTGAGTATCGAGGATTGAAGATTGAGGATTGAGGATTGAGGACTGAGGATTGAGGATGAGGGCTGAGGGTTGAGTATTGAGGTTTGAGGACTGAGGACTGAGGATTGAGGATTGAGAATTGAGGACTGAGGATTGAGGATTGAAGATTGAGGATTGGGTATTGAGGATTGAAGGATGAGGACTGAGGATTTAGGATTGAGGATTGAGGATTGACGATTCAGTATTGAGGACTGAAGATTGAGGATTGAGGATTGAGGATTGAGGATCGAGGATTGAAGATTGAGTATTGAGGATTGAATATTGAGGATTGAGGATTGAGGATTGAGAATTGAGGATTGAGGATTGAGGATTCAGGATTGAGGATTGAGGACTGAAGATTGAGGATTGAGGATTGATGATTAAAGATTGAGTGTTGAGGATTAACGATTGAGCATTGAGGATTGAAGATTGAGGACTGGGGATTGAGGATTGAAGAATGAGGATTGAGGATTGAGGATATATGATTGGGGATTGTAGATTGAGCATTGAGTATTGAAGATTGAGTTTTGATGATTGAAGATTGAGGATTGAGGATTGAGGTTTGAGGAATGAGGATTGAGGATTGAGGATTGAGGATTTAACATTATGTATTGATGATTGAAGATTGAGGATTGAGGATTGAGGGTTGAGGATTGAGGACGAGGACTGACGGTTGAGGATTGTGGTTTGAGGATTGAGGATTGAGGATTGATGATTGGGGATTGAAGATTGAGTATTGAGGATTGAAGATTGAGTATTGATGATTGAAGATTGAGGATTGAGGATTGAGGGTTGAGGGTTGAGGACGAGGACTGACGGTTGAGGATTGAGGTTTGAGGATTGAGGGTTGAGGACTGAGGACTGAGGATTGAGGATTGAAAGTTGAGTATTGAGGATTGAAGATTGAGGATTGAGGTTTGAGGTCTGAGGACTGAGGATTGAGGATTGAGAATTGAGGATTGAGGATTGAGGATTGAAGATTGAGGATTGGGTGTTGAGGATTGAAAAATGAGGATTGAGGATTGAGGATTGAGGATTGGGGACTGAGGATTGGATATTCAGGATTGAGGATTGAGGATTCAGTATTGAGGGTTGAATATTGAGTATTGAGGATTGAAGACTGACGATTGAGGATTGAGGATTGAGGATTGAGAATTGAGGATTGATGATTGAGTATTGATGATTGAAGATTGAGGATTGGGGATTGAGGATTGAGGATTGAGGACTTAAGATTGAGGATTGGGGACTGAGTGTTGAGGGTTGTGTGATGAGAATTGATGTTTGTGAATAGATATTTGAAGATTGCAGATTGAGCATTGAGTATTGAAATCTGTGAATTGATGATATTCTATTGAGGATTGAGAATTGACAACTGATTGTTGAGGACTGAGGGCTGAAGATTGAGTATTCAGGATTGAGAATTCAGAATTGAGGATTGACGACTGAGGACTGAGGATTGAAGATTGAGTATTGAGGATTGAAGATTGAGGATTAAGGATTGAGGATTGGCGATTGAGGATCTAGGACTGAAAATTGATTATTGAGGATTGAAGATTGAGGATTGAGGATTGAGGATTGAGAATTGAGAATTGAGGATAAGGACTGAGGGTTGAGGATTGAGGTTTGAGGAATGAGGATTGAGGATTGAGGATTGAGGATTGAAGATTGAGTATTGATGATTGAAGACTGAGGATTGAGGATTGAGGATGGAGGATGAGGGCTGAGGGTTGAGGATTGAGGTTTGAGTATTGAATCCTGAGAATTCAGGATATTCTACTGAGTATTGCGAATTGATGATTGACGGTTGAGTATTGAGGATTGAAGGTTGGGAATTGAGGATTGAAGATTGAGGGTTGAGGATTGAGGATTGAGAATTGAGAATTGAGGATGAGGACTGAGGGTTGAGGATTGTGGTTGGAGGAATGAGGATTGAGAATTGAGGATGAGGACTGTGGTATGGGGATTGAGGTTTGTGGAATGCGGATTGAGTGTTGAGGATTGAGTGTTGAGAATTGATGTTTGAGGATTGAGATTTGATTATTGATTTTTGTGGATTGTGTATTGCACAATGAGAATTCAGGATATTCTATTTGGTATTGAGAATTGAGGATTGATGGTTGAGTATTGAGGATTCATGGTTGAGGGTTGTGTGTTGAATATTGAGGATTGAGAATTGAGAATTGAGTATGAGGACTGAGGGTTGAGGATTGAGGTTTGAGGAATAAGGATTGAGGATTGAGGATTGAGGGTTGAGGATTGAGGATTGAGGATTGAGGATTGGGGATTGAGGATTGAAGATTGAGGATCGGGTATTGAGGATTGAAGAATGAGGACTGAGGATTGAGGATTGATGATTGAGGATTGAAGATTGAGTATTGAGGATTGAAGATTGAGGATTGATGACAGACGATTGAGAATTGAGGATTGATGATTGCGGATTGAGGATTGAAGATTGAGTGTTGAGAATTGAATATTGAGGATTGAGAATTGACAACTGATTGTTGAGGACTTAGGTGTGAAGATTGAGGATTCAGGATTGAGTATTCAGGATTGAGGTTTGAGGACTGAGGATTGAGGATTGGATATTGCGGATTGAACATTGAGGATTGAGGATTGAGGATTGAGGACTGAGGATTGAGGACTGAAGATTGAATATTGAATATTGATGATTGAAGATTGAGGATTGAGGATTGAGTGCTGTGGATTGAGGACGAGGACTGATGGTTGAGTATTGATGCTTGAGGTCTGAGGATTGAGGATTGAGGATTGAGGATTGAGGATTGAGAATTGAGGATTGAGGATTGAGGATTCAAGATTGAGGATTGGGTATTGAGGATTGAAGAATGAGGATTGAAGAATGAGGATTGAGCATTGAGGATTGCGGATTGAGGATTGAGGATTGAGGATTGAAGATTGAGTATTGAGGATTGAAGATTGAAGATTGTGGATTGAGGATTGAGGATTGAGGATTGAAGATTGAGGATTGGGGATTGAGGATTGACGATTGAGGATTGAGTATTGAGGATTAAGAATTGAGGATTGAGGATTGAGGATTGAAGATTGAGTATTGAGGACTGAAGATTGAGGATTGAGAATTGATGGTTGAGGATTGAGGATTGCGGATTGAGGAGTGAGGATTGAGGACTGAAGATTGAATATTGAATATTGATGATTGAAGATTGTGGATTGAGGATTGAGTGCTGTGGATTGAGGACGAGGACTGAAGGTTGAGTATTGATGTTTGAGGTCAGAGGATTGAGGATTGAGGATTGAGAATTGAGGATTGAGGATTGAGGATTCAAGATTGAGGATTGCGTATTGAGGATTGAAGAATGAGGATTGAAGAATGACGATTGAGGATTGAGGATTGAGGATTGCGGATTGAGGATTGAGGATTGAGGATTGAAGATTGATTATTGAGGATTGAAGATAGAGGATTGAGGATTGAGGATTGAGGATTGAGTATTGAAGGTTGAGGATTGAAGATTGAGGATTGAGGATTGAGGATTGAGGATTGAGGATTGTGGGTTGAGGATGAGGGCTGAGGGTTGAGTATTGAGGTTTGAGGACTGAGGACTGAGGATTGAGGATTGAGAATTGAGGATTGAGGATAGAGTGTTGAAGATTGAGGATTGGGTATTGAGGATTGAGGATTGAGGATTGATAGTTGAGGATTGTGAATTGAAGATTGAGTATTGAGGATTGAAGATTGAGGATTGAGGATTGAGGATTGAGAGTTGACGATGAGGGCTGAGGGTTGAGGATTGAGGTTTGAGGACTGAGGACTGAGGATTGAGGATTGAGAATTGAGGATTGAGGATTGAGGATTGAGGCTGAAGATTGAGGATTGGGTATTGAGGATTGAACATTGAGGATTGAGGATTGAGGATCGAGGATTGAGGATTGAGGATTGAAGATTGAATATTGATGATTGAAGGTTGAGGATTGAGGATTGAGGGTTGTGGATTGAGGACGAAGACTGAGGGTTGAGTATTGATGTTTGAGGTCTGAGGATTGACGCTTGAGGATTGAGGGCTCAGGTTGGAGGATTGAAAAGAGTGGACTGAGTGTTGAGGATTGAGTGTTGAGGATTGATGTTTGAGGATTGAGATTTGATTATTGAATATTGCGGATTGAGTATTGAACCATGATAATTCAGGATACACTATTGAGTATTAGGAATTGAGGATTGATGGTTGAGTATTGAGGATTGGTGGTTGAGGGTTGTGTGTTGAATATTGAGGATAGAGGACTCTGGATTGAGGATTGAAGATTGAGGATTGAATATTGAGTATTGATGATTGAAGATTGAGGAATGAGGATTGAGTGTTGAGGATTGAGCACGAGGACTGACGGTCGAGGATTGAGGTTTGAGGTCTGAGGATTGAGGATTGAGGACTGAGGATTGAGGATTGAGGATTGAGCATTGAGGATTGAAGATTGAGGACTGGGGATTGAGGATTGAAGATTGACGATTGAGGATTGTGGATTGAGGATTGAGGATTGAACGTTGAGGACTGAGTGTTGAGGGTTGAGTGATGAGAATTGATGTTTGTGGATAGAGGTTTGAAGAATGCAGATTGAGTATTGAGTATTGAAAACTGTGAATTGAGGATATTCTATTGAGGATTCAGGGCTGACTACTGATTGTTGAGGACTGTGGGCTGAAGATTGAGGTTTCAGGATTGAGGATTCGGAATTGAGGTTTGAGGACTGAGGATTGAGGATTGAAGATTGAGTATCGAGGATTGAAGGTTGAGGATTGAGGATTGAGGACTGAGGATTGAGGATGAGGGCTGAGGGTTGAGTATTGAGGTTTGAGGACTGAGGACTGAGGATTGAGGATTGAGAATTGAGGATTGAGGATTGAGTGTTGAAGATTGAGGATTGGGTATTGAGGATTGAAGAATGAGGATAGAGGATTGAGGATTGAGGATTGAGGATTGAAGATTGAGGATTGAGGATTGAGGATTGACGATTGAGGATTGAGGATTGAGGATTGAGTGTTGAGGATTGAGGACAGGGACTGACGGTTGAGGATTGAGGTTTGAGGGTTGAGGTTTGAGGTTTGATGACTGAGGACTGAGGATTGAGGATTGAGAATTGAGGATTGAGGATTGAGGATTGAGGATTGACGATTGAGGATTGGGAATTGAGGATTGAACATGGAGGATTGAGGATTGAGGATCCAGGATTGAGGGTTGAGGATTGAAGATTGAATATTGATGATTGAAGATTGAGGATTGAAGATTGAGTGTTGTGGATTGAGGACGAGGACTGAGGGTTTAGTATTGATGTTTGAGGTCTGAAGATTGAGGATTGAGGATTGAGAATTGAGGATTGAGGATTGAGGATTGAAGAGTGAGGATTTGGTATTGAGGATTGAAGAATGAGGACTGAGGATCTAGGATTGAGGATCGAGGATTGAAGATTGAGTATTGAGGATTGAAGATTGAGGATTGAGGATTGAGGATTGAGGATTGAGGATTGAGGATTCAGGATTGAGGATTGAGGATTGAGGATTGAGAATTGAGGATTGAGGATTGAGGATTGAGGATTGACGATTGAGGATTGGGAATTGAGGATTGAGGATTGAGGATTGAGGATTGAGGATTGAAGATTGAGGATTGGGTATTGAGGATTGAACATTGAGGATTGAGGATTGAACATTTAGGACTGAGTGTTGAGGGTTGAGTGATGAGAATTGATGTTTGTGGATAGACATTTGAAGATTGCAGAATGAGTATTGTGTATTGAAGACTGTGAATTGAGGATATTCCATTGAGGATTGAGGATTGTAACCTGATTGTTGAGGACTGAGGGCTGAAGATTGAGGATTCAGGTGTGAGGGTTGAGTATTGATGTTTGAGGTCTGAGGAATGAGGATTGAGGATTGAGAATTGAGGATTGAGGATTGAGGATTGAAGATTGAGGATTGGGTATTGAGGATTGAAGGATGAGGACTGAGGATTTAGGATTGAGGATTGAGGATTGACGATTCAGTATTGAGGATTGAAGATTGAGGATTGAGGATTGAGGATTGAGGATTGAGGATCGAGGATTGAAGATTGAGTATTGAGGATTGAATATTGAGGATTGAGGATTGAGGATTGAGAGTTGAGGATTGAGGATTGAGGATTCAGGATTGAGGATTGAGGACTGAAGATTGAGGATTGAGGATTGATGATTAAAGATTGAGTGTTGAGGATTGAAGACTGAGCATTGATGATTGAGGATTGAGGATTGAGGATTGAGGATTGAGGATTGAGTATTGAAGGTTGAGGATTGAAGATTGAGGATTGAGGATTGAGGATTGAGGATTGAGGATTGTGGGTTGAGGATGAGGGCTGAGGGTTGAGTATTGAGGTTTGAGGACTGAGGACTGAGGATTGAGGATTCAGAATCGAGGATTGAGGATAGAGTGTTGAAGATTGAGGATTGGGTATTGACGATTGAGGATTGAGGATTGAAGGTTGAGGATTGTGAAATGAAGATTGAGTATTGAGGATTGAAGATTGAGGATTGAGGATTGAGGTTTGAGAGTTGACTATGAGGGCTGAGGGTTGAGAATTGAGGTTTGAGGACTGAGGACTGAGGATTGAGGATTGAGAATTGAGGATTGAGGATTGAGGATTGAGGATTGAAGATTGAGGATTGGGTATTGAGGATTGAACATTGAGGATTGAGGATTGAGGATCGAGGATTGAGGATTGAGGATTGAAGATTGAATATTGATGATTGAAGGTTGAGGATTGAGGATTGAGGGTTGTGGATTGAGGACGAGGACTGAGGGTTGAGTATTGATGTTTGAGGTCTGAGGATTGAGGATTGAGGATTGAGAATTGAGGATTGAAGATTGAGTATTGAGGACTGAAGGTTGAGGATTGAGGATTGAGGATTGAAGATTGAGGACTTAGTGTTGAGGTTTGAGTGATGGGAATTGATGTTTGTGGATTGAGATTTGAAGATTGAAGAATGGGGATTGAGTATTGAAAACTGTGAATTGAGGATATTCTATTGAGGATTGAGGATTGACAATTGATTGTTGAGGACTGAGGGCTAAAGATTGAGGATTCAGGATTGAGGAATCGGGATTGAGGTTTAAGGACTGAGGATTGAGGGTTGAGGATTGAGGATTGACGCTTGAGGATTGAGGGTTGAGGATGGAGGATTGAAAAGAGTGGACTGAGTGTTGAGCATTGAGTGTTGAGAATTGATGTTTGAGGATTGAGATTTGATTATTGAATATTGTGGATTGAGTATTGAACCATGATAATTCAGGATACACTATTGAGTATTAGGAATTGAGGATTGATGGTTGAGTATTGAGGATTGGTGGTTGAGGGTTGTGTGTTGAATATTGAGGATAGAGGATTGAGGATTGAGGATTGAAGATTGAGGATTGAATATTGAGTATTGATGATTGAAGATTGAGGATTGAGGATTGAGTGTTGAGGATTCAGCACGAGGACTGACGGTTGAGGATTGAGGTTTGAGGTCTGAGGATTGAGGATTGAGGACTGAGGATTGAGGATTGAGGATTGAGCATTGAGGATTGAAGATTGAGGACTGGGGATTGAGGATTGAAGATTGACGATTGAGGATTGTGGATTGAGGATTGAGGATTGAACGTTGAGGACTGAGTGTTGAGGGTTGAGTGATGAGAATTGATGTTTGTGGATAGAGGTTTGAAGAATGCAGATTGAGTATTGAGTATTGAAAACTGTGAATTGAGGATATTCTATTGAGGATTCAGGGTTGACAACTGATTGTTGAGGACTGAGGGCTGAAGATTGAGGATTCAGGATTGAGGATTCAGAATTGAGGTTTGAGGACTGAGGATTGATGATTGAAGATTGAGTATCGAGGATTGAAGATTGAGGATTGAGGATTGAGGACTGAGGATTGAGGATGAGGGCTGAGGGTTGAGTATTGAGGTTTGAGGGCTGAGGACTGTGGATTGAGGATTGAGAATTGAGGACTGAGGATTGAGTGTTGAAGATTGAGGATTGGGTATTGAGTATTGAAGAATGAGGATAGAGGATTGAGGATTGAGGATTGAGGATTGAAGATTGAGGATTGAGGATTGAATATTGAGGATTGAGGATTGAGGATTGAGAATTGAGGATTAAGGACTGAAGATTCAGGATTGAGGATTGAGGATTGAAGATTGAGGATTGAGGATTGATGATTAAAGATTGAGTGTTGAGGATTGAAGACTGAGCATTGATGATTGAGGATTGAGGATTGAGGATTGGGGATTGAGGATTGAGTATTGAAGGTTGAGGATTGAAGATTGAGGATTGAGAATTGAGGATTGAGGACTGTGGTTTGAGGATGAGGGCTGAGGGTTGAGTATTGAGGTTTGAGGACTGAGGACTGAGGATTGAGGATTGAGAATTGAGGATTGAGGATAGAGTGTTGAAGATTGAGGATTGGGTATTGAGGATTGAGGATTGAGGATTGAAGGTTCAGGATTGTGAATTGAAGATTGAGTATTGAGGATTGAAGATTGAGGATTGAGGATTGAGGATTGAGAGTTGACGATGAGGGCTGAGGGTTGAGGATTGAGGTTTGAGGACTGAGGACTGAGGATTGAGAATTTAGGATTGAGGATTGAGGATTGAGGATTGAAGATTGAGGATTGGGTATTGAGGATTGATCATTGAGGATTGGGGATTGAGTATCGAGGATTGAGGATTGAGGATTGAAGATTGAATATTGATGATTGTAGATTGAGGATTGAGGATTGAAGATTGAGGATTGAGGACTGGGGATTGAGGATAGAGTATTGAGGATTGGGGATTGAGGATTGAAGATTGAGTATTGAGGATTGAAGATTGAGGATTGTGGATTGAAGATTGAGTATTGAGGATTGAAGATTGAGGATTGAGGATTGAGAATTGACGATGAGGGCTGAGGGTTGAGGATTGAGGTTTGAGGACTGAGGACTGAGGATTGAGGATTGAGGATTGGGGATTGAGGATTGAAGATTGAGGATTGAGGATTGATGATTAAAGATTGAGTATTGAGGATTGAAGATTGAGGATTGATGATTGAGGATTGAGGATTGAGGATTGAGGATCGAGGATTGAGGATTGAGGATTGAAGATTGAATATTGATGATTGAAGATTGAGGATTGGGGATTGAGGGTTGTGGATTGAGGACGAGGACTGAGGGTTGAGTATTGATGTTTGAGGTTTGAGGATTGAGGATTGAGGATTGAGAATTGAGGATTGAAGATTGAGTATTGAGGTAGAAGATTGAGGATTGAGGACTGAGGATTGAGGATTGAGTGTTGAGGATTGAGGATTGAGGATTGAAGATTGAGTATTGAGGATTGAAGATTAAGGATTGTGGATTGAAGATTGAGTATTGAGGATTGAAGATTGAGGATTGAGGATTGAGGATTGAGAATTGACGATGAGGGCTGCGGGTTGAGGGTTGAGTTTTGAGGACTGAGGACTGAGGATTGAGGATTGAGAATTGAGGATTGAGGATTGAGGATTGAGGATTGAAGATTGAGGATTGGGTATTGAGGATTGAACATTAAGGATTGAGGATTGAGGATCGAGGATTGAGGGTTGAGGATTGAAGATTGAATATTGATGATTGAAGATTGAGGATTGAGGACTGAGGGTTGTGGATTGAGGACGAGGACTGAGGGTTGAGGATTGAGGATTGAAGATTGTGGGTTGAGGATGAGGGCTGAGGGCTGAGGGTTGAGTATTGTGGTTTGAGGACTGCGGACAGAGGATTGAGGATTGAGAACTGACGACTGAGGATAGAGTGTTGAAGATTGAGGATTGGGTATTGAGGATTGAGGATTGAGGATTGAAGGTTGAGGATTGTGAATTGAAGATTGAGTATTGAGGATTGAAGATTGAGGATTGAGGATTGAGGATTGAGAGTTGACGATGAGGGCTGAGGGTTGAGGGTTGAGGTTTGAGGACTGAGGACTGAGGATTGAGGATTGAGAATTGAGGATTGAGGATTGAGGATTGAGGATTGAAGATTGAGGATTGGGTATTGAGGATTGAACATTGAGGATTGAGGATTGAGGATCGAGGATTGAGGATTGAGGATTGAAGATTGAATATTGATGATTGTAGATTGAGGATTGAGGATTGAGGGTTGTGGATTGAGGACGCGGACTGAGGGTTGAGTATTGATGTTTGAGGTCTGAGGAATGAGGATTGAGGATTGAGAATTGAGGATTGAGGATTGAGGATTGAAAGTTGAGGATTGGGTATTGAGGATTGAAGAATGAGGACTGAGGATTTAGGATTGAGGATTGAGGATTGACGATTCAGTATTGAGGATTGAAGATTGAGGATTGAGGATTGAGGATTGAGGATTGAGGATTGAGGATTGAGGATTGGGGATTGAGGATTGAAGATTGAGGATTGAGGATTGATGATTAAAGATTGAGTATTGAGGATTGAAGATTGAGGATTGATGATTGAGGGTTGAGGATTGAGGGTTGAGGATCGAGGATTGAGGATTGAGGATTGAAGATTGAATATTGATGATTGAAGATTGAGGATTGGGGATTGAGGGTCGTGGATTGAGGACGAGGACTGAGGGTTGAGTATTGATGTTTGAGGTATGAGGATTGAGGATTGAGGATTGAGAATTGAGGATTGAAGATTGAGTATTGAGGTAGAAGATTGAGGATAGAGGACTGAGGATTGAGGATTGAGTATTGAGGATTGAGGATTGAGGATTGAAGATTGAGTATTGAGGATTGAAGATTGAGGATTGTGGATTGAAGGTTGAGTATTGAGGATTGAAGATTGAGGATTGAGGATTAAGGATTGAGAATTGAGGATGAGGGCTGTGGGTTGAGGGTTGAGGTTTGAGGACTGAGGACTGAGGATTGAGGATTGAGAATTGAGGATTGAGGATTGAGGATTGAGGATTGAGTGTTGAGGATTGAGGACAGGGACTGACGGTTGAGGATTGAGGTTTGAGGGTTGAGGTTTGAGATTTGAGGTCTGAGGACTGAGGATTGGGGATTGAGAATTGAGGATTGAGGATTGAGGATTGAGTATTGACGATTGAGGATTGGGAATTGAGGAATGAACATTGAGGATTGAGGATTGAGGATCCAGGATTGAGGGTTGAGGATTGAAGATTGAATATTGATGATTGAAGATTGAGGATTGAAGGTTGAGTGTTGTGGATTGAGGACGAGGACTGAGGGTTGAGTATTGATGTTTGAGGTCTGAAGATTGAGGATTGAGGATTGAGAATTGAGGATTGAGGATTGAGGATTGAAGAGTGAGGATTGGGTATTGAGGATTGAAGAATGAGGACTGAGGATCTAGGATTGAGGATCGAGGATTGAAGATTGAGTATTGAGGATTGAAGATTGAGTGTTGAGGATTGAGGATTGAGGATTGAGGATTGAGGATTCAGGATTGAGGATTGAGGATTGAAGATTGAGGATTGAGGATTGATGATTAAAGATTGAGTGTTGAGGATTGAAGATTGAGGATTGATGATTGAGGATTGAGGATTTAGGATTGAGGATTGAGGATTGAGTATTGAAGGTTGAGGATTGAAGATTGAGGATTGAGGATTGAGGATTGAGGATTGTGGGTTGAGGATGAGGGCTGAGGGTTGAGTATTGAGGTTTGAGGACTGAGGACTGAGGATTGAGGATTGAGAGTTGAGGATTGAGGATAGATTGTTGAAGATTGAGGATTGGGTATTGAGGATTGAGGATTGAGGATTGAAGGTTGAGGATTGTGAATTGAAGATTGAGTATTGAGGATTGAAGATTGAGGATTGAGGATTGAGGATTGAGAGTTGACGATGAGGGCTGAGGGTTGAGAATTGAGGTTTGAGGACTGAGGACTGAGGATTGAGGATTGAGAATTGAGGATTGAGGATTGAGGATTGAGGATTGAAGATTGAGGATTGGGTATTGAGGATTGAACATTGAGGATTGAGGATTGAGGACCGAGGATTGAGGATTGAGGATTGAAGATTGAATATTGATGATTGAAGGTTGAGGATTGAGGATTGAGGGTTGTGGATTGAGGACGAGGACTGAGGGTTGAGTATTGATGTTTGAGATCTGAGGATTGACGCTTGAGGATTGAGGGTTGAGGATGGAGGATTGAAAAGAGTGGACTGAGTGTTGAGGATTGAGTGTTGAGGATTGATGTTTGAGGATTGAGATTTGATTATTGAACATTGTGGATTGAGTATTGAACCATGATAATTCAGGATACACTATTGAGTATTAGGAATTGAGGATTGATGGTTGAGTATTGAGGATTGGTGGCTGAGGGTTGTGTGTTGAATATTGAGGATAGAGGACTGAGGATTGAGGATTGAAGATTGAGGATTGAATATTGAGTATTGATGATTGAAGATTGAGGATTGAGGATTGAGTGTTGAGGATTGAGCACGAGGACTGACGGTTGAGGATTGAGGTTTGAGGTCTGAGGATTGAGGATTGAGGACTGAGGATTGAGGATTGAGGATTGAGCATTGAGGATTGAAGATTGAGGACTGGGGATTGAGGATTGAAGATTGACGATTGAGGATTGTGGATTGAGGATTGAGGATTGAACGTTGAGGACTGAGTGTTGAGGGTTGAGTGCTGAGAATTGATGTTTGTGGATAGAGGTTTGAAGAATGCAGATTGAGTATTGAGTATTGAAAACTGTGAATTGAGGATATTCTATTCAGGATTCAGGGTTGACGACTGATTGTTGAGGACTGAGGGCTGAAGATTGAGGATTCAGGATTGAGGATTCAGAATTGAGGTTTGAGGACTGAGGATTGATGATTGAAGATTGAGTATCGAGGATTGAAGATTGAGGATTGAGGATTGAGGACTGAGGATTGAGGATGAGGGCTGAGGGTTGAGTATTGAGGTTTGAGGACTGAGGACTGAGGATTGAGGATTGAGAATTGAGGACTGAGGATTGAGTGTTGAAGATTGAGGATTGTGTATTGAGTATTGAAGAATGAGGATAGAGGATTGAGGATTGAGGATTGAGGATTGAAGATTGAGTATTGAGGATTGAGGATTGACGATTGAGGATTGAGGATTGAGGATTGAGTGTTGAGGATTGAGGACAGGGACTGACGGTTGAGGATTGAGGTTTGAGGGTTGAGGTTTGAGGTTTGATGACTGAGGACTGAGGATTGAGGATTGAGAATTGAGGATTGAGGATTGAGGATTGAGGATTGACGATTGAGGATTGGGAATTGAGGATTGAAAATGGAGGATTGAGGATCCAGGATTGAGGGTTGAGGATTGAAGATTGAATATTGATGATTGAAGATTGAGGATTGAAGATTGAGTGTTGTGGATTGAGGACGAGGACTGAGGGTTTAGTATTGATGTTTGAGGTCTGAAGATTGAGGATTGAGGATTGAGAATTGAGGATTGAGGATTGAGGATTGAAGAGTGAGGATTTGGTATTGAGGATTGAAGAATGAGGACTGAGGATCTAGGATTGAGGATCGAGGATTGAAGATTGAGTATTGAGGATTGAAGATTGAGGATTGAGGATTGAGGATTGAGGATTGAGGATTGATGATTCAGGATTGAGGATTGAGGATTGAGGATTGAGAATTGAGGATTGGGTATTGAGGATTGAAGAATGAGGATTGAGGATTGAGGATTGAGGATAGAGGATTGAAGATTGAGTATTGAGGATTGAAGATTGACGATTGAGGATAGTGGGTTGAAGATTGAGTATTGAACATTGAGGACTGAGTGTTGAGGGTTCAGTGATGAGAATTGATGTTTGTGGATAGAGGTTTGAAGATTGCAGATTGAGTATTGAGTATTGAAAACTGTGAATTGAGGATATTCTATTGAGGATTGATGATTGTCAACTGATTGTTGAGGACTGAGGCCTGAAGATTGAGGATTCAGCATTGAGGATTCAGAATTGAGGTTTGAAGACTGAGGATTGAGGATTGAAGAATGATTATTGAGGATTGAGGGTTGAGAATTGAGGATTGAGGATTGAGGAATGAGGATTGTGGATTGGGTAATGAGGATTGAAGAATGAGGATTGAGAATTGAGGATTGAGGATTGAGGATTGAGGATTGAGCACGAGGACTGACGGTTGAGGATTGAGGTTCGAGGTCTGAGGATTGAGGATTGAGGACTGAGGATTGAGGATTGAGGATTGAGCATTGAGGATTGAAGATTGAGGACTGGGGATTGAGGATTGAAGATTGACGATTGAGGATTGTGGATTGAGGATTGAGGATTGAACGTTGAGGACTGAGTGTTGAGGGTTGAGTGATGAGAATTGATGTTTGTGGATAGAGGTTTGGAGAATGCAGATTGAGTATTGAGTATTGAAAACTGTGAATTGAGGATATTCTATTGAGAATTCAGGGTTAACAACTGATTGTTGAGGACTGAGGGCTGAAGATTGAGGATTCAGGATTGAGGATCCAGAATTGAGGTTTGAGGACTGAGGATTGATGATTGAAGGTTGAGTATCGAGGATTGAAGATTGAGGATTGAGGATTGAGGACTGAGGATTGAGGATGAGGGCTGAGGGTTGAGTATTGAGGTTTGAGGACTGAGGACTGAGGATTGAGGATTGAGAATTGAGGACTGAGGATTGAGTGTTGAAGATTGAGGATTGGGTATTGAGGATTGAGGATTGAGTATTGAAGGTTGAGGATTGTGAATTGAAGATTGAGTATTGAGGATTGAAGATTGAGGATTGAGGATTGAGGATTGAGAGTTGACGATGAGGGCTGAGGGTTGAGGATTGAGGTTTGAGGACTGAGGACTGAGGATTGAGGATTGAGAATTGAGGATTGAGGATTGAGGATTGAGGATTGAAGATTGAGGATTGGGTATTGAGGATTGAACATTGAGGATTGAGGATTGAGTATCGGGGATTGAGGATTGAGGATTGAAGATTGAATATTGATGATTGAAGGTTGACGATTGAGGATTGAGGGTTGTGGATTGAGGACGAGGACTGAGGGCTGAGTATTGATGTTTGAGGTCTGAGGATTGAGGATTGAGGATTGAGAATTGAGGATTGAAGATTGAGTATTGAGGACTGAAGGTTGAGGGTTGAGGATTGAGGATTGAAGATTGAGGACTTAGTGTTGAGGGTTGAGTGATGGGAATTGATGTTTGTGGATTGAGATTTGAAGATTGAAGAATGGGGATTGAGTATTGAAAACTGTGAATTGAGGATATTCTATTGAGGATTGAGGATTGACAATTAATTGTTGAGGACTGAGGGCTAAAGATTGAGGATTCAGGATCGAGGAATCGCGATTGAGGTTTAAGGACTGAGGATTGAGGGTTGAGGATTGAGGATTGACGCTTGAGGATTGAGGGTTGAGGATGGAGGATTGAAAAGAGTGGACTGAGTGTTGAGGATTGAGTGTTGAGAATTGATGTTTGAGGATTGAGGTTTGATTATTGAATATTGTGGATTGAGTATTGAACCATGATAATTCAGGATACACTATTGAGTATTAGGAATTGAGGATTGATGGTTGAGTATTGAGGATTGGTGGTTGAGGGTTGTGTGTTGAATATTGAGGATAGAGGATTGAGGATTGAGGATTGAGGATTGACGATTCAGTATTGAGGATTGAAGATTGAGGATTGAGGATTGAGGATTGAGGATCGAGGATTGAAGATTTTGTATTGAGGATTGAATATTGAGGATTGAGGATTGAGGATTGAGAATGGAGGATTGAGTATTGAGGATTCAGGATTGAGGATTGAGGATTGAAGATTGAGGATTGAGGATTGATGATTAAAGATTGAGTGTTGAGGTTTGAAGACTGAGCATTGATGATTGAGGATTGAGGATTGAGGATTGAGGATTGAGGATTGAGTATTGAAGGCTGAGGATTGAAGATTGAGGATTGAGGATTGAGGATTGAGGATTGTGGGTTGAGGATGAGGGCTGAGGGTTGAGTATTGAGGTTTGAGGACTGAGGACTGAGGATTGAGGATTCAGAATCGAGGATTGAGGATAGAGTGTTGAAGATTGAGGATTGGGTATTGAGGATTGAGGATTGAGGATTGAAGGTTGAGGATTGTGAATTGAAGATTGAGTATTGAGGATTGAAGATTGAGGATTGAGGATTGAGGATTGAGAGTTGACGATGAGGCCTGAGGGTTGAGAATTGAGGTTTGAGGACTGAGGACTGAGGATTGAGGATTGAGAATTGAGGATTGAGGATTGAGGATTGAGGATTGAAGGTTGAGGATAGGGTATTGAGGATTGAACATTGAGGATTGAGGATTGAGGATCGAGGATTGTGGATTGGGGATTGAAGATTGAATATTGATGATTGAAAGTTGAGGATTGAGGATTGAGGGTTGTGGATTGAGGACGAGGACTGAGGGTTGAGTATTGATGTTTGAGGTCTGAGGATTGAGGATTGAGGATTGAGAATTGAGGATTGAAGATTGAGTATTGAGGACTGAAGGTTGAAGATTGAGGATTGAGGATTGAAGATTGAGGACTTAGTGTTGAGGGTTGAGTGATGGGAATTGATGTTTGTGGATTGAGATTTGAAGATTGAAGGATGGGGATTGAGTATTGAAAACTGTGAATTGAGGATATTCTATTGAGGATTGAGGATTGACAATTGATTGTTGAGGACTGAGGGCTAAAGATTGAGGATTCAGGATTGAGGAATCGGGATTGAGGTTTAAGGACTGAGGATTGAGGGTTGAGGATTGAGGATTGACGCTTGAGGATTGAGGGTTGAGGATGGAGGATTGAAAAGAGTGGACTGAGTGTTGTGGATTGAGTGTTGAGAATTGATGTTTGAGGATTGAGATTTGATTATTGAATATTGTGGATTGAGTATTGAACCATGATAATTCAGGATACACTATTGAGTATTAGGAATCGAGGATTGATGGTTGAGTATTGAGGATTGGTGGTTGAGGGTTGTGTGTTGAATATTGAGGATAGAGGATTGAGGATTGAGGATTGAAGATTGAGGATTGAATATTGAGTATTGATGATTGAAGATTGAGGATTGAGGATTGAGTGTTGAGGATTGAGCACGAGGACTGACGGTTGAGGATTGAGGTTTGAGGTCTGAGGATTGAGGATTGAGGACTGAGGATTGAGGATTGAGGATTGAGCATTGAGGATTGAAGATTGAGGACTGGGGATTGAGGATTGAAGATTGACGATTGAGGACTGTGGATTGAGGATTGAGGATTGAACGTTGAGGACTGAGTGTTGAGGGTTGAGTGATGAGAATTGATGTTTGTGGATAGAGGTTTGAAGAATGCAGATTGAGTATTGAGTATTGAAAACTGTGAATTGAGGATATTCTATTCAGGATTCAGGGTTGACCACTGATTGTTGAGGACTGAGGGCTGAAGATTGAGGATTCAGGATTGAGGATTCAGAATTGAGGTTTGAGGACTGAGGATTGATGATTGAAGATTGAGTATCGAGGATTGAAGATTGAGGATTGAGGATTGAGGACTGAGGATTGAGGATGAGGGCTGAGGGTTGAGTATTGAGGTTTGAGGACTGAGGACTGAGGATTGAGGATTGAGAATTGAGGACTGAGGATTGAGTGTTGAAGATTGAGGATTGTGTATTGAGTATTGAAGAATGAGGATAGAGGATTGAGGATTGAGGATTGAGGATTGAAGATTGAGGATTGAGGATTGAGGATTGACGATTAAGGATTGAGGATTGAGGATTGAGTGTTGAGGATTGAGGACAGGGACGGACGGTTGAGGATTGAGGATTGAGGGTTGAGGTTTGAGGTTTGATGACTGAGGACTGAGGATTGAGGATTGAGAATTGAGGATTGAGGATTGAGGATTGAGGATTGACGATTGAGGATTGGGAATTGAGGATTGAAAATGGAGGATTGAGGATTGAGGATCCAGGATTGAGGGTTGAGGATTGAAGATTGAATATTGATGATTGAAGATTGAGGATTGAAGATTGAGTGTTGTGGATTCAGGACGAGGACTGAGGGTTTAGTATTGATGTTTGAGGTCTGAAGATTGAGGATTGAGGATTGAGAATTGAGGATTGAGGATTGAGGATTGAAGAGTGAGGATTTGGTATTGAGGATTGAAGAATGAGGACTGAGGATCTAGGATTGAGGATCGAGGATTGAAGATTGAGTATTGAGGATTGAAGATTGAGGATTGAGGATTGAGGATTGAGGATTGAGGATTGAGGATTCAGGATTGAGGATTGAGGATTGAGGATTGAGAATTGAGGATTGGGTATTGAGGATTGAAGAATGAGGATTGAGGATTGAGGATTGAGGATAGAGGATTGAAGATTGAGTATTGAGGATTGAAGATTGACGATTGAGGATTGTGGGTTGTAGATTGAGTATTGAACATTGAGGACTGAGTGTTGAGGGTTCAGTGATGAGAATTGATGTTTGTGGATAGAGGTTTGAAGATTGCAGATTGAGTATTGAGTATTGAAAACTGTGAATTGAGGATATTCTATTGAGGATTGAGGATTGTCAACTGATTGTTGAGGACTGAGGCCTGAAGATTGAGGATTCAGCATTGAGGATTCAGAATTGAGGTTTGAAGACTGAGGATTGAGGATTGAAGAATGATTATTGAGGATTGAGGGTTGAGAATTGAGGATTGAGGATTGAGGAATGAGGATTGTGGATTGGGTAATGAGGATTGAAGAATGAGGATTGAGAATTGAGGATTGAGGATTGAGGATTGAGGATTGAGAGTTGACGATGAGGGCTGAGGGTTGAGGATTGAGGTTTGAGGACTGAGGACTGAGGATTGAGGATTGAGAATTGAGGATTGAGGATTGAGGATTGAGGATTGAAGATTGAGGATTGGGTATTGAGGATTGAACATTGAGGATTGAGGATTGAGTATCGGGGATTGAGGATTGAGGATTGAAGATTGAATATTGATGATTGAAGGTTGACGATTGAGGATTGAGGGTTGTGGATTGAGGACGAGGACTGAGGGCTGAGTATTGATGTTTGAGGTCTGAGGATTGAGGATTGAGGATTGAAGATTGAGTATTGAGGACTGAAGGTTGAGGGTTGAGGATTGAGGATTGAAGATTGAGGACTTAGTGTTGAGGGTTGAGTGATGGGAATTGATGGTTGTGGATTGAGATTTGAAGATTGAAGGATGGGGATTGAGTATTGAAAACTGTGAATTGAGGATATTCTATTGAGGATTGAGGATTGACAATTGATTGTTGAGGACTGAGGGCTAAAGATTGAGGATTCAGGATTGAGGAATCGGGATTGAGGTTTAAGGACTGAGGATTGAGGGTTGAGGATTGAGGATTGACGCTTGAGGATTGAGGGTTGAGGATGGAGGATTGAAAAGAGTGGACTGAGTGTTGTGGATTGAGTGTTGAGAATTGATGTTTGAGGATTGAGATTTGATTATTGAATATTGTGGATTGAGTATTGAACCATGATAATTCAGGATACACTATTGAGTATTAGGAATTGAGGACTGATGGTTGAGTATTGAGGATTGGTGGTTGAGGGTTGTGTGTTGAATATTGAGGATAGAGGATTGAGGATTGAGGATTGAAGATTGAGGATTGAATATTGAGTATTGATGATTGAAGATTGAGGATTGAGGATTGAGTGTTGAGGATTGAGCACGAGGACTGACGGTTGAGGATTGAGGTTTGAGGTCTGAGGATTGAGGATTGAGGACTGAGGATTGAGGATTGAGGATTGAGCATTGAGGATTGAAGATTGAGGACTGGGGATTGAGGATTGAAGATTGACGATTGAGGATTGTGGATTGAGGATTGAGGATTGAACGTTGAGGACTGAGTGTTGAGGGTTGAGTGATGAGAATTGATGTTTGTGGATAGAGGTTTGAAGAATGCAGATTGAGTATTGAGTATTGAAAACTGTGAATTGAGGATATTCTATTCAGGATTCAGGGTTGACGACTGATTGTTGAGGACTGAGGGCTGAAGATTGAGGATTCAGGATTGAGGATTCAGAATTGAGGTTTGAGGACTGACGATTGATGATTGAAGATTGAGTATCGAGGATTGAAGATTGAGGATTGAGGATTGAGGACTGAGGATTGAGGATGAGGGCTGAGGGTTGAGTATTGAGGTTTGAGGACTGAGGACTGAGGATTGAGGATTGAGAATTGAGGACTGAGGATTGAGTGTTGAAGATTGAGGATCGTGTATTGAGTATTAAAGAATGAGGATAGAGGATTGAGGATTGAGGATTGAAGATTGAGGATTGAGGATTGAGGATTGACGATTGAGGATTGAGGATTGAGGATTGAGTGTTGAGGATTGAGGACAGGGACTGACGGTTGAGGATTGAGGTTTGAGGGTTGAGGTTTGAGGTTTGATGACTGAGGACTGAGGATTGAGGATTGAGAATTGAGGATTGAGGATTGAGGAATGAGGATTGTGGATTGGGTAATGAGGATTGAAGAATGAGGATTGAGAATTGAGGATTGAGGATTGAGGATTGAGGATTGAGAGTTGACGATGAGGGCTGAGGGTTGAGGATTGAGGTTTGAGGACTGAGGACTGAGGATTGAGGATTGAGAATTGAGGATTGAGGATTGAGGATTGAGGATTGAAGATTGAGGATTGGGTATTGAGGATTGAACATTGAGGATTGAGGATTGAGTATCGGGGATTGAGGATTGAGGATTGAAGATTGAATATTGATGATTGAAGGTTGACGATTGAGGATTGAGGGTTGTGGATTGAGGACGAGGACTGAGGGCTGAGTATTGATGTTTGAGGTCTGAGGATTGAGGATTGAGGATTGAGAATTGAGGATTGAAGATTGAGTATTGAGGACTGAAGGTTGAGGGTTGAGGATTGAGGATTGAGGATTGAGAATTGAGGATTGAGGATTGAGGATTGAGGATTGAAGATTGAGGATTGGGTATTGAGGATTGAACATTGAGGATTGAGGATTGAGTATCGGGGATTGAGGATTGAGGATTGAAGATTGAATATTGATGATTGAAGGTTGACGATTGAGGATTGAGGGTTGTGGATTGAGGACGAGGACTGAGGGCTGAGTATTGATGTTTGAGGTCTGAGGACTGAGGATTGAGGATTGAGAATTGAGGATTGAAGATTGAGTATTGAGGACTGAAGGTTGAGGATTGAGGATTGAGTATTGAAGATTGAGGACTTAGTGTTGAGGGTTGAGTGATGGGAATTGATGTTTGTGGATTGAGATTTGAAGATTGAAGGATGGGGATTGAGTATTGAAAACTGTGAATTGAGGATATTCTATTGAGGATTGAGGATTGACAATTGATTGTTGAGGACTGAGGGCTAAAGATTGAGGATTCAGGATTGAGGAATCGGGATTGAGGTTTAAGGACTGAGGATTGAGGGTTGAGGATTGAGGATTGACGCTTGAGGATTGAGGGTTGAGGATGGAGGATTGAAAAGAGTGGACTGAGTGTTGAGGATTGAGTGTTGAGAATTGATGTTTGAGGATTGAGGTTTGATTATTGAATATTGTGGATTGAGTATTGAACCATGATAATTCAGGATACACTATTGAGTATTAGGAATTGAGGATTGATGGTTGAGTATTGAGGATTGGTGGTTGAGGGTTGTGTGTTGAATATTGAGGATAGAGGATTGAGGATTGAGGATTGAGGATTGACGATTCAGTATTGAGGATTGAAGATTGAGGATTGAGGATTGAGGATTGAGGATCGAGGATTGAAGATTTTGTATTGAGGATTGAATATTGAGGATTGAGGATTGAGGATTGAGAATGGAGGATTGAGTATTGAGGATTCAGGATTGAGGATTGAGGATTGAAGATTGAGGATTGAGGATTGATGATTAAAGATTGAGTGTTGAGGTTTGAAGACTGAGCATTGATGATTGAGGATTGAGGATTGAGGATTGAGGATTGAGGATTGAGTATTGAAGGCTGAGGATTGAAGATTGAGGATTGAGGATTGAGGATTGAGGATTGTGGGTTGAGGATGAGGGCTGAGGGTTGAGTATTGAGGTTTGAGGACTGAGGACTGAGGATTGAGGATTCAGAATCGAGGATTGAGGATAGAGTGTTGAAGATTGAGGATTGGGTATTGAGGATTGAGGATTGAGGATTGAAGGTTGAGGATTGTGAATTGAAGATTGAGTATTGAGGATTGAAGATTGAGGATTGAGGATTGAGGATTGAGAGTTGACGATGAGGCCTGAGGGTTGAGAATTGAGGTTTGAGGACTGAGGACTGAGGATTGAGGATTGAGAATTGAGGATTGAGGATTGAGGATTGAGGATTGAAGGTTGAGGATAGGGTATTGAGGATTGAACATTGAGGATTGAGGATTGAGGATCGAGGATTGTGGATTGGGGATTGAAGATTGAATATTGATGATTGAAAGTTGAGGATTGAGGATTGAGGGTTGTGGATTGAGGACGAGGACTGAGGGTTGAGTATTGATGTTTGAGGTCTGAGGATTGAGGATTGAGGATTGAGAATTGAGGATTGAAGATTGAGTATTGAGGACTGAAGGTTGAAGATTGAGGATTGAGGATTGAAGATTGAGGACTTAGTGTTGAGGGTTGAGTGATGGGAATTGATGTTTGTGGATTGAGATTTGAAGATTGAAGGATGGGGATTGAGTATTGAAAACTGTGAATTGAGGATATTCTATTGAGGATTGAGGATTGACAATTGATTGTTGAGGACTGAGGGCTAAAGATTGAGGATTCAGGATTGAGGAATCGGGATTGAGGTTTAAGGACTGAGGATTGAGGGTTGAGGATTGAGGATTGACGCTTGAGGATTGAGGGTTGAGGATGGAGGATTGAAAAGAGTGGACTGAGTGTTGTGGATTGAGTGTTGAGAATTGATGTTTGAGGATTGAGATTTGATTATTGAATATTGTGGATTGAGTATTGAACCATGATAATTCAGGATACACTATTGAGTATTAGGAATCGAGGATTGATGGTTGAGTATTGAGGATTGGTGGTTGAGGGTTGTGTGTTGAATATTGAGGATAGAGGATTGAGGATTGAGGATTGAAGATTGAGGATTGAATATTGAGTATTGATGATTGAAGATTGAGGATTGAGGATTGAGTGTTGAGGATTGAGCACGAGGACTGACGGTTGAGGATTGAGGTTTGAGGTCTGAGGATTGAGGATTGAGGACTGAGGATTGAGGATTGAGGATTGAGCATTGAGGATTGAAGATTGAGGACTGGGGATTGAGGATTGAAGATTGACGATTGAGGACTGTGGATTGAGGATTGAGGATTGAACGTTGAGGACTGAGTGTTGAGGGTTGAGTGATGAGAATTGATGTTTGTGGATAGAGGTTTGAAGAATGCAGATTGAGTATTGAGTATTGAAAACTGTGAATTGAGGATATTCTATTCAGGATTCAGGGTTGACCACTGATTGTTGAGGACTGAGGGCTGAAGATTGAGGATTCAGGATTGAGGATTCAGAATTGAGGTTTGAGGACTGAGGATTGATGATTGAAGATTGAGTATCGAGGATTGAAGATTGAGGATTGAGGATTGAGGACTGAGGATTGAGGATGAGGGCTGAGGGTTGAGTATTGAGGTTTGAGGACTGAGGACTGAGGATTGAGGATTGAGAATTGAGGACTGAGGATTGAGTGTTGAAGATTGAGGATTGTGTATTGAGTATTGAAGAATGAGGATAGAGGATTGAGGATTGAGGATTGAGGATTGAAGATTGAGGATTGAGGATTGAGGATTGACGATTAAGGATTGAGGATTGAGGATTGAGTGTTGAGGATTGAGGACAGGGACGGACGGTTGAGGATTGAGGATTGAGGGTTGAGGTTTGAGGTTTGATGACTGAGGACTGAGGATTGAGGATTGAGAATTGAGGATTGAGGATTGAGGATTGAGGATTGACGATTGAGGATTGGGAATTGAGGATTGAAAATGGAGGATTGAGGATTGAGGATCCAGGATTGAGGGTTGAGGATTGAAGATTGAATATTGATGATTGAAGATTGAGGATTGAAGATTGAGTGTTGTGGATTCAGGACGAGGACTGAGGGTTTAGTATTGATGTTTGAGGTCTGAAGATTGAGGATTGAGGATTGAGAATTGAGGATTGAGGATTGAGGATTGAAGAGTGAGGATTTGGTATTGAGGATTGAAGAATGAGGACTGAGGATCTAGGATTGAGGATCGAGGATTGAAGATTGAGTATTGAGGATTGAAGATTGAGGATTGAGGATTGAGGATTGAGGATTGAGGATTGAGGATTCAGGATTGAGGATTGAGGATTGAGGATTGAGAATTGAGGATTGGGTATTGAGGATTGAAGAATGAGGATTGAGGATTGAGGATTGAGGATAGAGGATTGAAGATTGAGTATTGAGGATTGAAGATTGACGATTGAGGATTGTGGGTTGTAGATTGAGTATTGAACATTGAGGACTGAGTGTTGAGGGTTCAGTGATGAGAATTGATGTTTGTGGATAGAGGTTTGAAGATTGCAGATTGAGTATTGAGTATTGAAAACTGTGAATTGAGGATATTCTATTGAGGATTGAGGATTGTCAACTGATTGTTGAGGACTGAGGCCTGAAGATTGAGGATTCAGCATTGAGGATTCAGAATTGAGGTTTGAAGACTGAGGATTGAGGATTGAAGAATGATTATTGAGGATTGAGGGTTGAGAATTGAGGATTGAGGATTGAGGAATGAGGATTGTGGATTGGGTAATGAGGATTGAAGAATGAGGATTGAGAATTGAGGATTGAGGATTGAGGATTGAGGATTGAGAGTTGACGATGAGGGCTGAGGGTTGAGGATTGAGGTTTGAGGACTGAGGACTGAGGATTGAGGATTGAGAATTGAGGATTGAGGATTGAGGATTGAGGATTGAAGATTGAGGATTGGGTATTGAGGATTGAACATTGAGGATTGAGGATTGAGTATCGGGGATTGAGGATTGAGGATTGAAGATTGAATATTGATGATTGAAGGTTGACGATTGAGGATTGAGGGTTGTGGATTGAGGACGAGGACTGAGGGCTGAGTATTGATGTTTGAGGTCTGAGGATTGAGGATTGAGGATTGAAGATTGAGTATTGAGGACTGAAGGTTGAGGGTTGAGGATTGAGGATTGAAGATTGAGGACTTAGTGTTGAGGGTTGAGTGATGGGAATTGATGGTTGTGGATTGAGATTTGAAGATTGAAGGATGGGGATTGAGTATTGAAAACTGTGAATTGAGGATATTCTATTGAGGATTGAGGATTGACAATTGATTGTTGAGGACTGAGGGCTAAAGATTGAGGATTCAGGATTGAGGAATCGGGATTGAGGTTTAAGGACTGAGGATTGAGGGTTGAGGATTGAGGATTGACGCTTGAGGATTGAGGGTTGAGGATGGAGGATTGAAAAGAGTGGACTGAGTGTTGTGGATTGAGTGTTGAGAATTGATGTTTGAGGATTGAGATTTGATTATTGAATATTGTGGATTGAGTATTGAACCATGATAATTCAGGATACACTATTGAGTATTAGGAATTGAGGACTGATGGTTGAGTATTGAGGATTGGTGGTTGAGGGTTGTGTGTTGAATATTGAGGATAGAGGATTGAGGATTGAGGATTGAAGATTGAGGATTGAATATTGAGTATTGATGATTGAAGATTGAGGATTGAGGATTGAGTGTTGAGGATTGAGCACGAGGACTGACGGTTGAGGATTGAGGTTTGAGGTCTGAGGATTGAGGATTGAGGACTGAGGATTGAGGATTGAGGATTGAGCATTGAGGATTGAAGATTGAGGACTGGGGATTGAGGATTGAAGATTGACGATTGAGGATTGTGGATTGAGGATTGAGGATTGAACGTTGAGGACTGAGTGTTGAGGGTTGAGTGATGAGAATTGATGTTTGTGGATAGAGGTTTGAAGAATGCAGATTGAGTATTGAGTATTGAAAACTGTGAATTGAGGATATTCTATTCAGGATTCAGGGTTGACGACTGATTGTTGAGGACTGAGGGCTGAAGATTGAGGATTCAGGATTGAGGATTCAGAATTGAGGTTTGAGGACTGACGATTGATGATTGAAGATTGAGTATCGAGGATTGAAGATTGAGGATTGAGGATTGAGGACTGAGGATTGAGGATGAGGGCTGAGGGTTGAGTATTGAGGTTTGAGGACTGAGGACTGAGGATTGAGGATTGAGAATTGAGGACTGAGGATTGAGTGTTGAAGATTGAGGATCGTGTATTGAGTATTAAAGAATGAGGATAGAGGATTGAGGATTGAGGATTGAAGATTGAGGATTGAGGATTGAGGATTGACGATTGAGGATTGAGGATTGAGGATTGAGTGTTGAGGATTGAGGACAGGGACTGACGGTTGAGGATTGAGGTTTGAGGGTTGAGGTTTGAGGTTTGATGACTGAGGACTGAGGATTGAGGATTGAGAATTGAGGATTGAGGATTGAGGAATGAGGATTGTGGATTGGGTAATGAGGATTGAAGAATGAGGATTGAGAATTGAGGATTGAGGATTGAGGATTGAGGATTGAGAGTTGACGATGAGGGCTGAGGGTTGAGGATTGAGGTTTGAGGACTGAGGACTGAGGATTGAGGATTGAGAATTGAGGATTGAGGATTGAGGATTGAGGATTGAAGATTGAGGATTGGGTATTGAGGATTGAACATTGAGGATTGAGGATTGAGTATCGGGGATTGAGGATTGAGGATTGAAGATTGAATATTGATGATTGAAGGTTGACGATTGAGGATTGAGGGTTGTGGATTGAGGACGAGGACTGAGGGCTGAGTATTGATGTTTGAGGTCTGAGGATTGAGGATTGAGGATTGAGAATTGAGGATTGAAGATTGAGTATTGAGGACTGAAGGTTGAGGGTTGAGGATTGAGGATTGAGGATTGAGAATTGAGGATTGAGGATTGAGGATTGAGGATTGAAGATTGAGGATTGGGTATTGAGGATTGAACATTGAGGATTGAGGATTGAGTATCGGGGATTGAGGATTGAGGATTGAAGATTGAATATTGATGATTGAAGGTTGACGATTGAGGATTGAGGGTTGTGGATTGAGGACGAGGACTGAGGGCTGAGTATTGATGTTTGAGGTCTGAGGACTGAGGATTGAGGATTGAGAATTGAGGATTGAAGATTGAGTATTGAGGACTGAAGGTTGAGGATTGAGGATTGAGTATTGAAGATTGAGGACTTAGTGTTGAGGGTTGAGTGATGGGAATTGATGTTTGTGGATTGAGATTTGAAGATTGAAGGATGGGGATTGAGTATTGAAAACTGTGAATTGAGGATATTCTATTGAGGATTGAGGATTGACAATTGATTGTTGAGGACTGAGGGCTAAAGATTGAGGATTCAGGATTGAGGAATCGGGATTGAGGTTTAAGGACTGAGGATTGAGGGTTGAGGATTGAGGATTGACGCTTGAGGATTGAGGGTTGAGGATGGAGGATTGAAAAGAGTGGACTGAGTGTTGTGGATTGAGTGTTGAGAATTGATGTTTGAGGATTGAGATTTGATTATTGAATATTGTGGATTGAGTATTGAACCATGATAATTCAGGATACACTATTGAGTATTAGGAATTGAGGATTGATGGTTGAGTATTGAGGATCGGTGGTTGAGGGTTGTGTGTTGAATATTGAGGATAGAGGATTGAGGATTGAGGATTGAAGATTGAGGATTGAATATTGAGTATTGATGATTGAAGATTGAGGATTGAGGATTGAGTGTTGAGGATTGAGCACGAGGACTGACGGTTGAGGATTGAGGTTTAAGGTCTGAGGATTGAGGATTGAGGACTGAGGATTGAGGATTGAGGATTGAGCATTGAGGATTGAAGATTGAGGACTGGGGATTGAGGATTGAAGATTGACGATTGAGGATTGTGGATTGAGGATTGAGGATTGAACGTTGAGGACTGAGTGTTGAGGGTTGAGTGATGAGAATTGATGTTTGTGGATAGAGGTTTGAAGAATGCAGATTGAGTATTGAGTATTGAAAACTGTGAATTGAGGATATTCTATTCAGGATTCAGGGTTGACGACTGATTGTTGAGGACTGAGGGCTGAAGATTGAGGATTCAGGATTGAGGATTCAGAATTGAGGTTTGAGGACTGAGGATTGATGATTGAAGATTGAGTATCGAGGATTGAAGATTGAGGATTGAGGATTGAGGACTGAGGATTGAGGATGAGGGCTGAGGGTTGAGTATTGAGGTTTGAGGACTGAGGACTGAGGATTGAGGATTGAGAATTGAGGACTGAGGATTGAGGATTGAAGATTGAGGATTGGGTATTGAGGATTGAAGGATGAGGACTGAGGATTTAGGATTGAGGATTGAGGATTGACGATTCAGTATTGAGGACTGAAGATTGAGGATTGAGGATTGAGGATTGAGGATCGAGGATTGAAGATTGAGTATCGAGGATTGAATATTGAGGATTGAGGATTGAGGATTGAGAATTGAGGATTGAGGATTGAGGATTCAGGATTGAGGATTGAGGACTGAAGATTGAGGATTGAGGATTGATGATTAAAGATTGAGTGTTGAGGATTAACGATTGAGCATTGAGGATTGAAGATTGAGGACTGGGGATTGAGGATTGAAGAATGAGGATTGAGGATTGAGGATATATGATTGGGGATTGTAGATTGAGCATTGAGTATTGAAGATTGAGCTTTGATGATTGAAGATTGAGGATTGAGGATTGAGGTTTGAGGAATGAGGATTGAGGATTGAGGATTGAGGATTTAACATTATGTATTGATGATTGAAGATTGAGGATTGAGGATTGAGGGTTGAGGATTGAGGACGAGGACTGACGGTTGAGGATTGTGGTTTGAGGATTGAGGATTGAGGATTGATGATTGGGGATTGAAGATTGAGTATTGAGGATTGAAGATTGAGTATTGATGATTGAAGATTGAGGATTGAGGATTGGGGATTGAGGATTGAGGATTGAGGACTTAAGATTGAGGATTGGGGACTGAGTGTTGAGGGTTGTGTGATGAGAATTGATGTTTGTGGATAGATATTTGAAGATTGCAGATTGAGCATTGAGTATTGAAATCTGTGAATTGATGATATTCTATTGAGGATTGAGAATTGACAACTGATTGTTGAGGACTGAGGGCTGAAGATTGAGTATTCAGGATTGAGAATTCAGAATTGAGGATTGACGACTGAGGACTGAGGATTGAAGATTGAGTATTGAGGATTGAAGATTGAGGATTAAGGATTGAGGATTGGCGATTGAGGATCTAGGACTGAAAATTGATTATTGAGGATTGAAGATTGAGGATTGAGGATTGAGGATTGAGAATTGAGAATTGAGGATAAGGACTGAGGGTTGAGGATTGAGGTTTGAGGAATGAGGATTGAGGATTGAGGATTGAGGATTGAAGATTGAGTATTGATGATTGAAGACTGAGGATTGAGGATTGAGGATGGAGGATGAGGGCTGAGGGTTGAGGATTGAGGTTTGAGTATTGAATCCTGAGAATTCAGGATATTCTACTGAGTATTGCGAATTGATGATTGACGGTTGAGTATTGAGGATTGAAGGTTGGGAATTGAGGATTGAAGATTGAGGGTTGAGGATTGAGGATTGAGAATTGAGAATTGAGGATGAGGACTGAGGGTTGAGGATTGTGGTTGGAGGAATGAGGATTGAGAATTGAGGATGAGGACTGTGGTATGGGGATTGAGGTTTGTGGAATGCGGATTGAGTGTTGAGGATTGAGTGTTGAGAATTGATGTTTGAGGATTGAGATTTGATTATTGATTTTTGTGGATTGTGTATTGCACAATGAGAATTCAGGATATTCTATTTGGTATTGAGAATTGAGGATTGATGGTTGAGTATTGAGGATTCATGGTTGAGGGTTGTGTGTTGAATATTGAGGATTGAGAATTGAGAATTGAGTATGAGGACTGAGGGTTGAGGATTGAGGTTTGAGGAATAAGGATTGAGGATTGAGGATTGAGGGTTGAGGATTGAGGATTGAGGATTGAGGATTGGGGATTGAGGATTGAAGATTGAGGATCGGGTATTGAGGATTGAAGAATGAGGACTGAGGATTGAGGATTGATGATTGAGGATTGAAGATTGAGTATTGAGGATTGAAGATTGAGGATTGATGACAGACGATTGAGAATTGAGGATTGATGATTGCGGATTGAGGATTGAAGATTGAGTGTTGAGAATTGAATATTGAGGATTGAAGATTGAAGACTGAGGATTGAGGATTGAGAATTGAGAATTGAGGATAAGGACTGAGGGTTGAGGATTTAGGTTTGAGGAATGAGGATTGAGGATTGAGGATTGAGGATTGAAGATTGAGTATTGATGATTGAAGATTCAGGATTGAGGATTGAGGGTGTGGATTGAGGACGAGGACTGAAGGTTGAGGATTGTGGTTTGAGGATTGAGGATTGAGGGTTGAGAATTGAGGATGAGGACTGAGGTTTGAGCATTGATGTTTAAGGTATGAGGATTAAGAGTTGAGGATTGAGGATTGAGGATTGAGTATTGAGTATTGAAGGTTGAGGATTGGTGACTGAGGATTGAGGATTGAGGATTGAGGATTGAGGATTGAAGAATGAGGATTGTGGGTTGAGGATTGAGGATTGAGGATTGAGATTTGATTATTGATTTTTGTGGATTGAGTATTGTACGATGAGATTTCAGGATATTCTGTTGAGTATTGAGAATTGAGAACTGATGGTTGAGAATTGAGGATTGATGGTTGAGTGTTGTGTGTTAAATATTGAGGATTGAGGATTGAGGATTAAGGATTGAGGATTGAGGATTCAATATTGAGTATTGATGATTGAAGATTGAGGATTGAGTATTGAGTGTAGAGGGTTGAGGGTTGAGGACGAGGACTGACGGTTGAGGATTGAGGTTTGAGGATGGACGGTTGAAGACTGAGGACTGAGGATTGAGGATAGAGGATGGAGCATTGAGGATTGAAGATTGAGGATTGGGGATTGAGGATTGAAGATTGAGGATTAACGATTGAGGATTGGGGATTGAGGATCTAGGAATGAAAATTGATTATTGTGGATTGAAGGTTGAGGATTGAGGATTGAGGATTGAGAATTGAGAATTGAGTATGAGGACTGAGGGCTGAGGATTGAGGTTTGAGGAATGAGGATTGAGGATTGAGGATTGAGGATTGAGGATTGAGGATTGAGGATTGAGTATTGAAGATTGAGAATTGATGAATGAGGATTGAGGATTGAGGATTGAAGATTGATTATTGAGGGTTGAGGATTGAGGATTGAGGCGTGAGGATTGAGGATTGAGGATTGAAGATTCAGGATTGATGATCGAGGATGAGGGCTGACGGTTGAGGATTGAGGTTTGAGGACTGAGGACTGAGGATTGAGGGTTGAGGATTGAGGTTTGAGGACAGAGGATTGAGGATTGAGGATTGACGATTGATAATAGAGGATTGAGGATTGAAGATTTAGGATTGGATATTGAGGACTGAGGATTGGGGATTGAGGATCTAGTATTGGAGATTGATTATTTAGGATTGAAGATAGAGGGTTGAGGGTTGAGGATTGAGGATTGAGGATTGAGAATTGAGAATTGAGTATGAGGACTGAGGGTTGAGGATTGAGGTTTGAGGAATGAGGATTGAGGATTGAGGACTGGGGATTGAGGATTGAGGATTGAGTATTGAAGGTTGAGGATTGATGACTGAGGATTGAGGATTGAGGATTGAGGATTGAGGATTGAAGATTGAGTGTCGAGGATTGAGGGTTGAGGATTGAGGATTGAGTATTGAGGAATGAGTATGAGGTCTGAGGTTTGAGGTTTGAGGTTTGAGTATTGAATCCTGAGAATTCAGGATATTCTATTGAGTATTGAGAACTGAGGATTGATGGTTGAGTATTGAGGATTGATGGTTGAGGGTTGTGTGTTGAATATTGAGGATTGAGGATTGAGGATTGAGAATTGAGAATTGAGTATGAGGACTGAGGTTTGAGGATTGAGGTTTGAGGAATGAGGATTGAGGATTGAGGACTGAGGATTGAGGATTGAGGATTGAGTATTGAAGGTTGAGGATTGATGACTGAGGATTGAGGATTGAGGATTGAGGATTGAGGATTGAAGATTGAGTATCGAGGATTGAGGGTTGAGGATTGAGGATTGAGTATTGAGGAATGAGGATGAGGGCTGAGGTTTGAGGTTTGAGGTTTGAGTATTGAATCCTGAGAATTCAGGATATTCTATTGAGTATTGAGAACTGAGGATTGATGGTTGAGTATTGAGGATTGATGGTTGAGGGTTGTGTGTTGAATATTGAGGATTCAGGATTGAGGATTGAGGATTCAGGATTCAGGATTGAAGGTTGAGTATTGAAGATTGAGGGTTGAGGATTGAGGGTTGAGAATTGAGAATTGAGGATGGGGACTGAGGGTTGAGGATTGAGGTTTGAGGAAAGAGGATTGAGGATTGAGGATTGAGGGCTGAGGTTTGACGATTGAGTATTGAAGATTGAGGATTGATGACTGAGGATTGAGGATTGAGGATTGATGACTGCGGATTGAGGATTGAAGATTGAGTATTGAGGATTGAATATTGAGGATTGAGGATTGAGGGTTGAGGATTGAAGATTGAGAATTGAGGATTGAGGATTGAAGATTGAGTATTGGGAATTGAAGATTGAGGATTGAGTATTGAGTATTGAAGATTGAGGACTGAGTGTTGAGGGTTGAGAGATGAGGATTGATGTTTGTGGATGGAGATTTGAAGATTGAAGATTGAGGATTGAGTATTGAAAACTGAGAATTCTGGATATTCTGCTGAGTATTGAGAATTGAGGATTGATGGTTGAGCATTGAGGATTGATGGTTGAGGGTTGTGTGTTGAATATTGAGGATTGGCGGATTGAGTATTGAAGATTGAGGACTGAGGACTGGGGATTGAGTATTGAGGATTGAGGATTGAGTATTGAGGATTGAGGATTGAAGATTGAGTATTGACGATTGAAGATTGCGGATTGATTATTGAGGGTTGAGGATTGATGACGAGGACTGAGGGTTGAGGATTGAGGACTGAGGATTGAGGATTGAGGATTGGGCATTGAGGATTGAAGATTGAGTACTGGGGATTGAGGATTCAAGATTGAGGATTAAGGATTGAGGATTGGGGATTGGGGATCTAGGATTGGAGATTGATTATCGAGGATTGAAGATTGAGGGTTGAGGATTGAGGATTGAGAATAGAGAGTTGAGGATGAGGACTGAGGGTTGAGGATTGAGGTTTGAGGTACGAGGATTGAGGATTGAGGATTGAGGACTGAGGATTGACGATTGAGTATTGAAGATTGAGAATTGATGACTGAGGATTGAGGTATGATGATTGCGGATTGAGTATTGAAAATTGGGTATTGAGGATTGAATATTGAGGATTGAGGATTGAGGATTGAGGATTGACGATTGAGTATTGAGGATTGAAGATTGAGGATTGAGGATTGACGATTGAGGATTGAGGATTGAGGTTTGATGATTGACGATGAGGGCTGAGGGTTGAGGATTGAGGTTTGAGGTCTGAGGACTGAGGATTGAGGATTGAGAATTGAGGATTGAGGATTGAGGATTGAAGATGGAGGATTGGGTATTGAGGATCGAAGGATGAGGATTGAGGATTGAGGATTGAGGATTGGGGACTGAGGATTGAGGATTGAGTATTGAGGATCGAGGATTGAAGATTGAGGATTGTGGACTGAGTGTTGAGGGTTGAGTGATGAGAATTGGTGTTTGTGGCTAGAGATTTAAAGATTTCAGATTGAGTATTGAGTATTGAAAACTGTGAATTGATGGTATTCTATTGAGGATTGAGAATTGACAACTGATTGTTGAGGACTGAGGTCTGAAGATTGAGGATTCAGGATTGAGGATTCAGGATTGAGGTTTGAGGACTGAGGATTGAGTATTGAATATTGGGGATTGAGGACTGAGGATTGAGGATTGAAGAGTGAGGATTGAGGATTGAGGGTTGTGGATTGAGGACGAGGACTGAGGGTTGAGTATTGACGTTTGAGGTCTGAGGATTGAGGATTGAGGATTGAGAATTGAGGATTGAGGATTGAGGATTGAAGATTGAGGATTGGGTATTGAGGATTGAAGAATGAGGATTGAGGATTGAGGATTGAGTATTGAAATTGAAGATTGAGTATTGAGGATTGAAGATTGAGGATTGCGGACTGAGGATTGAGGATTGAGTATTCAGGATTGAGGATTGAGGATTGAAGATTGAGTGTTGAGGATTGAAGATTGAGGATTGTGGATTGAAGATTGAGTATTGAGGATTGAAGGTTGAGGATTGAGGATTGAGGATTGAGAATTGACGATGAGGGCTGACGGTTCAGGATTGAGGTTTGGGGACTGAGGACTGAGGATTGAGGATTGAGAATTGAGGATTGAGGATTGAGGATTGAGGATTGAAGATTGAGGATTGGGTATTGAGGATTGAGCATTGAGGATTGAGGATTGAAGATTGAGTACTGGGGATTGAGGATTCAAGATTGAGGATTAAGGATTGAGGATTGGGGATTGGGGATCTAGGATTGGAGATTGATTATCGAGGATTGAAGATTGAGTGTTGAGGATTGAGGATTGAGAATTGAGAATTGAGGATGAGGACTGAGGGTTGAGGATTGAGGTTTGAGGTACGAGGATTGAGGATTGAGAATTGAGGACTGAGGATTGACGATTGAGTATTGAAGATTGATGATTGATGACTGAGGATTGAGGATTGAGGTATGATGATTGCGATTTGAGTATTGAAAATTGGGTATTGAGGATTGAATATTGAGGATTGAGGATTGAGGATTTAGGATTGAAGATTGAGTATTGAGGATTGAAGATTGAGGATTGAGGATTGACGATTGAGGATTGAGGATTGAGGTTTGAGGATTGAGGATGAGGGCTGAGGGTTGAGGATTGAGGTTTGAGGTCTGAGGACTGAGGATTGAGGATTGAGAATAGAGGGTTGAGGATTGAGGATTGAAGATTGAGGATTGGGTATTGAGGATTGAAGAACGAGGATTGAGGATTGAGGATTGAGGATTGGGGACTGAGGATTGAGGATTGAGGATTGAGGATTGAGGATTGAGGATTGAAGATTCAGTATTGAGGATTGAAGATTGAGAGTTGAGGATTGAGTATTGAACATTGAGGACTGAGTGTTGAGGGTTGAGTGATGAGAATTGATGTTTGTGGATAGAGATTTGAAGATTGCAGATTGAGTATTGAGTATTGAAAACTATGAATTGAGGATATTCTATTGAGGATTGAGGATTGACAACTGATTGTTGAGGACTGAGGGCTGAAGATTGAGGATTCAGGTTTGAGGATTCAGAATTGAGGTTTGAGGACTGAGGATTGAGGACTGAAGATTGAGTATTGAGGATTGAAGATTGAGGATTGAGGCTGAGGATTGAGGATTGAGGATGAGGGCTGAGGGTTGAGGATAGAGGTTTGAGGACTGAGGTCTGAGGATTGAGTATAGAGAATTGAGGATTGAGGATTGAGGATTGAAGATTGAGGATTGGGTATTGAGGATTGAAGAATGAGGATTGAGGATTGAGGATTCAGGATTGAGGATTGAAGATTGAGTATTGAGGATTGAAGACTGACGATTGAGGATTGAGGGTTGAGGATTGAGGATTGAGGATTGAGAATTGAGGATTGATGATTGAGTATTGAGGGTTGAAGATTGAGGATTGAAGATTGAGGACTGGGGATTGAGGATTGAAGAATGAGGATTGAGGATTGAGGATATATGATTGGGGATTGTAGATTGAGCATTGAGTATTGAAGATTGAGTTTTGATGATTGAAGATTGAGGATTGAGGATTGAGGTTTGAGGAATGAGGATTGAGGATTGAGGATTGAGGATTTAACATTATGTATTGATGATTGAAGATTGAGGATTGAGGATTGAGGGTTGAGGATTGAGGACGAGGACTGACGGTTGAGGATTGTGGTTTGAGGATTGAGGATTGAGGATTGATGATTGGGGATTGAAGATTGAGTATTGAGGATTGAAGATTGAGTATTGATGATTGAAGATTGAGGATTGAGGATTGGGGATTGAGGATTGAGGATTGAGGACTTAAGATTGAGGATTGGGGACTGAGTGTTGAGGGTTGTGTGATGAGAATTGATGTTTGTGGATAGATATTTGAAGATTGCAGATTGAGCATTGAGTATTGAAATCTGTGAATTGATGATATTCTATTGAGGATTGAGAATTGACAACTGATTGTTGAGGACTGAGGGCTGAAGATTGAGTATTCAGGATTGAGAATTCAGAATTGAGGATTGACGACTGAGGACTGAGGATTGAAGATTGAGTATTGAGGATTGAAGATTGAGGATTAAGGATTGAGGATTGGCGATTGAGGATCTAGGACTGAAAATTGATTATTGAGGATTGAAGATTGAGGATTGAGGATTGAGGATTGAGAATTGAGAATTGAGGATAAGGACTGAGGGTTGAGGATTGAGGTTTGAGGAATGAGGATTGAGGATTGAGGATTGAGGATTGAAGATTGAGTATTGATGATTGAAGACTGAGGATTGAGGATTGAGGATGGAGGATGAGGGCTGAGGGTTGAGGATTGAGGTTTGAGTATTGAATCCTGAGAATTCAGGATATTCTACTGAGTATTGCGAATTGATGATTGACGGTTGAGTATTGAGGATTGAAGGTTGGGAATTGAGGATTGAAGATTGAGGGTTGAGGATTGAGGATTGAGAATTGAGAATTGAGGATGAGGACTGAGGGTTGAGGATTGTGGTTGGAGGAATGAGGATTGAGAATTGAGGATGAGGACTGTGGTATGGGGATTGAGGTTTGTGGAATGCGGATTGAGTGTTGAGGATTGAGTGTTGAGAATTGATGTTTGAGGATTGAGATTTGATTATTGATTTTTGTGGATTGTGTATTGCACAATGAGAATTCAGGATATTCTATTTGGTATTGAGAATTGAGGATTGATGGTTGAGTATTGAGGATTCATGGTTGAGGGTTGTGTGTTGAATATTGAGGATTGAGAATTGAGAATTGAGTATGAGGACTGAGGGTTGAGGATTGAGGTTTGAGGAATAAGGATTGAGGATTGAGGATTGAGGGTTGAGGATTGAGGATTGAGGATTGAGGATTGGGGATTGAGGATTGAAGATTGAGGATCGGGTATTGAGGATTGAAGAATGAGGACTGAGGATTGAGGATTGATGATTGAGGATTGAAGATTGAGTATTGAGGATTGAAGATTGAGGATTGATGACAGACGATTGAGAATTGAGGATTGATGATTGCGGATTGAGGATTGAAGATTGAGTGTTGAGAATTGAATATTGAGGATTGAAGATTGAAGACTGAGGATTGAGGATTGAGAATTGAGAATTGAGGATAAGGACTGAGGGTTGAGGATTTAGGTTTGAGGAATGAGGATTGAGGATTGAGGATTGAGGATTGAAGATTGAGTATTGATGATTGAAGATTCAGGATTGAGGATTGAGGGTGTGGATTGAGGACGAGGACTGAAGGTTGAGGATTGTGGTTTGAGGATTGAGGATTGAGGGTTGAGAATTGAGGATGAGGACTGAGGTTTGAGCATTGATGTTTAAGGAATGAGGATTAAGAGTTGAGGATTGAGGATTGAGGATTGAGTATTGAGTATTGAAGGTTGAGGATTGGTGACTGAGGATTGAGGATTGAGGATTGAGGATTGAGGATTGAAGAATGAGGATTGAGGGTTGAGGATTGAGGATTGAGGATTGAGATTTGATTATTGATTTTTGTGGATTGAGTATTGTACGATGAGATTTCAGGATATTCTGTTGAGTATTGAGAATTGAGAACTGATGGTTGAGAATTGAGGATTGATGGTTGAGTGTTGTGTGTTAAATATTGAGGATTGAGGATTGAGGATTAAGGATTGAGGATTGAGGATTCAATATTGAGTATTGATGATTGAAGATTGAGGATTGAGTATTGAGTGTAGAGGGTTGAGGGTTGAGGACGAGGACTGACGGTTGAGGATTGAGGTTTGAGGATGGACGGTTGAAGACTGAGGACTGAGGATTGAGGATAGAGGATGGAGCATTGAGGATTGAAGATTGAGGATTGGGGATTGAGGATTGAAGATTGAGGATTAACGATTGAGGATTGGGGATTGAGGATCTAGGAATGAAAATTGATTATTGTGGATTGAAGGTTGAGGATTGAGGATTGAGGATTGAGAATTGAGAATTGAGTATGAGGACTGAGGGCTGAGGATTGAGGTTTGAGGAATGAGGATTGAGGATTGAGGATTGAGGATTGAGGATTGAGGATTGAGGATTGAGTATTGAAGATTGAGAATTGATGAATGAGGATTGAGGATTGAGGATTGAAGATTGATTATTGAGGGTTGAGGATTGAGGATTGAGGCGTGAGGATTGAGGATTGAGGATTGAAGATTCAGGATTGATGATCGAGGATGAGGGCTGACGGTTGAGGATTGAGGTTTGAGGACTGAGGACTGAGGATTGAGGGTTGAGGATTGAGGTTTGAGGACAGAGGATTGAGGATTGAGGATTGACGATTGATAATAGAGGATTGAGGATTGAAGATTTAGGATTGGATATTGAGGACTGAGGATTGGGGATTGAGGATCTAGTATTGGAGATTGATTATTTAGGATTGAAGATAGAGGGTTGAGGGTTGAGGATTGAGGATTGAGGATTGAGAATTGAGAATTGAGTATGAGGACTGAGGGTTGAGGATTGAGGTTTGAGGAATGAGGATTGAGGATTGAGGACTGGGGATTGAGGATTGAGGATTGAGTATTGAAGGTTGAGGATTGATGACTGAGGATTGAGGATTGAGGATTGAGGATTGAGGATTGAAGATTGAGTGTCGAGGATTGAGGGTTGAGGATTGAGGATTGAGTATTGAGGAATGAGTATGAGGTCTGAGGTTTGAGGTTTGAGGTTTGAGTATTGAATCCTGAGAATTCAGGATATTCTATTGAGTATTGAGAACTGAGGATTGATGGTTGAGTATTGAGGATTGATGGTTGAGGGTTGTGTGTTGAATATTGAGGATTGAGGATTGAGGATTGAGAATTGAGAATTGAGTATGAGGACTGAGGTTTGAGGATTGAGGTTTGAGGAATGAGGATTGAGGATTGAGGACTGAGGATTGAGGATTGAGGATTGAGTATTGAAGGTTGAGGATTGATGACTGAGGATTGAGGATTGAGGATTGAGGATTGAGGATTGAAGATTGAGTATCGAGGATTGAGGGTTGAGGATTGAGGATTGAGTATTGAGGAATGAGGATGAGGGCTGAGGTTTGAGGTTTGAGGTTTGAGTATTGAATCCTGAGAATTCAGGATATTCTATTGAGTATTGAGAACTGAGGATTGATGGTTGAGTATTGAGGATTGATGGTTGAGGGTTGTGTGTTGAATATTGAGGATTCAGGATTGAGGATTGAGGATTCAGGATTCAGGATTGAAGGTTGAGTATTGAAGATTGAGGGTTGAGGATTGAGGGTTGAGAATTGAGAATTGAGGATGGGGACTGAGGGTTGAGGATTGAGGTTTGAGGAAAGAGGATTGAGGATTGAGGATTGAGGGCTGAGGTTTGACGATTGAGTATTGAAGATTGAGGATTGATGACTGAGGATTGAGGATTGAGGATTGATGACTGCGGATTGAGGATTGAAGATTGAGTATTGAGGATTGAATATTGAGGATTGAGGATTGAGGGTTGAGGATTGAAGATTGAGAATTGAGGATTGAGGATTGAAGATTGAGTATTGGGAATTGAAGATTGAGGATTGAGTATTGAGTATTGAAGATTGAGGACTGAGTGTTGAGGGTTGAGAGATGAGGATTGATGTTTGTGGATGGAGATTTGAAGATTGAAGATTGAGGATTGAGTATTGAAAACTGAGAATTCTGGATATTCTGCTGAGTATTGAGAATTGAGGATTGATGGTTGAGCATTGAGGATTGATGGTTGAGGGTTGTGTGTTGAATATTGAGGATTGGCGGATTGAGTATTGAAGATTGAGGACTGAGGACTGGGGATTGAGTATTGAGGATTGAGGATTGAGTATTGAGGATTGAGGATTGAAGATTGAGTATTGACGATTGAAGATTGCGGATTGATTATTGAGGGTTGAGGATTGATGACGAGGACTGAGGGTTGAGGATTGAGGACTGAGGATTGAGGATTGAGGATTGGGCATTGAGGATTGAAGATTGAGTACTGGGGATTGAGGATTCAAGATTGAGGATTAAGGATTGAGGATTGGGGATTGGGGATCTAGGATTGGAGATTGATTATCGAGGATTGAAGATTGAGGGTTGAGGATTGAGGATTGAGAATAGAGAGTTGAGGATGAGGACTGAGGGTTGAGGATTGAGGTTTGAGGTACGAGGATTGAGGATTGAGGATTGAGGACTGAGGATTGACGATTGAGTATTGAAGATTGAGAATTGATGACTGAGGATTGAGGTATGATGATTGCGGATTGAGTATTGAAAATTGGGTATTGAGGATTGAATATTGAGGATTGAGGATTGAGGATTGAGGATTGACGATTGAGTATTGAGGATTGAAGATTGAGGATTGAGGATTGACGATTGAGGATTGAGGATTGAGGTTTGATGATTGACGATGAGGGCTGAGGGTTGAGGATTGAGGTTTGAGGTCTGAGGACTGAGGATTGAGGATTGAGAATTGAGGATTGAGGATTGAGGATTGAAGATGGAGGATTGGGTATTGAGGATCGAAGGATGAGGATTGAGGATTGAGGATTGAGGATTGGGGACTGAGGATTGAGGATTGAGTATTGAGGATCGAGGATTGAAGATTGAGGATTGTGGACTGAGTGTTGAGGGTTGAGTGATGAGAATTGGTGTTTGTGGCTAGAGATTTAAAGATTTCAGATTGAGTATTGAGTATTGAAAACTGTGAATTGATGGTATTCTATTGAGGATTGAGAATTGACAACTGATTGTTGAGGACTGAGGTCTGAAGATTGAGGATTCAGGATTGAGGATTCAGGATTGAGGTTTGAGGACTGAGGATTGAGTATTGAATATTGGGGATTGAGGACTGAGGATTGAGGATTGAAGAGTGAGGATTGAGGATTGAGGGTTGTGGATTGAGGACGAGGACTGAGGGTTGAGTATTGACGTTTGAGGTCTGAGGATTGAGGATTGAGGATTGAGAATTGAGGATTGAGGATTGAGGATTGAAGATTGAGGATTGGGTATTGAGGATTGAAGAATGAGGATTGAGGATTGAGGATTGAGTATTGAAATTGAAGATTGAGTATTGAGGATTGAAGATTGAGGATTGCGGACTGAGGATTGAGGATTGAGTATTCAGGATTGAGGATTGAGGATTGAAGATTGAGTGTTGAGGATTGAAGATTGAGGATTGTGGATTGAAGATTGAGTATTGAGGATTGAAGGTTGAGGATTGAGGATTGAGGATTGAGAATTGACGATGAGGGCTGACGGTTCAGGATTGAGGTTTGGGGACTGAGGACTGAGGATTGAGGATTGAGAATTGAGGATTGAGGATTGAGGATTGAGGATTGAAGATTGAGGATTGGGTATTGAGGATTGAGCATTGAGGATTGAGGATTGAAGATTGAGTACTGGGGATTGAGGATTCAAGATTGAGGATTAAGGATTGAGGATTGGGGATTGGGGATCTAGGATTGGAGATTGATTATCGAGGATTGAAGATTGAGTGTTGAGGATTGAGGATTGAGAATTGAGAATTGAGGATGAGGACTGAGGGTTGAGGATTGAGGTTTGAGGTACGAGGATTGAGGATTGAGAATTGAGGACTGAGGATTGACGATTGAGTATTGAAGATTGATGATTGATGACTGAGGATTGAGGATTGAGGTATGATGATTGCGATTTGAGTATTGAAAATTGGGTATTGAGGATTGAATATTGAGGATTGAGGATTGAGGATTTAGGATTGAAGATTGAGTATTGAGGATTGAAGATTGAGGATTGAGGATTGACGATTGAGGATTGAGGATTGAGGTTTGAGGATTGAGGATGAGGGCTGAGGGTTGAGGATTGAGGTTTGAGGTCTGAGGACTGAGGATTGAGGATTGAGAATAGAGGGTTGAGGATTGAGGATTGAAGATTGAGGATTGGGTATTGAGGATTGAAGAACGAGGATTGAGGATTGAGGATTGAGGATTGGGGACTGAGGATTGAGGATTGAGGATTGAGGATTGAGGATTGAGGATTGAAGATTCAGTATTGAGGATTGAAGATTGAGAGTTGAGGATTGAGTATTGAACATTGAGGACTGAGTGTTGAGGGTTGAGTGATGAGAATTGATGTTTGTGGATAGAGATTTGAAGATTGCAGATTGAGTATTGAGTATTGAAAACTATGAATTGAGGATATTCTATTGAGGATTGAGGATTGACAACTGATTGTTGAGGACTGAGGGCTGAAGATTGAGGATTCAGGTTTGAGGATTCAGAATTGAGGTTTGAGGACTGAGGATTGAGGACTGAAGATTGAGTATTGAGGATTGAAGATTGAGGATTGAGGCTGAGGATTGAGGATTGAGGATGAGGGCTGAGGGTTGAGGATAGAGGTTTGAGGACTGAGGTCTGAGGATTGAGTATAGAGAATTGAGGATTGAGGATTGAGGATTGAAGATTGAGGATTGGGTATTGAGGATTGAAGAATGAGGATTGAGGATTGAGGATTCAGGATTGAGGATTGAAGATTGAGTATTGAGGATTGAAGACTGACGATTGAGGATTGAGGGTTGAGGATTGAGGATTGAGGATTGAGAATTGAGGATTGATGATTGAGTATTGAGGGTTGAAGATTGAGGATTGAGGATTGAGGATTGAGGATTGAGGATTGAAGATTGAGGTTTGGTGACTGAGTGTTGAGGGTTGTGTGATTAGAATTGATGTTTGTGGATAGATATTTGAAGATTGCAGATTGCGCATTGAGTATTGAAAACTGTGAATTGATGATATTCTATTGAGGATTGAGAATTGACAACTCATTGTTGAGGACTGAGGGCTGAAGATTGAGGATTCAGGATTGAGAATTCAGAATTGAGGATTGATGACTGAGGACTGAGGATCGAAGATCAAGTATTGAGGATTGAAGATTGAGGATTAAGGATTGAGGATTGGGGATTGAGGATCTAGGATTGAAAATTGATTATCGAGGATTCAATATTGAGGATTGAGGATTGAGGATTGAGGACTGAAGGTTGAGAATTGAGGATGAAGATTGAGGGTTGAGGATTGAGGATTGAGAATTGAGAGTTGAGGATGACATCTGAGGGTTGAGGATTGTGGTTTGAGGAACGAGGATTGAGGATTGAGGATTGAGGACTGAGGGTTGACGATTGAGTATTGAAGATTGAGGATTGATGACTGAGGATTGTGGATTGAGGATTGAGGGTTGAAGATTGAGAATTGAGGATTGAAGGTTGGGGATTGAGGGATGATGATTGAGGATTGAGGATGAGGGCTGAGGGTTTGAAGGTTGAGGTTTTAGGACTGAGGACTGAGGATTGAGGATTGAGAATTGAGGATTGAGGATTGAGGATTGAGTGTTGATGAGTGAAGATTGAAGATTGATTATTGAGTGTTGAGGTCTGAGAACGAGGACTGAGGATTGAGGATTGAGGCTTGAGGATTGAGGGTTGAGGATTGAATATTGAGGATTGAGGATCGAGGATGAGGGCTGAAGGTTGAGGATTGAGGTTTGAGGACTGAGGACTGAGGATTGAGGGTTGAGGATTGAGGTTTGAGGACAGAGGATTGAGGATTGAGTATTGACGATTGATAATAGAGGATTGAGGATTGAAGATTTGGGATTGGATATTGAGGATTGAGGATTGGGGATTGAGGATCTAGTATTGGAGATTGATTATTTAGGATTGAAGATAGAGGGTTGAGGATTGAGGATTGAGGATTGAGAATTGAGAATTGAGTATGAGGACTGAGGTTCGAGGATTGAGGTTTGAGGAATTAGGATTGAGGATTGAGGACTGAGGATTGACGATTGAGTATTGAAGATTGAGAATTGATGACTGAGGATTGAGGTATGATGATTGCGGATTGAGTATTGAAAATTGGGTATTGAGGATTGAATATTGACGATTGAGGATTGAGGATTGAGGATTGACGATTGAGTATTGAGGATTGAAGAATGATAATTGAGGATTGACGATTGAGGATTGAGGATTGAGGTTTGATGATTGACGATGAGGGCTGAGGGTTGAGGATTGAGGTTTGAGGTCTGAGGACTGAGGATTGAGGATTGAGAATTGAGGATTGAGGATTGAGGATTGAAGATTGAGGATTGGGTATTGAGGATCGAAGGATGAGGATTGAGGATTGAGGATTGAGGATTGGGGACTGAGGATTGAGGATTGAGGTTTGAGGATCGAGGATTGAAGATTGAGGATTGGGGACTGAGTGTTGAGGGTTGAGTGATGAGAATTGGTGTTTGTGGATAGAGATATAAAGATTTCAGATTGAGTATTGAGTATTGAAAACTGTGAATTGATGGTATTCTATTGAGGATTGAGAATTGACAACTGATTGTTGAGGACTGAGGTCTGAAGATTGAGGATTCAGGATTGAGGATTCAGGACTGAGGTTTGAGGACTGAGGATTGAGGACTGAATATTGAGGATTGAGGACTGAGGATTGAGGATTGAAGATTGAGGATTGGGTATTGCGGATTGAACATTGAGGATTGAGGATTGAGGATTGAGGATTGAGGATTGAGGATTGAGGACTGAAGATTGAATATTGATGATTGAATATTGAGGATTGAGGATTGAGGGTTGTGGATTGAGGACGAGGACTGAGGGTTGAGTATTGATGTTTGAGGTCTGAGGATTGAGGATTGAGGATTGAGAATTGAGGATTGAGGATTGAGGATTGAAGATTGAGGATTTGGTATTGAGGATTGAAGAATGAGGATTGAGGATTGAGGATTGAGTATTGAGGATTGAAGATTGAGTATTGAGGATTGAAGATTGAGGATTGCGGACTGAGGATTGAGGATTGAGTATTGAGGATTCAGGATTGAGGATTGAGGATTGAAGATTGAGTATTGAGGATTGAAGATTGAGGATTGTGGATTGAAGATTGAGTATTGAGGATTGAAGGTTGAGGATTGAGGATTGAGGATTGAGAATTGACGATGAGGGCTGACGGTTGAGGATTGAGGTTTGGGGACTGAGGACTGAGGATTGAGGATTGAGAATTGAGGATTGAGGATTGAGGATTGAGGATTGAAGATTGAGGATTGGGTATTGAGGATTGAGCATTGAGGATTGAGGTTTGAGGACAGAGGATTGAGGATTGAGGATTGACGATTGATAATAGAGGATTGAGGATTGAAGATTTAGGATTGGATATTGAGGATTGAGGATTGGGGACTGAGGATCTAGTATTGGAGATTGATTATTAAGGATTGAAGATAGAGGGTTGAGGATTGAGGATTGAGGATTGAGAATTGAGAATTGAGTATGAGGAGTGAGGTTTGAGGATTGAGGTTTGAGGAATGAGGATTGAGGATTGAGGACTGAGGATTGAGGATTGAGGATTGAGTATTGAAGGTTGAGGATTGATGACTGAGGATTGAGGATTGAGGACTGGGGATTGAGGATTGAAGATTGAGGATTAAGGATTAAGGATTGGGGATTGGGGATCTAGGTTTGGAGATTGATTATTGAGGATTGAAGATTGAGGGTTGAGGATTGAGGGTTGAGAATTGAGAATTGAGGATGGGGACTGAGGGTTGAGGATTGAGGTTTGAGGAAAGAGGATTGAGGATTGAGGATTGAGGGCTGAGGTTTGGCGATTGAGTATTGAAGATTGAGGATTGATGACTGAGGATTGAGGATTGAGGATTGATGACTGCGGATTGAGGACTGAGGATTGGGCATTGAGGATTGAAGATTGAGTACTGGGGATTGAGGATTCAAGATTGAGGATTAAGGATTGAGGATTGGGGATTGGGGATCTAGGATTGGAGATTGATTATCGAGGATTGAAGATTGAGGTTTGAGGATTGAGGATTGAGAATAGAGAATTGAGGATGAGGACTGAGGGTTGAGGATTGAGGTTTGAGGTACGAGGATTGAGGATTGAGGATTGAGGACTGAGGATTGACGATTGAGGATTGAGGATTGAGGTTTGATGATTGACGATGAGGGCTGAGGGTTGAGGATTGAGGTTTGAGGTCTGAGGACTGAGGATTGAGGATTGAGAATTGAGGATTGAGGATTGAGGATTGAAGATTGAGGATTGGGTATTGAGGATCGAAGGATGAGGATTGAGGATTGAGGATTGAGGATTGGGGACTGAGGATTGAGGATTGAGGTTTGAGGATCGAGGATTGAAGATTGAGGATTGGGGACTGAGTGTTGAGGGTTGAGTGATGAGAATTGGTGTTTGTGGATAGAGATTTAAAGATTTCAGATTGAGTATTGAGTATTGAAAACTGTGAATTGATGGTATTCTATTGAGGATTGAGAATTGACAACTGATTGTTGAGGACTGAGGTTTGAAGATTAAGGATTCAGGATTGAGGATTCAGGAATGAGGTTTGAGGACTGAGGATTGAGGACTGAATATTGAGGATTGAGGACTGAGGATTGAGGATTGAAGATTGAGGATTGGGTATTGCGGATTGAAGATTGAGGATTGAGGATTGAGGATTGAGGACTGAAGATTGAATATTGATGATTGAAGATTGAGGATTGAGGATTGAGGGTTGTGGATTGAGGACGAGGACTGAGGGTTGAGTATTGATGTTTGAGGTCTGAGGATTGAGGATTGAGGATTGAGAATTGAGGATTGAGGATTGAGGATTGAAGATTGAGGATTTGGTATTGAGGATTGAAGAATGAGGATTGAGGATTGAGGATTGAGTATTGAGGATTGAAGATTGAGTATTGAGGATTGAAGATTGAGAATTGCGGACTGAGGATTGAGGATTGAGTATTGAGGATTGAGGATTGAGGATTGAGGATTGAAGATTGAGTATTGAGGATTGAAGATTGAGGATTGTGGATTGAAGATTGAGTATTGAGGATTGAAGGTTGAGGATTGAGGATTGAGGATTGAGAATTGACGATGAGGGCTGACGGTTGAGGATTGAGGTTTGGGGACTGAGGACTGAGGATTGAGGATTGAGAACTGAGGATTGAGGATTGAGGATTGAGGATTGAAGATTGAGGATTGGGTATTGAGGATTGAGCATTGAGGATTGAGGATTGAGGATCGAGGATTGAGGATTGAGGATTGAAGATTGAATATTGATGGTTGAATATTGAGGATTGAGGATTGAGGATTGAGGCTTGAGGATTGAGGATTGAGGATTGAAGATTGAGGATTGAGTATCGAGGATGAGGGCTGAAGGTTGAGGATTGAGGTTTGAGGACTGAGGACTGAGGATTGAGGGTTGAGGATTGAGGTTTGAGGACAGAGCATTGAGGATTGAGGATTGACGATTGATAATAGAGGATTGAGGATTGAAGATTTAGGATTGGATATTGAGGATTGAGGATTGGGGATTGAGGATCTAGTATTGGAGATTGATTATTAAGGATTGAAGATAGAGGGTTGAGGATTGAGGATTGAGGATTGAGAATTGAGAATTGAGTATGAGGACTGAGGTTTGAGGACTGAGGTTTGAGGATTGAGAATTGAGGATTGAGGATTGAGGATTGAGGATTGAACATTGAGGACTGAGGATTGAGGATTGAGGATTGGGCATTGAGGATTGAAGATTGAGTACTGGGGATTGAGGATTCAAGATTGAGGATTAAGGATTGAGGATTGGGGATTGGGGATCTAGGATTGGAGATTGATTATCGAGGATTGAAGATTGAGGGTTGAGGATGTAGGATTGAGAATAGAGAATTGAGGATGAGGACTGAGGGTTGAGGATTGAGGTTTGAGGTACGAGGATTGAGGATTGAGAATTGAGGACTGAAGATTGACGATTGAGTATTGAAGATTGAGAATTGATGACTGAGGATTGAGGTATGATGATTGCGGATTGAGTATTGAAAATTGGGTATTGAGGATTGAATATTGAGGATTGAGGATTGAGGATTGAGGATTGACGATTGAGTATTGAGGATTGAAGGTTGAGGATTGAGGATTGACGATTGAGGATTGAGGATTGAGGTTTGATGATTGACGATGAGGGCTGAGGGTTGAGGATTGAGGTTTGAGGTCTGAGGACTGAGGATTGAGGGTTGAGAATTGAGGATTGAGGATTGAGGATTGAGTACTGAAGATTGAATATTGATGATTGAAGATTGAGGATTGAGGATTGAGGGTTGTGTATTGAGGACGAGGACTGAGGGTTGAGTATTGATGTTTGAGGTCTGAGGTTTGAGGATTGAGGATTGAGAATTGAGGATTGAGGATTGAGGATTGAAGATTGAGGATTGGGTATTGAGGATTGAAGATTGAGGATTGAGGATTGAGGATTGAGTATTGAGGATTGAGGATTGAGTATTGAGGATTGAAGATTGAGGATTGCGGACTGAGGATTGAGGATTGAGTATTGAGGATTGAGGATTGAGGATTGAAGATTGAGTATTGAGGATTGAAGATTCAGTATTGAGGATCGAAGATTGAGAATTGAGGATTGAGGATTGAACATTGAGGACTGAGTGTTGAGGGTTGAGTGATGAGAATTGGTGTTTGTGGATAGAGATTTGAAGATTGCAGATTGAGTATTGAGTATTGAAAACTGTGAATTGAGGATATTATACTGAGGATTGAGGATTGACAACTGATTGTTGAGGACTGAGGGCTGAAGATTGAGGATTCAGGGTTGAGGATTCAGAATTGAGGTTTGAGGTCTGAGGATTGAGGATTGAAGATTGAGTATTGAGGATTGAAGATTGAGGATTGAGGTTGAGGATTGAGGATTGAGGATGAGGGCTGAGGGTTGAGGATTGAGGTTTGAGGACTGAGGTCTGAGGATTGAGTATTGAGAATTGTGGATTGAGGATAGAGGATTGAAGATTGAGGATTGGGTATTGAGGATTGAAGAATGAGGATTGAGGATTTTGGATTCAGGATTGACAATTGAATATTGAGTATTGAGGATTGAAGACTGACGATTGAGGATTGAGGATTGAGGATTGAAGATGATGGCTGAGGTTTGAGGTTTGAGGTTTTAGTATTGAATCCTGAGAATTCAGGATGTTCTATTGAGTATTGAGAATTGAGGATTGATGGTTTAGTATTGAGGATTCAGGATTGAGGATTGAGGTTTGAGTATTGAAGATTGAGGATTGATGGTTGAGGATTTAGGATTGAGGATTGAGGATTGAGGATTGAAGAATGAGGATTGAGGGTTGAGGATTGAGGATTGAGGATTGAGATTTGATTTTTGATTTTTGTGGATTGAGTATTGCACGATGAGAATTCAGGATATTCTGTTGAGTATTGAGAATCGAGAATTGATGGTTGAGAATTGAGGATTGATGGTTTAGGGTTGTGTGTTAGATATTGAGGATCGGGGATTGAGGATTAAGGATTGAGGATTGAGGATTGAAGATTGAGTATTGATGATTGAAGATTGAGGATTGAGTATTGAGCGTAGAGGGTTGAGGGTTGAGGACGAGGACTGACGGTTGAGGATTGAGGTTTGATGATTGACGGTTGAAGACTGAGGACTGAGGATTGAGGATAGAGGATGGAGCATTGAGAAATGAAGATTGAGGATTGGGGATTGAGGATTGAAGATTGAGGATTAACGATTGAGGATTGGGGATTGAGGATCTAGGAATGAAAATTGATTATTGAGGATTGAAGGTTTAGGATTGAGGATTGAGGATTGAGAATTGAGAATTGAGTATGAGGACTGAGGGTTGAGGATTGAGGTTTGAGGAATGAGGATTGAGGATTGAGGATTAAGGATTGAGGATTGAGGATTGAGGATTGAGTGTTGAAGGTTGAGAATTGATGAATGAGGATTGAGGATTGAGGATTGAGGATTGAGGATTGAGGATTGAGGATTGTAGATTGAGTATTGGGGACTGAAGGTTGAGGATTGAGGATTGAGAATTGAGGATGGAGAATGAGGACTGAGTGTTGAGGATTGAGGTTTGAGTATTGAATCCTGAGAATTCAGGATATTCTATTGAGTATTGCGAATTGAGGATTGACGGTTGAGTATTGAGGACTGAAGGTTGAGAATTGAGGATTGAAGATTGAGGGTTGAGGATTGAGGATTGAGAATTGAGAATTGAGGATGACGACTGAGGGTTGAGGATTGTGGTTTGAGGAACGAGGATTGAGGATTGAGGATTGAGGGCTGAGGGTTGACGATTGAGTATTGAAGATTGAGGATTGATGACTGAGGATTGAGGATTGAGGATTGAGGATTGAGGATTGAGGATTGAGGATTGAGGATTGTTGATTGAGTATTGGGGACTGAAGGTTGAGGATTGAGGATTGAGAATTGAGGATGGAGGATGAGGGCTGAGTGTTGAGGATTGAGGTTTGAGTATTGAGGACTGAAGGTTGAGAATTGAGGATTGAAGATTGAGGGTTGAGGATTGAGGATTGAGAATTGAGAATTGAGGATGACGACTGAGGGTTGAGGATTGTGGTTTGAGGAACGAGGATTGAGGATTGAGGATTGAGGGCTGAGGGTTGACGATTGAGTATTGAAGATTGAGGATTGATGACTGAGGATTGAGGATTGAGGATTGAAGATTGAGAATTGAGGATTGAAGGTTGAGGATTGAGGAATGAGGATTGAGGATTGAGGATGAGGGCTGAGGGTTTGAAGGTTGAGGTTTTAGGACTGAGGACTGAGGATTGAGGATTGAGTATTATGGATTGAGGATTGAGGATTGAAGATTGAGGACTGGGTATTGAGGATTGAAGAATGAGGATTGAGGATTGAGGATTGAGTATTGAGGATTGAGGATGGAAGATTGAGTATTGATGAGTGAAGATTGAAGATTGATTATTGAGGGTTGAGGTTTGAGGACGAGGACTGAGGATTGAGGATTGAGGCTTGAGGATTGAGGATTGAGGATTGAAGATTGAGGATTGAGGATCGAGGATGAGGGCTGAAGGTTGAGGATTGAGGTTTGAGGTCTGAGGACTGAGGATTGAGGGTTGAGGATTGAGGTTTGAGGACGGAGGATTGAGGATTGAGGATTGACGATTGATAATAGAGGATTGAGGATTGAAGATTTAGGATTGGATATTGAGGATTGAGGATTGGGGATTGAGGATCTAGTATTGGAGATTGATTATTTAGGATTGAAGATAGAGGGTTGAGGATTGAGGATTGAGGATTGAGAATTGAGAATTGAGTATGAGGACTGAGGTTTGAGGATTGAGGTTTGAGGAATGAGGATTGAGGATTGAGGATTGGGGACTAAGGATTGAGGATTGAGGATTGAGGTTTGAGGATCGAGGATTGAAGATTGAGGATTGCGGACTGAGTGTTGAGGGTTGAGTGATGAGAATTGGTGTTTGTGGATAGAGATTTAAAGATTTCAGATTGAGTATTGAGTATTGAAAACTGTGAATTGATGGTATTCTATTGAGGATTGAGAATTGACAACTGATTGTTGAGGACTGAGGTTTGAAGATTAAGGATTCAGGATTGAGGATTCAGGAATGAGGTTTGAGGACTGAGGATTGAGGACTGAATATTGAGGATTGAGGACTGAGGATTGAGGATTGAAGATTGAGGATTGGGTATTGCGGATTGAAGATTGAGGATTGAGGATTGAGGATTGAGGATTGAGGATTGAGGACTGAAGATTGAATATTGATGATTGAAGATTGAGGATTGAGGATTGAGGGTTGTGGATTGAGGACGAGGACTGAGGGTTGAGTATTGATGTTTGAGGTCTGAGGATTGAGGATTGAGGATTGAGAATTGAGGATTGAGGATTGAGGATTGAAGATTGAGGATTTGGTATTGAGGATTGAAGAATGAGGATTGAGGATTGAGGATTGAGTATTGAGGATTGAAGATTGAGTATTGAGGATTGTAGATTGAGGATTGCGGACTGAGGATTGAGGATTGAGTATTGAGGATTGAGGATTGAGGATTGAGGATTGAAGATTGAGTATTGAGGATTGAAGATTGAGGATTGTGGATTGAAGATTAAGTATTGAGGATTGAAGGTTGAGGATTGAGGATTCAGGATTGAGAATTGACGATGAGGGCTGACGGTTGAGGATTGAGGTTTGGGGACTGAGGACTGAGGATTGAGGATTGAGAACTGAGGATTGAGGATTGAGGATTGAGGATTGAAGATTGAGGATTGGGTATTGAGGATTGAGCATTGAGGATTGAGGATTGAGGATCGAGGATTGAGGATTGAGGATTGAAGATTGAATATTGATGGTTGAATATTGAGGATTGAGGATTGAGGATTGAGGCTTGAGGATTGAGGATTGAGGATTGAAGATTGTGGATTGAGGATCGAGGATGAGGGCTGAAGGTTGAGGATTGAGGTTTGAGGACTGAGGACTGAGGATTGAGGGTTGAGGATTGAGGTTTGAGGACAGAGGATTGAGGATTGAGGATTGACGATTGATAATAGAGGATTGAGGATTGAAGATTTAGGATTGGATATTGAGGATTGAGGATTGGGGATTGAGGATCTAGTATTGGAGATTGATTATTAAGGATTGACGATAGAGGGTTGAGGATTGAGGATTGAGGATTGAGAATTGAGAATTGAGTATAAGGACTGAGGTTTGAGGACTGAGGTTTGAGGATTGAGAATTGAGGATTGAGGATTGAGGATTGAGGATTGAAGATTGAGGACTGAGGATTGAGGATTGAGGATTGGGCATTGAGGATTGAAGATTGAGTACTGGGGATTGAGGATTCAAGATTGAGGATTAAGGATTGAGGATTGGGGATTGGGGATCTAGGATTGGAGATTGATTATCGAGGATTGAAGATTGAGGGTTGAGGATTGAGGATTGAGAATAGAGAATTGTGGATGAGGACTGAGGGTTGAGGATTTAGGTTTGAGGTACGAGGATTGAGGATTGAGGATTGAGGACTGAGGATTGACGATTGAGTATTGAAGATTGAGAATTGATGACTGAGGATTGAGGTATGATGATTGCGGATTGAGTATTGAAAATTGGGTATTGAGGATTGAATATTGAGGATTGAGGATTGAGGATTGAGGATTGACGATTGAGTATTGAGGATTGAAGGTTGAGGATTGAGGATTGACGATTGAGGATTGAGGATTGAGGTTTGATGATTGACGATGAGGGCTGAGGGTTGAGGATTGAGGTTTGAGGTCTGAGGACTGAGGATTGAGGATTGAGAATTGAGGATTGAGGATTGAGGATTGAGTACTGAAGATTGAATATTGATGATTGAAGATTGAGGATTGAGGATTGAGGGTTGTGGATTGAGGACGAGGACTGAGGGTTGAGTATTGATGTTTGAGGTCTGAGGATTGAGGATTGAGGATTGAGAATTGAGGATTGAGGATTGAGGACTGAAGATTGAGGATTGGGTATTGAGGATTGAAGATTGAGGATTGAGGATTGAGGATTGAGTATTGAGGATTGAGGATTGAGTATTGAGGATTGAAGATTGAGGATTGCGGACTGAGGATTGAGGATTGAGTATTGAGGATTGAGGATTGAGGATTGAAGATTGAGTATTGAGGGTTGAAGAGTGAGGATTGAGGATTGAGGATTGAGGATTGAGTATTGAAGATTGAGGTTTGGGGACTGAGTGTTGAGGGTTGTGTGATTAGAATTGATGTTTGTGGATAGATATTTGAAGATTGCAGATTGCGCATTGAGTATTGAAAACTGTGAATTGATGATATTCTATTGAGGATTGAGAATTGACAACTGATTGTTGAGGACTGAGGGCTGAAGATTGAGGATTCAGGATTGAGAATTCAGAATTGAGGATTGATGACTGAGGACTGAGGATTGAAGATTGAGTATTGAGGATTGAAGATTGAGGATTAAGGATTGGGGATTGGGGATTGAGGATCTAGGATTGAAAATTGATTATTGAGGATTGAATATTGAGGATTGAGGATTGAGGATTGAGAACTGAGAATTGAGGATAAGGACTGAGGGTTGAGGATTGAGGTTTGAGGAATGAGGATTGAGGATTGAGGATTGAGGCTTGAGGATTGAGGATTGAGGAATGAAGATTGAGGATTGAGGATCGGGGATGAGGGCTGAAGGTTGAGGATTGAGGTTTGAGGACTGAGGACTGAGGATTGAGGGTTGAGGATTGAAGTTTGAGGACAGAGGATTGAGGATTGAGGATTGACGATTGATAATAGAGGATTGAGGATTGAAGATTTAGGATTGGATATTGAGGATTGAGGATTGGGGATTGAGGATCTAGTATTGGAGATTGATTATTAAGGATTGAAGATAGAGGGTTGAGGATTGAGGATTGAGGATTGAGAATTGAGAATTGAGTATGAGGACTGAGGTTTGAGGATTGAGGTTTGAGGAATGAGGATTGAGGATTGAGGACTGAGGATTGAGGATTGAGGGTTGACTATTGAAGGCTGAGGATTGATGACTGAGGATTGAGGTTTGAGGACTGGGTATTGAGGATTGAAGATTGAGGATTAAGGATTAAGGATTGGGGATTGGGGATCTAGGTTTGGAGATTGATTATTGAGGATTGAAGATTGAGGGTTGAGGATTGAGGGTTGAAAATTGAGAATTGAGGATGGGGACTGAGGGTTGAGGATTGAGGTTTGAGGAAAGAGGATTGAGGATTGAGGATTGAGGGCTGAGGTTTGACAATTGAGTATTGAAGATTGAGGATTGATGACTAGGGATTGAGGATTGAGGATTGATGACTGCGGATTGAGGATTGAAGATTGAGTATTGAGGATTGAATATTGAGGATTGAGGATTGAGGGTTGAGGATTGAAGATTGAGAATTGAGGATTGAGGATTGAAGATTGAGTATTGGGAATTGAAGATTGAGGATTGAGTATTGAGTATTGAAGATTGAGGACTGAGTGTTGAGGGTTGAGAGATAAGAATTGATGTTTGTGGATGGAGATTTGAAGATTGAAGATTGAGGATTGAGTATTGAAAACTTAGAATTCAGGATATTCTACTGAGTATTGAGAATTGAGGATTGATGGTTGAGCATTGAGGATTGATGGTTGAGGGTTGTGTGTTGAATATAGAGGATTGGCGGATTGAGTATTGAAGATTGAGGACTGAGGACTGGGGATTGAGTATTGAGGATTGAGGATTGAGTATTGAGGATTGAGGATTGAAGATTGAGTACTGATGAATGAAGATTACGGATTGATTATTGAGGGTTGAGGATTGATGACGAGGACTGAGGGTCGAGAATTGAGGACTGAGGATTGAGGATTGAGGATTGGGCATTGAGGATTGAAGATTGAGTACTGGGGATTGAGGATTCAAGATTGAGGATTAAGGATTGAGTATTGGGGATTGGGGATCTAGGATTGGAGATTGATTATCGAGGATTGAATATTGAGGGTTGAGGATTGAGGATTGAGAATAGAGGATTGAGGATGAGGACTGAGGGTTGAGGATTGAGGTTTGAGGTACGAGGATTGAGGATTGAGGATTGAGGACTGAGGATTGACTATTGAGTATTGAAGATTGAGAATTGATGACTGAGGATTGAGGTATGATGATTGCGGATTGAGTATTGAAAATTGGGTATTGAGGATTGAATATTGAGGACTGAGGATTGAGGATTGAGGATTGACGATTGAGTATTGAGGATTGAAGATTGAGGATTGAGGATTGACGATTGAGGATTGAGGATTGATGTTTGATGATTGACGATGAGGGCTGAGGGTTGAGGATTGAGGTTTGAGGTCTGAGGACTGAGGATTGAGGATTGAGAATTGAGGATTGAGGATTGAGGATTGAGGACTGAAGATTGAATATTGATGATTGAAGATTGAGGATTGAGGATTGAGGGTTGTGGATTGAGGACGAGGATTGAGGGTTGAGTATTGATGTTTGAGGTCTGAGGATTGATGATTGAGGATTGAGAATTGAGGATTCAGGATTGAGGATTGAAGATTGAGGATTGGGTATTGAGGATTGAAGAATGAGGATTGAGGTTTGAGGATTGAGTATTGAGGATTGAGGATTGAGTATTGAGGATTGAAGATTGAGGATTGCGGACTGAGGATTGAGGATTGAGTATTGAGGATTGAGGATTGAGGATTGATGACTGAGTATTGAGGATTGAAGGTTGAGGATTGAGGATTGAGGATTGAGGATTGTGGATTGAGGATTGAAGATTGAGGATTGGGGACTGAGCGTTGAGTGTTGAGTGATGAGAATTGGTGTTTGTGGATAGAGATTTAAAGATCTCAGATTGAGTATTGGGTATTGAAATCTGTGAATTGATGATATTCTATTGAGGATTGAGAATTGACAACTGATTGTTGAGGACTGAGGTCTGAAGATTGAGGATTCAGGATTGAGGATTCAGGATAGAGGACGAGGACTGAGGGTTGAGTATTGATGTTTGAGGTCTGAGGATTAAAGATTGAGGATTGAGAATTGGGGATTGAGGATTGAGGATTGAAGATTGAGGATTGGGTATTGAGGATTGAACAATGAGGATTGAGGATTGAGGATTGAGGTTGAAGATTGAGGATTGAGGACTGAGGATTGAGGATTGAGTATTGAGGATTGAGGATTGAGGATTGAAGATTGAGTATTGAGGACTGAAGATTGAGGATTGTGGATTGAAGATTGAGTATTGAGGATTGAAGATTGAGGATTGAGGATTGAGGATTTAGAATTGACGATGAGGGCTGCGGGTTGAGGGTTGAGGTTTGAGGACTGAGGACTGAGGATTGAGGATTGAGAATTGAGGATTGAGGATTGAGGATTAAAGATTGAGTATTGAGGATTGAAGATTCAGGATTGTGGATTGAAGATTGAGTATTGAGAATTGAAGATTGAGGATTGAGTATTGAGGGTTGAGAATTGACGATGAGGGCTGAGGGTTGAGGATTGAGGTTTGAGGACTGAGGACTGAGGATTGAGGATTGAGAATTGAGGATTGAGGATTGAAGTCTGAGGATTAAAGATTGAGGATTGAGAATTGGTGATTGAGGATTGAGGGTTGAGTGTTCAGGATTGAGGATTGAGTATTGAAGGTTGAGGATTGATGACTGAGGATTGAGGGTTGAGGATTGAGGATTGAGGATTGAAGATTGAGTGTTGAGGATTGAGGGTTGAGGATTGGGGACTGAGTATTGAGGATTGAAGATTGAGGATTGTGGATTGAAGATTGAGTATTGAGGATTGAAGATTGAGGATTGAGGATTGAGGATTGAGAATTGACGATGAGGGCTGAGTATTGATGTTTGAAGCCTGAGGATTGAGGATTGAGGATTGAGAATTGAGGATTGAGGATTGAGGATTGAGAATTGAGGATTGAGGATTGAGGATTGAAGATTGAGGATTGGGTATTGAGGATTGAAGAATGAGGACTGAGGATTTAGGATTGAGGAATGAGGATTGAAGATTGAGTATTGAGGATTGAAGATAGATGATTGAGGATTGAGGATTGAGGATTGAGGATTGACGATTGAGGATTGAGGATTGAGGTATGAGGATTGAGGATTGAGGCTTGAGGATTGAGGTTTGAGGATTGAAGATTGAGGATTGAGGATCGAGGATGAGGGCTGAAGGTTGGGGATTGAGGTTTGAGGACTGAGGACTGAGGATTGAGGGTTGAGAATTAAGGATTGAGGATTGAGGATGGAAGATTGAGGATTGGTTATTGAGGATTGAAGAATGAGGATTGAGGATTGAGTATTGAGAACTGAGGATTGAGGATTGAGTGTTGAAGATTGAGGATTGGGTATTGAGGATTAAAGCATGAGGATTGAGGATTGAGGATTGAGGATTGAGGATTGAAGATTGAGTGTTGAGGTTTGAAGACTGACGATTGAGTGTTGAGGATTGAGGATTGAGGATTGAGGTTTGAGGAATGAGGATTGAGGATTGAGGATTGAAGATTGAGGATTGAGGGTTGACTATTGAAGGCTGAGGATTGATGACTGAGGATTGAGGTTTGAGGACTGGGTATTGAGGATTGAAGATTGAGGATTAAGGATTAAGGATTGGGGATTGGGGATCTAGGTTTGGAGATTGATTATTGAGGATTGAAGATTGAGGGTTGAGGATTGAGGGTTGAAAATTGAGAATTGAGGATGGGGACTGAGGGTTGAGGATTGAGGTTTGAGGAAAGAGGATTGAGGATTGAGGATTGAGGGCTGAGGTTTGACAATTGAGTATTGAAGATTGAGGATTGATGACTAGGGATTGAGGATTGAGGATTGATGACTGCGGATTGAGGATTGAAGATTGAGTATTGAGGATTGAATATTGAGGATTGAGGATTGAGGGTTGAGGATTGAAGATTGAGAATTGAGGATTGAGGATTGAAGATTGAGTATTGGGAATTGAAGATTGAGGATTGAGTATTGAGTATTGAAGATTGAGGACTGAGTGTTGAGGGTTGAGAGATAAGAATTGATGTTTGTGGATGGAGATTTGAAGATTGAAGATTGAGGATTGAGTATTGAAAACTTAGAATTCAGGATATTCTACTGAGTATTGAGAATTGAGGATTGATGGTTGAGCATTGAGGATTGATGGTTGAGGGTTGTGTGTTGAATATAGAGGATTGGCGGATTGAGTATTGAAGATTGAGGACTGAGGACTGGGGATTGAGTATTGAGGATTGAGGATTGAGTATTGAGGATTGAGGATTGAAGATTGAGTACTGATGAATGAAGATTACGGATTGATTATTGAGGGTTGAGGATTGATGACGAGGACTGAGGGTCGAGAATTGAGGACTGAGGATTGAGGATTGAGGATTGGGCATTGAGGATTGAAGATTGAGTACTGGGGATTGAGGATTCAAGATTGAGGATTAAGGATTGAGTATTGGGGATTGGGGATCTAGGATTGGAGATTGATTATCGAGGATTGAATATTGAGGGTTGAGGATTGAGGATTGAGAATAGAGGATTGAGGATGAGGACTGAGGGTTGAGGATTGAGGTTTGAGGTACGAGGATTGAGGATTGAGGATTGAGGACTGAGGATTGACTATTGAGTATTGAAGATTGAGAATTGATGACTGAGGATTGAGGTATGATGATTGCGGATTGAGTATTGAAAATTGGGTATTGAGGATTGAATATTGAGGACTGAGGATTGAGGATTGAGGATTGACGATTGAGTATTGAGGATTGAAGATTGAGGATTGAGGATTGACGATTGAGGATTGAGGATTGATGTTTGATGATTGACGATGAGGGCTGAGGGTTGAGGATTGAGGTTTGAGGTCTGAGGACTGAGGATTGAGGATTGAGAATTGAGGATTGAGGATTGAGGATTGAGGACTGAAGATTGAATATTGATGATTGAAGATTGAGGATTGAGGATTGAGGGTTGTGGATTGAGGACGAGGATTGAGGGTTGAGTATTGATGTTTGAGGTCTGAGGATTGATGATTGAGGATTGAGAATTGAGGATTCAGGATTGAGGATTGAAGATTGAGGATTGGGTATTGAGGATTGAAGAATGAGGATTGAGGTTTGAGGATTGAGTATTGAGGATTGAGGATTGAGTATTGAGGATTGAAGATTGAGGATTGCGGACTGAGGATTGAGGATTGAGTATTGAGGATTGAGGATTGAGGATTGATGACTGAGTATTGAGGATTGAAGGTTGAGGATTGAGGATTGAGGATTGAGGATTGTGGATTGAGGATTGAAGATTGAGGATTGGGGACTGAGCGTTGAGTGTTGAGTGATGAGAATTGGTGTTTGTGGATAGAGATTTAAAGATCTCAGATTGAGTATTGGGTATTGAAATCTGTGAATTGATGATATTCTATTGAGGATTGAGAATTGACAACTGATTGTTGAGGACTGAGGTCTGAAGATTGAGGATTCAGGATTGAGGATTCAGGATAGAGGACGAGGACTGAGGGTTGAGTATTGATGTTTGAGGTCTGAGGATTAAAGATTGAGGATTGAGAATTGGGGATTGAGGATTGAGGATTGAAGATTGAGGATTGGGTATTGAGGATTGAACAATGAGGATTGAGGATTGAGGATTGAGGTTGAAGATTGAGGATTGAGGACTGAGGATTGAGGATTGAGTATTGAGGATTGAGGATTGAGGATTGAAGATTGAGTATTGAGGACTGAAGATTGAGGATTGTGGATTGAAGATTGAGTATTGAGGATTGAAGATTGAGGATTGAGGATTGAGGATTTAGAATTGACGATGAGGGCTGCGGGTTGAGGGTTGAGGTTTGAGGACTGAGGACTGAGGATTGAGGATTGAGAATTGAGGATTGAGGATTGAGGATTAAAGATTGAGTATTGAGGATTGAAGATTCAGGATTGTGGATTGAAGATTGAGTATTGAGAATTGAAGATTGAGGATTGAGTATTGAGGGTTGAGAATTGACGATGAGGGCTGAGGGTTGAGGATTGAGGTTTGAGGACTGAGGACTGAGGATTGAGGATTGAGAATTGAGGATTGAGGATTGAAGTCTGAGGATTAAAGATTGAGGATTGAGAATTGGTGATTGAGGATTGAGGGTTGAGTGTTCAGGATTGAGGATTGAGTATTGAAGGTTGAGGATTGATGACTGAGGATTGAGGGTTGAGGATTGAGGATTGAGGATTGAAGATTGAGTGTTGAGGATTGAGGGTTGAGGATTGGGGACTGAGTATTGAGGATTGAAGATTGAGGATTGTGGATTGAAGATTGAGTATTGAGGATTGAAGATTGAGGATTGAGGATTGAGGATTGAGAATTGACGATGAGGGCTGAGTATTGATGTTTGAAGCCTGAGGATTGAGGATTGAGGATTGAGAATTGAGGATTGAGGATTGAGGATTGAGAATTGAGGATTGAGGATTGAGGATTGAAGATTGAGGATTGGGTATTGAGGATTGAAGAATGAGGACTGAGGATTTAGGATTGAGGAATGAGGATTGAAGATTGAGTATTGAGGATTGAAGATAGATGATTGAGGATTGAGGATTGAGGATTGAGGATTGACGATTGAGGATTGAGGATTGAGGTATGAGGATTGAGGATTGAGGCTTGAGGATTGAGGTTTGAGGATTGAAGATTGAGGATTGAGGATCGAGGATGAGGGCTGAAGGTTGGGGATTGAGGTTTGAGGACTGAGGACTGAGGATTGAGGGTTGAGAATTAAGGATTGAGGATTGAGGATGGAAGATTGAGGATTGGTTATTGAGGATTGAAGAATGAGGATTGAGGATTGAGTATTGAGAACTGAGGATTGAGGATTGAGTGTTGAAGATTGAGGATTGGGTATTGAGGATTAAAGCATGAGGATTGAGGATTGAGGATTGAGGATTGAGGATTGAAGATTGAGTGTTGAGGTTTGAAGACTGACGATTGAGTGTTGAGGATTGAGGATTGAGGATTGAGGATTGAGGAGTGATGACTGAGTATTGAGGATTGAAGATTGAGGATTGAGGATTGAGGATTGTGGATTGAGGATTGAAGACTGAGGATTGGGGACTGAGCGTTGAGTGTTGAGTGATGAGAATTGGTGTTTGTGGATAGAGATTTAAAGATTTCAGATTGAGTATTGGGTATTGAAATCTGTGAATTGATGATATTCTATTGAGGATTGAGAATTGACAACTGATTGTTGAGGACTGAGGTCTGAAGGTTGATGATTCAGGATTGAGGATTCAGGATTGAGGACGAGGACTGAGGGTTGAGTATTGATGTTTGAGGTCTGAGGATTAAAGATTGAGGATTGAGAATTGGGGATTGAGGATTGAGGATTGAGGATTGAGGATTGAGTATTGAAGATTGAGTATTGAGGTTTGAAGACTGACGATTGAGGGTTGAGGATTGAGGATTGAGGATTGAAGATTGAGGATTGGGTATTGAGGATTGAAGAATGACGATTGAGGATTGAGGATAGAGGATAGAGTATTGAAGATTGGGTATTGAGGATTGAAGATTGACGATTGAGGATTGTGGATTGAAGATTGAGTATTGAGCATTGAGGACTGAGTGTTGAGGGTTCAGTGATGAGAATTGATGTTTGTGGATAGAGGTTTGAAGATTGCACATTGAGTATTGAGTATTGAAAACTGTGAATTGAGGATATTCTATTGAGGATTGAGGATTGTCAACTGATTGTTGAGGACTGAGGGCTGAAGATTGAGGATTCAGAATTGAGGATTCAGAATTGAGGTTTGAGGACTGAGGATTGGGGATTGAAGTATGATTATTGAGGATTGAGGATTGAGGAATGAAGATTGAGGATTGGGTAATGAGGATTGAAGAATGAGGATTGAGGACTGAGGATTGAGGATTGAGGATTGAGGATTGAGGATTGAGGATAGAGGATTGAGGATTGAGGATTGAGGCTTGAGGATTGAGGATTGAGGATTGAAGATTGAGGATTGAGGATCGAGGATGAGAGCTGAAGGTTGAGGATTGAGGTTTGAGGACTGAGGACTGAGGATTGAGGGTTGAGAGTTAAGGATTGAGGATTGAGGATGGAAGATTGAGGATTGGGTATTGAGGACTGAAGAATGAGGATTGAGGATTGAGCATTGAGGACTGATGATTGAAGATTGAGTATTGAGGATTGAAGACTGACGATTGAGGATTGAGGATTGAGGGTTGGGGATTTAGGATTGAGAATTGAGGATTGAGGATTGAGGATAGAAGATTGATGATTGGGTATTGAGGATTGAAGAATCAGGATTGAGGATTGAGGATTGAGGATTGAGGATTGAAGATTGAGGATTGAGAATTGAGGATTGAGGATTGAAGATTGAGTATTGAGGATTGAAGGTTGAGGATTGAGGATTGAGGATTGAGGATTGAAGATTGAGTATTGAGGATTGAAGGTTGAGGATTGAGGATTGAGGATTGAGGATTGAGGATTGAAGATTGAGGTTTGGGGACCGAGTGTTGAATGTTGAGTGATGAGAATTGATGTTTGTGGATGGAGATTTGAAGATTGAAGATAGAGGATTGGGTATTGAAAACTGAGAATTCAGTATATTCTATTGAGTATTGAGAATTTTGGATTGATGGTTGAGTATTGAGGATTGATGGTTGAGGGTTGTGTGTTGAATATCGAGGATTGGCGGATTGAGTATTGAAGATTGAGGGCTGAGGACTGAGGATTGAGTATTGAGGATTGAGGATTGAGGATTGAAGATTGAGGATTGAGCATTGAGGATTGAACATTGAGGATTGAGGATTGAGGATCGAGGATTGAGGATTGAGGATTGAAGGTTGAATATTGTTGATTGAAGATTGAGGATTGAGGATTGAGGGTTGTGGATTGAGGACGAGAACTGAGGGTTGAGTATTGATGTTTGAGGCCTGAGGATTGAGGGTTGAGGATTGAGAATTGAGGACTGAGGATTGAGGATTGTAGATTGAGGATTGGGTATTGAGGATTGAAGAATGAGAACTGAGGATTTAGTATTGAGGAATGAGGATTGAAGATTGAGTATTGAGGATTGAAGATAGAGGATTGAGGATTGAGGATTGAGGATTGAGGATTGAGGATTGAGGATTGAGGATTGAGGATTGAGGATTGAGGATTGAAGAATCAGGATTGAGGATTGAGGATTGAGGATTGAGGATTGAAGATTGAGGATTGAGAATTGAGGATTGTGGATTGAAGATTGAGTATTGAGGATTGAAGATTGAGGATTGAGGATTGAGGATTGAGGATTGAGGATTGAAGATTGAGGATTGGGGACTGAGTGTTGAAGGTTGAGTGATGTGAATTGATGTTTGTGGATGGAGATTGAAGATTGAAGATTGAGGATTGAGTATTGAAAACTGAGAATTCAGGATATTCTATTGAGTATTGAGAATTTTGGATTGATGGTTGAGTATTGAGCATTGATGGTTGAGGGTTGTGTGTTGTATATTGCGGATTGGCGGATTGAGTATTGAAGATTGAGGACTGAGGACTGAGGATTGAGTATTGAGGATTGAGGATTGAGTATTGAGGATTGAGGATTGAAGATTGAGTATTGATGATTGGAGATTACGGATTGACTATTGAGGGTTGAGGTTTGAGGACGAGGACTGAGGGTTGAGGATTGAGGTTTGAGGACAGAGGATTGAGGATTGAGGATTGAGAATTGATAATTGAGGATTGAGGATTGATGATTTAGGATTGGGTATTGCGGATTGAAGATTGGGGATTGAGGACCTAGTATTGGAGATTGATTATTTAGGATTGAAGATAGTGGGTTGAGGAATGAGGATTGAGGATTGAGAATTGAGAATTGAGGATGATGACTGAGGTTTGAGGATTGAGGTTTGAGGAATGACGATTGAGGATTGAGGATTGAGGATTGAGGATTGAGGATTGAGGACTGAGTATTGAAGGTTGAGGATTGATGACTGAGGATTGAGGATTGAGGATTGAGGATTGAGGATTGAGTATTGAGGATTGAACATTGATTGTTGTGGATTGAGGGTTGAGGATTGAGGATTGAGTATTGAGGATTGAGGATGAGGGCTGAGGTTTGAGGTTTGAGGTTTAAGGACTGAGGACTGAGGATTGAGGATTGAGAATTGAGGATTGAGGATTGAGCTTTGAAGATTGAGGATTTGGTATTGATGATTGAAGAATGAGGATTGAGGATTGAGTATTGAGGATTGAGGATTGAAGATTGAGTATTGAGGATTGAAAATTGACGATTGAGGATTGTGGATTGAAGATTGAGTATTGAACATTGAGGACTGAGTGTTGAGGGTTCAGTGATGAGAATTGATGTTTGTGGATAGAGGTTTGAAGACTGCAGATTGAGTATTGAGTATTGAAAACTGTGAATAGAGGATATTCTATTGAGGATTGAGGATTGTCAACTGATTGTTGAGGACTGAGGGCTGAAGATTGAGGATACAGGATTGAGGATTCAGAATTGAGGTTTGAGGACTGAGGATTGTGGATTGAAGATAGATTATTGAGGATTGAGGATTGAGAACTGAGGATTGAGGATTGAGGACTGAAGATTGAGGATTGGGTATTGAGGATTGAAGAATGAGGATTGAGGATTGAGGATTGAGGATTGAGCATTGAAGATTGAGTATTGAGGATTGAAGATTGAGGATTGAGGACTGAGGATTGAGGATTGAGTATTGAGGATTGGGGATTGAGGATTAAAGATTGAGTATTGAGGATTGAAGATTGAGGATTGTGGATTGATGATTGGGTACTGAGGATTGAAGATTGAGGATTGAGGATTGAGGATTGAGAATTGACGATGAGGGCTGAGAGTTGAGGATTGAGGTTTGAGGACTGAGGACTGAGGATTGAGGATTGAGAATTGAGGACTGAGGATTGAGGATTGAGGATTGAGGATTGAAGATTGAGGATTGGGTATTGAGGATTGAACATTGAGGATTGAGGATTGAGGATTGATGATTGAGGATTGAGGATTGAGTATTGAGGATTGAGGATTGAGTATTGAAGGTTGAGGATTGATGATTGAGGATTGAGTATTGAGGATTGAGGATTGAGTATTGAGGACTGAGGATTGAAGATTGAGGATTGAGGATTGGGGATTAAAGATTGAGTATTGAGGATTGAAGATTGAGAATTGAGGATTGAGTATTGAACACTGAGGACTGAGTGTTGAGGGTTGAGTGATGAGAATTGATGTTTGTGGATAGAGATTTGAATATTGCAGATTGAGTATTGTGAATTGAAAACTGTGAATTGAGGATATTCTATTGAGGATTGTGGATTGTCACCCGATTGTTGAGGACTGAGGGCTGAAGGTTGAGGATTCAGGATTGAGGATTCAGAATTGGGGTTTGAGGACTGCGGATTGAGGATTAAAGAATGATTATTGAGGATTGAGGGTTGAGAATTGAGGATTGAGGATTGAGGAATGAAGATTGAGGATTGGGTAATGAGGATTGAAGAATGAGGATTGAGGATTGAGGTTGAAGATTGAGGATTGAGGACTGAGGATTGAGGATTGAGTATTGAGGATTGAGGATTGAGGATTGAAGATTGAGTATTGAGGACTGAAGATTGAGGATTGTGGATTGAAGATTGAGTATTGAGGATTGAAGATTGAGGATTGAGGATTGAGGATTTAGAATTGACGATGAGGGCTGCGGGTTGAGGGTTGAGGTTTGAGGACTGAGGACTGAGGATTGAGGATTGAGAATTGAGGATTGAGGATTGAGGATTAAAGATTGAGTATTGAGGATTGAAGATTCAGGATTGTGGATTGAAGATTGAGTATTGAGAATTGAAGATTGAGGATTGAGTATTGAGGATTGAGAATTGACGATGAGGGCTGAGGGTTGAGGATTGAGGTTTGAGGACTGAGGACTGAGGATTGAGGATTGAGAATTGAGGATTGAGGATTGAAGTCTGAGGATTAAAGATTGAGGATTGAGAATTGGTGATTGAGGATTGAGGGTTGAGTGTTCAGGATTGAGGATTGAGTATTGAAGGTTGAGGATTGATGACTGAGGATTGAGGGATGAGGATTGAGGATTGAGGATTGAAGATTGAGTGTTGAGGATTGAGGGTTGAGGATTGAGGACTGAGTATTGAGGATTGAAGATTGAGGATTGTGGATTGAAGATTGAGTATTGAGGATTGAAGATTGAGGATTGAGGATTGAGGATTGAGAATTGACGATGAGGGCTGAGTATTGATGTTTGAAGCCTGAGGATAGAGGATTGAGGATTGAGAATTGAGGATTGAGGATTGAGGATTGAGAATTGAGGATTGAGGATTGAGGATTGAAGATTGAGGATTGGGTATTGAGGATTGAAGAATGAGGACTGAGGATTTAGGATTGAGGAATGAGGATTGAAGATTGAGTATTGAGGATTGAAGATAGATGATTGAGGATTGAGGATTGAGGATTGAGGATTGACGATTGAGGATTGAGGATTGAGGTATGAGGATTGAGGATTGAGGCTTGAGGATTGAGGTTTGAGGATTGAAGATTGAGGATTGAGGATCGACGATGAGGGCTGAAGGTTGGGGATTGAGGTTTGAGGACTGAGGACTGAGGATTGAGGGTTGAGAATTAAGGATTGAGGATTGAGGATGGAAGATAGAGGATTGGTTATTGAGGATTGAAGAATGAGGATTGAGGATTGAGTATTGAGAACTGAGGATTGAGGATTGCGTGTTGAAGATTGAGGATTGGGTATTGAGGATTAAAGCATGAGGATTGAGGATTGAGGATTGAGGATTGAGGATTGAAGATTGAGTGTTGAGGTTTGAAGACTGACGATTGAGTGTTGAGGATTGAGGATTGAGGATTGAGGATTGAGGAGTGATGACTGAGTATTGAGGATTGAAGATTGAGGATTGAGGATTGAGGATTGTGGATTGAGGATTGAAGATTGAGGATTGGGGACTGAGCGTTGAGTGTTGAGTGATGAGAATTGGTGTTTGTGGATAGAGATTTAAAGATTTCAGATTGAGTATTGGGTATTGAAATCTGTGAATTGATGATATTCTATTGAGGATTGAGAATTGACAACTGATTGTTGAGGACTGAGGTCTGAAGGTTGATGATTCAGGATTGAGGATTCAGGATTGAGGACGAGGACTGAGGGTTGAGTATTGATGTTTGAGGTCTGAGGATTAAAGATTGAGGATTGAGAATTGGGGATTGAGGATTGAGGATTGAGGATTGAGGATTGAGGATTGAAGATTGAGTATTGAGGTTTGAAGACTGACGATTGAGGGTTGAGGATTGAGGATTGAGGATTGAAGATTGAGGGTTGGGTATTGAGGATTGAAGAATGACGATTGAGGATTGAGGATAGAGGATAGAGTATTGAAGATTGGGTATTGAGGATTGAAGATTGACGATTGAGGATTGTGGATTGAAGATTGAGTATTGAGCATTGAGGACTGAGTGTTGAGGGTTCAGTGATGAGAATTGATGTTTGTGGATAGAGGTTTGAAGATTGCACATTGAGTATTGAGTATTGAAAACTGTGAATTGAGGATATTCTATTGAGGATTGAGGATTGTCAACTGATTGTTGAGGACTGAGGGCTGAAGATTGAGGATTCAGGATTGAGGATTCAGAATTGAGGTTTGAGGACTGAGGATTGGGGATTGAAGAATGATTATTGAGGATTGAGGATTGAGGAATGAAGATTGAGGATTGGGTAATGAGGATTGAAGAATGAGGATTGAGGATTGAGGATTGAGGATTGAGGATTGAGGATTGAGGATTGAGGATAGAGGATTGATGATTGAGGATTGAGGCTTGAGGATTGAGGATTGAGGATTGAAGATTGAGGATTGAGGATCGAGGATGAGAGCTGAAGGTTGAGGATTGAGGTTTGAGGACTGAGGACTGAGGATTGAGGGTTGAGAGTTAAGGATTGAGGATTGAGGATGGAAGATTGAGGATTGGGTATTGAGGACTGAAGAATGAGGATTGAGGATTGAGCATTGAGGACTGATGATTGAAGATTGAGTATTGAGGATTGAAGACTGACGATTGAGGATTGAGGATTGAGGGTTGGGGATTTAGGATTGAGAATTGAGGATTGAGGATTGAGGATAGAAGATTGAGGATTGTGTATTGAGGATTGAAGAATCAGGATTGAGGATTGAGGATTGAGGATTGAGGATTGAAGATTGAGGATTGAGAATTGAGGATTGAGGATTGAAGATTGAGGATTGAGGATTGAGGATTGAGGATTGAGGATTGAGGATTGAGGATTGAGGATTGAAGAATCAGGATTGAGGATTGAGGATTGAGGATTGAGGATTGAAGATTGAGGATTGAGAATTGAGGATTGTGGATTGAAGATTGAGTATTGAGGATTGAAGATTGAGGATTGAGGATTGAGGATTGAGGATTGAGGATTGAAGATTGAGGATTGGGGACTGAGTGTTGAAGGTTGAGTGATGTGAATTGATGTTTGTGGATGGAGACTTGAAGATTGAAGATTGAGGATTGAGTATTGAAAACTGAGAATTCAGGATATTCTATTGAGTATTGAGAATTTTGGATTGATGGTTGAGTATTGAGCATTGATGGTTGAGGGTTGTGTGTTGTATATTGCGGATTGGCGGATTGAGTATTGAAGATTGAGGACTGAGGACTGAGGATTGAGTATTGAGGATTGAGGATTGAGTATTGAGGATTGAGGATTGAAGATTGAGTATTGATGATTGGAGATTACGGATTGACTATTGAGGGTTGAGGTTTGAGGACGAGGACTGAGGGTTGAGGATTGAGGTTTGAGGACAGAGGATTGAGGATTGAGGATTGAGAATTGATAATTGAGGATTGAGGATTGATGATTTAGGATTGGGTATTGCGGATTGAGGATTGGGGATTGAGGACCTAGTATTGGAGATTGATTATTTAGGATTGAAGATAGTGGGTTGAGGAATGAGGATTGAGGATTGAGAATTGAGAATTGAGGATGATGACTGAGGTTTGAGGATTGAGGTTTGAGGAATGAGGATTGAGGATTGAGGATTGAGGATTGAGGATTGAGGATTGAGGATTGAGTATTGAAGGTTGAGGATTGATGACTGAGGATTGAGGATTGAGGATTGAGGATTGAGTATTGAGGATTGAACATTGATTGTTGTGGATTGAGGGTTGAGGATTGAGGATTGAGTATTGAGGATTGAGGATGAGGGCTGAGGTTTGAGGTTTGAGGTTTAAGGACTGAGGACTGAGGATTGAGGATTGAGAATTGAGGATTGAGGATTGAGGATTGAAGATTGAGGATTTGGTATTGATGATTGAAGAATGAGGATTGAGGATTGAGTATTGAGGATTGAGGATTGAAGATTGAGTATTGAGGATTGAAAATTGACGATTGAGGATTGTGGATTGAAGATTGAGTATTGAACATTGAGGACTGAGTGTTGAGGGTTCAGTGATGAGAATTGATGTTTGTGGATAGAGGTTTGAAGACTGCAGATTGAGTATTGAGTATCGAAAACTGTGAATAGAGGATATTCTATTGAGGATTGAGGATTGTCAACTGATTGTTGAGGACTGAGGGCTGAAGATTGAGGATACAGGATTGAGGATTCAGAATTGAGGTTTGAGGACTGAGGATTGTGGATTGAAGATAGATTATTGAGGATTGAGGATTGAGAACTGAGGATTGAGGATTGAGGACTGAAGATTGAGGATTGGGTATTGAGGATTGAAGAATGAGGATTGAGGATTGAGGATTGAGGATTGAGCATTGAAGATTGAGTATTGAGGATTGAAGATTGAGGATTGAGGACTGAGGATTGAGGATTGAGTATTGAGGATTGGGGATTGAGGATTAAAGATTGAGTATTGAGGATTGAAGATTGAGGATTGTGGATTGATGATTGGGTACTGAGGATTGAAGATTGAGGATTGAGGATTGAGGATTGAGAATTGACGATGAGGGCTGAGAGTTGAGGATTGAGGTTTGAGGACTGAGGACTGAGGATTGAGGATTGAGAATTGAGGACTGAGGATTGAGGATTGAGGATTGAGGATTGAAGATTGAGGATTGGGTATTGAGGATTGAACATTGAGGATTGAGGATTGAGGATTGATGATTGAGGATTGAGGATTGAGTATTGAGGATTGAGGATTGAGTATTGAAGGTTGAGGATTGATGATTGAGGATTGAGTATTGAGGATTGAGGATTGAGTATTGAGGACTGAGGATTGAAGATTGAGGATTGAGGATTGGGGATTAAAGATTGAGTATTGAGGATTGAAGATTGAGAATTGAGGATTGAGGATTGAACACTGAGGACTGAGTGTTGAGGGTTGAGTGATGAGAATTGATGTTTGTGGATAGAGATTTGAAGATTGCAGATTGAGTATTGTGAATTGAAAACTGTGAATTGAGGATATTCTATTGAGGATTGTGGATTGTCACCCGATTGTTGAGGACTGAGGGCTGAAGGTTGAGGATTCAGGATTGAGGATTCAGAATTGGTGTTTGAGGACTGAGGATTGAGGATTAAAGAATGATTATTGAGGATTGAGGGTTGAGAATTGAGGATTGAGGATTGAGGAATGAAGATTGAGGATTGGGTAATGAGGATTGAAGAATGAGGATTGAGGATTGAGGTTGAAGATTGAGGATTGAGGACTGAGGATTGAGGATTAAGTATTGAGGATTGAGGATTGAGGATTGAAGATTGTGTATTGAGGACTGAAGATTGAGGATTGTGGATTGAAGATTGAGTATTGAGGATTGAAGATTGAGGATTGAGGATTGAGGATTTAGAATTGACGATGAGGGCTGCGGGTTGAGGGTTGAGGTTTGAGGACTGAGGACTGAGGATTGAGGATTGAGAATTGAGGATTGAGGATTGAGGATTAAAGATTGAGTATTGAGGATTGAAGATTCAGGATTGTGGATTGAAGATTGAGTATTGAGAATTGAAGATTGAGGATTGAGTATTGAGGATTGAGAATTGACGATGAGGGCTGAGGGTTGAGGATTGAGGTTTGAGGACTGAGGACTGAGGATTGAGGATTGAGAATTGAGGATTGAGGATTGAAGTCTGAGGATTAAAGATTGAGGATTGAGAATTGGTGATTGAGGATTGAGGGTTGAGTGTTCAGGATTGAGGATTGAGTATTGAAGGTTGAGGATTGATGACTGAGGATTGAGGGTTGAGGATTGAGGATTGAGGATTGAAGATTGAGTGTTGAGGATTGAGGGTTGAGGATTGAGGACTGAGTATTGAGGATTGAAGATTGAGGATTGTGGATTGAAGATTGAGTATTGAGGATTGAAGATTGAGGATTGAGGATTGAGGATTGAGAATTGACGATGAGGGCTGAGTATTGATGTTTGAAGCCTGAGGATTGAGGATTGAGGATTGAGAATTGAGGATTGAGGATTGAGGATTGAGAATTGAGGATTGAGGATTGAGGATTGAAGATTGAGGATTGGGTATTGAGGATTGAAGAATGAGGACTGAGGATTTAGGATTGAGGAATGAGGATTGAAGATTGAGAATTGAGGATTGAAGATAGATGATTGAGGATTGAGGATTGAGGATTGAGGATTGACGATTGAGGATTGAGGATTGAGGTATGAGGATTGAGGATTGAGGCTTGAGGATTGAGGTTTGAGGATTGAAGATTGAGGATTGAGGATCGAGGATGAGGGCTGAAGGTTGGGGATTGAGGTTTGAGGACTGAGGACTGAGGATTGAGGGTTGAGAATTAAGGATTGAGGATTGAGGATGGAAGATTGAGGATTGGTTATTGAGGATTGAAGAATGAGGATTGAGGATTGAGTATTGAGAACTGAGGACTGAGGATTGAGTGTTGAAGATTGAGGATTGAGGATTGAAGATTGAGTATTGAGGATTGAAGGTTGAGGATTGAGGTTTGAGGATTGAGGATTGAGGATTGAAGATTGAGGTTTGGGGACCGAGTGTTGAATGTTGAGTGATGAGAATTGATGTTTGTGGATGGAGATTTGAAGATTGAAGATAGAGGGTTGGGTATTGAAAACTGAGAATTCAGTATATTCTATTGAGTATTGAGAATTTTGGATTGATGGTTGAGTATTGAGGATTGATGGTTGAGGGTTGTGTGTTGAATATCGAGGATTGGCGGATTGAGTATTGAAGATTGAGGGCTGAGGACTGAGGATTGAGTATTGAGGATTGAGGATTGAGGATTGAAGATTGAGGATTGAGAATTGAGGATTGAACATTGAGGATTGAGGATTGAGGATCGAGGATTGAGGATTGAGGATTGAAGGTTGAATATTGTTGATTGAAGATTGAGGATTGAGGATTGAGGGTTGTGGATTGAGGACGAGAACTGAGGGTTGAGTATTGATGTTTGAGGCCTGAGGATTGAGGGTTGAGGATTGAGAATTGAGGATTGAGGATTGAGGATTGTAGATTGAGGATTGGGTATTGAGGATTGAAGAATGAGAACTGAGGATTTAGTATTGAGGAATGAGGATTGAAGATTGAGTATTGAGGATTGAAGATAGAGGATTGAGGATTGAGGATTGAGGATTGAGGATTGAGGATTGAGGATTGAAGAATCAGGATTGAGGATTGAGGATTGAGGATTGAGGATTGAAGATTGAGGATTGAGAATTGAGGATTGTGGATTGAAGATTGAGTATTGAGGATTGAAGATTGAGGATTGAGGATTGAGGATTGAGGATTGAGGATTGAAGATTGAGGATTGTGGACTGAGTGTTGAAGGTTGAGTGATGAGAATTGATGTTTGTGGATGGAGACTTGAAGATTGAAGATTGAGGATTGAGTATTGAAAACTGAGAATTCAGGATATTCTATTGAGTATTGAGAATTTTGGATTGATGGTTGAGTATTGAGCATTGATGGTTGAGGGTTGTGTGTTGTATATTGCGGATTGGCGGATTGAGTATTGAAGATTGAGGACTGAGGACTGAGGATTGAGTATTGAGGATTGAGGATTGAGTATTGAGGATTGAGGATTGAAGATTGAGTATTGATGATTGGAGATTACGGATTGACTATTGAGGGTTGAGGTTTGAGGACGAGGACTGAGGGTTGAGGATTGAGGTTTGAGGACAGAGGATTGAGGATTGAGTATTGAGAATTGATAATTGAGGATTGAGGATTGAAGATTTAGGATTGGGTATTGCGGATTGAGGATTGGGGATTGAGGATCTAGTATTGGAGATTGATTATTTAGGATTGAAGATAGTGGGTTGAGGAATGAGGATTGAGGATTGAAGATTGAGGATTGAGTATTGGGGATTAAAGATTGAGTATTGAGGATTGAAGATTGAGAATTGAGGATTGAGGATTGAACACTGAGGACTGAGTGTTGAGGGTTGAGTGATGGGCATTGATGTTTGTGGATTGAGGTTTGAAGATTGAAGAATGGGGATTGAGTATTGAAAACTGTGAATTGAGAATATTCTATTGAGGATTGACGATTGACAATTGATTGTTGAGGACTGAGGGCTAAAGATTGAGGATTCAGTATTGAGGATTCAGAATTGAGGTTTAAGGACTGAGGATTGAGGGTTGAGGATTGAGGATTGAGGATTGACGCTTGAGGATTGAGGATTGAGGATCGAGGATTAAGGATTGAGGATTGAAGGTTGAATATTGATGATTGAAAATTGAGGATTGAGGATTGAGGGTTGTGGATTGAGGATTGAAGAATGAGGACTGAGGATTTAGGATTGAGGAATGAGGATTGAAGATAGAGTATTGAGGATTGAAGACAGATGATTGAGGATTGAAGATTGAGGATTGAGGATTGAGGATTGAAGATTGAGGATTGGGTATTGAGGATTGAAGAATGAGGACTGAGGATTTAGGATTGAGGAATGAGGATTGAAGATAGAGTATTGAGGATTGAAGACAGATGATTGAGGATTGAGGATTGAGGATTGAGGATTGACGATTGAGGATTGAGGATTGAGGTATGAGGATTGAGGATTGAGGCTTGAGGATTGAGGTTTGAGGATTGAAGATTGAGGATTGAGGATCGAGGATGAGGGCTGAAGGTTGGGGATTGAGGTTTGAGGACTGAGGACTGAGGATTGAGGGTTGAGAATTAAGGATTGAGGATTGAGGATGGAAGATTGAGGATTGGTTATTGAGGATTGAAGAATGAGGATTGAGGATTGAGTATTGAGAACTGAGGATTGAGGATTGAGTGTTGAAGATTGAGGATTGGGTATTGAGGATTGAAGCATGAGGATTGAGGATTGAGGATTGAGGATTGAGGATTGAAGATTGAGTGTTGAGGTTTGAAGACTGACGATTGAGTGTTGAGGATTGAGGATTGAGGATTGGGGATTGAGGAGTGATGACTGAGTATTGAGGATTGAAGATTGAGGATTGAGGATTGAGGATTGTGGATTGAGGATTGAAGATTGAGGATTGGGGACTGAGCGTTGAGTGTTGAGTGATGAGAATTGGTGTTTGTGGATAGAGATTTAAAGATTTCAGATTGAGTATTGGGTATTGAAATCTGTGAATTGATGATATTCTATTGAGGATTGAGAATTGACAACTGATTGTTGAGGAGTGAGGTCTGAAGGTTGATGATTCAGGATTGAGGATTCAGGATTGAGGACGAGGACTGAGGGTTGAGTATTGATGTTTGAGGTCTGAGGATTAAAGATTGAGGATTGAGAATTGGGGATTGAGGATTGAGGTTTGAGGATTGAGGATTGAGGATTGAAGATTGAGTATTGAGGTTTGAAGACTGACGATTGAGGGTTGAGGATTGAGGATTGAGGATTGAAGATTGAGGATTGGGTATTGAGGATTGAAGAATGACGATTGAGGATTGAGGATAGAGGATAGAGTATTGAAGATTGGGTATTGAGGATTGAAGATTGACGATTGAGGATTGTGGATTGAAGATTGAGTATTGAGCATTGAGGACTGAGTGTTGAGGGTTCAATGATGAGAATTGATGTTTGTGGATAGAGGTTTGAAGATTGCACATTGAGTATTGAGTATTGAAAACTGTGAATTGAGGATATTCTATTGAGGATTGAGGATTGTCAACTGATTGTTGAGGACTGAGGGCTGAAGATTGAGGATTCAGGATTGAGGATTCAGAATTGAGGTTTGAGGACTGAGGATTGGGGATTGAAGAATGATTATTGAGGATTGAGGATTGAGGAATGAAGATTGAGGATTGGGTAATGAGGATTGAAGAATGAGGATTGAGGATTGAGGATTGAGGATTGAGGATTGAGGATTGAGGATTGAGGATAGAGGATTGAGGATTGAGGATTGAGGCTTGAGGATTGAGGATTGAGGATTGAAGATTGAGGATTGAGGATCGAGGATGAGAGCTGAAGGTTGAGGATTGAGGTTTGAGGACTGAGGACTGAGGATTGAGGGTTGAGAGTTAAGGATTGAGGATTGAGGATGGAAGATTGAGGATTGGGTATTGAGGACTGAAGAATGAGGATTGAGGATTGAGCATTGAGGACTGATGATTGAAGATTGAGTATTGAGGATTGAAGACTGACGATTGAGGATTGACGATTGAGGGTTGGGGATTTAGGATTGAGAATTGAGGATTGAGGATTGAGGATAGAAGATTGAGGATTGTGTATTGAGGATTGAAGAATCAGGATTGAGGATTGAGGATTGAGGATTGAGGATTGAAGATTGAGGATTGAGAATTGAGGATTGAGGATTGAAGATTGAGGATTGAGGATTGAGGATTGAGGATTGAGGATTGAGGATTGAGGATTGAGGATTGAAGAATCAGGATTGAGGATTGAGGATTGAGGATTGAGGATTGAAGATTGAGGATTGAGAATTGAGGATTGTGGATTGAAGATTGAGTATTGAGGATTGAAGATTGAGGATTGAGGATTGAGGATTGAGGATTGAGGATTGAAGATTGAGGATTGGGGACTGAGTGTTGAAGGTTGAGTGATGTGAATTGATGTTTGTGGATGGAGACTTGAAGATTGAAGATTGAGGATTGAGTATTGAAAACTGAGAATTCAGGATATTCTATTGAGTATTGAGAATTTTGGATTGATGGTTGAGTATTGAGCATTGATGGTTGAGGGTTGTGTGTTGTATATTGCGGATTGGCGGATTGAGTATTGAAGATTGAGGACTGAGGACTGAGGATTGAGTATTGAGGATTGAGGATTGAGTATTGAGGATTGAGGATTGAAGATTGAGTATTGATGATTGGAGATTACGGATTGACTATTGAGGGTTGAGGTTTGAGGACGAGGACTGAGGGTTGAGGATTGAGGTTTGAGGACAGAGGATTGAGGATTGAGGATTGAGAATTGATAATTGAGGATTGAGGATTGATGATTTAGGATTGGGTATTGCGGATTGAGGATTGGGGATTGAGGACCTAGTATTGGAGATTGATTATTTAGGATTGAAGATAGTGGGTTGAGGAATGAGGATTGAGGATTGAGAATTGAGAATTGAGGATGATGACTGAGGTTTGAGGATTGAGGTTTGAGGAATGAGGATTGAGGATTGAGGATTGAGGATTGAGGATTGAGGATTGAGGATTGAGTATTGAAGGTTGAGGATTGATGACTGAGGATTGAGGATTGAGGATTGAGGATTGAGTATTGAGGATTGAACATTGATTGTTGTGGATTGAGGGTTGAGGATTGAGGATTGAGTATTGAGGATTGAGGATGAGGGCTGAGGTTTGAGGTTTGAGGTTTAAGGACTGAGGACTGAGGATTGAGGATTGAGAATTGAGGATTGAGGATTGAGGATTGAAGATTGAGGATTTGGTATTGATGATTGAAGAATGAGGATTGAGGATTGAGTATTGAGGATTGAGGATTGAAGATTGAGTATTGAGGATTGAAAATTGACGATTGAGGATTGTGGATTGAAGATTGAGTATTGAACATTGAGGACTGAGTGTTGAGGGTTCAGTGATGAGAATTGATGTTTGTGGATAGAGGTTTGAAGACTGCAGATTGAGTATTGAGTATCGAAAACTGTGAATAGAGGATATTCTATTGAGGATTGAGGATTGTCAACTGATTGTTGAGGACTGAGGGCTGAAGATTGAGGATACAGGATTGAGGATTCAGAATTGAGGTTTGAGGACTGAGGATTGTGGATTGAAGATAGATTATTGAGGATTGAGGATTGAGAACTGAGGATTGAGGATTGAGGACTGAAGATTGAGGATTGGGTATTGAGGATTGAAGAATGAGGATTGAGGATTGAGGATTGAGGATTGAGCATTGAAGATTGAGTATTGAGGATTGAAGATTGAGGATTGAGGACTGAGGATTGAGGATTGAGTATTGAGGATTGGGGATTGAGGATTAAAGATTGAGTATTGAGGATTGAAGATTGAGGATTGTGGATTGATGATTGGGTACTGAGGATTGAAGATTGAGGATTGAGGATTGAGGATTGAGAATTGACGATGAGGGCTGAGAGTTGAGGATTGAGGTTTGAGGACTGAGGACTGAGGATTGAGGATTGAGAATTGAGGACTGAGGATTGAGGATTGAGGATTGAGGATTGAAGATTGAGGATTGGGTATTGAGGATTGAACATTGAGGATTGAGGATTGAGGATTGATGATTGAGGATTGAGGATTGAGTATTGAGGATTGAGGATTGAGTATTGAAGGTTGAGGATTGATGATTGAGGATTGAGTATTGAGGATTGAGGATTGAGTATTGAGGACTGAGGATTGAAGATTGAAGATTGAGGATTGGGGATTAAAGATTGAGTATTGAGGATTGAAGATTGAGAATTGAGGATTGAGGATTGAACACTGAGGACTGAGTGTTGAGGGTTGAGTGATGAGAATTGATGTTTGTGGATAGAGATTTGAAGATTGCAGATTGAGTATTGTGAATTGAAAACTGTGAATTGAGGATATTCTATTGAGGATTGTGGATTGTCACCCGATTGTTGAGGACTGAGGGCTGAAGGTTGAGGATTCAGGATTGAGGATTCAGAATTGGTGTTTGAGGACTGAGGATTGAGGATTAAAGAATGATTATTGAGGATTGAGGGTTGAGAATTGAGGATTGAGGATTGAGGAATGAAGATTGAGGATTGGGTAATGAGGATTGAGAATTGAGGATTGAGGATTGAGGATTAAAGATTGAGTATTGAGGATTGAAGATTCAGGATTGTGGATTGAAGATTGAGTATTGAGAATTGAAGATTGAGGATTGAGTATTGAGGATTGAGAATTGACGACGAGGGCTGAGGGTTGAGGATTGAGGTTTGAGGACTGAGGACTGAGGATTGAGGATTGAGAATTGAGGATTGAGGATTGAAGTCTGAGGATTAAAGATTGAGGATTGAGAATTGGTGATTGAGGATTGAGGGTTGAGTGTTCAGGATTGAGGATTGAGTATTGAAGGTTGAGGATTGATGACTGAGGATTGAGGGTTGAGGATTGAGGATTGAGGATTGAAGATTGAGTGTTGAGGATTGAGGGTTGAGGATTGAGGACTGAGTATTGAGGATTGAAGATTGAGGATTGTGGATTGAAGATTGAGTATTGAGGATTGAAGATTGAGGATTGAGGATTGAGGATTGAGAATTGACGATGAGGGCTGAGTATTGATGTTTGAAGCCTGAGGATTGAGGATTGAGGATTGAGAATTGAGGATTGAGGATTGAGGATTGAGAATTGAGGATTGAGGATTGAGGATTGAAGATTGAGGATTGGGTATTGAGGATTGAAGAATGAGGACTGAGGATTTAGGATTGAGGAATGAGGATTGAAGATTGAGTATTGAGGATTGAAGATAGATGATTGAGGATTGAGGATTGAGGATTGAGGATTGACGATTGAGGATTGAGGATTGAGGTATGAGGATTGAGGATTGAGGCTTGAGGATTGAGGTTTGAGGATTGAAGATTGAGGATTGAGGATCGAGGATGAGGGCTGAAGGTTGGGGATTGAGGTTTGAGGACTGAGGACTGAGGATTGAGGGTTGAGAATTAAGGATTGAGGATTGAGGATGGAAGATTGAGGATTAGTTATTGAGGATTGAAGAATGAGGATTGAGGATTGAGTATTGAGAACTGAGGACTGAGGATTGAGTGTTGAAGATTGAGGATTGAGGATTGAAGATTGAGTATTGAGGATTGAAGGTTGAGGATTGAGGTTTGAGGATTGAGGATTGAGGATTGAAGATTGAGGTTTGGGGACCGAGTGTTGAATGTTGAGTGATGAGAATTGATGTTTGTGGATGGAGATTTGAAGATTGAAGATAGAGGGTTGGGTATTGAAAACTGAGAATTCAGTATATTCTATTGAGTATTGAGAATTTTGGATTGATGGTTGAGTATTGAGGATTGATGGTTGAGGGTTGTGTGTTGAATATCGAGGATTGGCGGATTGAGTATTGAAGATTGAGGGCTGAGGACTGAGGATTGAGTATTGAGGATTGAGGATTGAGGATTGAAGATTGAGGATTGAGAATTGAGGATTGAACATTGAGGATTGAGGATTGAGGATCGAGGATTGAGGATTGAGGATTGAAGGTTGAATATTGTTGATTGAAGATTGAGGATTGAGGATTGAGGGTTGTGGATTGAGGACGAGAACTGAGGGTTGAGTATTGATGTTTGAGGCCTGAGGATTGAGGGTTGAGGATTGAGAATTGAGGATTGAGGATTGAGGATTGTAGATTGAGGATTGGGTATTGAGGATTGAAGAATGAGAACTGAGGATTTAGTATTGAGGAATGAGGATTGAAGATTGAGTATTGAGGATTGAAGATAGAGGATTGAGGATTGAGGATTGAGGATTGAGGATTGAGGATTGAGGATTGAAGAATCAGGATTGAGGATTGAGGATTGAGGATTGAGGATTGAAGATTGAGGATTGAGAATTGAGGATTGTGGATTGAAGATTGAGTATTGAGGATTGAAGATTGAGGATTGAGGATTGAGGATTGAGGATTGAGGATTGAAGATTGAGGATTGTGGACTGAGTGTTGAAGGTTGAGTGATGAGAATTGATGTTTGTGGATGGAGACTTGAAGATTGAAGATTGAGGATTGAGTATTGAAAACTGAGAATTCAGGATATTCTATTGAGTATTGAGAATTTTGGATTGACGGTTGAGTATTGAGCATTGATGGTTGAGGGTTGTGTGTTGTATATTGCGGATTGGCGGACTGAGTATTGAAGATTGAGGACTGAGGACTGAGGATTGAGTATTGAGGATTGAGGATTGAGTATTGAGGATTGAGGATTGAAGATTGAGTATTGATGATTGGAGATTACGGATTGACTATTGAGGGTTGAGGTTTGAGGACGAGGACTGAGGGTTGAGGATTGAGGTTTGAGGACAGAGGATTGAGGATTGAGTATTGAGAATTGATAATTGAGGATTGAGGATTGAAGATTTAGGATTGGGTATTGCGGATTGAGGATTGGGGATTGAGGATCTAGTATTGGAGATTGATTATTTAGGATTGAAGATAGTGGGTTGAGGAATGAGGATTGAGGATTGAGAATTGAGAATTGAGGATGACGACTGAGGTTTGAGGATTGAGGTTTGAGGAATGAGGATTGAGGATTGAGGATTGAGGATTGAGGATTGAGGATTGAGGATTGAGGATTGAGTATTGAAGGTTGAGGATTGATGACTGAGGATTGAGGATTGAGGATTGAGGATTGAGTATTGAGGATTGAACATTGATTGTTGTGGATTGAGGGTTGAGGATTGAGGATTGAGTATTGAGGATTGAGGATGAGGGCTGAGGTTTGAGGTTTGAGGTTTAAGGACTGAGGACTGAGGATTGAGGATTGAGAATTGAGGATTGAGGATTGAGGATTGAAGATTGAGGATTTGGTATTGATGATTGAAGAATGAGGATTGAGGATTGAGTATTGAGGATTGAGGATTGAAGATTGAGTATTGAGGATTGAAAATTGACGATTGAGGATTGTGGATTGAAGATTGAGTATTGAACATTGAGGACTGAGTGTTGAGGGTTCAGTGATGAGAATTGATGTTTGTGGATAGAGGTTTGAAGACTGCAGATTGAGTATTGAGTATTGAAAACTGTGAATTGAGGATATTCTATTGAGGATTGAGGATTGTCAACTGATTGTTGAGGACTGAGGGCTGAAGATTGAGGATACAGGATTGAGGATTCAGAATTGAGGTTTGAGGACTGAGGATTGTGGATTGAAGATAGATTATTGAGGATTGAGGATTGAGAACTGACGATTGAGGATTGAGGACTGAAGATTGAGGATTGGGTATTGAGGATTGAAGAATGAGGATTGGGGATTGAGGATTGAGGATTGAGCATTGAAGATTGAGTATTGAGGATTGAAGATTGAGGATTGAGGACTGAGGATTGAGGATTGAGTATTGAGGATTGGGGATTGAGGATTAAAGATTGAGTATTGAGGATTGAAGATTGAGGATTGTGGATTGATGATTGGGTACTGAGGATTGAAGATTGAGGATTGAGGATTGAGGATTGAGAATTGACGATGAGGGCTGAGAGTTGAGGATTGAGGTTTGAGGACTGAGGACTGAGGATTGAGGATTGAGAATTGAGGACTGAGGATTGAGGATTGAGGATTGAGGATTGAAGATTGAGGATTGGGTATTGAGGATTGAACATTGAGGATTGAGGATTGAGGATCGAGGATTCAGGATTGAGGATTGAAGATTGAGGATTGAGGATTGATCATTAAAGATTGAGTGTTGAGGATTGAAGATTGAGGATTGATGATTGAGGATTGAGGATTGAGTATTGAGGATTGAGGATTGAGTATTGAAGGTTGAGGATTGATGATTGAGGATTGAGTATTGAGGATTGAGGATTGAGTATTGAGGACTGAGGATTGAAGATTGAGGATTGAGGATTGGGGATTAAAGATTGAGTATTGAGGATTGAAGATTGAGAATTGAGGATTGAGGATTGAACACTGAGGACTGAGTGTTGAGGGTTGAGTGATGAGAATTGATGTTTGTGGATAGAGATTTGAAGATTGCAGATTGAGTATTGTGAATTGAAAACTGTGAATTGAGGATATTCTATTGAGGATTGTGGATTGTCACCCGATTGTTGAGGACTGAGGGCTGAAGATTGAGGATTCAGGATTGAGGATTCAGAATTGGGGTTTGAGGACTGAGGATTGAGGATTGAAGAATGATTATTGAGGATTGAGGGTTGAGAATTGAGGATTGAGGATTGAGGAATGAAGATTGAGGATTGGGTAATGAGGATTGAAGAATGAGGATTGAGGATTGAAGATTGAGTATTGAGGATTGAAGGTTGAGGATTGAGGGTTGAGGATTGAAGATTGAGGACTTAGTGTTGAGGGTTGAGTGATGGGCATTGATGTTTGTGGATTGAGGTTTGAAGATTGAAGAATGGGGATTGAGTATTGAAAACTGTGAATTGAGAATATTCTATTGAGGATTGACGATTGACAATTGATTGTTGAGGACTGAGGGCTAAAGATTGAGGATTCAGTATTGAGGATTCAGAATTGAGGTTTAAGGACTGAGGATTGAGGGTTGAGGATTGAGGATTGAGGATTGACGCTTGAGGATTGAGGATTGAGGATCGAGGATTAAGGATTGAGGATTGAAGGTTGAATATTGATGATTGAAAATTGAGGATTGAGGATTGAGGGTTGTGGATTGAGGATTGAAGAATGAGGACTGAGGATTTAGGATTGAGGAATGAGGATTGAAGATAGAGTATTGAGGATTGAAGACAGATGATTGAGGATTGAAGATTGAGGATTGAGGATTGAGGATTGAAGATTGAGGATTGGGTATTGAGGATTGAAGAATGAGGACTGAGGATTTAGGATTGAGGAATGAGGATTGAAGATAGAGTATTGAGGATTGAAGACAGATGATTGAGGATTGAGGATTGAGGATTGAGGATTGACGATTGAGGATTGAGGATTGAGGTATGAGGATTGAGGATTGAGGCTTGAGGATTGAGGTTTGAGGATTGAAGATTGAGGATTGAGGATCGAGGATGAGGGCTGAAGGTTGGGGATTGAGGTTTGAGGACTGAGGACTGAGGATTGAGGGTTGAGAATTAAGGATTGAGGATTGAGGATGGAAGATTGAGGATTGGTTATTGAGGATTGAAGAATGAGGATTGAGGATTGAGTATTGAGAACTGAGGATTGAGGATTGAGTGTTGAAGATTGAGGATTGGGTATTGAGGATTGAAGCATGAGGATTGAGGATTGAGGATTGAGGATTGAGGATTGAAGATTGAGTGTTGAGGTTTGAAGACTGACGATTGAGTGTTGAGGATTGAGGATTGAGGATTGGGGATTGAGGAGTGATGACTGAGTATTGAGGATTGAAGATTCAGGATTGAGGATTGAGGATTGTGGATTGAGGATTGAAGATTGAGGATTGGGGACTGAGCGTTGAGTGTTGAGTGATGAGAATTGGTGTTTGTGGATAGAGATTTAAAGATTTCAGATTGAGTATTGGGTATTGAAATCTGTGAATTGATGATATTCTATTGAGGATTGAGAATTGACAACTGATTGTTGAGGAGTGAGGTCTGAAGGTTGATGATTCAGGATTGAGGATTCAGGATTGAGGACGAGGACTGAGGGTTGAGTATTGATGTTTGAGGTCTGAGGATTAAAGATTGAGGATTGAGAATTGGGGATTGAGGATTGAGGTTTGAGGATTGAGGATTGAGGATTGAAGATTGAGTATTGAGGTTTGAAGACTGACGATTGAGGGTTGAGGATTGAGGATTGAGGATTGAAGATTGAGGATTGGGTATTGAGGATTGAAGAATGACGATTGAGGATTGAGGATAGAGGATAGAGTATTGAAGATTGGGTATTGAGGATTGAAGATTGACGATTGAGGATTGTGGATTGAAGATTGAGTATTGAGCATTGAGGACTGAGTGTTGAGGGTTCAATGATGAGAATTGATGTTTGTGGATAGAGGTTTGAAGATTGCACATTGAGTATTGAGTATTGAAAACTGTGAATTGAGGATATTCTATTGAGGATTGAGGATTGTCAACTGATTGTTGAGGACTGAGGGCTGAAGATTGAGGATTCAGGATTGAGGATTCAGAATTGAGGTTTGAGGACTGAGGATTGGGGATTGAAGAATGATTATTGAGGATTGAGGATTGAGGAATGAAGATTGAGGATTGGGTAATGAGGATTGAAGAATGAGGATTGAGGATTGAGGATTGAGGATGGAGGATTGAGGATTGAGGATTGAGTATAGAGGATTGAGGATTGAGGATTGAGGCTTGAGGATTGAGGATTGAGGATTGAAGATTGAGGATTGAGGATCGAGGATGAGAGCTGAAGGTTGAGGATTGAGGTTTGAGGACTGAGGACTGAGGATTGAGGGTTGAGAGTTAAGGATTGAGGATTGAGGATGGAAGATTGAGGATTGGGTATTGAGGACTGAAGAATGAGGATTGAGGATTGAGCATTGAGGACTGATGATTGAAGATTGAGTATTGAGGATTGAAGACTGACGATTGAGGATTGAGGATTGAGGGTTGGGGATTTAGGATTGAGAATTGAGGATTGAGGATTGAGGATAGAAGATTGAGGATTGGGTATTGAGGATTGAAGAATCAGGATTGGGGATTGAGGATTGAGGATTGAGGATTGAAGATTGAGGATTGAGAATTGAGGACTGAGGATTGGGGATTGAAGAATGATTATTGAGGATTGAGGATTGACGAATGAAGATTGAGGATTGGGTAATGAGGATTGAAGAATGAGGATTGAGGATTGAGGATTGACGATTGAGGATTGAGGATTGAGGATTGAGGATAGAGGATTGAGGATTGAGGATTGAGGATTGAGGCTTGAGGATTGAGGATTGAGGATTGAAGATTGAGGATTGAGGATCGAGGATGAGAGCTGATGGTTGAGGATTGAGGTTTGAGGACTGAGGACTGAGGATTGAGGGTTGAGAGTTAAGGATTGAGGATTGAGGATGGAAGATTGAGGATTGGGTATTGAGGACTGAAGAATGAGGATTGAGGATTGAGCATTGAGGACTGATGATTGAAGATTGAGTATTGAGGATTGAAGACTGACGATTGAGGATTGAGGATTGAGGGTTGGGGATTTAGGATTGAGAATTGAGGATTGAGGATTGAGGATAGAAGATTGAGGATTGGGTATTGAGGATTGAAGAATCAGGATTGAGGATTGAGGATTGAGAATTGAGGATTGAAGATTGAGGATTGAGAATTGAGGATTGAGGATTGAAGATTGAGTATTGAGGATTGAAGGTTGAGGATTGAGGATTGAGGATTGAGGATTGAGGATTGAAGATTGAGGTTTGGGGACCGAGTGTTGAATGTTGAGTGATGAGAATTGATGTTTGTGGATGGAGATTTGAAGATTGAAGATAGAGGATTGGGTATTGAAAACTGAGAATTCAGTATATTCTATTGAGTATTGAGAATTTTGGATTGATGGTTGAGTATTGAGGATTGATGGTTGAGTGTTGTGTGTTGAATATCGAGGATTGGCGGAGTGAGTATTGAAGATTGAGGGCTGAGGACTGAGGATTGAGTATTGAGGATTGAGGATTGAGGATTGAAGATTGAGGATTGAGCATTGAGGATTGAACATTGAGGATTGAGGATTGAGGATCGAGGATCGAGGATTGAGGATTGAAGGTTGAATATTGTTGATTGAAGATTGAGGATTGAGGATTGAGGGTTGTGGATTGAGGACGAGAACTGAGGGTTGAGTATTGATGTTTGAGGCCTGAGGATTGAGGGTTGAGGATTGAGAATTGAGGATTGAGGATTGAGGATTGTAGATTGAGGATTGGGTATTGAGGATTGAAGAATGAGAACTAAGGATTTAGTATTGAGGAATGAGGATTGAAGATTGAGTATTGAGAATTGAAGATAGAGGATTGGGGACTGAGTGTTGAAGGTTGAGTGATGAGAATTGATGTTTGTGGATGGAGACTTGAAGATTGAAGATTGAGGATTGAGTATTGAAAACTGAGAATTCAGGATATTCTATTGAGTATTGAGAATTTTGGATTGATGGTTGAGTATTGAGCATTGATGGTTGAGGGTTGTGTGTTGTATATTGCGGATTGGCGGATTGAGTATTGAAGATTGAGGACTGAGGACTGAGGATTGAGTATTGAGGATTGAGGATTGAGTATTGAGGATTGAGGATTGAAGATTGAGTATTGATGATTGGAGATTACGGATTGACTATTGAGGGTTGAGGTTTGAGGACGAGGACTGAGGGTTGAGGATTGAGGTTTGAGGACAGAGGATTGAGGATTGAGGATTGAGAATTGATAATTGAGGATTGAGGATTGAAGATTTAGGATTGGGTATTGCGGATTGAGGATTGGGGATTGAGGATCTAGTATTGGAGATTGATTATTTAGGATTGAAGATAGTGGGTTGAGGAATGAGGATTGAGGATTGAGAATTGAGAATTGAGGATGACGACTGAGGTTTGAGGATTGAGGTTTGAGGAATGAGGATTGAGGATTGAGGATTGAGGATTGAGGATTGAGGATTGAGGATTGAGGATTGAGTATTGAAGGTTGAGGATTGATGACTGAGGATTGAAGATTGAGGATTGGGGACTGAGCGTTGAGTGTTGAGTGATGAGAATTGGTGTTTGTGGATAGAGATTTAAAGATTTCAGATTGAGTATTGGGTATTGAAATCTGTGAATTGATGATATTCTATTGAGGATTGAGAATTGACAACTGATTGTTGAGGAGTGAGGTCTGAAGGTTGATGATTCAGGATTGAGGATTCAGGATTGAGGGCGAGGACTGAGGGTTGAGTATTGATGTTTGAGGTCTGAGGATTAAAGATTGAGGATTGAGAATTGGGGATTGAGGGTTGAGGTTTGAGGATTGAGGATTGAGGATTGAAGATTGAGTATTGAGGTTTGAAGACTGACGATTGAGGGTTGAGGATTGAGGATTGAGGATTGAAGATTGAGGATTGGGTATTGAGGATTGAAGAATGACGATTGAGGATTGAGGATAGAGGATAGAGTATTGAAGATTGGGTATTGAGGATTGAAGATTGACGATTGAGGATTGTGGATTGAAGATTGAGTATTGAGCATTGAGGACTGAGTGTTGAGGGTTCAATGATGAGAATTGATGTTTGTGGATAGAGGTTTGAAGATTGCACATTGAGTATTGAGTATTGAAAACTGTGAATTGAGGATATTCTATTGAGGATTGAGGATTGTCAACTGATTGTTGAGGACTGAGGGCTGAAGATTGAGGATTCAGGATTGAGGATTCAGAATTGAGGTTTGAGGACTGAGGATTGGGGATTGAAGAATGATTATTGAGGATTGAGGATTGAGGAATGAAGATTGAGGATTGGGTAATGAGGATTGAAGAATGAGGATTGAGGATTGAGGATTGAGGATGGAGGATTGAGGATTGAGGATTGAGTATAGAGGATTGAGGATTGAGGATTGAGGCTTGAGGATTGAGGATTGAGGATTGAAGATTGAGGATTGAGGATCGAGGATGAGAGCTGAAGGTTGAGGATTGAGGTTTGAGGACTGAGGACTGAGGATTGAGGGTTGAGAGTTAAGGATTGAGGATTGAGGATGGAAGATTGAGGATTGGGTATTGAGGACTGAAGAATGAGGATTGAGGATTGAGCATTGAGGACTGATGATTGAAGATTGAGTATTGAGGATTGAAGACTGACGATTGAGGATTGAGGATTGAGGGTTGGGGATTTAGGATTGAGAATTGAGGATTGAGGATTGAGGATAGAAGATTGAGGATTGGGTATTGAGGATTGAAGAATCAGGATTGGGGATTGAGGATTGAGGATTGAGGATTGAAGATTGAGGATTGAGAATTGAGGACTGAGGATTGGGGATTGAAGAATGATTATTGAGGATTGAGGATTGACGAATGAAGATTGAGGATTGGGTAATGAGGATTGAAGAATGAGGATTGAGGATTGAGGATTGACGATTGAGGATTGAGGATTGAGGATTGAGGATAGAGGATTGAGGATTGAGGATTGAGGATTGAGGCTTGAGGATTGAGGATTGAGGATTGAAGATTGAGGATTGAGGATCGAGGATGAGAGCTGATGGTTGAGGATTGAGGTTTGAGGACTGAGGACTGAGGATTGAGGGTTGAGAGTTAAGGATTGAGGATTGAGGATGGAAGATTGAGGATTGGGTATTGAGGACTGAAGAATGAGGATTGAGGATTGAGCATTGAGGACTGATGATTGAAGATTGAGTATTGAGGATTGAAGACTGACGATTGAGGATTGAGGATTGAGGGTTGGGGATTTAGGATTGAGAATTGAGGATTGAGGATTGAGGATAGAAGATTGAGGATTGGGTATTGAGGATTGAAGAATCAGGATTGAGGATTGAGGATTGAGAATTGAGGATTGAAGATTGAGGATTGAGAATTGAGGATTGAGGATTGAAGATTGAGTATTGAGGATTGAAGGTTGAGGATTGAGGATTGAGGATTGAGGATTGAGGATTGAAGATTGAGGTTTGGGGACCGAGTGTTGAATGTTGAGTGATGAGAATTGATGTTTGTGGATGGAGATTTGAAGATTGAAGATAGAGGATTGGGTATTGAAAACTGAGAATTCAGTATATTCTATTGAGTATTGAGAATTTTGGATTGATGGTTGAGTATTGAGGATTGATGGTTGAGTGTTGTGTGTTGAATATCGAGGATTGGCGGATTGAGTATTGAAGATTGAGGGCTGAGGACTGAGGATTGAGTATTGAGGATTGAGGATTGAGGATTGAAGATTGAGGATTGAGCATTGAGGATTGAACATTGAGGATTGAGGATTGAGGATCGAGGATCGAGGATTGAGGATTGAAGGTTGAATATTGTTGATTGAAGATTGAGGATTGAGGATTGAGGGTTGTGGATTGAGGACGAGAACTGAGGGTTGAGTATTGATGTTTGAGGCCTGAGGATTGAGGGTTGAGGATTGAGAATTGAGGATTGAGGATTGAGGATTGTAGATTGAGGATTGGGTATTGAGGATTGAAGAATGAGAACTAAGGATTTAGTATTGAGGAATGAGGATTGAAGATTGAGTATTGAGAATTGAAGATAGAGGATTGGGGACTGAGTGTTGAAGGTTGAGTGATGAGAATTGATGTTTGTGGATGGAGACTTGAAGATTGAAGATTGAGGATTGAGTATTGAAAACTGAGAATTCAGGATATTCTATTGAGTATTGAGAATTTTGGATTGATGGTTGAGTATTGAGCATTGATGGTTGAGGGTTGTGTGTTGTATATTGCGGATTGGCGGATTGAGTATTGAAGATTGAGGACTGAGGACTGAGGATTGAGTATTGAGGATTGAGGATTGAGTATTGAGGATTGAGGATTGAAGATTGAGTATTGATGATTGGAGATTACGGATTGACTATTGAGGGTTGAGGTTTGAGGACGAGGACTGAGGGTTGAGGATTGAGGTTTGAGGACAGAGGATTGAGGATTGAGGATTGAGAATTGATAATTAAGGATTGAGGATTGAAGATTTAGGATTGGGTATTGCGGATTGAGGATTGGGGATTGAGGATCTAGTATTGGAGATTGATTATTTAGGATTGAAGATAGTGGGTTGAGGAATGAGGATTGAGGATTGAGAATTGAGAATTGAGGATGACGACTGAGGTTTGAGGATTGAGGTTTGAGGAATGAGGATTGAGGATTGAGGATTGAGGATTGAGGATTGAGGATTGAGGATTGAGGATTGAGTATTGAAGGTTGAGGATTGATGACTGAGGATTGAGGATTGAGGATTGAGGATTGAGTATTGAGGATTGAACATTGATTGTTGTGGATTGAGGGTTGAGGATTGAGGATTGAGTATTGAGGATTGAGGATGAGGGCTGAGGTTTGAGGTTTGAGGTTTAAGGACTGAGGACTGAGGATTGAGGATTGAGAATTGAGGATTGAGGATTGAGGATTGAGGATTGAAGATTGAGGATTTGGTATTGATGATTGAAGAATGAGGATTGAGGATTGAGTATTGAGGATTGAGGATTGAAGATTGAGTATTGAGGATTGAAAATTGACGATTGAGGATTGTGGATTGAAGATTGAGTATTGAACATTGAGGACTGAGTGTTGAGGGTTCAGTGATGAGAATTGATGTTTGTGGATAGAGGTTTGAAGACTGCAGATTGAGTTTTGAGTATTGAAAACTGTGAATTGAGGATATTCTATTGAGGATTGAGGATTGTCAACTGATTGTTGAGGACTGAGGGCTGAAGATTGAGGATACAGGATTGAGGATTCAGAATTGAGGTTTGAGGACTGAGGATTGTGGATTGAAGATAGATTATTGAGGATTGAGGATTGAGAACTGACGATTGAGGATTGAGGACTGAAGATTGAGGATTGGGTATTGAGGATTGAAGAATGAGGATTGAGGATTGAGGATTGAGGATTGAGCATTGAAGATTGAGTATTGAGGATTGAAGATTGAGGATTGAGGACTGAGGATTGAGGATTGAGTATTGAGGATTGGGGATTGAGGATTAAAGATTGAGTATTGAGGATTGAAGATTGAGGATTGTGGATTGATGATTGGGTACTGAGGATTGAAGATTGAGGATTGAGGATTGAGGATTGAGAATTGACGATGAGGGCTGAGAGTTGAGGATTGAGGTTTGAGGACTGAGGACTGAGGATTGAGGATTGAGAATTGAGGACTGAGGATTGAGGATTGAGGATTGAGGATTGAAGATTGAGGATTGGGTATTGAGGATTGAACATTGAGGATTGAGGATTGAGGATCGAGGATTGAGGATTGAGGATTGAAGATTGAGGATTGAGGATTGATCATTAAAGATTGAGTGTTGAGGATTGAAGATTGAGGATTGATGATTGAGGATTGAGGATTGAGTATTGAGGATTGAGGATTGAGTATTGAAGGTTGAGGATTGATGATTGAGGATTGAGTATTGAGGATTGAGGATTGAGTATTGAGGACTGAGGATTGAAGATTGAGGATTGAGGATTGGGGATTAAAGATTGAGTATTGAGGATTGAAGATTGAGAATTGAGGATTGAGGATTGAACACTGAGGACTGAGTGTTGAGGGTTGAGTGATGAGAATTGATGTTTGTGGATAGAGATTTGAAGATTGCAGATTGAGTATTGTGAATTGAAAACTGTGAATTGAGGATATTCTATTGAGGATTGTGGATTGTCACCCGATTGTTGAGGACTGAGGGCTGAAGATTGAGGATTCAGGATTGAGGATTCAGAATTGGGGTTTGAGGACTGAGGATTGAGGATTGAAGAATGATTATTGAGGATTGAGGGTTGAGAATTGAGGATTGAGGATTGAGGAATGAAGATTGAGGATTGGGTAATGAGGATTGAAGAATGAGGATTGAGGATTGAAGATTGAGTATTGAGGATTGAAGGTTGAGGATTGAGGGTTGAGGATTGAAGATTGAGGACTTAGTGTTGAGGGTTGAGTGATGGGCATTGATGTTTGTGGATTGAGGTTTGAAGATTGAAGAATGGGGATTGAGTATTGAAAACTGTGAATTGAGAATATTCTATTGAGGATTGACGATTGACAATTGATTGTTGAGGACTGAGGGCTAAAGATTGAGGATTCAGTATTGAGGATTCAGAATTGAGGTTTAAGGACTGAGGATTGAGGGTTGAGGATTGAGGATTGAGGATTGACGCTTGAGGATTGAGGATTGAGGATCGAGGATTAAGGATTGAGGATTGAAGGTTGAATATTGATGATTGAAAATTGAGGATTGAGGATTGAGGGTTGTGGATTGAGGATTGAAGAATGAGGACTGAGGATTTAGGATTGAGGAATGAGGATTGAAGATAGAGTATTGAGGATTGAAGACAGATGATTGAGGATTGAAGATTGAGGATTGAGGATTGAGGATTGAAGATTGAGGATTGGGTATTGAGGATTGAAGAATGAGGACTGAGGATTTAGGATTGAGGAATGAGGATTGAAGATAGAGTATTGAGGATTGAAGACAGATGATTGAGGATTGAGGATTGAGGATTGAGGATTGACGATTGAGGATTGAGGATTGAGGTATGAGGATTGAGGATTGAGGCTTGAGGATTGAGGTTTGAGGATTGAAGATTGAGGATTGAGGATCGAGGATGAGGGCTGAAGGTTGGGGATTGAGGTTTGAGGACTGAGGACTGAGGATTGAGGGTTGAGAATTAAGGATTGAGGATTGAGGATGGAAGATTGAGGATTGGTTATTGAGGATTGAAGAATGAGGATTGAGGATAGAGTATTGAGAACTGAGGATTGAGGATTGAGTGTTGAAGATTGAGGATTGGGTATTGAGGATTGAAGCATGAGGATTGAGGATTGAGGATTGAGGATTGAGGATTGAAGATTGAGTGTTGAGGTTTGAAGACTGACGATTGAGTGTTGAGGATTGAGGATTGAGGATTGGGGATTGAGGAGTGATGACTGAGTATTGAGGATTGAAGATTGAGGATTGAGGATTGAGGATTGTGGATTGAGGATTGAAGATTGAGGATTGGGGACTGAGCGTTGAGTGTTGAGTGATGAGAATTGGTGTTTGTGGATAGAGATTTAAAGATTTCAGATTGAGTATTGGGTATTGAAATCTGTGAATTGATGATATTCTATTGAGGATTGAGAATTGACAACTGATTGTTGAGGAGTGAGGTCTGAAGGTTGATGATTCAGGATTGAGGATTCAGGATTGAGGACGAGGACTGAGGGTTGAGTATTGATGTTTGAGGTCTGAGGATTAAAGATTGAGGATTGAGAATTGGGGATTGAGGATTGAGGATTGAGGATTGAGGATTGAGGATTGAAGATTGAGTATTGAGGTTTGAAGACTGACGATTGAGGGTTGAGGATTGAGGATTGAGGATTGAAGATTGAGGATTGGGTATTGAGGATTGAAGAATGACGATTGAGGATTGAGGATAGAGGATAGAGTATTGAAGATTGGGTATTGAGGATTGAAGATTGACGATTGAGGATTGTGGATTGAAGATTGAGTATTGAGCATTGAGGACTGAGTGTTGAGGGTTCAGTGATGAGAATTGATGTTTGTGGATAGAGGTTTGAAGATTGCACATTGAGTATTGAGTATTGAAAACTGTGAATTGAGGATATTCTATTGAGGATTGAGGATTGTCAACTGATTGTTGAGGACTGAGGGCTGAAGATTGAGGATTCAGGATTGAGGATTCAGAATTGAGGTTTGAGGACTGAGGATTGGGGATTGAAGAATGATTATTGAGGATTGAGGATTGAGGAATGAAGATTGAGGATTGGGTAATGAGGATTGAAGAATGAGGATTGAGGATTGAGGATTGAGGATGGAGGATTGAGGATTGAGGATTGAGTATAGAGGATTGAGGATTGAGGATTGAGGCTTGAGGATTGAGGATTGAGGATTGAAGATTGAGGATTGAGGATCGAGGATGAGAGCTGAAGGTTGAGGATTGAGGTTTGAGGACTGAGGACTGAGGATTGAGGGTTGAGAGTTAAGGATTGAGGATTGAGGATGGAAGATTGAGGATTGGGTATTGAGGACTGAAGAATGAGGATTGAGGATTGAGCATTGAGGACTGATGATTGAAGATTGAGTATTGAGGATTGAAGACTGACGATTGAGGATTGAGGATTGAGGGTTGGGGATTTAGGATTGAGAATTGAGGATTGAGGATTGAGGATAGAAGATTGAGGATTGGGTATTGAGGATTGAAGAATCAGGATTGAGGATTGAGGATTGAGGATTGAGGATTGAAGATTGAGGATTGAGAATTGAGGACTGAGGATTGGGGATTGAAGAATGATTATTGAGGATTGAGGATTGACGAATGAAGATTGAGGATTGGGTAATGAGGATTGAAGAATGAGGATTGAGGATTGAGGATTGACGATTGAGGATTGAGGATTGAGGATTGAGGATAGAGGATTGAGGATTGAGGATTGAGGATTGAGGCTTGAGGATTGAGGATTGAGGATTGAAGATTGAGGATTGAGGATGGAGGATGAGAGCTGAAGGTTGAGGATTGAGGTTTGAGGACTGAGGACTGAGGATTGAGGGTTGAGAGTTAAGGATTGAGGATTGAGGATGGAAGATTGAGGATTGGGTATTGAGGACTGAAGAATGAGGATTGAGGATTGAGCATTGAGGACTGATGATTGAAGATTGAGTATTGAGGATTGAAGACTGACGATTGAGGATTGAGGATTGAGGGTTGGGGATTTAGGATTGAGAATTGAGGATTGAGGATTGAGGATAGAAGATTGAGGATTGGGTATTGAGGATTGAAGAATCAGGATTGAGGATTGAGGATTGAGAATTGAGGATTGAAGATTGAGGATTGAGAATTGAGGATTGAGGATTGAAGATTGAGTATTGAGGATTGAAGGTTGAGGATTGAGGATTGAGGATTGAGGATTGAGGATTGAAGATTGAGGTTTGGGGACCGAGTGTTGAATGTTGAGTGATGAGAATTGATGTTTGTGGATGGAGATTTGAAGATTGAAGATAGAGGATTGGGTATTGAAAACTGAGAATTCAGTATATTCTATTGAGTATTGAGAATTTTGGATTGATGGTTGAGTATTGAGGATTGATGGTTGAGGGTTGTGTGTTGAATATCGAGGATTGGCGGATTGAGTATTGAAGATTGAGGGCTGAGGACTGAGGATTGAAGATTGAGGATTGAGCATTGAGGATTGAACATTGAGGATTGAGGATTGAGGATCGAGGATCGAGGATTGAGGATTGAAGGTTGAATATTGTTGATTGAAGATTGAGGATTGAGGATTGAGGGTTGTGGATTGAGGACGAGAACTGAGGGTTGAGTATTGATGTTTGAGGCCTGAGGATTGAGGGTTGAGGATTGAGAATTGAGGATTGAGGATTGAGGATTGTAGATTGAGGATTGGGTATTGAGGATTGAAGAATGAGAACTAAGGATTTAGTATTGAGGAATGAGGATTGAAGATTGAGTATTGAGAATTGAAGATAGAGGATTGGGGACTGAGTGTTGAAGGTTGAGTGATGAGAATTGATGTTTGTGGATGGAGACTTGAAGATTGAAGATTGAGGATTGAGTATTGAAAACTGAGAATTCAGGATATTCTATTGAGTATTGAGAATTTTGGATTGATGGTTGAGTATTGAGCATTGATGGTTGAGGGTTGTGTGTTGTATATTGCGGATTGGCGGATTGAGTATTGAAGATTGAGGACTGAGGACTGAGGATTGAGTATTGAGGATTGAGGATTGAGTATTGAGGATTGAGGATTGAAGATTGAGTATTGATGATTGGAGATTACGGATTGACTATTGAGGGTTGAGGTTTGAGGACGAGGACTGAGGGTTGAGGATTGAGGTTTGAGGACAGAGGATTGAGGATTGAGGATTGAGAATTGATAATTGAGGATTGAGGATTGAAGATTTAGGATTGGGTATTGCGGATTGAGGATTGGGGATTGAGGATCTAGTATTGGAGATTGATTATTTAGGATTGAAGATAGTGGGTTGAGGAATGAGGATTGAGGATTGAGAATTGAGAATTGAGGATGACGACTGAGGTTTGAGGATTGAGGTTTGAGGAATGAGGATTGAGGATTGAGGATTGAGGATTGAGGATTGAGGATTGAGGATTGAGGATTGAGTATTGAAGGTTGAGGATTGATGACTGAGGATTGAAGATTGAGGATTGGGGACTGAGCGTTGAGTGTTGAGTGATGAGAATTGGTGTTTGTGGATAGAGATTTAAAGATTTCAGATTGAGTATTGGGTATTGAAATCTGTGAATTGATGATATTCTATTGAGGATTGAGAATTGACAACTGATTGTTGAGGAGTGAGGTCTGAAGGTTGATGATTCAGGATTGAGGATTCAGGATTGAGGGCGAGGACTGAGGGTTGAGTATTGATGTTTGAGGTCTGAGGATTAAAGATTGAGGATTGAGAATTGGGGATTGAGGATTGAGGTTTGAGGATTGAGGATTGAGGATTGAAGATTGAGTATTGAGGTTTGAAGACTGACGATTGAGGGTTGAGGATTGAGGATTGAGGATTGAAGATTGAGGATTGGGTATTGAGGATTGAAGAATGACGATTGAGGATTGAGGATAGAGGATAGAGTATTGAAGATTGGGTATTGAGGATTGAAGATTGACGATTGAGGATTGTGGATTGAAGATTGAGTATTGAGCATTGAGGACTGAGTGTTGAGGGTTCAATGATGAGAATTGATGTTTGTGGATAGAGGTTTGAAGATTGCACATTGAGTATTGAGTATTGAAAACTGTGAATTGAGGATATTCTATTGAGGATTGAGGATTGTCAACTGATTGTTGAGGACTGAGGGCTGAAGATTGAGGATTCAGGATTGAGGATTCAGAATTGAGGTTTGAGGACTGAGGATTGGGGATTGAAGAATGATTATTGAGGATTGAGGATTGAGGAATGAAGATTGAGGATTGGGTAATGAGGATTGAAGAATGAGGATTGAGGATTGAGGATTGAGGATGGAGGATTGAGGATTGAGGATTGAGTATAGAGGATTGAGGATTGAGGATTGAGGCTTGAGGATTGAGGATTGAGGATTGAAGATTGAGGATTGAGGATCGAGGATGAGAGCTGAAGGTTGAGGATTGAGGTTTGAGGACTGAGGACTGAGGATTGAGGGTTGAGAGTTAAGGATTGAGGATTGAGGATGGAAGATTGAGGATTGGGTATTGAGGACTGAAGAATGAGGATTGAGGATTGAGCATTGAGGACTGATGATTGAAGATTGAGTATTGAGGATTGAAGACTGACGATTGAGGATTGAGGATTGAGGGTTGGGGATTTAGGATTGAGAATTGAGGATTGAGGATTGAGGATAGAAGATTGAGGATTGGGTATTGAGGATTGAAGAATCAGGATTGGGGATTGAGGATTGAGGATTGAGGATTGAAGATTGAGGATTGAGAATTGAGGACTGAGGATTGGGGATTGAAGAATGATTATTGAGGATTGAGGATTGACGAATGAAGATTGAGGATTGGGTAATGAGGATTGAAGAATGAGGATTGAGGATTGAGGATTGACGATTGAGGATTGAGGATTGAGGATTGAGGATAGAGGATTGAGGATTGAGGATTGAGGATTGAGGCTTGAGGATTGAGGATTGAGGATTGAAGATTGAGGATTGAGGATCGAGGATGAGAGCTGATGGTTGAGGATTGAGGTTTGAGGACTGAGGACTGAGGATTGAGGGTTGAGAGTTAAGGATTGAGGATTGAGGATGGAAGATTGAGGATTGGGTATTGAGGACTGAAGAATGAGGATTGAGGATTGAGCATTGAGGACTGATGATTGAAGATTGAGTATTGAGGATTGAAGACTGACGATTGAGGATTGAGGATTGAGGGTTGGGGATTTAGGATTGAGAATTGAGGATTGAGGATTGAGGATAGAAGATTGAGGATTGGGTATTGAGGATTGAAGAATCAGGATTGAGGATTGAGGATTGAGAATTGAGGATTGAAGATTGAGGATTGAGAATTGAGGATTGAGGATTGAAGATTGAGTATTGAGGATTGAAGGTTGAGGATTGAGGATTGAGGATTGAGGATTGAGGATTGAAGATTGAGGTTTGGGGACCGAGTGTTGAATGTTGAGTGATGAGAATTGATGTTTGTGGATGGAGATTTGAAGATTGAAGATAGAGGATTGGGTATTGAAAACTGAGAATTCAGTATATTCTATTGAGTATTGAGAATTTTGGATTGATGGTTGAGTATTGAGGATTGATGGTTGAGTGTTGTGTGTTGAATATCGAGGATTGGCGGATTGAGTATTGAAGATTGAGGGCTGAGGACTGAGGATTGAGTATTGAGGATTGAGGATTGAGGATTGAAGATTGAGGATTGAGCATTGAGGATTGAACATTGAGGATTGAGGATTGAGGATCGAGGATCGAGGATTGAGGATTGAAGGTTGAATATTGTTGATTGAAGATTGAGGATTGAGGATTGAGGGTTGTGGATTGAGGACGAGAACTGAGGGTTGAGTATTGATGTTTGAGGCCTGAGGATTGAGGGTTGAGGATTGAGAATTGAGGATTGAGGATTGAGGATTGTAGATTGAGGATTGGGTATTGAGGATTGAAGAATGAGAACTAAGGATTTAGTATTGAGGAATGAGGATTGAAGATTGAGTATTGAGAATTGAAGATAGAGGATTGGGGACTGAGTGTTGAAGGTTGAGTGATGAGAATTGATGTTTGTGGATGGAGACTTGAAGATTGAAGATTGAGGATTGAGTATTGAAAACTGAGAATTCAGGATATTCTATTGAGTATTGAGAATTTTGGATTGATGGTTGAGTATTGAGCATTGATGGTTGAGGGTTGTGTGTTGTATATTGCGGATTGGCGGATTGAGTATTGAAGATTGAGGACTGAGGACTGAGGATTGAGTATTGAGGATTGAGGATTGAGTATTGAGGATTGAGGATTGAAGATTGAGTATTGATGATTGGAGATTACGGATTGACTATTGAGGGTTGAGGTTTGAGGACGAGGACTGAGGGTTGAGGATTGAGGTTTGAGGACAGAGGATTGAGGATTGAGGATTGAGAATTGATAATTGAGGATTGAGGATTGAAGATTTAGGATTGGGTATTGCGGATTGAGGATTGGGGATTGAGGATCTAGTATTGGAGATTGATTATTTAGGATTGAAGATAGTGGGTTGAGGAATGAGGATTGAGGATTGAGAATTGAGAATTGAGGATGACGACTGAGGTTTGAGGATTGAGGTTTGAGGAATGAGGATTGAGGATTGAGGATTGAGGATTGAGGATTGAGGATTGAGGATTGAGGATTGAGTATTGAAGGTTGAGGATTGATGACTGAGGATTGAGGATTGAGGATTGAGGATTGAGTATTGAGGATTGAACATTGATTGTTGTGGATTGAGGGTTGAGGATTGAGGATTGAGTATTGAGGATTGAGGATGAGGGCTGAGGTTTGAGGTTTGAGGTTTAAGGACTGAGGACTGAGGATTGAGGATTGAGAATTGAGGATTGAGTATTGAGGATTGGGGATTGAGGATTAAAGATTGAGTATTGAGGATTGAAGATTGAGGATTGTGGATTGATGATTGGGTACTGAGGATTGAAGATTGAGGATTGAGGATTGAGGATTGAGAATTGACGATGAGGGCTGAGAGTTGAGGATTGAGGTTTGAGGACTGAGGACTGAGGATTGAGGATTGAGAATTGAGGACTGAGGATTGAGGATTGAGGATTGAGGATTGAAGATTGAGGATTGGGTATTGAGGATTGAACATTGAGGATTGAGGATTGAGGATCGAGGATTGAGGATTGAGGATTGAAGATTGAGGATTGAGGATTGATCATTAAAGATTGAGTGTTGAGGATTGAAGATTGAGGATTGATGATTGAGGATTGAGGATTGAGTATTGAGGATTGAGGATTGAGTATTGAAGGTTGAGGATTGATGATTGAGGATTGAGTATTGAGGATTGAGGATTGAGGACTGAGGATTGAAGATTGAGGATTGAGGATTGGGGATTAAAGATTGAGTATTGAGGATTGAAGATTGAGAATTGAGGATTGAGGATTGAACACTGAGGACTGAGTGTTGAGGGTTGAGTGATGAGAATTGATGTTTGTGGATAGAGATTTGAAGATTGCAGATTGAGTATTGTGAATTGAAAACTGTGAATTGAGGATATTCTATTGAGGATTGTGGATTGTCACCCGATTGTTGAGGACTGAGGGCTGAAGATTGAGGATTCAGGATTGAGGATTCAGAATTGGGGTTTGAGGACTGAGGATTGAGGATTGAAGAATGATTATTGAGGATTGAGGGTTGAGAATTGAGGATTGAGGATTGAGGAATGAAGATTGAGGATTGGGTAATGAGGATTGAAGAATGAGGATTGAGGATTGAAGATTGAGTATTGAGGATTGAAGGTTGAGGATTGAGGGTTGAGGATTGAAGATTGAGGACTTAGTGTTGAGGGTTGAGTGATGGGCATTGATGTTTGTGGATTGAGGTTTGAAGATTGAAGAATGGGGATTGAGTATTGAAAACTGTGAATTGAGAATATTCTATTGAGGATTGACGATTGACAATTGATTGTTGAGGACTGAGGGCTAAAGATTGAGGATTCAGTATTGAGGATTCAGAATTGAGGTTTAAGGACTGAGGATTGAGGGTTGAGGATTGAGGATTGAGGATTGACGCTTGAGGATTGAGGATTGAGGATCGAGGATTAAGGATTGAGGATTGAAGGTTGAATATTGATGATTGAAAATTGAGGATTGAGGATTGAGGGTTGTGGATTGAGGATTGAAGAATGAGGACTGAGGATTTAGGATTGAGGAATGAGGATTGAAGATAGAGTATTGAGGATTGAAGACAGATGATTGAGGATTGAAGATTGAGGATTGAGGATTGAGGATTGAAGATTGAGGATTGGGTATTGAGGATTGAAGAATGAGGACTGAGGATTTAGGATTGAGGAATGAGGATTGAAGATAGAGTATTGAGGATTGAAGACAGATGATTGAGGATTGAGGATTGAGGATTGAGGATTGACGATTGAGGATTGAGGATTGAGGTATGAGGATTGAGGATTGAGGCTTGAGGATTGAGGTTTGAGGATTGAAGATTGAGGATTGAGGATCGAGGATGAGGGCTGAAGGTTGGGGATTGAGGTTTGAGGACTGAGGACTGAGGATTGAGGGTTGAGAATTAAGGATTGAGGATTGAGGATGGAAGATTGAGGATTGGTTATTGAGGATTGAAGAATGAGGATTGAGGATAGAGTATTGAGAACTGAGGATTGAGGATTGAGTGTTGAAGATTGAGGATTGGGTATTGAGGATTGAAGCATGAGGATTGAGGATTGAGGATTGAGGATTGAGGATTGAAGATTGAGTGTTGAGGTTTGAAGACTGACGATTGAGTGTTGAGGATTGAGGATTGAGGATTGGGGATTGAGGAGTGATGACTGAGTATTGAGGATTGAAGATTGAGGATTGAGGATTGAGGATTGTGGATTGAGGATTGAAGATTGAGGATTGGGGACTGAGCGTTGAGTGTTGAGTGATGAGAATTGGTGTTTGTGGATAGAGATTTAAAGATTTCAGATTGAGTATTGGGTATTGAAATCTGTGAATTGATGATATTCTATTGAGGATTGAGAATTGACAACTGATTGTTGAGGAGTGAGGTCTGAAGGTTGATGATTCAGGATTGAGGATTCAGGATTGAGGACGAGGACTGAGGGTTGAGTATTGATGTTTGAGGTCTGAGGATTAAAGATTGAGGATTGAGAATTGGGGATTGAGGATTGAGGATTGAGGATTGAGGATTGAGGATTGAAGATTGAGTATTGAGGTTTGAAGACTGACGATTGAGGGTTGAGGATTGAGGATTGAGGATTGAAGATTGAGGATTGGGTATTGAGGATTGAAGAATGACGATTGAGGATTGAGGATAGAGGATAGAGTATTGAAGATTGGGTATTGAGGATTGAAGATTGACGATTGAGGATTGTGGATTGAAGATTGAGTATTGAGCATTGAGGACTGAGTGTTGAGGGTTCAGTGATGAGAATTGATGTTTGTGGATAGAGGTTTGAAGATTGCACATTGAGTATTGAGTATTGAAAACTGTGAATTGAGGATATTCTATTGAGGATTGAGGATTGTCAACTGATTGTTGAGGACTGAGGGCTGAAGATTGAGGATTCAGGATTGAGGATTCAGAATTGAGGTTTGAGGACTGAGGATTGGGGATTGAAGAATGATTATTGAGGATTGAGGATTGAGGAATGAAGATTGAGGATTGGGTAATGAGGATTGAAGAATGAGGATTGAGGATTGAGGATTGAGGATGGAGGATTGAGGATTGAGGATTGAGTATAGAGGATTGAGGATTGAGGATTGAGGCTTGAGGATTGAGGATTGAGGATTGAAGATTGAGGATTGAGGATCGAGGATGAGAGCTGAAGGTTGAGGATTGAGGTTTGAGGACTGAGGACTGAGGATTGAGGGTTGAGAGTTAAGGATTGAGGATTGGGTATTGAGGACTGAAGAATGAGGATTGAGGATTGAGCATTGAGGACTGATGATTGAAGATTGAGTATTGAGGATTGAAGACTGACGATTGAGGATTGAGGGTTGGGGATTTAGGATTGAGAATTGAGGATTGAGGATTGAGGATAGAAGATTGAGGATTGGGTATTGAGGATTGAAGAATCAGGATTGAGGATTGAGGATTGAGGATTGAGGATTGAAGATTGAGGATTGAGAATTGAGGACTGAGGATTGGGGATTGAAGAATGATTATTGAGGATTGAGGATTGACGAATGAAGATTGAGGATTGGGTAATGAGGATTGAAGAATGAGGATTGAGGATTGAGGATTGACGATTGAGGATTGAGGATTGAGGATTGAGGATAGAGGATTGAGGATTGAGGATTGAGGATTGAGGCTTGAGGATTGAGGATTGAGGATTGAAGATTGAGGATTGAGGATGGAGGATGAGAGCTGAAGGTTGAGGATTGAGGTTTGAGGACTGAGGACTGAGGATTGAGGGTTGAGAGTTAAGGATTGAGGATTGAGGATGGAAGATTGAGGATTGGGTATTGAGGACTGAAGAATGAGGATTGAGGATTGAGCATTGAGGACTGATGATTGAAGATTGAGTATTGAGGATTGAAGACTGACGATTGAGGATTGAGGATTGAGGGTTGGGGATTTAGGATTGAGAATTGAGGATTGAGGATTGAGGATAGAAGATTGAGGATTGGGTATTGAGGATTGAAGAATCAGGATTGAGGATTGAGGATTGAGAATTGAGGATTGAAGATTGAGGATTGAGAATTGAGGATTGAGGATTGAAGATTGAGTATTGAGGATTGAAGGTTGAGGATTGAGGATTGAGGATTGAGGATTGAGGATTGAAGATTGAGGTTTGGGGACCGAGTGTTGAATGTTGAGTGATGAGAATTGATGTTTGTGGATGGAGATTTGAAGATTGAAGATAGAGGATTGGGTATTGAAAACTGAGAATTCAGTATATTCTATTGAGTATTGAGAATTTTGGATTGATGGTTGAGTATTGAGGATTGATGGTTGAGGGTTGTGTGTTGAATATCGAGGATTGGCGGATTGAGTATTGAAGATTGAGGGCTGAGGACTGAGGATTGAAGATTGAGGATTGAGCATTGAAGATTTAGGATTGGGTATTGCGGATTGAGGATTGGGGATTGAGGATCTAGTATTGGAGATTGATTATTTAGGATTGAAGATAGTGGGTTGAGGAATGAGGATTGAGGATTGAGGATTGAGGATTGAGGATTGAAGATTGAGTATTGAGGATTGAAAATTGACGATTGAGGATTGTGGATTGAAGATTGAGTATTGAACATTGAGGACTGAGTGTTGAGGGTTCAGTGATGAGAATTGATGTTTGTGGATAGAGGTTTGAAGACTGCAGATTGAGTATTGAGTATTGAAAACTGTGAATTGAGGATATTCTATTGAGGATTGAGGATTGTCAACTGATTGTTGAGGACTGAGGGCTGAAGATTGAGGATACAGGATTGAGGATTCAGAATTGAGGTTTGAGGACTGAGGATTGTGGATTGAAGATAGATTATTGAGGATTGAGGATTGAGAACTGAGGATTCAGGATTGAGGACTGAAGATTGAGGATTGGGTATTGAGGATTGAAGAATGAGGATTGAGGATTGAGGATTGAGGATTGAGCATTGAAGATTCAGTATTGAGGATTGAAGATTGAGGATTGAGGACTGAGGATTGAGGATTGAGTATTGAGGATTGGGGATTGATAATTAAAGATTGAGTATTGAGGATTGAAGATTGAGGATTGTGGATTGATGATTGGGTACTGAGGATTGAAGATTGAGGATTGAGGATTGAGGATTGAGAATCGACGATGAGGGCTGAGAGTTGAGGATTGAGGTTTGAGGACTGAGGACTGAGGATTGAGGATTGAGAATTGAGGACTGAGGATTGAGGATTGAGGATTGAGGATTGAAGATTGAGGATTGGGTATTGAGGATTGAACATTGAGGATTGAGGATTGAGGATTGAGTATTGAAGGTTGAGGATTGATGACTGAGGATTGAACATTGATTGTTGTGGATTGAGGGTTGAGGATTGAGGATTGAGTATTGAGGATTGAGGATGAGGGCTGAGGTTTGAGGTTTGAGGTTTAAGGACTGAGGACTGAGGATTGAGGATTGAGAATTGAGGATTGAGTATTGAGGATTGAAGATTGAGGATTTGGTATTGATGATTGAAGAATGAGGATTGAGGATTGAGTATTGAGGATTGAGGATTGAAGATTGAGTATTGAGGATTGAAAATTGACGATTGAGGATTGTGGATTGAAGATTGAGTATTGAACATTGAGGACTGAGTGTTGAGGGTTCAGTGATGAGAATTGATGTTTGTGGATAGAGGTATGAAGACTGCAGATTGAGTATTGAGTATTGAAAACTGTGAATTGAGGATATTCTATTGAGGATTGAGGATTGTCAACTGATTGTTGAGGACTGAGGGCTGAAGATTGAGGATACAGGATTGAGGATTCAGAATTGAGGTTTGAGGACTGAGGATTGTGGATTGAAGATAGATTATTGAGGATTGAGGATTGAGAACTGAGGATTCAGGATTGAGGACTGAAGATTGAGGATTGGGTATTGAGGATTGAAGAATGAGGATTGAGGATTGAGGATTGAGGATTGAGCATTGAAGATTCAGTATTGAGGATTGAAGATTGAGGATTGAGGACTGAGGATTGAGGATTGAGTATTGAGGATTGGGGATTGATAATTAAAGATTGAGTATTGAGGATTGAAGATTGAGGATTGTGGATTGATGATTGGGTACTGAGGATTGAAGATTGAGGATTGAGGATTGAGGATTGAGAATCGACGATGAGGGCTGAGAGTTGAGGATTGAGGTTTGAGGACTGAGGACTGAGGATTGAGGATTGAGAATTGAGGACTGAGGATTGAGGATTGAGGATTGAGGATTGAAGATTGAGGATTGGGTATTGAGGATTGAACATTGAGGATTGAGGATTGAGGATTGAGTATTGAAGGTTGAGGATTGATGACTGAGGATTGAGGATTGAGGATTGAGTATTGAGGATTGAACATTGATTGTTGTGGATTGAGGGTTGAGGATTGAGGATTGAGTATTGAGGATTGAGGATGAGGGCTGAGGTTTGAGGTTTGAGGTTTAAGGACTGAGGACTGAGGATTGAGGATTGAGAATTGAGGATTGAGGATTGAGGATTGAAGATTGAGGATTTGGTATTGATGATTGAAGAATGAGGATTGAGGATTGAGTATTGAGGATTGAGGATTGAAGATTGAGTATTGAGGATTGAAAATTGACGATTGAGGATTGTGGATTGAAGATTGAGTATTGAACATTGAGGACTGAGTGTTGAGGGTTCAGTGATGAGAATTGATGTTTGTGGATAGAGGTTTGAAGACTGCAGATTGAGTATTGAGTATTGAAAACTGTGAATTGAGGATATTCTATTGAGGATTGAGGATTGTCAACTGATTGTTGAGGACTGAGGGCTGAAGATTGAGGATACAGGATTGAGGATTCAGAATTGAGGTTTGAGGACTGAGGATTGTGGATTGAAGATAGATTATTGAGGATTGAGGATTGAGAACTGAGGATTCAGGATTGAGGACTGAAGATTGAGGATTGGGTATTGAGGATTGAAGAATGAGGATTGAGGATTGAGGATTGAGGATTGAGCATTGAAGATTGAGTATTGAGGATTGAAGATTGAGGATTGAGGACTGAGGATTGAGGATTGAGTATTGAGGATTGGGGATTGAGGATTAAAGATTGAGTATTGAGGATTGAAGATTGAGGATTGTGGATTGATGATTGGGTACTGAGGATTGAAGATTGAGGATTGAGGATTGAGGATTGAGAATTGACGATGAGGGCTGAGAGTTGAGGATTGAGGTTTGAGGACTGAGGACTGAGGATTGAGGATTGAGAATTGAGGACTGAGGATTGAGGATTGAGGATTGAGGATTAAAGATTGAGGATTGGGTATTGAGGATTGAACATTGAGGATTGAGGATTGAGGATCGAGGATTGAGGATTGAGGATTGAAGATTGAGGATTGAGGATTGATCATTAAAGATTGAGTGTTGAGGATTGAAGATTGAGGATTGATGATTGAGGATTGAGGATTGAGTATTGAGGATTGAGGATTGAGTATTGAAGGTTGAGGATTGATGATTGAGGATTGAGTATTGAGGATTGAGGATTGAGTATTGAGGACTGAGGATTGAAGATTGAGGATTGAGGATTGGGGATTAAAGATTGAGTATTGAGGATTGAAGATTGAGAATTGAGGATTGAGGATTGAACACTGAGGACTGAGTGTTGAGGGTTGAGTGATGAGAATTGATGTTTGTGGATGGAGATTTGAAGATTGCAGATTGAGTATTGTGAATTGAAAACTGTGAATTGAGGATATTCTATTGAGGATTGTGGATTGTCACCCGATTGTTGAGGACTGAGGGCTGAAGGTTGAGGATTCAGGATTGAGGATTCAGAATTGGGGTTTGAGGCCTGAGGATTGAGGATTGAAGAATGATTATTGAGGATTGAGGGTTGAGAATTGAGGATTGAGGATTGAGGAATGAAGATTGAGGATTGGGTAATGAGGATTGAAGAATGAGGATTGAGGATTGAAGATTGAGTATTGAGGATTGAAGGTTGAGGATTGAGGGTTGAGGATTGAAGATTGAGGACTTAGTGTTGAGGGTTGAGTGATGGGCATTGATGTTTGTGGATTGAGGTTTGAAGATTGAAGAATGGGGATTGAGTATTGAAAACTGTGAATTGAGAATATTCTATTGAGGATTGACGATTGACAATTGATTGTTGAGGACTGAGGGCTAAAGATTGAGGATTCAGGATTGAGGATTCAGAATTGAGGTTTAAGGACTGAGGATTGAGGGTTGAGGATTGAGGATTGAGGATTGACGCTTGAGGATTGAGGATTGAGGATCGAGGATTAAGGATTGAGGATTGAAGGTTGAATATTGATGATTGAAGATTGAGGATTGAGGATTGAGGGTTGTGGATTGAGGACGAGGACAGAGGGTTGAGTATTGATGTTTGAGGCCTGAGGATTGAGGATTGAGGATTGAGAATTGAGGATTGAGGATTGAGGATTGAAGATTGAGGGTTGGGTATTGAGGATTGAAGAATGAGGACTGAGGGTTTAGGATTGAGGAATGAGGATTGAAGATTGAGTATTGAGGATTGAAGATTGAGGATTGAGGATTGAGGATTGATGATTGAGGATTGACGATTGAGGATTGAGGATTGAGGATTGAGGATTGAGGATTGAGGCTTGAGGATTGAGGTTTGAGGATTGAAGATTGAGGATTGAGGGTCGAGGATGTGGGCTGAAGGTTGAGGATTGAGGTTTGAGGACTGAGGACTGAGGATTGATGGTTGAGAATTAAGGACTGAGGATTGAGGATGGAAGATTGAGGATTGGTTATTGAGGATTGAAGAATGAGGATTGAGGATTGAGTATTGAGAACTAAGGATTGAGGTTTGAGTGTTGAAGATTGAGGATTGGGTATTGAGGATTGAAGCATGAGGATTGAGGATTGAGGATTGAGGATTGAGGATTGAAGATTGAGTATTGAGGTTTGAAGACTGACGATTGAGGGTTGAGGATTGAGGATTGAGGATTGAGGATTGAGGATTGATGACTGAGTATTGAGGATTGAAGATTGAGGATTGAGAATTGAGGATTGTGGATTGAAGATTGAGTATTGAGGATTGAAGATTGAGGATTGAGGATTGAGGATTGAGGATTGAGGATTGAAGATTGAGGATTGGGGACTGAGTGTTGAAGGTTGAGTGATGAGAATTGATGTTTGTGGATGGAGACTTGAAGATTGAAGATTGAGGATTGAGTATTGAAAACTGAGAATTCAGGATATTCTATTGAGTATTGAGAATTTTGGATTGATGGTTGAGTATTGAGCATTGATGGTTGAGGGTTGTGTGTTGTATATTGCGGATTGGCGGATTGAGTATTGAAGATTGAGGACTGAGGACTGAGGATTGAGTATTGAGGATTGAGGATTGAGTATTGAGGATTGAGGATTGAAGATTGAGTATTGATGATTGGAGATTACGGATTGACTATTGAGGGTTGAGGTTTGAGGACGAGGACTGAGGGTTGAGGATTGAGGTTTGAGGACAGAGGATTGAGGATTGAGGATTGAGAATTGATAATTGAGGATTGAGGATTGAAGATTTAGGATTGGGTATTGCGGATTGAGGATTGGGGATTGATGATCTAGTATTGGAGATTGATTATTTAGGATTGAAGATAGTGGGTTGAGGAATGAGGATTGAGGATTGAGAATTGAGAATTGAGGATGATGACTGAGGTTTGAGGATTGAGGTTTGAGGAATGAGGATTGAGGATTGAGGATTGAGGATTGAGGATTGAGGATTGAGGATTGAGGATTGAGTATTGAAGGTTGAGGATTGATGACTGAGGATTGAGGATTGAGGATTGAGGATTGAGGATTGAGTATTGAGGATTGAACATTGATTGTTGTGGATTGAGGGTTGAGGATTGAGGATTGAGTATTGAGGATTGAGGATGAGGGCTGAGGTTTGAGGTTTGAGGTTTAAGGACTGAGGACTGAGGATTGAGGATTGAGAATTGAGGATTGAGGATTGAGGATTGAAGATTGAGGATTTGGTATTGATGATTGAAGAATGAGGATTGAGGATTGAGTATTGAGGATTGAGGATTGAAGATTGAGTATTGAGGATTGAAAATTGACGATTGAGGATTGTGGATTGAAGATTGAGTATTGAACATTGAGGACTGAGTGTTGAGGGTTCAGTGATGAGAATTGATGTTTGTGGATAGAGGTTTGAAGACTGCAGATTGAGTATTGAGTATTGAAAACCGTGAATTGAGGATATTCTATTGAGGATTGAGGATTGTCAACTGATTGTTGAGGACTGAGGGCTGAAGATTGAGGATACAGGATTGAGGATTCAGAATTGAGGTTTGAGGACTGAGGATTGTGGATTGAAGATAGATTATTGAGGATTGAGGATTGAGAACTGAGGATTGAGGATTGAGGACTGAAGATTGAGGATTGGGTATTGAGGATTGAAGAATGAGGATTGAGGATTGAGGATTGAGGATTGAGCATTGAAGATTGAGTATTGAGGATTGAAGATTGAGGATTGAGGACTGAGGATTGAGGATTGAGTATTGAGGATTGGGGATTGAGGATTAAAGATTGAGTATTGAGGATTGAAGATTGAGGATTGTGGATTCATGATTGGGTACTGAGGATTGAAGATTGAGGATTGAGGATTGAGGATTGAGAATTGACGATGAGGGCTGAGAGTTGAGGATTGAGGTTTGAGGACTGAGGACTGAGGATTGAGGATTGAGAATTGAGGACTGAGGATTGAGGATTGAGGATTGAGGATTGAAGATTGAGGATTGGGTATTGAGGATTGAACATTGAGGATTGAGGATTGAGGATCGAGGATTGAGGATTGAGGATTGAAGATTGAGGATTGAGGATTGATCATTAAAGATTGAGTGTTGAGGATTGAAGATTGAGGATTGATGATTGAGGATTGAGGATTGAATATTGAGGATTGAGGATTGAGTATTGAAGGTTGAGGATTGATGATTGAGGATTGAGTATTGAGGACTGAGGATTGAGTATTGAGGACTGAGGATTGAAGATTGAGGATTGAGGATTGGGGATTAAAGATTGAGTATTGAGGATTGAAGATTGAGAATTGAGGATTGAGGATTGAACACTGAGGACTGAGTGTTGAGGGTTGGGTGATGAGAATTGATGTTTGTGGATAGAGATTTGAAGATTGCAGATTGAGTATTGTGAATTGAAAACTGTGAATTGAGGATATTCTATTGAGGATTGTGGATTGTCACCCGATTGTTGAGGACTGAGGGCTGAAGGTTGAGGATTCAGGATTGAGGATTCAGAATTGGGGTTTGAGGACTGAGGATTGAGGATTGAAGAATGATTATTGAGGATTGAGGGTTGATAATTGAGGATTGAGGATTGAGGAATGAAGATTGAGGATTGGGTAATGAGGATTGAAGAATGAGGATTGAGGATTGAAGATTGAGTATTGAGGATTGAAGGTTGAGGATTGAGGGTTGAGGATTGAAGATTGAGGACTTAGTGTTGAGGGTTGAGTGATGGGCATTGATGTTTGTGGATTGAGGTTTGAAGATTGAAGAATGGGGATTGAGTATTGAAAACTGTGAATTGAGAATATTCTATTGAGGATTGACGATTGACAATTGATTCTTGAGGACTGAGGGCTAAAGATTGAGGATTCAGGATTGAGGATTCAGAATTGAGGTTTAAGGACTGAGGATTGAGGGTTGAGGATTGAGGATTGAGGATTGACGCTTGAGGATTGAGGATTGAGGATCGAGGATTAAGGATTGAGGATTGAAGGTTGAATATTGATGATTGAAGATTGAGGAGTGAGGATTGAGGGTTGTGGATTGAGGACGAGGACAGAGGGTTGAGTATTGATGTTTGAGGCCTGAGGATTGAGGATTGAGGATTGAGAATTGAGGATTGAGGATTGAGGATTGAAGATTGAGGATTGGGTATTGAGGATTGAAGAATGAGGACAGAGGATTTAGGATTGAGGAATGAGGATTGAAGATTGAGTATTGAGGATTGAAGATTGAGGATTGAGGATTGAGGATTGATGATTGAGTATTGACGATTGAGGATTGAGGATTGAGGATTGAGGATTGAGGATTGAGGCTTGAGGATTGAGGTTTGAGGATTGAAGATTGAGGATTGAGGATCGAGGATGAGGGCTGAAGGTTGAGGATTGAGGTTTGAGGACTGAGGACTGAGGATTGATGGTTGAGAATTAAGGATTGAGGATTGAGGATGGAAGATTGAGGATTGGTTATTGAGGATTGAAGAATGAGGATTGAGGATTGAGTATTGAGAACTAAGGATTGAGGTTTGAGTGTTGAAGATTGAGGATTGGGTATTGAGGATTGAAGCATGAGGATTGAGGATTGAGGATTGAGGATTGAGGATTGCAGATTGAGTATTGAGGTTTGAAGACTGACGATTGAGGGTTGAGGATTGAGGATTGAGGATTGAGGATTGAGGATTGATGACTGAGTATTGAGGATTGAAGATTGAGGATTGAGGATTGAGGATTGAGGATTGTGGATTGAGGATTGAAGATTGAGGATTGGGGACTGAGCGTTGAGTGTTGAGTGATGAGAATTGGTGTTTGTGGATAGAGATTTAAAGATCTCAGATTGAGTATTGGGTATTGAAATCTGTGAATTGATGATATTCTATTGAGGATTGAGAATTGACAACTGATTGTTGAGGACTGAGGTCTGAAGATTGAGGATTCAGGATTGAGGATTCAGGATAGAGGACGAGGACTGAGGGTTGAGTATTGATGTTTGAGGTCTGAGGATTAAAGATTGAGGATTGAGAATTGGGGATTGAGGATTGAGGATTGAAGATTGAGGATTGAGTATTGAGGATTGAACAATGAGGATTGAGGATTGAGGATTGAGGTTGAAGATTGAGGATTGAGGACTGAGGATTGAGGATTGAGTACTGAGGATTGAGGATTGAGGATTGAAGATTGAGTATTGAGGATTGAAGATTGAGGATTGTGGATTGAAGATTGAGTATTGAGGATTGAAGCTTGAGGATTGAGGAGTGAGGGTTGGGGTTTGTGGACGAGGACTGAGGGTTGAGAATTGAGGTTTGAGGAGAGAGAACTGAGGATTGAGGATTGAGAATTGATAATTGAGGATTGAGGATTGAAGATTCAGTATTGAGGATTGAAGATAGAGAATTGAGGATTGAGGATTTAACATTGAGGTCTGAGTGTTGAGTGTTGAGTGATGAGAATTGACGTTTGTGGATAGAGATATGCAGATTCGAAGATTGCAGATTGAGTATTGAGTATTGAAGACTGTGAATTGAGGATATAATATTGAGGATTGATGACTGGCAACTGATTGTTGAGGACTGAGGGCTGAAGATTTAGGATTCAGGATTGAGGATTCAGAATTGAGGTTTGAGGACTGAGGATTGAGGATTGAAGATTGAGTATTGAGGATTGAGGATTGAGGATTGAGGATTGAGGATTGAGGATTGAGGATTGAAGATTGAGTATTGAGGATTGAAGATTGAGGATTAAGGACTGAGGATTGAGGATTGAGTATTGAGGATTGAGGATTGACGATTGAAGATTGAGTATTGAGTATTGAAGATAGAGGATTGTGGATTGAAGATTGAGTATTGAGGATTGAAGATTGAGGATTGAGAATTGAGGATTGAGAATTGACGATGAGGGCTGAGGGTTGAGGTTTGACGTTTGAGGACTAAGGACTGAGGATTGAGGATTGAGAATTGAGGATTGAGGATTGAGGATTGAGGATTGAAGATTAAGGATTGGGTATTGAGGATTGAACATTGAGGATTGAGGATTGAGTATCGAGGATTGAGGATTGAGGATTGAAGATTGAATATTGATGATTGTAGATTGAGGATTGAGGATTGAGAATTGAGGATTGAGGATTGAGGATTGAGGATTGAAGATTGAGGATTGGGTATTGAGGGTTGAACATTGAGGATTGAGGATTGAGTATCGAGGATTGAGGATTGAGGATTGAAGATTGAATATTGATGAATGTAGATTGAGGATTGAGGATTGAGGGTTGTGGATTGAGGACGCGGACTGAGGGTTGAGTATTAATGTTTGAGGTCTGAGGAATGAGGATTGAGGATTGAGAATTGAGGATTGAGGATTGAGGATTGAAGATTGAGGATTGGGTATTGAGGATTGAAGAATGAGGACTGAGGATTTAGGAATGAGGATCGAGGATTGAAGATTGAGTATTGAGGATTGAATATTGAGGATTGAGGTTTGAGGATTGAGGATTCAGGATTGAGGGTTGAGGATTGAAGATTGAGGATTGAGGATTTATGATTAAAGATTGAGTGTTGAGGATTGAAGACTGAGCATTGATGATTGAGGATTGAGGATTGAGGATTGAGGATTGAGGATTGAGGATTGAGGATTGAGTATTGAAGGTTGAGGATTGATGATTGAGAATTGAGGATTGAGGATTGAACATTGAGGACTGAGTGTTGAGTGTTGAGTGATGAGAATTGATGTTTGTGGATTGAGATTTGAAGATTGCAGATTGAGTATTGTGTATTGAAAACTGTGAATTGAAGATATTCTATTGAGGATTGAGGATTGTCACCTGATTGTTGAGGACTGAGGGCTGAAGATTGAGGATTTAGGATTGAGGATTCAGAATTGAGGTTTGAGGACTGAGGATTGAGGATGGAGGATTGAAGATTGAGTATTGAGGATTGAAGTTTAACGATTGAGGATTGTGGATTGAAGATTGAGTATTGAGCATTGAGGACTGAGTGTTGAGGGTTCAGTGATGAGGACTGATGTTTGTGGATAGAGGTTTGAAGATTGCAGATTGAGTATTGAGTATTGAAAACTGTGAATTGAGGATATTCTATTGAGGATTGAGGATTGTCAACTGATTGTTGAGGACTGAGTGCTGAAGATTGAGGATTCAGGATTGAGGATTCAGAATTGAGGTTTGAGGACTGAGGATTGAGGATTGAAGAATGATTATTGAGGATTGAGGATTGAGAATTGAGGATTGAGGATTGAGGATTGAGGACCGAGGATTGAACATTGAGGACTGAGTGTTGAGGGTTGAGTGATGAGAATTGATGTTTGTGGATAGAGATTTGAAGATTGCAGATTGAGTATTGTGTATTGAAAACTGTGAATTGAAGATATTCTATTGAGGATTGAGGATTGTCACCTAATTGTTGAGGACTGAGTGCTGAAGATTGAGGATTCAGGATTGAGGATTCAGAATTGAGGTTTGAGGACTGAGGATTGAAGATTGAAGAATGATTATTGAGGATTGAGGATTGAGAATTGAGGATTGAGGATTGAGAATTGAGGACTGAGGATTGAACATTGAGGACTAAGTGTTGAGGGTTGAGTGATGAGAATTGATGTTTGTGGATAGAGATTTGAAGATTGCAGATTAAGTATTGTGTATTGAAAACTGTGAATTGAAGATATTCTATTGAGGATTGAGGATTGTCACCTGATTGTTGAGGACTGAGGGCTGAAGATTGAGGATTCAGTATTGAGGATTCAGAATTGAGGTTTGAGGACTGAGGATTGAGGATTGAGGATTGAAGATTGAGTATTGAAGATTGAAGATTGAGGATTGAGGATTGAGGATTGAGGATTGAGGATGAAGGCTGAGGGTTGAGGATTGAGGTTTGAGGACTGAGCACTGAGGATTGAGGATTGAGAATTGAGGATTGAGGGTTGAGGATTGAGGATTGACGCTTGAGGATTGAGGGTTGAGGTTGGAGGATTGAAAAGAGTGGACTGAGTGTTGAGGATTGAGTGTTGAGAATTGATGTTTGAGGATTGAGATTTGATTATCGAACATTGTGGATTGAGTACTGAACCATGAGAATTCAGGATACACTATTGAGTATTAGGAATTGAGGATTGATGGTTGAGGATTGAAGATTGAGTATTGATGATTGAGGATTGAGGATTTAGGACTGAGGATTGAGGATTGAGTATTGAAGGTTGAGGATTGATGATTGAGGGTTGAGGATGAGGATTGAGGATTGAGTATTGAGGACTGAGGATTGAAGATTGAGGATTGAGGATTGAGGATTAAAGATTGAGTATTGAGGATTGAAGATTGAGAATTGAGGATTGAGGATTGAACATTGAGGACTGAGTGTTGAGGGTTGAGTGGTGAGAATTGATGTTTGTGGATAGAGATTTGAAGATTGCAGAATGAGTATTGTGTATTGAAAACTGTGAATTGAGGATATTCCATTGAGGATTGAGGATTGTAACCTGATTGTTGAGGACTGAGGGCTGAAGATTGAGGTTTCAGGGTTGAGGATTCAGAATTGAGGTTTGAGGACTGAGGATGGAGGATTGAGGATTGAAGATTGAGTATTGAGGATTGAAGATTGAGGATTGAGGATTGAGGATTGAGGATTGAGGATTGAAGATTGAGTGTTGAGGATTGAAGATTGAAGATTGAGGACTGAGGATTGAGGATTGAGTATTGAGGATTGAGGATTGAGGATTAAAGATTGAGTATTGAGGATTGAAGATTGAGGATTGTGGATTGAAGATTGAGTATTGAGGATTGAAGATTGGGGATTGAGGATTGAGGGTTGGGGTTTGTGGACGAGGACTGAGGGTTGAGGATTGAGGTTTGAGGAGAGAGAACTGAGGATTGAGGATTGAGAATTGATAATTGAGGATTGAGGATTGAAGATTTAGGATTGGGTATTGAGGATTGAGGATTGGGGATTGAGGATCTAGTATTGGAGATTGATTATTTAGGATTGAAAATAGAGGGTTGAGGATTGAGGATTGAGGATTGAGAATTGAGAATTGGGGATGAGGACTGAGGTTTGAGGATTGAGGATTGAGGATTGAGGATTGAGTGTTGAAGATTCAGTATTGAGGATTGAAGATAGAGAATTGAGGATTGAGGATTTAACATTGAGGTCTGAGTGTTGAGGGTTGAGTGATGAGAATTGACGTTTGTGGATAGAGATATGCAGATTCGAAGATTGCAGATTGAGTATTGAGTATTGAAGACTGTGAATTGAGGATATAATATTGAGGATTGATGATTGGCAACTGATTGTTGAGGACTGAGGGCTGAAGATTTAGGATTCAGGATTGAGGATTCAGAATTGAGGTTTGAGGACTGAGGATTGAGGATTGAAGATTGAGTATTGAGGATTGAGGATTGAGGATTGAGGATTGAGGATTGAGGATTGAGGATTGAAGATTGAGTATTGAGGATTGAAGATTGAGGATTAAGGACTGAGGATTGAGGACTGAGTATTGAGGATTGAGGATTGACGATTGAAGATTGAGTATTGAGGATTGAAGATAGAGGATTGTGGATTGAAGATTGAGTATTGAGGATTGAAGATTGAGGATTGAGAATTGAGGATTGAGAATTGACGATGAGGGCTGAGGGTTGAGGTTTGAGGTTTGAGGACTAAGGACTGAGGATTGAGGATTGAGAATTGAGGATTGAGGATTGAGGATTGAGGATTGAAGATTAAGGATTGGGTATTGAGGATTGAACATTGAGGATTGAGGATTGAGTATCGAGGATTGAGGATTGAGGATTGAAGATTGAATATTGATGATTGTAGATTGAGGATTGAGGATTGAGAATTGAGGATTGAGGATTGAGGATTGAGGATTGAAGATTGAGGATTGGGTATTGAGGGTTGAACATTGAGGATTGAGGATTGAGTATCGAGGATTGAGGATTGAGGATTGAAGATTGAATATTGATGAATGTAGATTGAGGATTGAGGATTGAGGGTTGTGGATTGAGGACGCGGACTGAGGGTTGAGTATTAATGTTTGAGGTCTGAGGAATGAGGATTGAGGATTGAGAATTGAGGATTGAGGATTGAGGATTGAAGATTGAGGATTGGGTATTGAGGATTGAAGAATGAGGACTGAGGATTTAGGAATGAGTATCGAGGATTGAAGATTGAGTATTGAGGATTGAATATTGAGGATTGAGGATTGAGGATTGAGGTTTGAGGATTGAGGATTCAGGATTGAGGATTGAGGATTGAAGATTGAGGATTGAGGATTGATGATTAAAGATTGAGTGTTGAGGATTGAAGACTGAGCATTGATGATTGAGGATTGAGGATTGAGGATTGAGGATTGAGGATTGAGTATTGAAGGTTGAGGATTGATGATTGAGAATTGAGGATTGAGGATTGAACATTGAGGACTGAGTGTTGAGTGTTGAGTGATGAGAATTGATGTTTGTGGATAGAGATTTGAAGATTGCAGATTGAGTATTGTGTATTGAAAACTGTGAATTGAAGATATTCTATTGAGGATTGAGGATTGTCACCTGATTGTTGAGGACTGAGGGCTGAAGATTGAGGATTCAGGATTGAGGATTCAGAATTGAGGTTTGAGGACTGAGGATTGAGCATTGAGGATTGAAGATTGAGTATTGAGGATTGAAGATTGAGGATTGAGGATTGAGGATTGAGGATTGAGGATGAGGGCTGAGGGTTGAGGATTGAAGATTGAGGACTTAGTGTTGAGGGTTGAGTGATGGGAATTGATGTTTGTGGATTGAGATTTGAAGATTGAAGAATGGGGATTGAGTATTGAAAACTGTGAATTGAGGATATTCTATTGAGGATTGGGGATTGACGATTGATTGTTGAGGACTGAGGGCTAAAGATTGAGGATTCAGGATTGAGGATTCGGGATTGAGGTTTATGGACTGAGTACTGAGGGTTGAGGTTTGAGGATTGAGGACTGACGCTTGAGGATTGGGGGTTGAGGATGGAGGATTGAAAAGGGTGGACTGAGTGTTGAGGATTGAGTGTTGAGAATTGATGTTTGAGGATTGAGATTTGATTATTGAATATTGTGCATTGGGTATTGAACCATGAGAATTCAGGATACACTATTGAGTATTGAGAATTGAGGATTGATGGTTGAGTATTGAGGATTGGTGGTTGAGGGTTGTGTGTTGAATATTGAGGATTGAGGATTGAGGATTGAGGATTGAAGATTGAGGATTGAGGACTGAGGATTGAGGATTGAGGAATGAGCATTGAGGATTGAAGATTGAGAACTGGGGATTGAGGATTGAAGATTGACGATTGAGGATTGTGGATTGAGGATTGAGGATTGAACGTTGAGGACTGAGTCTTGAGGGTTGAGTGATGAGAGTTGATGTTTGTGGATAGAGGTTTGAAGATTGCAGATTGAGTATTGAGTATTGAAAACTGTGAATTGAGGATATTCTATTGAGGATTCAGGGTTGACAACTGATTGTTGAGGACTGAGGGCTGAAGATTGAGGAATCAGGATTGGGGATTCAGAATTGAGGTTTGAGGACTGAGGATTGAGGATTGAAGATTGAGTATCGAGGATTGAAGATTGAGGATTGAGGATTGAGGATTGAGGATTGTGGATTGAGGATGAGGGCTGAGGGTTGAGTATTGAGGTTTGAGGACTGAGGACTGAGGATTGAGGATTGAGAATTGAGGATTGAGGATAGAGTGTTGAAGATTGAGGATTGGGGATTGAGGATTGAGGATTGACGATTGAAGATTGAGGATTGTGAACTGAAGATTGAGTATTGAGGATTGAAGATTGAGGATTGAGGATTGAGGATTGAGAGTTGACGATGAGGGCTGAGGGTTGAGGATTGAGGTTTGAGGACTGAGGACTGAGGATTGAGGATTGAGAATTGAGGAATGAGGATTGAGGATTGAGGATTGAAGATTGAGGATTGGGTATTGAGGATTGAACATTGAGGATTGAGGATTGAGGATCGAGGATTGAGGATTGAGGTTTGAAGATTGAATATTGATGATTGAAGGTTGAGGATTGAGGATTGAGGGTTGTGGATTGAGGACGAGGACTGAGGGTTGAGTATTGATGTTTGAGGTCTGAGGATTGAGGATTGAGGATTGAGAATTGATGATTGAAGATTGAGTATTGAGGATTGAACGTTGAGGATTGAGGATTGAGGATTGAAGATTGAGGACTTAGTGTTGAGGGTTGAGTGATGGGAATTGATGTTTGTGGATTGAGATTTGAAGATTGAAGAATGGGGATTGAGTATTGAAAACTGTGAATTGAGGATATTCTATTGAGGATTGACAACTGATTGTTGAGGACTGAGGGCTAAAGATTGAGGATTCAGGATTGAGGAATCGGGATTGAGGTTTAAGGACTGAGGATTGAGGGTTGAGGATTGAGGATTGACGCATGAGGATTGAGGGTTGAGGTTGGAGGATTGAAAAGAGTGGACTGAGTGTTGAGGATTGAGTGTTGAGAATTGATGTTTGAGGATTGAGATTTGATTATTGAACATTGTGGATTGAGTATTGAACCATGAGAATTCAGGATACACTATTGAGTATTAGGAATTGAGGATTGATGGTTGAGTATTACGGATTGGTGGTTGAGGGTTGTGTGTTGAATATTGAGGATTGAGGATTGAGGATTGAGGATTGAAGATTGAGGATTGAATATTGAGTATTGATGATTGAAGATTGAGGATTGAGGATTGAGTGTTGAGGATTGAGGACGAGGACTGACGGTTGAGGATTGAGGTTTGAGGTCTGAGGATTGAGGATTGAGGACTGAGGATTGAGGATTGAGGATTGAGCATTGAGGATTGAAGATTGAGGGCTGGGGATTGAGGAATGAAGATTGACGATCGAGGATTGAAGATTGAGTATTGAGGATTGAAGATTGAGGATTGAGGATTGAGGATTGAGGATTAAAGATTGAGTGTTGAGGGTTGAAGATTGAGGATTGATGATTGAGGATTGAGGATTTGGGATTGAGGATTGAGGATTGAGTATTGAAGGTTGAGGATTGATGATTGAGGGTTGAGGATGAGGATTCAGGGTTGAGGATTCAGAATTGAGGTTTGAGGACTGAGGATTGAGGATTGAGGACTGAAGATTGAGTATTGAGGATTGAAGATTGAGGATTGAGGATTGAGGATTGAGGATTGAGGATGAGGGCTGAGGGTTGAGGATTGAGGTTTAAGGACTGAGGACTGAGGATTGAGGATTGAGAATTGAGGATTGAGGATTGAGGATTGAAGATTGAGGATTGGGTATTGAGGATTGAAGAATGAGGATTGAGGATTGAGGATTGAGGATAGAGGATTGAAGATTGAGTATTGAGGATTGAAGATTGACGATTGAGGATTGTGGGTTGAAGATTGAGTATTGAACATTGAGGACTGAGTGTTGAGGGTTCAGTGATGAGAATTGATGTTTGTGGATAGGGGTTTGAAGATTGCAGATTGAGTATTGAGTATTGAAAACTGTGAATTGAGGATATTCTATTGAGGATTGAGGATTGTCAACTGATTGCTGAGGACTGAGGCCTGAAGATTGAGGATTCAGGATTGAGGATTAAGAATTGAGGTTTGAAGACTGAGGATTGAGGATTGAAGAATGATTATTGAGGATTGAGGGTCGAGAACTGAGGATTGAGGATTGAGGAATGAGGATTGTGGATTGGGTAATGAGGATTGAAGAATGAGGATTGAGAATTGAGTATTGAGGATTGAAGATTGAGGATTGAGGATTGAGGGTTGAGGTTTGAGGACGAGGACTGAGGGTTGAGGATTGAGGTTTGAGGACAGAGAATTGAGGATTGAGGATTGAGAATTGATAATTGAGGATTGAGGATAGAAGATTTAGGATTGGGTATTGAGGATTGAGGATTGGGGATTGAGGATCTAGTATTGGAAATTGATTATTTAGGATTGAAGATAGAGGGTTGAGGATTGAGGATTGAGGATTGAGAATTGAGTATTGAGGATGAGGACTGAGGTTTGAGGATCGAGGATTGAGGATTGAGGATTGAGTGTTGAAGATTCAGTATTGAGGATTGAAGATAGAGAATTGAGGATTGAGGATTTAACATTGAGGTCTGAGTGTTGAGGGTTGAATGATGAGAATTGACGTTTGTGGATAGAGATATGCAGATTCGAAGATTGCAGATTGAGTGTTGAGTATTGAAGACTGTGAATTGAGGATATTCTATTGAGGATTGATGATTGGCAACTGATTGTTGAGGACTGAGGGCTGAAGATTTAGGATTCAGGATTGAGGATTCAGAATTGAGGTTTGAGGACTGAGGATTGAGGATTGAAGATTGAGTATTGAGGATTGAGGATTGAGGATTGAGTATTGAGGATTGAGGATTGAGGATTGAAGAATGAGTATTGAGGATTGAAGGTTGAGGATTGTGGATTGAAGAGTGAGTATTGAGGATTGAAGATTGAGGATTGAGAATTGAGGATTGAGAATTGACGATGAGGGCTTTGGGTTGAGGATTGAGGTTTGAGGACTGAGGACTGAGGAGTGAGGATTGAGAATTGAGGATTGAGGATTGAGGATTGAGGATTGAGGATTGAAGATTGAGGATTGGGTATTGAGGATTGAAGAATGAGGACTGAGGATTTAGGATTGAGGATCGAGGATTGAAGATTGAGTATTGAGGATTGAATATTGAGGATTGAGGACTGAGGGCTGAAGATTGAGGATTCAGGGTTGAGGATTCAGAATTGAGGTTTGAGGACTGAGGATTGAGGATTGAGGATTGAAGATTGAGTATTGAGGATTGAAGATTGAGGATTGAGGATTGAGGATTGAGGATTGAGGATGAGGGCTGAGGGTTGAGGATTGAGGTTTAAGGACTGAGGACTGAGGGTTGAGGATTGAGAATTGAGGATTGAGGATTGAGGATTGAAGATTGAGGATTGGGTATTGAGGATTGAAGAATGAGGATTGAGGATTGAGTATTGAGGATAGAGGATTGAAGATTGAGTATTGAGGATTGAAGACTGACGATTGAGGATTGTGGTTTGAAGATTGAGTATTGAACATTGAGGACTGAGTGTTGAGGGTTCAGTGATGAGAATTGACGTTTGTGGATAGAGATATGCAGATTCGAAGATTGCAGATTGAGTATTGAGTACTGAAGACTGGGAATTGAGGATATTCTATTGAGGATTGATGATTGGCAACTGATTGTTGAGGACTGAGGGCTGAAGATTTAGGATTCAGGATTGAGGATTCAGAATTGAGGTTTGAGGACTGAGGATTGAGGATTGAAGATTGAGTATTGAGGATTGGGATTGAGGATTGAGGATTGAGGATTGAGGATTGAGGATTGAAGATTGAGTATTGAGGATTGAAGATTGAGGATTGAGGACTGAGGATTGAGGATTGAGTATTGAGGACTGAGGATTGAGGATTGAAGATTGAGTATTGAGGATTGAAGATTGAGGATTGTGGATTGAAGATTGAGTATTGAGGATTGAAGATTGAGGATTGAGAATTGAGGATTGAGAATTGACGATGAGGGCTGAGGGTTGAGGATTGAGGTTTGAGGACTGAGGACTGAGGATTGAGGATTGAGAATTAAGGATTGAGGATTGAGGATTGAGGATTGAAGATTGAGGATTGGGTATTGAGGATTGAACATTGAGGATTGAGGATTGATTATCGAGGATTGAGGATTGAGGATTGAAGATTGAATATTGATGATTGTAGATTGAGGATTGAGGATTGAAGATTGAGGATTGAGGACTGAGGATTGAGGATTGAGTATTGAGGATTGAGGATTGAGGATTGAAGATTGAGTATTGAGGTAGAAGATTGAGGATTGAGGACTGAGGATTGACGATTGAGTATTGAGGATTGAGGATTGAGGATTGAAGATTGAGTATTGAGGATTGAGGATTGAGGATCGAGGATTGAGGGTTGAGGATTGAAGATTGAATATTGATGATTGAAGATTGAGGATTGAGGACTGAGGGTTGTGGATTGAGGACGAGGACTGAGGGTTGATTATTGATGTTTGAGGTCAGAAGATTGAGGATCGAGGATTGAGAATTGAGGATTGAGGATTGAGGATTGAAGATTGAGGATTGGGTATTGAGGATTGAAGAATGAGGACTGAGGATTGAGGATTGAGTATTGAGGATTGAGGATTGAGGATTGAAGATTGAGTATTGAGGTAGAAGATTGAGGATTGAGGACTGAGGATTGACGATTGAGTATTGAGGATTGAGGATTGAGGATTGAAGATTGAGTATTGAGGATTGAAGATTGAGGATTGTGGATTGAGGATTGAGGATTGAGGATTGAGGATTGAGGATGAGGGCTGAGGGTTGAGGATTGAGGTTTAAGGACTGAGGACTGAGGATTGAGGATTGAGAATTGAGGATTGAGGATTGAGGATTGAAGATTGAGGATTGGGTATTGAGGATTGAAGAATGAGGATTGAGGATTGAGTATTGAGGATAGAGGATTGAAGATTGAGTACTGAGGATTGAAGACTGACGATTGAGGATTGTGGGTTGAAGATTGAGTATTGAACATTGAGGACTGAGTGTTGAGGGTTCAGTGATGAGAATTGATGTTTGTGGATAGAGGTTTGAAGATTGCAGATTGAGAATTGAGTATTGAAAACTGTGAATTGAGGATATTCTATTGAGGATTGAGGACTGCCAACTGATTGCTGAGGACTGAGGCCTGAAGATTTAGGATTCAGGATTGAGGATTCAGAATTGAGGTTTGAAGACTGAGGATTGAGGATTGAAGAATGATCATTGAGGATTGAGGGTTGAGAATTGAGGATTGAGGATTGAGGAATGAGGAATGTGGATTGGGTAATGAGGATTGAAGAATGAGGATTGAGAATTGAGGATTGAGGATTGAGGATTGAAGATTGAGTATTGAGGATTGAAGATTGAGGATTGAGGACTGAGGATTGAGTATTGAGGATTGAAGATTGAGGATTGAGGACTGAGGATTGAGGATTGAGTATTGAGGATTGAGGATTGAGGATTAAAGATTGAGTATTGAGGATTGAAGATTGAGGATTGCGGATTGAAGATTGAGTAATGAGGATTGAAGATTGAGGATTGAGGATTGAGGGTTGAGGTTTGAGGACGAGGACTGAGGGTTAAGGATTGAGGTTTGAGGACAGAGAATTGAGGATTGAGGATTGAGAATTGATAATTGAGGATTGAGGATTGAAGATTTAGGATTGGGTATTGAGGATTGAGGATTGGGGATTGAGGATCTAGTATTGGAGATTGATTATTTAGGATTGAAGATAGAGGGTTGAGGATTGAGGATTGAGGATTGAGAATTGAGAATTGAGGATGAGGACTGAGGTTTGAGGATTGAGGATTGAGGATTGAGGATTGAGTGTTGAAGATTCAGTATTGAGGATTGAAGATAGAGAATTGTGGATTGAGGATTTAACATTGAGGTCTGAGTGTTGAGGGTTGAGTGATGAGAATTGACGTTTGTGGATAGAGATATGCAGATTCGAAGATTGCAGATTGAGTATTGAGTATTGAAGACTGTGAATTGAGGATATAATATTGAGGATTGATGACTGGCAACTGATTGTTGAGGACTGAGGGCTGAAGATTTAGGATTCAGGATTGAGGATTCAGAATTGAGGTTTGAGGACTGAGGATTGAGGATTGAAGATTGAGTATTGAGGATTGAGGATTGAGGATTGAGGATTGAGGATTGAAGATTGAGTATTGAGGATTGAAGATTGAGGATTAAGGACTGAGGATTGAGGATTGAGTATTGAGGATTGAGGATTGACGATTGAAGATTGAGTATTGAGGATTGAAGATAGAGGATTGTGGATTGAAGATTGAGTATTGAGGATTGAAGATTGAGGATTGAGAATTGAGGATTGAGAATTGACGATGAGGGCTGAGGGTTGAGGTTTGAGGTTTGAGGACTAAGGACTGAGGATTGAGGATTGAGAATTGAGGATTGAGGATTGAGGATTGAGGATTGAAGATTAAGGATTGGGTATTGAGGATTGAACATTGAGGATTGAGGATTGAGTATCGAGGATTGAGGATTGAGGATTGAAGATAGAATATTGATGATTGTAGATTGAGGATTGAGGATTGAGAATTGAGGATTGAGGATTGAGGATTGAGGATTGAAGATTGAGGATTGGGTATTGAGGGTTGAACATTGAGGATTCAGGATTGAGTATCGAGGATTGAGGATTGAGGATTGAAGATTGAATATTGATGAATGTAGATTGAGGATTGATGATTGAGGGTTGTGGATTGAGGACGCGGACTGAGGGTTGAGTATTAATGTTTGAGGTCTGAGGAATGAGGATTGAGGATTGAGAATTGAGGATTGAGGATTGAGGATTGAAGATTGAGGATTGGGTATTGAGGATTGAAGAATGAGGACTGAGGATTTAGGAATGAGGATCGAGGATTGAAGATTGAGTATTGAGGATTGAATATTGAGGATTGAGGTTTGAGGATTGAGGATTCAGGATTGAGGATTGAGGATTGAAGATTGAGGATTGAGGATTTATGATTAAAGATTGAGTGTTGAGGATTGAAGACTGAGCATTGATGATTGAGGATTGAGGATTGAGGATTGAGGATTGAGGATTGAGTATTGAAGGTTGAGGATTGATGATTGAGAATTGAGGATTGAGGATTGAACATTGAGGACTGAGTGTTGAGTGTTGAGTGGTGAGAATTGATGTTTGTGGATTGAGATTTGAAGATTGCAGATTGAGTATTGTGTATTGAAAACTGTGAATTGAAGATATTCTATTGAGGATTGAGGATTGTCACCTGATTGTTGAGGGCTGAGGGCTGAAGATTGAGGATTCAGGATTGAGGATTCAGAATTGAGGTTTGAGGACTGAGGATTGAGGATGGAGGATTGAAGATTGAGTATTGAGGATTGAAGTTTAACGATTGAGGATTGTGGATTGAAGATTGAGTATTGAGCATTGAGGACTGAGTGTTGAGGGTTCAGTGATGAGGACTGATGTTTGTGGATAGAGGTTTGAAGATTGCAGATTGAGTATTGAGTATTGAAAACTGTGAATTGAGGATATTCTATTGAGGATTGAGGATTGTCAACTGATTGTTGAGGACTGAGTGCTGAAGATTGAGGATTCAGGATTGAGGATTCAGAATTGAGGTTTGAGGACTGAGGATTGAGGATTGAAGAATGATTATTGAGGATTGAGGATTGAGAATTGAGGATTGAGGATTGAGGATTGAGGACCGAGGATTGAACATTGAGGACTGAGTGTTGAGGGTTGAGTGATGAGAATTGATGTTTGTGGATAGAGATTTGAAGATTGCAGATTGAGTATTGTGTATTGAAAACTGTGAATTGAAGATATTCTATTGAGGATTGAGGATTGTCACCTAATTGTTGAGGACTGAGTGCTGAAGATTGAGGATTCAGGATTGAGGATTCAGAATTGAGGTTTGAGGACTGAGGATTGAAGATTGAAGAATGATTATTGAGGATTGAGGATTGAGAATTGAGGATTGAGGATTGAGAATTGAGGACTGAGGATTGAACATTGAGGACTAAGTGTTGAGGGTTGAGTGATGAGAATTGATGTTTGTGGATAGAGATTTGAAGATTGCAGATTGAGTATTGTGTATTGAAAACTGTGAATTGAAGATATTCTATTGAGGATTGAGGATTGTCACCTGATTGTTGAGGACTGAGGGCTGAAGATTGAGGATTCAGTATTGAGGATTCAGAATTGAGGTTTGAGGACTGAGGATTGAGGATTGAGGATTGAAGATTGAGTATTGAAGATTGAAGATTGAGGATTGAGGATTGAGGATTGAGGATTGAGGATGAGGGCTGAGGGTTGAGGATTGAGGTTTGAGGCCTGAGCACTGAGGATTGAGGATTGAGAATTGAGGATTGAGGGTTGAGGATTGAGGATTGACGCTTGAGGATTGAGGGTTGAGGTTGGAGGATTGAAAAGAGTGGACTGAGTGTTGAGGATTGAGTGTTGAGAATTGATGTTTGAGGATTGAGATTTGATTATCGAACATTGTGGATTGAGTACTGAACGATGAGAATTCAGGATACACTATTGAGTATTTGGAATTGAGGATTGATGGTTGAGTATTGAGGATTGGTGGTTGAGGGTTGTGTGTTGAATATTGAGGATTGAGGATTGAGGATTGAGGATTGAAGATTGAGGATTGAAGATTGAGTATTGAGGAATGAAGATTGAGGATTGAGGATTGAGGATTGAGGATCGAGGATTGAGGATTCAGGATTGAGGATTGAGGATTGAAGATTGAGGATTGAGGATTGATGATTAAAGATTGAGTGTTGAGGATTGAAGATTGAGTATTGATGATTGAGGATTGAGGATTTAGGACTGAGGATTGAGGATTGAGTATTGAAGGTTGAGGATTGATGATTGAGGGTTGAGGATGAGGATTGAGGATTGAGTATTGAGGACTGAGGATTGAAGATTGAGGATTGAGGATTGAGGATTAAAGATTGAGTATTGAGGATTGAAGATTGAGAATTGAGGATTGAGGATTGAACATTGAGGACTGAGTGTTGAGGGTTGAGTGGTGAGAATTGATGTTTGTGGATAGAGATTTGAAGATTGCAGAATGAGTATTGTGTATTGAAAACTGTGAATTGAGGATATTCCATTGAGGATTGAGGATTGTAACCTGATTGTTGAGGACTGAGGGCTGAAGATTGAGGTTTCAGGGTTGAGGATTCAGAATTGAGGTTTGAGGACTGAGGATGGAGGATTGAGGATTGAAGATTGAGTATTGAGGATTGAAGATTGAGGATTGAGGATTGAGGATTGAGGATTGAGGATTGAAGATTGAGTGTTGAGGATTGAAGATTGAAGATTGAGGACTGAGGATTGAGGATTGAGTATTGAGGATTGAGGATTGAGGATTAAAGATTGAGTATTGAGGATTGAAGATTGAGGATTGTGGATTGAAGATTGAGTATTGAGGATTGAAGATTGGGGATTGAGGATTGAGGGTTGGGGTTTGTGGACGAGGACTGAGGGTTGAGGATTGAGGTTTGAGGAGAGAGAACTGAGGATTGAGGATTGAGAATTGATAATTGAGGATTGAGGATTGAAGATTTAGGATTGGGTATTGAGGATTGAGGATTGGGGATTGAGGATCTAGTATTGGAGATTGATTATTTAGGATTGAAAATAGAGGGTTGAGGATTGAGGATTGAGGATTGAGAATTGAGAATTGGGGATGAGGATTGAGGTTTGAGGATTGAGGATTGAGGATTGAGGATTGAGTGTTGAAGATTCAGTATTGAGGATTGAAGACAGAGAATTGAGGATTGAGGATTTAACATTGAGGTCTGAGTGTTGAGGGTTGAGTGATGAGAATTGACGTTTGTGGATAGAGATATGCAGATTCGAAGATTGCAGATTGAGTATTGAGTATTGAAGACTGTGAATTGAGGATATAATATTGAGGATTGATGATTGGCAACTGATTGTTGAGGACTGAGGGCTGAAGATTTAGGATTCAGGATTGAGGATTCAGAATTGAGGTTTGAGGACTGAGGATTGAGGATTGAAGATTGAGTATTGAGGATTGAGGATTGAGGATTGAGGATTGAGGATTGAGGATTGAGGATTGAAGATTGAGTATTGAGGATTGAAGATTGAGGATTAAGGACTGAGGATTGAGGATTGAGTATTGAGGATTGAGGATTGACGATTGAAGATTGAGTATTGAGGATTGAAGATAGAGGATTGTGGATTGAAGATTGAGTATTGAGGATTGAAGATTGAGGATTGAGAATTGAGGATTGAGAATTGACGATGAGGGCTGAGGGTTGAGGTTTGAGGTTTGAGGACTAAGGACTGAGGATTGAGGATTGAGAATTGAGGATTGAGGACTGAGGGCTGAAGATTCAGGATTCAGGATTGAGGATTCAGAATTGAGGTTTGAAGACTGTGGATTGAGGATTGAAGAATGATTATTGAGGATTGAGGGTCGAGAATTGAGGATTGAGGATTGAGGAATGAGGATTGTGGATTGGGTAATGAGGATTGAAGAATGAGGATTGAGAATTGAGTATTGAGGATTGAAGATTGAGGATTGAGGATTGAGGGTTGAGGTTTGAGGACGAGGACTGAGGGTTGAGGATTGAGGTTTGAGGACAGAGAATTGAGGATTGAGGATTGAGAATTGATAATTGAGGATTGAGGATAGAAGATTTAGGATTGGGTATTGAGGATTGAGGATTGGGGATTGAGGATCTAGTATTGGAAATTTATTATTTAGGATTGAAGATAGAGGGTTGAGGATTGAGGATTGAGGATTGAGAATTGAGTATTGAGGATGAGGACTGAGGTTTGAGGATCGAGGATTGAGGATTGAGGATTGAGTGTTGAAGATTCAGTATTGAGGATTGAAGATAGAGAATTGAGGATTGAGGATTTAACATTGAGGTCTGAGTGTTGAGGGTTGAATGATGAGAATTGACGTTTGTGGATAGAGATATGCAGATTCGAAGATTGCAGATTGAGTGTTGAGTATTGAAGACTGTGAATTGAGGATATTCTATTGAGGATTGATGATTGGCAACTGATTGTTGAGGACTGAGGGCTGAAGATTTAGGATTCAGGATTGAGGATTCAGAATTGAGGTTTGAGGACTGAGGATTGAGGATTGAAGATTGAGTATTGAGGATTGAGGATTGAGGATTGAAGATTGAGGATTGAGGATTGAGGATTGAAGATTGAGTATTGAGGATTGAAGATTGAGGATTGAGGACTGAGGATTGAGGATTGAGTATTGAGGATTGAGGATTGAGGATTGAAGAATGAGTATTGAGGATTGAAGATTGAGGATTGTGGATTGAAGATTGAGTATTGAGGATTGAAGATTGAGGATTGAGAATTGAGGATTGAGAATTGACGATGAGGGCTTTGGGTTGAGGATTGAGGTTTGAGGACTGAGGACTGAGGATTGAGGATTGAGAATTGAGGATTGAGGATTGAGGATTGAGGATTGAGGATTGAAGATTGAGGATTGGGTATTGAGGATTGAAGAATGAGGACTGAGGATTTAGGATTGAGGATCGAGGATTGAAGATTGAGTATTGAGGATTGAATATTGAGGATTGAGGACTGAAGGCTGAAGATTGAGGATTGAGAATTGAGGATTGAGAATTGACGATGAGGGCTTTGGGTTGAGGATTGAGGTTTGAGGACTGAGGACTGAGGATTGAGGATTGAGAATTGAGGATTGAGGATTGAGGATTGAGGATTGAGGATTGAAGATTGAGGATTGGGTATTGAGGATTGAAGAATGAGGACTGAGGATTTAGGATTGAGGATCGAGGATTGAAGATTGAGTATTGAGGATTGAATATTGAGGATTGAGGACTGAGGGCTGAAGATTGAGGATTCAGGGTTGAGGATTCAGAATTGAGGTTTGAGGACTGAGGATTGAGGATTGAGGATTGAAGATTGAGTATTGAGGATTGATGATTGAGGATTGAGGATTGAGGATTGAGGATTGAGGATGAGGGCTGAGGGTTGAGGATTGAGGTTTAAGGAGTGAGGACTGAGGATTGAGGATTGAGAATTGAGGATTGAGGATTGAGGATTGAGGATTGAAGATTGAGGATTGGGTATTGAGGATTGAAGAATGAGGATTGAGGATTGAGTATTGAGGATAGAGGATTGAAGATTGAGTATTGAGGATTGAAGACTGACGATTGAGGATTGTGGGTTGAAGATTGAGTATTGAACATTGAGGACTGAGTGTTGAGGGTTCAGTGATGAGAATTGACGTTTGTGGATAGAGATATGCAGATTCGAAGATTGCAGATTGAGTATTGAGTACTGAAGACTGGGAATTGAGGATATTCTATTGAGGATTGATGATTGGCAACTGATTGTTGAGGACTGAGGGCTGAAGATTTAGGATTCAGGATTGGGGATTCAGAATTGAGGTTTGAGGACTGAGGATTGAGGATTGAAGATTGAGTATTGAGGATTGGGATTGAGGATTGAGGATTGAGGATTGAGGATTGAGGATTGAAGATTGAGTATTGAGGATTGAAGATTGAGGATTGAGGACTGAGGATTGAGGATTGAGTATTGAGGATTGAGGATTGAGGATTGAAGATTGAGTATTGAGGATTGAAGATTGAGGATTGTGGATTGAAGATTGAGTATTGAGGATTGAAGATTGAGGATTGAGAATTGAGGATTGAGAATTGACGATGAGGGCTGAGGGTTGAGGATTGAGGTTTGAGGACTGAGGACTGAGGATTGAGGATTGAGAATTAAGGATTGAGGATTGAGGATTGAGGATTGAAGATTGAGGATTGGGTATTGAGGATTGAACATTGAGGATTGAGGATTGATTATCGAGGATTGAGGATTGAGGATTGAAGATTGAATATTGATGATTGTAGATTGAGGATTGAGGATTGAAGATTGAGGATTGAGGACTGAGGATTGAGGATTGAGTATTGAGGATTGAGGATTGAGGATTGAAGATTGAGTATTGAGGTAGAAGATTGAGGATTGAGGACTGAGGATTGACGATTGAGTATTGAGGATTGAGGATTGAGGATTGAAGATTGAGTATTGAGGATTGAAGATTGAGGATTGTGGATTGAAGATTGAGTATTGAGGATTGAAGATTGAGGATTGAGGATTGAGGATTGAGAATTGACGATGAGGGCTGCGGGTTGAGGGTTGAGGTTTGAGGACTGAGGACAGAGAATTGAGGATTGAGAATTGAGGATTGAGGATTGAGGATTGAGGATTGAAGATTGAGGATTGGGTATTGAGGATTGAACATTGAGGATTGAGGATTGAGGATCGAGGATTGAGGGTTGAGGATTGAAGATTGAATATTGATGATTGAAGATTGAGGATTGAGGACTGAGGGTTGTGGATTGAGGACGAGGACTGAGGGTTGATTATTGATGTTTGAGGTCAGAAGATTGAGGATCGAGGATTGAGAATTGAGGATTGAGGATTGAGGATTGAAGATTGAGGATTGGGTATTGAGGATTGAAGAATGAGGACTGAGGATTTAGGATTGAGGATCGAGGATTGAAGAGTGAGTATTGAGGATTGAATATTGAGGATTGAGGACTGAGGGCTGAAGATTGAGGATTCAGGGTTGAGGATTCAGAATTGAGGTTTGAGGACTGAGGATTGAGGATTGAGGATTGAAGATTGAGTATTGAGGATTGAAGATTGAGGATTGAGGATTGAGGATTGAGGATTGAGGATGAGGGCTGAGGGTTGAGGATTGAGGATAGAGGATTGAAGATTGAGTATTGAGGATTGAAGACTGACGATTGAGGATTGTGGGTTGAAGATTGAGTATTGAACATTGAGGACTGAGTGTTGAGGGTTCAGTGATGAGAATTGATGTTTGTGGATAGAGGTTTGAAGATTGCAGATTGAGTATTGAGTATTGAAAACTGTGAATTGAGGATATTCTATTGAGGATTGAGGATTGCCAACTGATTGCTGAGGACTGAGGCCTGAAGATTGAGGATTCAGGATTGAGGATTCAGAATTGAGGTTTGAAGACTGAGGATTGAGGATTGAAGAATGATCATTGAGGATTGAGGGTTGAGAATTGAGGATTGAGGATTGAGGAATGAGGATTGTGGATTGGGTAATGAGGATTGAAGAATGAGGATTGAGAATTGAGGATTGAGGATTGAGGATTGAAGATTGAGTATTGAGGATTGAAGATTGAGGATTGAGGATTGAGGACTGAGGATTGAGGATTGAGTATTGAGGATTGAGGATTGAGGATTAAAGATTGAGTATTGAGGATTGAAGATTGAGGATTGCGGATTGAAGATTGAGTATTGAGGATTGAAGATTGAGGATTGAGGATTGAGGGTTGAGTGTTGAGGATTGAGGACGAGGACTGACGGTTGAGGATTGAGGTTTGAGGTCTGAGGATTGAGGATTGAGGACTGAGGATTGAGGATTGAGGATTGAGCATTGAGGATTGAAGATTGAGGACTGGGGATTGAGGATTGAAGATTGACGATCGAGGATTGAAGATTGAGTATTGAGGATTGAAGATTGAGGATTGAGGATTGAGGACTGAGGATTGAGGATTGAGGATTCAGGATTGAGGATTGAGGATTGAAGATTGAGGATTGAGGATTGATGATTAAAGATTGAGCGTTGAGGGTTGAAGATTGAGGATTGATGATTGAGGATTGAGGATTTGGGATTGAGGATTGAGGATTGAGTATTAAAGGTTGAGGATTGATGATTGAGAGTTGAGGATGAGGATTGAGGATTGAGTATTGAGGACTGAGGATTGAAGATTGAGGGTTGAGGATTGAGGATTAAAGATTGAGTATTGAGGATTGAAGATTGAGAATTGAGGATTGAGGATTGAACATTGAGGACTGAGTGATGAGGGTTGAGTGGTGAGAATTGATGTTTGTGGATAGAGATTTGAAGATTGCAGAATGAGTATTGTGTATTGGAACCTGTGAATTGAGGATATTCCATTGAGGATTGAGGATTGTAACCTGATTGTTGAGGACTGAGGGCTGAAGATTTAGGATTCAGGAGTGAGGATTCAGAATTGAGGTTTGAGGACTGAGGATTGAGGATTGAAGATTGAGTATTGAGGATTGAGGATTGAGGATTGAAGATTGAGGATTGAGGATTGAGGATTGAAGATTGAGTATTGAGGATTGAAGATTGAGGATTGAGGACTGAGGATTGAGGATTGAGTATTGAGGATTGAGGATTGAGGATTGAAGAATGAGTATTGAGGATTGAAGATTGAGGATTGTGGATTGAAGATTGAGTATTGAGGATTGAAGATTCAGGTTTGAGGATTGAGGATTGAGAATTGACGATGAGGGCTGCGGGTTGAGGGTTGAGGTTTGAGGTCTGAGGACTGAGGATTGAGGATTGAGAATTGAGGATTGAGGATTGAGGATTGAGGATTGAAGATTGAGGATTGGGTATTGAGGATTGAACATTGAGGATTGAGGATTGAGGATCGAGGATTGAGGGTTGAGGATTGAAGATTGAATATTGATGATTGAAGATTGAGGATTGAGGACTGAGGGTTGTGGATTGAGGACGAGGACTGAGGGTTGATTATTGATGTTTGAGGTCAGAAGATTGAGGATTGAGGATTGAGAATTGAGGATTGAGGATTGAGGATTGAAGATTGAGGATTGGGTATTGAGGATTGAAGAATGAGGACTGAGGATTTAGGATTGAGGATCCAGGATTGAAGATTGAGTATTGAGGACTGAATATTGAGGATTGAGGATTGAGGATTGAAGATTGAGGATTGAGGATTCAGGATTGAGGATTGAGGATTGAAGGTTGAGGATTGAGGATTGATGATTAAAGATTGAGTGTTGAGGATTGAAGACTGAGCATTGATGATTGAGGATTGAGCATTGAGGATTGAGTATTGAGGATTGAGTATCGAAGGTTGAGGATTGAAGATTGAGGATTGAGGATTGAGGATTGAGGATTGTGGGCTGAGGATGAGGGCTGAGGGTTGAGTATTGAGGTTTGAGGACTGAGGACTGAGGATTGAGGATTGAGAATTGAAGATTGAGGATTGGGTATTGAGGATTGAAGAATGAGGACTGAGGATTTAGGATTGAGGATCGAGGATTGAAGATTGAGTATTGAGGATTGAATATTGAGGATTGAGGATTGAGGATTGAGGATTGAGGATTGAGGATTCAGGATTGAGGATTGAGGTTTGAAGATTGAGGATTGAGGATTGATGATTAAAGATTGAGTGTTGAGGATTGAAGACTGAGCATTGATGATTGAGGATTGAGGATTGAGGATTGAGGACTGAGGATTGAGGATTGAGTGTTGAGAATTGACGTTTGAGGATTGAGATTTGATTATTGAATATTGTGGATTGAGCATTGAACCATGATAATTCAGGATACACTATTGAGTATTAGGAATTGAGGATTGATGGTTGAGTATTGAGGATAGGTGGTTGAGGGTTGTGTGTTGAATATTCAGGATTGAGCATTGAGGATTGAGGATTGAAGATTGAGGATTGAATATTGACTATTCATGATTGAAGATTGAGGATTGAGGATTGAGTGTTGAGGATTGAGGACGAGGACTGACGGTTGAGGATTGAGGTTTGAGGTCTGAGGATTGAGGATTGAGGACTGAGGATTGAGGATTGAGGATTGAGCATTGAGGATTGAAGATTGAGGACTGGGGATTGAGGATTGAAGATTGACGATTGAGGATTGTGGATTGAGGATTGAGGATTGAACGTTGAGGACTGAGTGTTGAGGGTTGAGTGATGAGAATTGATGTTTGTGGATAGAGGTTTGAAGAATGCAGATTGAGTATTGAGTATTGAAAACTGTGAATTGAGGATATTCTATTGAGGATTCAGGGTTGACAACTGATTGTTGAGGACTGAGGGCTGAAGATTGATGATTCAGGATTGAGGATACAGAATTGAGGTTTGAGGACTGAGGATTGAGGATTGAAGATTGAGTGTCGAGGATTGAAGATTGAGGATTGAGGATTGAGGATTGAGGATTGAGGATGAGGGCTGAGGGTTGAGTATTGAGGATTGAGGACTGAGGACTGAGGATTGAGGATTGAGAATTGAGGATTGAGGATTGAGTGTTGAAGATTGAGTACTGAGGATTGAAGATTGAGGATTGAGGATTGAGGATTGAGGATTGAGGATTGAGGATGAGGGCTGAGGGTTGAGGATTGAGGTTTAAGGACTGAGGACTGAGGATTGAGGATTGAGAATTGAGGATTGAGGATTGAGGATTGAAGATTGAGGATTGGGTATTGAGGATTGAAGAATGAGGATTGAGGATTGAGTATTGAGGATAGAGGATTGAAGATTGAGTATTGAGGATTGAAGACTGACGATTGAGGATTGTGGGTTGAAGATTGAGTATTGAACATTGAGGACTGGGTGTTGAGGGTTCAGTGATGAGAATTGATGTTTGTGGATAGAGGTTTGAAGATTGCAGATTGAGAATTGAGTATTGAAAACTGTGAATTGAGGATATTCTATTGAGGATTGAGGACTGCCAACTGATTGCTGAGGACTGAGGCCTGAAGATTTAGGATTCAGGATTGAGGATTCAGAATTGAGGTTTGAAGACTGAGGATTGAGGATTGAAGAATGATCATTGAGGATTGAGGGTTGAGAATTGAGGATTGAGGATTGAGGAATGAGGATTGTGGATTGGGTAATGAGGATTGAAGAATGAGGATTGAGAATTGAGGATTGAGGATTGAGGATTGAAGATTGAGTATTGAGGATTGAAGATTGAGGATTGAGGACTGAGGATTGAGTATTGAGGATTGAAGATTGAGGATTGAGGACTGAGGATTGAGGATTGAGTATTGAGGATTGAGGATTGAGGATTAAAGATTGAGTATTGAGGATTGAAGATTGAGGATTGCGGATTGAAGATTGAGTAATGAGGATTGAAGATTGAGGATTGAGGATTGAGGGTTGAGGTTTGACGACGAGGACTGAGGGTTAAGGATTGAGGTTTGAGGACAGAGAATTGAGGATTGAGGATTGAGAATTGATAATTGAGGATTGAGGATTGAAGATTTAGGATTGGGTATTGAGGATTGAGGATTGGGGATTGAGGATCTAGTATTGGAGATTGATTATTTAGGATTGAAGATAGAGGGTTGAGGATTGAGGATTGAGGATTGAGAATTGAGAATTGAGGATGAGGACTGAGGTTTGAGGATTGAGGATTGAGGATTGAGGATTGAGTGTTGAAGATTCAGTATTGAGGATTGAAGATAGAGAATTGAGGAACGAGGATTTAACATTGAGGTCTGAGTGTCGAGGGTTGAGTGATGAGAATTGACGTTTGTGGATAGAGATATGCAGATTCGAAGATTGCAGATTGAGTATTGAGTATTGAAGACTGGGAATTGAGGATATTCTATTGAGGATTGATGATTGGCAACTGATTGTTGAGGACTGAGGGCTGAAGATTTAGGATTCAGGATTGAGGATTCAGAATTGAGGTTTGAGGACTGAGGATTGAGGATTGAAGATTGAGTATTGAGGATTGAGGATTGAGGATTGAGTATTGAGGATTGAGGATTGAGGATTGAGTATTGAGGATTGAGGATTGAGGATTGAGGATGAGGGCTGAGGGTTGAGGATTGAGGTTTAAGGACTGAGGACTGAGGATTGAGGATTGAGAATTGAGGATTGAGGATTGAGGATTGAAGATTGAGGATTGGGTATTGAGGATTGAAGAATGAGGATTGAGGATTGAGGATTGAGGATAGAGGATTGAAGATTGAGTATTGAGAATTGAGGATTGAGAATTGACGATGAGGGCTTTGGGTTGAGGATTGAGGTTTGAGGACTGAGGACTGAGGATTGAGGATTGAGAATTGAGGATTGAGGATTGAGGATTGAGGATTGAGGATTGAAGATTGAGGATTGGGTATTGAGGATTGAACATTGAGGATTGAGGATTGAGTATCGAGGATTGAGGATTGAGGATTGAAGATTGAATATTGATGATTGTACATTGAGTATTGAGGATTGAAGATTGAGGATTGAAGACTGAGGATTGAGGATTGAGTATTGAGGATTGAGGATTGAGGATTGAAGATTGAGTATTGAGGTAGAAGATTGAGGATTGAGGACTGAGAATTGAGGATTGAGTATTGAGGATTGAGGATTGAGGGTTGAAGATTGAGTATTGAGGATTGAAGACTGAGAATTGTGGATTGAAGATTGAGTATTGAGGATTGAAGATTGAGGATTGAGGATTGTGGATTGAGAATTGACGTTGAGGGCTGCGGGTTGAGGGTTGAGGATTGAGGACTGAGGACTGAGAATTGAGGATTGAGAATTGAGGATTGAGGATTGAGGATTGAGGATTGAAGATTGAGGATTGGGTATTGAGGATTGAACATTGAGGATTGAGGATTGAGGATCGAGGATTGAGGGTTGAGGATTGAAGATTGAATATTGATGATTGAAGATTGAGGATTGAGGACTGAGGTTTGTGGATTGAGGACGAGGACTGAGGGTTGATTATTGATGTTTGAAGTCAGAAGATTGAGGATTGAGGATTGAGAATTGAGGATTGAGGATTGAGGATTGAAGATTGAGGATTGGGTATTGAGGATTGAAGAATGAGGACTGAGGATTTAGGATTGAGGATCGAGGATTGAAGATTGAGTATTGAGGATTGAATATTGAGGATTGAGGACTGAGGGCTGAAGATTGAGGATTCAGGGTTGAGGATTCAGAATTGAGGTTTGAGGACTGAGGATTGAGGATTGAGGATTGAAGATTGAGTATTGAGGATTGAAGATTGAGGATTGAGGATTGAGGATTGAGGATTGAGGATGAGGGCTGAGGGTTGAGGATTGAGGTTTAAGGACTGAGGACTGAGGATTGAGGATTGAGAATTGAGGATTGAGGATTGAGGATTGAAGATTGAGGATTGGGTATTGAGGATTGAAGAATGAGGATTGAGGATTGAGTATTGAGGATAGAGGATTGAAGATTGAGTATTGAACATTGAGGACTGAGTGTTGAGGGTTCAGTGATGAGAATTGATGTTTGTGGATAGAGGATTGAAGATTGCAGATTGAGAACTGAGTATTGAAAACTGTGAATTGAGGATATTCTATTGAGGATTGAGGATTGCCAACTGATTGCTGAGGACTGAGGCATGAAGATTTAGGATTCAGGATTGAGGATTCAGAATTGAGGTTTGAAGACTGAGGATTGAGGATTGAAGAATGATCATTGAGGATTGAGGGTTGAGAATTGAGGATTGAGGATTGAGGAATGAGGATTGTGGATTGGGTAATGAGGATTGAAGAATGAGGATTGAGAATTGAGGATTGAGGATTGAGGATTGAAGATTGAGTATTGAGGATTGAAGATTGAGGATTGAGGACTGAGGATTGAGGATTGAGTATTGAGGATTGAGGATTGAGGATTAAAGATTGAGTATTGAGGATTGAAGATTGAGGATTGCGGATTGAAGATTGAGTAATGAGGATTGAAGATTGAGGATTGAGGATTGAGGGTTGAGGTTTGAGGACGAGGACTGAGGGTTAAGGATTGAGGTTTGAGGACAGAGAATTGAGGATTGAGGATTGAGAATTGATAATTGAGGATTGAGGATTGAAGATTTAGGATTGGGTATTGAGGATTGAGGATTGGGGATTGAGGATCTAGTATTGGAGATTGATTATTTAGGATTGAAGATAGAGGTTTGAGGATTGAGGATTGAGGATTGAGAATTGAGAATTGAGGATGAGGACTGAGGTTTGAGGATTGAGGATTGAGGATTGAGGATTGAGTGTTGAAGATTCAGTATTGAGGATTGAAGATAGAGAATTGAGGATTGAGGATTTAACATTGAGGTCTGAGTGTCGAGGGTTGAGTGATGAGAATTGACGTTTGTGGATAGAGATATGCAGATTCGAAGATTGCAGATTGAGTATTGAGTATTGAAGACTGGGAATTGAGGATATTCTATTGAGGATTGATGATTGGCAACTGATTGTTGAGGACTGAGGGCTGAAGATTTAGGATTCAGGATTGAGGATTCAGAATTGAGGTTTGAGGACTGAGGATTGAGGATTGAAGATTGAGTATTGAGGATTGAGGATTGAGGATTGAGTATTGAGGATTGAGGATTGAGGATTGAAGATTGAGTATTGAGGTAGAAGATTGAGGATTGAGGACTGAGGATTGAGGATTGAGTATTGAGGATTGAGGATTGAGGATTGAAGATTGAGTATTGAGGATTGAAGATTGAGGATTGTGGATTGAAGATTGAGTATTGAGGATTGAAGATTCAGGTTTGAGGATTGAGGATTGAGAATTGACGATGAGGGCTGCGGGTTGAGGGTTGAGGTTTGAGGACTGAGGACTGAGGATTGAGGATTGAGAATTGAGGATTGAGGATTGAGGATTGAGGATTGAAGATTGAGGATTGGGTATTGAGGATTGAACATTGAGGATTGAGGATTGAGGATCGAGGATTGAGGGTTGAGGATTGAAGATTGAATATTGATGATTGAAGATTGAGGATTGAGGACTGAGGGTTGTGGATTGAGGACGAGGACTGAGGGTTGATTATTGATGTTTGAGGTCAGAAGATTGAGGATTGAGGATTGAGAATTGAGGATTGAGGATTGAGGATTGAAGATTGAGGATTGGGTACTGAGGATTGAAGAATGAGGACTGAGGATTTAGGATTGAGGATCCAGGATTGAAGATTGAGTATTGAGGACTGAATATTGAGGATTGAGTATTGAGGATTGAAGATTGAGGATTGAGGATTCAGGATTGAGGATTGAGGATTGAAGGTTGAGGATTGAGGATTGATGATTAAAGATTGAGTGTTGAGGATTGAAGACTGAGCATTGATGATTGAGGATTGAGCATTGAGGATTGAGGATTGAGGATTGAGTATTGAAGGTTGAGGATTGAAGATTGAGGATTGAGGATTGAGGATTGAGGATTGTGGGCTGAGGATGAGGGCTGAGGGTTGAGTATTGAGGTTCGAGGACTGAGGACTGAGGATTGAGGATTGAGAATTGAAGATTGAGGATTGGGTATTGAGGATTGAAGAATGAGGACTGAGGATTTAGGATTGAGGATCGAGGATTGAAGATTGAGTATTGAGGATTGAATATTGAGGATTGAGGATTGAGGATTGAGGATTGAGGATTGAGGATTCAGGATTGAGGATTGAGGATTGAAGATTGAGGATTGAGGATTGATGATTAAAGATTGAGTGTTGAGGATTGAAGACTGAGCATTGATGATTGAGGATTGAGGATTGAGGATTGAGGACTGAGGATTGAGGATTGAGTGTTGAGAATTGACGTTTGAGGATTGAGATTTGATTATTGAATATTGTGGATTGAGCATTGAACCATGATAATTCAGGATACACTATTGAGTATTAGGAATTGAGGATTGATGGTTGAGTATTGAGGATAGGTGGTTGAGGGTTGTGTGTTGAATATTGAGGATTGAGCATTGAGGATTGAGGATTGAAGATTGAGGATTGAATATTGACTATTCATGATTGAAGATTGAGGATTGAGGATTGAGTGTTGAGGATTGAGGACGAGGACTGACGGTTGAGGATTGAGGTTTGAGGTCTGAGGATTGAGGATTGAGGACCGAGGATTGAGGATTGAGGATTGAGCATTGAGGATTGAGGATTGAGGATTGAAGATTGAGGATTGGGTATTGAGGATTGAAGAATGAGGATTAAGGATTGAGTATTGAGGATAGAGGATTGAAGATTGAGTATTGAGGATTGAAGACTGACGATTGAGGATTGTGGGTTGAAGATTGAGTATTGAACATTGAGGTCTGAGTGTCGAGGGTTGAGTGATGAGAATTGACGTTTGTGGATAGAGATATGCAGATTCGAAGATTGCAGATTGAGTATTGAGTATTGAAGACTGGGAATTGAGGATATTCTATTGAGGATCGATGATTGGCAACTGATTGTTGAGGACTGAGGGCTGAAGATTTAGGATTCAGGATTGAGGATTCAGAATTGAGGTTTGAGGACTGAGGATTGAGGATTGAAGATTGAGTATTGAGGATTGAGGATTGAGGATTGAGTATTGAGGATTGAGGATTGAGGATTGAAGATTGAGTATTGAGGTAGAAGATTGAGGATTGAGGACTGAGGATTGAGGATTGAGTATTGAGGATTGAGGATTGAGGATTGAAGATTGAGTATTGAGGATTGAAGATTGAGGATTGTGGATTGAAGATTGAGTATTGAGGATTGAAGATTCAGGTTTGAGGATTGAGGATTGAGAATTGACGATGAGGGCTGCGGGTTGAGGGTTGAGGTTTGAGGACTGAGGACTGAGGATTGAGGATTGAGAATTGAGGATTGAGGATTGAGGATTGAGGATTGAAGATTGAGGATTGGGTATTGAGGATTGAACATTGAGGATTGAGGATTGAGGATCGAGGATTGAGGGTTGAGGATTGAAGATTGAATATTGATGATTGAAGATTGAGGATTGAGGACTGAGGGTTGTGGATTGAGGACGAGGACTGAGGGTTGATTATTGATGTTTGAGGTCAGAAGATTGAGGATTGAGGATTGAGAATTGAGGATTGAGGATTGAGGATTGAAGATTGAGGATTGGGTACTGAGGATTGAAGAATGAGGACTGAGGATTTAGGATTGAGGATTCAGGATTGAGGATTGAGGATTGAAGGTTGAGGATTGAGGATTGATGATTAAAGATTGAGTGTTGAGGATTGAAGACTGAGCATTGATGATTGAGGATTGAGCATTGAGGATTGAGGATTGAGGATTGAGTATTGAAGGTTGAGGATTGAAGATTGAGGATTGAGGATTGAGGATTGAGGATTGTGGGCTGAGGATGAGGGCTGAGGGTTGAGTATTGAGGTTTGAGGACTGAGGACTGAGGATTGAGGATTGAGAATTGAAGATTGAGGATTGGGTATTGAGGATTGAAGAATGAGGACTGAGGATTTAGGATTGAGGATCGAGGATTGAAGACTGAGCATTGATGATTGAGGATTGAGGATTGAGGATTGAGGACTGAGGATTGAGGATTGAGTGTTGAGAATTGACGTTTGAGGATTGAGATTTGATTATTGAATATTGTGGATTGAGCATTGAACCATGATAATTCAGGATACACTATTGAGTATTAGGAACTGAGGATTGATGGTTGAGTATTGAGGATAGGTGGTTGAGGGATGTGTGTTGAATATTGAGGATTGAGCATTGAGGATTGAGGATTGAAGATTGAGGATTGAATATTGACTATTCATGATTGAAGATTGAGGATTGAGGATTGAGTGTTGAGGATTGAGGACGAGGACTGACGGTTGAGGATTGAGGTTTGAGGTCTGAGGATTGAGGATTGAGGACTGAGGATTGAGGATTGAGGATTGAGCATTGAGGATTGAAGATTGAGGACTGGGGATTGAGGATTGAAGATTGACGATTGAGGATTGTGGATTGAGGATTGAGGATTGAACGTTGAGGACTGAGTGTTGAGGGTTGAGTGATGAGAATTGATGTTTGTGGATAGAGGTTTGAAGAATGCAGATTGAGTATTGAGTATTGAAAACTGTGAATTGAGGATATTCTATTGAGGATTCAGGGTTGACAATTGATTGTTGAGGACTGAGGGCTGAAGATTGAGGATTCAGGATTGAGGATACAGAATTGAGGTTTGAGGACTGAGGATTGAGGATTGAAGATTGAGTGTCGAGGATTGAAGATTGAGGATTGAGGATTGAGGATTGAGGATTGAGGATGAGGGCTGAGGGTTGAGTATTGAGGATTGAGGACTGAGGACTGAGGATTGAGGATTGAGAATTGAGGATTGAATATTGACTATTCATGATTGAAGATTGAGGATTGAGGATTGAGTGTTGAGGATTGAGGACGAGGACTGACGGTTGAGGATTGAGGTTTGAGGTCTGAGGATTGAGGATTGAGGACCGAGGATTGAGGATTGAGGATTGAGCATTGAGGATTGAGGATTGAGGATTGAAGATTGAGGATTGGGTATTGAGGATTGAAGAATGAGGATTAAGGATTGAGTATTGAGGATAGAGGATTGAAGATTGAGTATTGAGGATTGAAGACTGACGATTGAGGATTGTGGGTTGAAGATTGAGTATTGAACATTGAGGTCTGAGTGTCGAGGGTTGAGTGATGAGAATTGACGTTTGTGGATAGAGATATGCAGATTCGAAGATTGCAGATTGAGTATTGAGTATTGAAGACTGGGAATTGAGGATATTCTATTGAGGATCGATGATTGGCAACTGATTGTTGAGGACTGAGGGCTGAAGATTTAGGATTCAGGATTGAGGATTCAGAATTGAGGTTTGAGGACTGAGGATTGAGGATTGAAGATTGAGTATTGAGGATTGAGGATTGAGGATTGAGTATTGAGGATTGAGGATTGAGGATTGAAGATTGAGTATTGAGGTAGAAGATTGAGGATTGAGGACTGAGGATTGAGGATTGAGTATTGAGGATTGAGGATTGAGGATTGAAGATTGAGTATTGAGGATTGAAGATTGAGGATTGTGGATTGAAGATTGAGTATTGAGGATTGAAGATTCAGGTTTGAGGATTGAGGATTGAGAATTGACGATGAGGGCTGCGGGTTGAGGGTTGAGGTTTGAGGACTGAGGACTGAGGATTGAGGATTGAGAATTGAGGATTGAGGATTGAGGATTGAGGATTGAAGATTGAGGATTGGGTATTGAGGATTGAACATTGAGGATTGAGGATTGAGGATCGAGGATTGAGGGTTGAGGATTGAAGATTGAATATTGATGATTGAAGATTGAGGATTGAGGACTGAGGGTTGTGGATTGAGGACGAGGACTGAGGGTTGATTATTGATGTTTGAGGTCAGAAGATTGAGGATTGAGGATTGAGAATTGAGGATTGAGGATTGAGGATTGAAGATTGAGGATTGGGTACTGAGGATTGAAGAATGAGGACTGAGGATTTAGGATTGAGGATTCAGGATTGAGGATTGAGGATTGAAGGTTGAGGATTGAGGATTGATGATTAAAGATTGAGTGTTGAGGATTGAAGACTGAGCATTGATGATTGAGGATTGAGCATTGAGGATTGAGGATTGAGGATTGAGTATTGAAGGTTGAGGATTGAAGATTGAGGATTGAGGATTGAGGATTGAGGATTGTGGGCTGAGGATGAGGGCTGAGGGTTGAGTATTGAGGTTTGAGGACTGAGGACTGAGGATTGAGGATTGAGAATTGAAGATTGAGGATTGGGTATTGAGGATTGAAGAATGAGGACTGAGGATTTAGGATTGAGGATCGAGGATTGAAGACTGAGCATTGATGATTGAGGATTGAGGATTGAGGATTGAGGACTGAGGATTGAGGATTGAGTGTTGAGAATTGACGTTTGAGGATTGAGATTTGATTATTGAATATTGTGGATTGAGCATTGAACCATGATAATTCAGGATACACTATTGAGTATTAGGAACTGAGGATTGATGGTTGAGTATTGAGGATAGGTGGTTGAGGGTTGTGTGTTGAATATTGAGGATTGAGCATTGAGGATTGAGGATTGAAGATTGAGGATTGAATATTGACTATTCATGATTGAAGATTGAGGATTGAGGATTGAGTGTTGAGGATTGAGGACGAGGACTGACGGTTGAGGATTGAGGTTTGAGGTCTGAGGATTGAGGATTGAGGACTGAGGATTGAGGATTGAGGATTGAGCATTGAGGATTGAAGATTGAGGACTGGGGATTGAGGATTGAAGATTGACGATTGAGGATTGTGGATTGAGGATTGAGGATTGAACGTTGAGGACTGAGTGTTGAGGGTTGAGTGATGAGAATTGATGTTTGTGGATAGAGGTTTGAAGAATGCAGATTGAGTATTGAGTATTGAAAACTGTGAATTGAGGATATTCTATTGAGGATTCAGGGTTGACAATTGATTGTTGAGGACTGAGGGCTGAAGATTGAGGATTCAGGATTGAGGATACAGAATTGAGGTTTGAGGACTGAGGATTGAGGATTGAAGATTGAGTGTCGAGGATTGAAGATTGAGGATTGAGGATTGAGGATTGAGGATTGAGGATGAGGGCTGAGGGTTGAGTATTGAGGATTGAGGACTGAGGACTGAGGATTGAGGATTGAGAATTGAGGATTGAGGATTGAGTGTTGAAGATTGAGTACTGAGGATTGAAGATTGAGGATTGAGGATTGAGGATTGAGGATTGAGGATGAGGGCTGAGGGTTGAGGATTGAGGTTTAAGGACTGAGGACTGAGGATTGAGGATTGAGAATTGAGGATTGAGGATTGAGGATTGAAGATTGAGGATTGGGTATTGAGGATTGAAGAATGAGGATTGAGGATTGAGTATTGAGGATAGAGGATTGAAGATTGAGTATTGAGGATTGAAGACTGACGATTGAGGATTGTGGGTTGAAGATTGAGTATTGAACATTGAGGACTGAGTGTTGAGGGTTCAGTGATGAGAATTGATGTTTGTGGATAGAGGTTTGAAGATTGCAGATTGAGAATTGAGTATTGAAAACTGTGAATTGAGGATATTCTATTGAGGATTAGAGGATTGCCAACTGATTGCTGAGGACTGAGGCCTGAAGATTTAGGATTCAGGATTGAGGATTCAGAATTGAGGTTGGAAGACTGAGGATTGAGGATTGAAGAATGATCATTGAGGATTGAGGGTTGAGAATTGAGGATTGAGGATTGAGGAATGAGGATTGTGGATTGGGTAATGAGGATTGAAGAATGAGGATTGAGAATTGAGGATTGAGGATTGAGGATTGAAGATTGAGTATTGAGGATTGAAGATTGAGGATTGAGGACTGAGGATTGAGGATTGAGTATTGAGGATTGAGGATTGAGGATTAAAGATTGAGTATTGAGGATTGAAGATTGAGGATTGCGGATTGAAGATTGAGTAATGAGGATTGAAGATTGAGGATTGAGGATTGAGGGTTGAGGTTTGAGGACGAGGACTGAGGGTTAAGGATTGAGGTTTGAGGACAGAGAATTGAGGATTGAGGATTGAGAATTGATAATTGAGGATTGAGGATTGAAGATTTAGGATTGGGTATTGAGGATTGAGGATTGGGGATTGAACATCTAGTATTGGAGATTGATTATTTAGGATTGAAGATAGAGGTTTGAGGATTGAGGATTGAGAATTGAGAATTGAGAATTGAGGATGAGGACTGAGGTTTGAGGATTGAGGATTGAGGATTGAGGATTGAGTGTTGAAGATTCAGTATTGAGGATTGAAGATAGAGAATTGAGGATTGAGGATTTAACATTGAGGTCTGAGTGTCGAGGGTTGAGTGATGAGAATTGACGTTTGTGGATAGAGATATGCAGATTCGAAGATTGCAGATTGAGTATTGAGTATTGAAGACTGGGAATTGAGGATATTCTATTGAGGATTGATGATTGGCAACTGATTGTTGAGGACTGAGGACTGAAGATTTAGGATTCAGGATTGAGGATTCAGAATTGAGGTTTGAGGACTGAGGATTGAGGATTGAAGATTGAGTATTGAGGATTGAGGATTGAGGATTCAGTATTGAGGATTGAGGATTGAGGATTGAAGATTGAGTATTGAGGTAGAAGATTGAGGATTGAGGACTGAGGATTGAGGATTGAGTATTGAGGATTGAGGATTGAGGATTGAAGATTGAGTATTGAGGATTGAAGATTGAGGATTGTGGATTGAAGATTGAGTATTGAGGATTGAAGATTCAGGTTTGAGGATTGAGGATTGAGAATTGACGATGAGGGCTGCGGGTTGAGGGTTGAGGTTTGAGGACTGAGGACTGAGGATTGAGGATTGAGAATTGAGGATTGAGGATTGAGGATTGAGGATTGAAGATTGAGGATTGGGTATTGAGGATTGAACATTGAGGATTGAGGATTGAGGATCGAGGATTGAGGGTTGAGGATTGAAGATTGAATATTGATGATTGAAGATTGAGGATTGAGGACTGAGGGTTGTGGATTGAGGACGAGGACTGAGGGTTGATTATTGATGTTTGAGGTCAGAAGATTGAGGATTGAGGATTGAGAATTGAGGATTGAGGATTGAGGATTGAAGATTGAGGATTGGGTATTGAGGATTGAAGAATGAGGACTGAGGATTTAGGATTGAGGATCCAGGATTGAAGATTGAGTATTGAGGACTGAATATTGAGGATTGAGTATTGAAGGTTGAGGATTGAAGATTGAGGATTGAGGATTGATGATTGAGGATTGTGGGCTGAGGATGAGGGCTGAGGGTTGAGTATTGAGGTTTGAGGACTGAGGACTGAGGATTGAGGATTGAGAATTGAGAATTGAGGCTAGAGTGTTGAAGATTGAGGATTGGGCATTGAGGATTGAGGATTGAGGATTGAAGATTGAGGATTGTGAATTGAAGATTGAGTATTGAGGATTGACGATTGAGGACTGTGGATTGAGAATTGAGGATTGAACGTTGAGGACTGAGTGTTGAGGGTTGAGTGATGAGAATTGATGTTTGTGGATAGAGGTTTGGAGAATGTAGATTGAGTATTGAGTATTGAAAACTGTGAATTGAGGATATTCTATTGAGGATTCAGGGTTGACAACTGATTGTTGAGGACTGAGGGCTGAAGATTGAGGATTCAGGATTGAGGAGTCAGAATTGAGGTTTGAGGACCGAGGATTGAGGATTGAAGATTGAGTATCGAGGATTGAAGATTGAGGATTGAGGATTGAGGATTGAGGATTGAGGATGAGGGTTCAGGGTTGAGTATTGAGGTTTGAGGACTGAGGACTGAGGATTGAGGATTGAGAATTGAGGATTGAGGATTGAGTGTTGAAGATTGAGGATTGGGTATTGAGGATTGAAGAATGAGGATAGAGGATTGAGGATTGAGGATTGAGGATTGAGGATTGAGGATTGAGGATTGAGGATTGAGGATTGAGGATTGAGGATTGAGGATTGAGGGTTGAGGATTGAGGATTGAGGATTGAGGATTGAGGATTGATGATTGAGGATTGAGGATTGAGGATTGAGGAGTGAGGGTTGATGATTGAGGATTGAGGTTTGAGGATTGAGGATTGAGGATTGAGGATTGAGGATTGAGGACTGAGGATTGAGGAATGAGGATTGATGGCTGCAGGTTGATGATTGAAGGTAGAGAATTGAGGACTGAGTATTGAGGATTGAGGATTGAGGATCGAGAATTGAATATTGAGGATTGAGGATTGGAGATAGAATATTGTGGATTGAGTATTGAGGATTGAGGATTGAGGATTGAAGATTGAGTATTGAGGTAGAAGTTTGAGGATTGAGGACTGAGGATTGAGGATTGAGTATTGAGGATTGAGGATTGAAGATTGAGGATTGTGGATTGAAGATTGAGTATTGAGGATTGAAGATTGAGGATTGAGAATTGAGGATTGAGAATTGACGATGAGGGCTGCGGGTTGAGGGTTGAGGTTTGAGGACTGAGGACTGAGGATTGAGGATTGAGAATTGAGGATTGAGGATTGAGGATTGAGGATTGAAGATTGAGGATTGGGTATTGAGGATTGAACATTGAGGATTGAGGATTGAGGATCGAGGATTGAGGGTTGAGGATTGAAGATTGGATATTGATGATTGAAGATTGAGGATTGAGGACTGAGGGTTGTGGATTGAGGACCAGGACTGAGGGTTGATTATTGATGTTTGAGGTCAGAAGATTGAGGATTGAGGATTGAGAATTGAGGATTGAGGATTGAGGATTGAAGATTGAGGATTGGGTATTGAGGATTGAAGAATGAGGACTGAGGATTTAGGATTGAGGATCGAGGATTGAAGATTGAGTATTGAGGATTGAATATTGAGGATTGAGGATTGAGGATTGAGGATTGAGGATTGAGGATTCAGGATTGAGGATTGAGGATTGAAGATTGAGGATTGAGGATTGATGATTAAAGATTGAGTGTTGAGGATTGAAGACTGAGCATTGATGATTGAGGATTGAGGATTGAGGATTGAGGACTGAGGATTGAGGATTGAGTGTTGAGAATTGACGTTTGAGGATTGAGATTTGATTATTGAATATTGTGTATTGAGCATTGAACCATGATAATTCAGGATACACTATTGAGTATTAGGAATTGAGGATTGATGGTTGAGTATTGAGGATAGGTGGTTGAGGGTTGTGTGTTGAATATTGAGGATTGAGCATTGAGGATTGAGGATTGAAGATTGAGGATTGAATATTGACTATTCATGATTGAAGATTGAGGATTGAGGATTGAGTGTTGAGGATTGAGGACGAGGACTGACGGTTGAGGATTGAGGTTTGAGGTCTGAGGATTGAGGATTGAGGACTGAGGATTGAGGATTGAGGATTGAGCATTGAGGATTGAAGATTGAGGACTGGGGATTGAGGATTGAAGATTGACGATTGAGGATTGTGGATTGAGGATTGAGGATTGAACGTTGAGGACTGAGTGTTGAGGGTTGAGTGATGAGAATTGATGTTTGTGGATAGAGGTTTGAAGAATGCAGATTGAGTATTGAGTATTGAAAGCTGTGAATTGAGGATATTCTATTGAGGATTCAGGGTTGACAACTGATTGTTGAGGACTGAGGGCTGAAGACTGAGGATTCAGGATTGAGGATACAGAATTGAGGTTTGAGGACTGAGGATTGAGGATTGAAGATTGAGTGTCGAGGATTGAAGATTGAGGATTGAGGATTGAGGATTGAGGATTGAGGATGAGGGCTGAGGGTTGAGTATTGAGGATTGAGGACTGAGGACTGAGGATTGAGGATTGAGAATTGAGGATTGAGGATTGAGTGTTGAAGATTGAGTACTGAGGATTGAAGATTGAGGATTGAGGATTGAGGATTGAGGATTGAGGATGAGGGCTGAGGGTTGAGGATTGAGGTTTAAGGACTGAGGACTGAGGTTTGAGGATTGAGAATTGAGGATTGAGGATTGAGGATTGAAGATTGAGGATTGGGTATTGAGGATCGAAGAATGAGGATTGAGGATTGAGGATTGAGGATAGAGGATTGAAGATTGAGTATTGAGGATTGAAGATTGACGACTGAGGATTGTGGGTTGAAGATTGAGTATTGAACATTGAGGACTGAGTGTTGAGGGTTCAGTGATGAGAATTGATGTTTGTGGATAGAGGTTTGAAGATTGCAGATTGAGTATTGAGTATTGAAAACTGTGAATTGAGGATATTCTATTGAGGATTGAGGATTGTCAACTGATTCTTGAGGACTGAGGCCTGAAGATTGAGGATTCAGGATTGAGGATTCAGAATTGAGGATTGAAGACTGAGGATTGAGGATTGAAGAATGATTATTGAGGATTGAGGGTTGAGAATTGAGGATTGAGGATTGAGGAATGAGGATTGTGGATTGGGTAATGAGGATTGAAGAATGAGGATTGAGAATTGAGGATTGAGGATTGAGGATTGAAGATTGAGGATTGGGTATTGAGGATCGAAGAATGAGGATTGAGGATTGAGGATTGAGGATTGAGGATTGAGGATTCAGGATTGAGGATTGAGGATTGAAGATTGAGGATTGAGGATTGATGATTAAAGATTGAGTGTTGAGGATTGAAGACTGAGCATTGATGATTGAGGATTGAGGATTGAGGATTGAGGACTGAGGATTGAGGATTGAGTGTTGAGAATTGACGTTTGAGGATTGAGATTTGATTATTGAATATTGTGTATTGAGCATTGAACCATGATAATTCAGGATACACTATTGAGTATTAGGAATTGAGGATTGATGGTTGAGTATTGAGGATAGGTGGTTGAGGGTTGTGTGTTGAATATTGAGGATTGAGCATTGAGGATTGAGGATTGAAGATTGAGGATTGAATATTGACTATTCATGATTGAAGATTGAGGATTGAGGATTGAGTGTTGAGGATTGAGGACGAGGACTGACGGTTGAGGATTGAGGTTTGAGGTCTGAGGATTGAGGATTGAGGACTGAGGATTGAGGATTGAGGATTGAGCATTGAGGATTGAAGATTGAGGACTGGGGATTGAGGATTGAAGATTGACGATTGAGGATTGTGGATTGAGGATTGAGGATTGAACGTTGAGGACTGAGTGTTGAGGGTTGAGTGATGAGAATTGATGTTTGTGGATAGAGGTTTGAAGAATGCAGATTGAGTATTGAGTATTGAAAGCTGTGAATTGAGGATATTCTATTGAGGATTCAGGGTTGACAACTGATTGTTGAGGACTGAGGGCTGAAGACTGAGGATTCAGGATTGAGGATACAGAATTGAGGTTTGATGACTGAGGATTGAGGATTGAAGATTGAGTGTCGAGGATTGAAGATTGAGGATTGAGGATTGAGGATTGAGGATTGAGGATGAGGGCTGAGGGTTGAGTATTGAGGATTGAGGACTGAGGACTGAGGATTGAGGATTGAGAATTGAGGATTGAGGATTGAGTGTTGAAGATTGAGTACTGAGGATTGAAGATTGAGGATTGAGGATTGAGGATTGAGGATTGAGGATGAGGGCTGAGGGTTGAGGATTGAGGTTTATGGACTGAGGACTGAGGTTTGAGGATTGAGAATTGAGGATTGAAGATTGACGATTGAGGATTGTGGGTTGAAGATTGAGTATTGAACATTGAGGACTGAGTGTTGAGGGTTCAGTGATGAGAATTGATGTTTGTGGATAGAGGTTTGAAGATTGCAGATTGAGTATTGAGTATTGAAAACTGTGAATTGAGGATATTCTATTGAGGATTGAGGATTGTCAACTGATTGTTGAGGACTGAGGCCTGAAGATTGAGGATTCAGGATTGAGGATTCAGAATTGAGGTTTGAAGACTGAGGATTGAGGATTGAAGAATGATTATTGAGGATTGAGGGTTGAGAATTGAGGATTGAGGATTGAGGAATGAGGATTGTGGATTGGGTAATGAGGATTGAAGAATGAGGATTGAGAATTGAGGATTGAGGATTGAGGATTGAAGAATGAGTATTGAGGATTGAAGATTGAGGATTGAGGACTGAGGATTGAGGATTGAGTATTGAGGATTGAGGATTGAGGATTAAAGATTGAGTAGTGAGGATTGAAGATTGACGATTGTGGATTGAAGATTGAGTATTGAGGATTGAAGATTGAGGATTGAGAATTGAGGATTGAGAATTGACGATGAGGGCTGAGGGCTGAGGATTGAGGTTTGAGGACTGAGGACTGAGGATTGAGGATTGAGAATTGAGGATTGAGGATTGAGGATTGAGGATTGAAGATTGAGGATTGGGTATTGAGGATTGAACATTGAGGATTGAGGATTGAGTATTAAATGTTGAGGATTGAAGATTGAGGATTGAGGATTGAGGATTGAGGATTGTGGGCTGAGGATGAGGGCTCAGGGTTGAGTATTGAGGTTTGAGGACTGAGGACTGAGGATTGAGGATTGAGAATTGAGAATTGAGGATAGAGTGTTGAAGATTGAGGACTGGGTATTGAGGATTGAGGATTGAGGATTGAAGATTGAGGATTGTGAATTGAAGACTGAGTATTGAGGATTGAAGATTGAGGATTGAGGATTGAGGATTGAGAGTTGACGATGAGGGCTGAGGGTTGAGGATTGATGTTTGAGGACTGAGGACTGAGGATTGAGGATTGAGTGTTGAGAATTGATGTTTGAGGATTGAGATTTGATTATTGAATATTGTGGATTGAGCATTGAACCATGATAATTCAGGATACACTATTGAGTATTAGGAATTGAGGATTGTTGGTTGAGTATTGAGGATTGGTGGTTGAGGGTTGTGTGTTGAATATTGAGGTTTGAGCATTGAAGATTGAGGATTGAAGATTGAGGATTGAATATTGACTATTGATGATTGAAGATTGAGGATTGAGGATTGAGTGTTGAGGATTGAGGACGAGGACTGACGGTTGAGGATTGAGGTTTGAGGTCTGAGGATTGAGGGTTGAGGACTGAGGATTGAGGATTGAGGATTGAGCATTGAGGATTGAAGATTGAGGACTGGGGATTGAGGATTGAAGATTGACGATTGAGGATTGTGGATTGAGGATTGAGGATTGAACGTTGAGGACGGAGTGTTGAGGGTTGAGTGATGAGAATTGATGTTTGTGGATAGAGGTTTGAAGAATGCAGATTGAGTATTGAGTATTGGAAACTGTGAATTGAGGATATTCTATTGAGGATTCAGGGTTGACAACTGATTGTTGAGGACTGAGGGCTGAAGATTGAGGATTCAGGATTGAGGATTCAGAATTGAGGTTTGAGGACTGAGGATTGAGGATTGAGGATTGAAGATTGAGTATCGAGGATTGAAGATTGAGGATTGAGGATTGAGGATTGTGGATTGAGGATTGAGGATGAGGGCTGAGGGTTGAGTATTGAGATTTGAGGACTGAGGACTGAGGATTGAGGATTGAGAATAGAGGATTGAGGATTGAGTGTTGAAGATTGAGTATTGAGGATTGAAGATTGAGGATTGAGGATTGAGGATTGAGGATTGAGGATGAGGGCTGAGGGTTGAGGATTGAGGTTTAAGGACTGAGGACTGAGGATTGAGGATTGAGAATTGAGGATTGAGGAATGAGGATTGAAGATTGAGGATTGGGTATTGAGGATTGAAGAATGAGGATTGAGGATTGAGGATTGAGGATAGAGGATTGAAGATTGAGTATTGAAGATTGAAGATTGACGATTGAGGATTGTGGGTTGAAGATTGAGTATTGAACATTGAGGACTGAGTGTTGAGGGTTCAGTGATGAGAATTGATGTTTGTGGATAGAGGTTTGAAGATTGCAGATTGAGTATTGAGTATTGAAAACTGTGAATTCAGGATATTCTATTGAGGATTCAGGGTTGACAACTGATTGTTGAGGACTGAGGGCTGAAGATTGAGGATTCAGGATTGAGGATTCAGAATTGAGGTTTGAGGACTGAGGATTGAAGATTGAAGATTGAGTATCGAGGATTGAAGATTGAGGATTGAGGATTGAGGATTAAGGATTGAGGATGAGGGCTGAGGGTTGAGTATTGAGGTTTGAGGACTGAGGACTGAGGATTGAGGATTGAGAATTGAGGATTGAGGATTAAGTGTTGAAGATTGAGGATTGGGTATTGAGGATTGAAGAATGAGGATAGAGGATTGAGGATTGAGTATTGAGGATTGAAGATTGAGGATTGAGGATTGAGGATTGACGATTGAGGATTGGGGATTGAGGATTGAGTGTTGAGGATTGAGGACAGGGACTGATGGTTGAGGATTGAGGTTTGAGGGTTGAGGTTTGAGGTTTGACGGCTGAGGACTGAGGATTGAAGATTGAGGATTGAAGATTGAGTGTTGTGGATTGAGGACGAGGACTGAGAGTTGAGTATTGATGTTTGAGGTCTGAAGATTGAGGATTGAGGATTGAGAATTGAGGATTGAGGATTGAGGATTGAAGAGTGAGGATTGGGTATTGAGGATTGAAGAGTGAGGACTGAGGATCTAGGATTGAGGATCGAGGATTGAAGATTGAGTATTGAGGATTGAAGATTGAGGATTGAGGATTGAGGATTGAGGATTGAGGATTGAGGATTCAGGATTGAGGATTGAGGATTGAAGATTGAGGATTGAGGATTGCTGATTAAAGATTGAGTGTTGTGGATTGAAGATTGAGGATTGATGATTGAGGATTGAGGGTTTAGGATTGAGGATTGAGGATTGAGTATTGAAGGTTGAGGATTGATGATTGATGGTGGTGATGAGGATTGAGGATTGAGTATTGAGGACTGAGGATTGAAGATTGAGGATTGAGGATTGAGGATTAAAGATTGAGTATTGAGGATTGAAGATTGAGAATTGAGGATTGAGGATTGAACATTGAGGAATGAGTGTTGAGGGTTGAGTGGTGAGAATTGATGTTTGTGGATAGAGATTTGAAGATTGCAGAATGAGTATTGTGTATTGAAAACTGTGAATTGAGGATATTCCATTGAGGATTGAGGATTGTAACCTGTTTGTTGAGGACTGAGGGCTGAAGATTGAGGATTCAGGGTTGAGGATTCAGAATTGAGGTTTGAGGACTGAGGATTGAGGATTGAGGATTGAAGATTGAGTATTGAGGATTCAAGATTGAGGATTGAGGATTGAGGATTGAGGATTGAGGATGAGGGCTGAGGGTTGAGGATTGAGGTTTAAGGACTGAGGACTGAGGATTGAGGATTGAGAATTGAGGATTGAGGATTGAGGATTGAAGATTGAGGATTGGGTATTGAGGATTGAAGAATGAGGATTGAGGATTGAGGATAGAGGATTGAAGATTGAGTATTGAGGATTGAAGATTGACGATTGAGGATTGTGGGTTGAAGATTGAGGATTGAACGTTGAGGACTGAGTGTTGAGGGTTGAGTGATGATAATTGATGTTTGTGGATAGAGGTTTGAAGAATGCAGATTGAGTATTGAGTATTGGAAACTGTGAATTGAGGATATTCTATTGAGGATTCAGGGTTGATAACTGATTGTTGAGGACTGAGGGCTGAAGATTGAGGATTCAGGATTGAGGATTCAGAATTGAGGTTTGAGCACTGAGGATTGAGGATTGAGGATTGAAGATTGAGTATCGAGGATTGAAGATTGAGGATTGAGGATTGAGGATTGAGGATTGAGGATTGAGGATGAGGGCTGAGGGTTGAGTATTGAGGCTTGAGGACTGAGGACTGAGGATTGAGGATTGAGAATAGAGGATTGAGGATTGAGTGTTGAAGATTGAGTATTGAGGATTGAAGATTGAGGATTGAGGATTGAGGATTGAGGATTGAGGATGAGGGCTGAGGGTTGAGGATTGAGGTTTAAGGTCTGAGGACTGAGGATTGAGGATTGAGAATTGAGGATTGAGGAATGAGGATTGAAGATTGAGGATTGGGTATTGAGGATTGAAGAATGAGGATTGAGGATTGAGGATTGAGGATAGAGGATTGAAGATTGAGTATTGAGGATTGAAGATTGACGATTGAGGATTGTGGGTTGAAGATTGAGTATTGAACATTGAGGACTGAGTGTTGAGGGTTCAGTGATGAGAATTGATGTTTGTGGATAGAGGTTTGAAGATTGCAGATTGAGTATTGAGTATTGAAAACTGTGAATTCAGGATATTCTATTGAGGATTCAGGGTTGACAACTGATTGTTGAGGACTGAGGGCTGAAGATTGAGGATTCAGGATTGAGGATTCAGAATTGAGGTTTGAGGACTGAGGATTGAGGATTGAAGATTGAGTATCGAGGATTGAAGATTGAGGATTGAGGATTGAGGATTAAGGATTGAGGATGAGGGCTGAGGGTTGAGTATTGAGGTTTGAGGTCTGAGGACTGAGGATTGAGGATTGAGAATTGAGGATTGAGGATTGAGTGTTGAAGATTGAGGATTGGGTATTGAGGATTGAAGAATGAGGATAGAGGATTGAGGATTGAGGATTGAGGATTGAAGATTGAGGATTGAGGATTGAGGATTGACGATTGAGGATTGAGGATTGAGGATTGAGTGTTGAGGATTGAGTACAGGGACTGACGGTTGAGGATTGAGGTTTGAGGGTTGTGGTTTGAGGTTTGAGGGCTGAGGACTGAGGATTGAAGATTGAGGATTGAAGATTGAGTGTTGTGGATTGAGGACGAGGACTGAGGGTTGAGTATTGATGTTTGAGGTCTGAAGATTGAGGATTGAGGATTGAGAATTGAGGATTGAGGATTGAGGATTGAAGAGTGAGGATTGGGTATTGAGGATTGAAGAGTGAGGACTGAGAATCTAGGATTGAGGATCGAGGATTGAAGATTGAGTATTGAGGATTGAAGATTGAGGATTGAGGATTGAGGATTGAGGATTGAAGATTGAGGATTCAGGATTGAGGATTGAGGATTGAAGATTGAGGATTGAGGATTGCTGATTAAAGATTGAGTGTTGAGGGTTGAAGATTGAGGATTGATGATTGAGGATTGAGGATTTAGGATTGAGGATTGAGGATTGAGTATTGAAGGTTGAGGATTGATGATTGAGGGTGGGGATGAGGATTGAGGATTGAGTATTGAGGACTGAGGATTGAAGATTCAGGATTGAGGATTGAGGATTAAAGATTGAGTATTGAGGATTGAAGATTGAGAATTGAGGATTGAGGATTGAACATTGAGGACTGAGTGTTGAGGGTTGAGTGGTGAGAATTGATGTTTGTGGATAGAGATTTGAAGATTGCAGAATGAGTATTGTGTATTGAAAACTGTGAATTGAGGATATTCCATTGAGGATTGAGGATTGTAACCTGATTGTTGAGGACTGAGGGCTGAAGATTGAGGATTCAGGGTTGAGGATTCAGAATTGAGGTTTGAGGACTGAGGATTGAGGATTGAGGATTGAAGATTGAGTATTGAGGATTCAAGATTGAGGATTGAGGATTGAGGATTGAGGATTGAGGATGAGGGCTGAGGGTTGAGGATTGAGGTTTAAGGACTGAGGACTGAGAATTGAGGATTGAGAATTGAGGATTGAGGATTGAGGATTGAAGATTGAGGATTGGGTATTGAGGATTGAAGAATGAGGATTGAGGATTGAGGATTGAGGATGGAGGATTGAAGATTGAGTATTGAGGACTGAAGTTTAACGATTGAGGACTGTGGATTGAAGATTGAGTATTGAACATTGAGGACTGAGTGTTGAGGGTTCAGTGATGAGTATTGATGTTTGTGGATAGAGGTTTGAAGATTGCAGATTGAGTATTGAGTATTGAAAACTGTGAATTGAGGATATTCTATTGAAGATTGAGGATTGTCAACTGATTGTTGAGGACTGAGTGCTGAAGATTGAGGATTCAGGATTGAGGATTCAGAATTGAGGTTTGAGGACTGAGGATTGAGGATTGAAGAATGATTATTGAGGATTGAGGATTGAGAATTGAGGATTGAGGATTGAACATTGCGGACAGAGTGTTGAGGGTTGAGTGCTGAGAATTGATGTTTGTGGATAGAGATTTGAAGATTGCAGATTGAGTATTGTGTATTGAAAACTGTGAATTGAAGATATTCTATTGAGGATTGAGGATTGTCACCTGATTGTTGAGGACTGAGGGCTGAAGATTGAGGATTCAGTATTGAGGATTCAGAATTGAGGTTTGAGGACTGAGGATTGAGGATTGAGGATTGAAGATTGAGTATTGAAGATTGAAGATTGAGGATTGAGGATTGAGGATTGAGGATTGAGGATGAGGGCTGAGGGTTGAGGATTAAGGCTTAAGGACTGAGGACTGAGGATTGAGGATTGAGAATTGAGGATTGACGATTGAGGATTGAGGACTGAAGATTGAGGATTGGGTATTGAGGATTGAAGAATGAGGATTGAGGATTGAGGATTGAGGATAGAGGATTGAAGATTGAGTATTGAGGATTGAAGTTTGACGATTGAGGATTGTGGATTGAAGATTGAGGACTGAGGACTGAGGATTGAGAATTGAGAATTGAGGATTGAGGATTGAGGATTGAGGATTGAAGATTGAGAATTGGGTATTGAGGATTGAACATTGAGGATTGAGGATAGAGAATCGAGGATTGAGGGTTGAGGGTTGAAGATTGAATATTGATGATTGAAGATTGAGGATTGAGGACTGAGGGTTTTGGATTGAGGATGAGGACTGAGGGTTGATTATTGATGTTTGAGGTCAGAAGATTGAGGATTGAGGATTGAGAATTGAGGATTGAGGATTGAGGATTGTAGATTGAGGATTGGGTATTGAGGATTGAAGAATGAGGACTGAGGATTTAGGAATGAGGATCGAGGATTGAAGATTGAGTATTGAGGATTGAATATTGGGGATTGAGGATTGAGGATTGAGGTTTGAGGATTGAGGATTCAGGATTGAGGATTGAGGATTGAAGATTGAGGATTGAGGATTGATGATTAAAGATTGAGTGTTGAGGATTGAAGACTGAGCATTGATGATTGAGGATTGAGGATTGAGGATTGAGGATTGAGGATTGAGTATTGAAGGTTGAGGATTGATGATTGAGGATTGAGGATTGAGTATTGAGGATTGAGTATTGTGGACTGAGGATTGAAGATTGAGGATTGAGGATTGAGGATTAAAGAGTGAGTATTGAGGATTGAAGATTGAGAATTGAGGATTGAGGATTGAACATTGAGGACTGAGTGTTGATGGTTGAGTGATGAGAATTGATGTTTGTGGATAGAGACTTGAATATTTCAGATTGAGTATTGTGTATTGAAAACTGTGAATTGAAGATATTCTATTGAGGATTGAGGATTGTCACCTGATTGTTGAGGACTGAGGGCTGAAGATTGAGGATTCAGGATTGAGGATTCAGAATTGAGGTTTGAGGACTGAGGATTGAGGATTGAGGGTTGAAGATTGAGTATTGAGGATTGAAGATTGAGGATTGAGGATTGAGGATTAAGGATTGAGGATGAGGGCTGAGGGTTGAGGATTGAAGATTGAGGACTTAGTGTTGAGGGTTGAGTGACGGGAATTGATGTATGTGGATTGAGATTTGATTATTGAACATTGTGGATTGAGTATTGAACCACGAGAATTCAGGATACACTATTGAGTATTAGGAATTGAGGATTGATGGTTGAGTATTGAGGATTGGTGGTTGAGGGTTGTGTGTTGAATATTGAGGATTGAGGATTGAGGATTGAGGATTGAATATTGAGGATTGAAGATTGAGTATTGAGGATTGAAGATTGAGGATTGAGGATTGAGGATTGAGGATTGAGGATTGAGGATTCAGGATTGAGGATTGAGGATTGAAGATTGAGGATTGAGGATTGATGATTAAAGATTGAGTGTTGAGGATTGAAGATTGAGGATTGATGATTGAGGATTGAGGATTTAGGGTTGAGGATTGAGGATTGAGTATTGAAGGTTGAGGATTGATGATTGAGGGTTGAGGATGAGGATTGAGGATTGAGTATTGAGGACTGAGGATTGAAGATTGAGGATTGAGGATTGAGGATTGAGGATTGAGGATTAAAGATTGAGTATTGAGGATTGAAGATTGAGAATTGAGGATTGAGGATTGAACATTGAGGACTGAGTGTTGAGGGTTGAGTGGTGAGAATTGATGTTTGTGGATAGAGATTTGAAGATTGCAGAATGAGTATTGTGTATTGAAAACTGTGAATTGAGGATATTCCATTGAGGATTGAGGATTGTAACCTGATTGTTGAGGACTGAGGGGCTGAAGATTGAGGTTTCAGGGTTGAGGACTCAGAATTGAGGTTTGAGGACTGAGGATGGAGGATTGAGGATTGAAGATTGAGTATTGAGGATTGAAGATTGAGGATTGAGGATTGAGGATTGAGGATTGAGGATGAGAGCTGAGGGTTGAGGATTGAGGTTTAAGGACTGAGGACTGAGGATTGAGGATTTAGAATTGAGGATTGAGGATTGAGGATTGAAGATTGAGGATTGGGTATTGAGGATTGAAGAATGAGGATTGAGGATTGAGGATTGAGGATTGAGGATTGAAGATTGAGTATTGAGGATTGAAGATTGACGATTGAGGATTGTGGGTTGAAGATTGAGTATTGAACATTGAGGACTGAGTGTTGAGGGTTCAGTGATGAGAATTGATGTCTGTGGATAGAGGTTTGAAAATTGCAGATTGAGTATTGAGTATTGAAAACTGTGAATTGAGGATATTCTATTGAGGATTGAGGGTTGTCAACTGATTGCTGAGGACTGAGGCCTGAAGATTGAGGATTCAGGATTGAGGATTCAGAATTGAGGTTTGAAGACTGAGGATTGAGTATTGAAGAATGATTATTGAGGATTGAGGGTTGAGAATTGAGGATTGAGGATTGAGGAATGAGGATTGTGGATTGGGTAATGAGGATTCAAGAATGAGGATTGAGAATTGAGGATTGAGGATTGAGGATTGAAGATTGAGTGTTGAGGATTGAAGATTGAGGATTGAGGACTGAGGATTGAGGATTGAGTATTGAGGATTGAGGATTGAGGATTAAAGATTGAGTATTGAGGATTGAAGATTGAGGATTGTGGATTGAAGATTGAGTATTGAGGATTGAAGATTGAGGATTGAGGATTGAGGTTTGGGGTTTGTGGACGAGGACTGAGGGTTGAGGATTGAGGTTTGAGGACAGAGAACTGAGGATTGAGGATTGAGAATTGATAATTGAGGATTGAGGATTGAAGATTTAGGATTGGGTATTGAGGATTGAGGATTGGGGATTGAGGATCTAGTATTGGAGATTGATTATTTAGGATTGAAAATAGAGGGTAGAGGATTGAGGATTGAGAATTGAGAATTGAGAATTGAGGATGAGGACTGAGGTTTGAGGATTGAGGATTGAGGATTGAGGATTGAGTGTTGAAGATTCAGTATTGAGGATTGAAGATAGAGAATTGAGGATTGAGGATTTAACATTGAGGTCTGAGTGTTGAGGGTTGAGTGATGAGAATTGACGTTTGTGGATAGAGATATGCAGATTCGAAGATTGCAGATTGAGTATTGAGTATTGAAGACTGTGAATTGAGGATATAATATTGAGGATTGATGATTGGCAACTGATTGTTGAGGACTGAGGGCTGAAGATATAGGATTCAGGATTGAGGATTCAGAATTGAGGTTTGAGGACTGAGGATTGAGGATTGAAGATTGAGTATTGAGGATTGAGGATTGAGGATTGAGGATTGAGGATTGAGGATTGAGGATTGAGGATTGAAGATTGAGTATTGAGGATTGAAGATTGAGGATTAAGGACTGAGGATTGAGGATTGAGTATTGAGGATTGAGGATTGAGGATTGAAGATTGAGTATTGAGGATTGAAGATAGAGGATTGTGGACTGAAGATTGAGTATTGGGGATTGAAGATTGAGGATTGAGAATTGAGGATTGAGAATTGACGATGAGGGCTGAGGGTTGAGGTTTGAGGTTTGAGGACTGAGGACTGAGGATTGAGGATTGAGAATTGAGGATTGAGGATTGAGGATTGAGGATTGAAGATTAAGGATTGGGTATTGAGGATTGAACATTGAGGATTGAGGATTGAGTATCGAGGATTGAGGATTGAGGATTGAAGATTGAATATTGATGAATGTAGATTGAGGATTGAGGATTGAGGGTTGTGGATTGAGGACGCGGACTGAGGGTTGAGTATTAATGTTTGAGGTCTGAGGAATGAGGATTGAGGATTGAGAATTGAGGATTGAGGGTTGAGGATTGAAGATTGAGGATTGGGTATTGAGGATTGAAGAATGAGGACTGAGGATTTAGGAATGAGGATCGAGGATTGAAGATTGAGTATTGAGGATTGAATATTGAGGATTGAGGATTGAGGATTGAGGTTTGAGGATTGAGGATTCAGGATTGAGGATTGGGGATTGAAGATTGAGGATTGAGGATTGATGATTAAAGATTGAGTGTTGAGGATTGAAGACTGAGCATTGATGTTTGAGGATTGAGGATTGAGGATTGAGAATTGAGGATTGAGTATTGAAGGTTGAGGATTGATGATTGAGGATTGAGGATTGAGGATTGAGGATTGAGTATTGAGGACTGAGGATTGAAGATTGAGGATTGAGGATTGAGGATTAAAGAGTGAGTATTGAGGAATGAAGATTGAGGATTGAGGACTGAGGGTTGTGGATTGAGGACGAGGACTGAGGGTTGATTATTGATTTTTGAAGTCAGAAGATTGAGGATTGAAGATTGAGGATTGGGTATTGAGGATTGAACATTGAGGATTGAGAATTGATTATCGAGGATTGAGGATTGAGGATTGAAGATTGAATATTGATGATTGTAGATTGAGGATTGAGGATTGAAGATTGAGGATTGAGGACTGAGGATTGAGGATTGAGTATTGAGGATTGAGGATTGAGGATTGAAGATTGAGTATTGAGGTAGAAGATTGAGGATTGAGGACTGAGGATTGAGGATTGAGGATTGAGTATTGAGGATTGAGGATTGAGGATTGAAGATTGAGTATTGAGGATTGAAGATTGAGGATTGTGGATTGAAGATTGAGTATTGAGGATTGAAGATTGAGGTTTGAGGATTGAGCATTGAGAATTGACGATGAGGGCTGCGGGTTGAGGGTTGAGGTTTGAGGACTGAGGACTGAGGATTGAGGATTGAGAATTGAGGATTGAGGATTGAGGATTGAGGATTGAAGATTGAGGATTGGGTATTGAGGATTGAACATTGAGGATTGAGGATTGAGGATCGAGGATTGAGGGTTGAGGATTGAAGATTGAATATTGATGATTGAAGATTGAGGATTGAGGACTGAGGGTTGTGGATTGAGGACGAGGACTGAGGGTTGATTATTGATGTTTGAGGTCAGAAGATTGAGGATTGAGGATTGAGAATTGAGGATTGAGGATTGAGGATTGAAGATTGAGGATTGGGTATTGAGGATTGAAGAATGAGGACTGAGGATTTAGGATTGAGGATCGAGGATTGAAGATTGAGTATTGAGGATTGAATATTGAGGATTGAGGATTGAGGATTGAAGATTGAGGATTGAGGATTCAGGATTGAGGATTGAGGATTGAAGATTGAGGATTGAGGATTGATGATTAAAGATTGAGTGTTGAGGATTGAAGACTGAGCATTGATGATTGAGGATTGAGGATTGAGGATTGAGGATTGAGGATTGAGTATTGAAGGTTGAGGATTGAAGATTGAGGATTGAGGATTGAGGATTGTGGGCTGAGGATGAGGGCTGAGGGTTGAGTATTGAGGTTTGAGGTCTGAGGACTGAGGATTGAGGTTTCAGAATTGAGAATTGAGGATAGAGTGTTGAAGATTGAGGATTGGGTATTGAGGATTGAGGATTGAGGATCGAAGATTGAGGATTGTGAATTGAAGATTGAGTATTGAGGATTGAAGATTGAGTATTGAGGATTGAATATTGAGGATTGAGGATTGAGGATTGAGGTTTGAGGATTGAGGATTCAGGATTGAGGATTGAGGATTGAAGATTGAGGATTGAGGATTGATGATTAAAGATTGAGTGTTGAGGATTGAAGACTGAGCATTGATGATTGAGGATTGAGGATTGAGGATTGAGGATTGAGGATTGAGTATTGAAGGTTGAGGATTGATGATTGAGGATTGAGGATTGAGTATTGAGGATTGAGTATTGTGGACTGAGGATTGAAGATTGAGGATTGAGGATTGAGGATTAAAGAGTGAGTATTGAGGATTGAAGATTGAGAATTGAGGATTGAGGATTGAACATTGAGGACTGAGTGTTGATGGTTGAGTGATGAGAATTGATGTTTGTGGATAGAGACTTGAATATTTCAGATTGAGTATTGTGTATTGAAAACTGTGAATTGAAGATATTCTATTGAGGATTGAGGATTGTCACCTGATTGTTGAGGACTGAGGGCTGAAGATTGAGGATTCAGGATTGAGGATTCAGAATTGAGGTTTGAGGACTGAGGATTGAGGATTGAGGGTTGAAGATTGAGTATTGAGGATTGAAGATTGAGGATTGAGGATTGAGGATTAAGGATTGAGGATGAGGGCTGAGGGTTGAGGATTGAAGATTGAGGACTTAGTGTTGAGGGTTGAGTGACGGGAATTGATGTATGTGGATTGAGATTTGATTATTGAACATTGTGGATTGAGTATTGAACCACGAGAATTCAGGATACACTATTGAGTATTAGGAATTGAGGATTGATGGTTGAGTATTGAGGATTGGTGGTTGAGGGTTGTGTGTTGAATATTGAGGATTGAGGATTGAGGATTGAGGATTGAATATTGAGGATTGAAGATTGAGTATTGAGGATTGAAGATTGAGGATTGAGGATTGAGGATTGAGGATTGAGGATTGAGGATTCAGGATTGAGGATTGAGGATTGAAGATTGAGGATTGAGGATTGATGATTAAAGATTGAGTGTTGAGGATTGAAGATTGAGGATTGATGATTGAGGATTGAGGATTTAGGGTTGAGGATTGAGGATTGAGTATTGAAGGTTGAGGATTGATGATTGAGGGTTGAGGATGAGGATTGAGGATTGAGTATTGAGGACTGAGGATTGAAGATTGAGGATTGAGGATTGAGGATTGAGGACTGAGGATTAAAGATTGAGTATTGAGGATTGAAGATTGAGAATTGAGGATTGAGGATTGAACATTGAGGACTGAGTGTTGAGGGTTGAGTGGTGAGAATTGATGTTTGTGGATAGAGATTTGAAGATTGCAGAATGAGTATTGTGTATTGAAAACTGTGAATTGAGGATATTCCATTGAGGATTGAGGATTGTAACCTGATTGTTGAGGACTGAGGGGCTGAAGATTGAGGTTTCAGGGTTGAGGACTCAGAATTGAGGTTTGAGGACTGAGGATGGAGGATTGAGGATTGAAGATTGAGTATTGAGGATTGAAGATTGAGGATTGAGGATTGAGGATTGAGGATTGAGGATGAGAGCTGAGGGTTGAGGATTGAGGTTTAAGGACTGAGGACTGAGGATTGAGGATTTAGAATTGAGGATTGAGGATTGAGGATTGAAGATTGAGGATTGGGTATTGAGGATTGAAGAATGAGGATTGAGGATTGAGGATTGAGGATTGAGGATTGAAGATTGAGTATTGAGGATTGAAGATTGACGATTGAGGATTGTGGGTTGAAGATTGAGTATTGAACATTGAGGACTGAGTGTTGAGGGTTCAGTGATGAGAATTGATGTCTGTGGATAGAGGTTTGAAAATTGCAGATTGAGTATTGAGTATTGAAAACTGTGAATTGAGGATATTCTATTGAGGATTGAGGGTTGTCAACTGATTGCTGAGGACTGAGGCCTGAAGATTGAGGATTCAGGATTGAGGATTCAGAATTGAGGTTTGAAGACTGAGGATTGAGTATTGAAGAATGATTATTGAGGATTGAGGGTTGAGAATTGAGGATTGAGGATTGAGGAATGAGGATTGTGGATTGGGTAATGAGGATTGAAGAATGAGGATTGAGAATTGAGGATTGAGGATTGAGGATTGAAGATTGAGTGTTGAGGATTGAAGATTGAGGATTGAGGACTGAGGATTGAGGATTGAGTATTGAGGATTGAGGATTGAGGATTAAAGATTGAGTATTGAGGATTGAAGATTGAGGATTGTGGATTGAAGATTGAGTATTGAGGATTGAAGATTGAGGATTGAGGATTGAGGTTTGGGGTTTGTGGACGAGGACTGAGGGTTGAGGATTGAGGTTTGAGGACAGAGAACTGAGGATTGAGGATTGAGAATTGATAATTGAGGATTGAGGATTGAAGATTTAGGATTGGGTATTGAGGATTGAGGATTGGGGATTGAGGATCTAGTATTGGAGATTGATTATTTAGGATTGAAAATAGAGGGTAGAGGATTGAGGATTGAGAATTGAGAATTGAGAATTGAGGATGAGGACTGAGGTTTGAGGATTGAGGATTGAGGATTGAGGATTGAGTGTTGAAGATTCAGTATTGAGGATTGAAGATAGAGAATTGAGGATTGAGGATTTAACATTGAGGTCTGAGTGTTGAGGGTTGAGTGATGAGAATTGACGTTTGTGGATAGAGATATGCAGATTCGAAGATTGCAGATTGAGTATTGAGTATTGAAGACTGTGAATTGAGGATATAATATTGAGGATTGATGATTGGCAACTGATTGTTGAGGACTGAGGGCTGAAGATATAGGATTCAGGATTGAGGATTCAGAATTGAGGTTTGAGGACTGAGGATTGAGGATTGAAGATTGAGTATTGAGGATTGAGGATTGAGGATTGAGGATTGAGGATTGAGGATTGAGGATTGAGGATTGAAGATTGAGTATTGAGGATTGAAGATTGAGGATTAAGGACTGAGGATTGAGGATTGAGTATTGAGGATTGAGGATTGAGGATTGAAGATTGAGTATTGAGGATTGAAGATAGAGGATTGTGGACTGAAGATTGAGTATTGGGGATTGAAGATTGAGGATTGAGAATTGAGGATTGAGAATTGACGATGAGGGCTGAGGGTTGAGGTTTGAGGTTTGAGGACTGAGGACTGAGGATTGAGGATTGAGTATTGAGGATTGAGGATTGAGGATTGAAGATTGAGTATTGAGGATTGAAGATAGAGGATTGTGGACTGAAGATTGAGTATTGGGGATTGAAGATTGAGGATTGAGAATTGAGGATTGAGAATTGACGATGAGGGCTGAGGGTTGAGGTTTGAGGTTTGAGGACTGAGGACTGAGGATTGAGGATTGAAGATTGAGTATTGAGGATTGAATATTGAGGATTGAGGATTGAGGATTGAGGTTTGAGGATTGAGGATTCAGGATTGAGGATTGGGGATTGAAGATTGAGGATTGAGGATTGATGATTAAAGATTGAGTGTTGAGGATTGAAGACTGAGCATTGATGTTTGAGGATTGAGGATTGAGGATTGAGAATTGAGGATTGAGTATTGAAGGTTGAGGATTGATGATTGAGGATTGAGGATTGAGGATTGAGGATTGAGTATTGAGGACTGAGGATTGAAGATTGAGGATTGAGGATTGAGGATTAAAGAGTGAGTATTGAGGAATGAAGATTGAGGATTGAGGACTGAGGGTTGTGGATTGAGGACGAGGACTGAGGGTTGATTATTGATTTTTGAAGTCAGAAGATTGAGGATTGAAGATTGAGGATTGGGTATTGAGGATTGAACATTGAGGATTGAGAATTGATTATCGAGGATTGAGGATTGAGGATTGAAGATTGAATATTGATGATTGTAGATTGAGGATTGAGGATTGAAGATTGAGGATTGAGGACTGAGGATTGAGGATTGAGTATTGAGGATTGAGGATTGAGGATTGAAGATTGAGTATTGAGGTAGAAGATTGAGGATTGAGGACTGAGGATTGAGGATTGAGGATTGAGTATTGAGGATTGAGGATTGAGGATTGAAGATTGAGTATTGAGGATTGAAGATTGAGGATTGTGGATTGAAGATTGAGTATTGAGGATTGAAGATTGAGGTTTGAGGATTGAGCATTGAGAATTGACGATGAGGGCTGCGGGTTGAGGGTTGAGGTTTGAGGACTGAGGACTGAGGATTGAGGATTGAGAATTGAGGATTGAGGATTGAGGATTGAGGATTGAAGATTGAGGATTGGGTATTGAGGATTGAACATTGAGGATTGAGGATTGAGGATCGAGGATTGAGGGTTGAGGATTGAAGATTGAATATTGATGATTGAAGATTGAGGATTGAGGACTGAGGGTTGTGGATTGAGGACGAGGACTGAGGGTTGATTATTGATGTTTGAGGTCAGAAGATTGAGGATTGAGGATTGAGAATTGAGGATTGAGGATTGAGGATTGAAGATTGAGGATTGGGTATTGAGGATTGAAGAATGAGGACTGAGGATTTAGGATTGAGGATCGAGGATTGAAGATTGAGTATTGAGGATTGAATATTGAGGATTGAGGATTGAGGATTGAAGATTGAGGATTGAGGATTCAGGATTGAGGATTGAGGATTGAAGATTGAGGATTGAGGATTGATGATTAAAGATTGAGTGTTGAGGATTGAAGACTGAGCATTGATGATTGAGGATTGAGGATTGAGGATTGAGGATTGAGGATTGAGTATTGAAGGTTGAGGATTGAAGATTGAGGATTGAGGATTGAGGATTGTGGGCTGAGGATGAGGGCTGAGGGTTGAGTATTGAGGTTTGAGGTCTGAGGACTGAGGATTGAGGTTTGAGAATTGAGAATTGAGGATAGAGTGTTGAAGATTGAGGATTGGGTATTGAGGATTGAGGATTGAGGATCGAAGATTGAGGATTGTGAATTGAAGATTGAGTATTGAGGATTGACGATTGAGGATTGTGGATTGAGGATTGAGGATTGAACGTTGAGGACTGAGTGTTGAGGGTTGAGTGATGAGAATTGATGTTTGTGGATAGAGGATTGAAGAATGCAGATTGAGTATTGAGTATTGAAAACTGTGAACTGAGGATATTCTATTGAGGATTCAGGGTTGACAACTGATTGCTGAGGACTGAGGCCTGAAGATTGAGGATTCAGGATTGAGGATTCAGAATTGAGGTTTGAAGACTGAGGATTGAGGATTGAAGAATGATTATTGAGGATTGAGGGTTGAGAATTGAGGATTGAGGATTGAGGAATGAGGATTGTGGATTGGGTAATGAGGATTGAAGAATGAGGATTGAGAATTGAGGATTGAGGATTGAGGATTGAAGATTGAGTGTTGAGGATTGAAGATTGAGGATTGAGGACTGAGGATTGAGGATTGAGTATTGAGGATTGAGGATTGAGGATTAAAGATTGAGTATTGAGGATTGAATATTGAGGATTGTGGATTGAAGATTGAGTATTGAGGATTGAAGATTGAGGATTGAGGATTGAGGTTTGGGGTTTGTGGACGAGGACTGAGGGTTGAGGATTGAGGTTTGAGGACAGAAAACTGAGGATTGAGGATTGAGAATTGATAATTGAGGATTGAGGATTGAAGATTTAGGATTGGGTATTGAGGATTGAGGATTGGGGATTGAGGATCTAGTATTGGAGATTGATTATTTAGGATTGAAAATAGAGGGTAGAGGATTGAGGATTGAGAATTGAGAATTGAGAATTGAGGATGAGGACTGAGGTTTGAGGATTGAAGAATGAGGATTGAGGATTGAGTATTGAGGATTGAGGATTGAGGATTGAAGATTGAGTATTGAGGATTGAAGATAGAGGATTGTGGATTGAAGATTGAGTATTGGGGATTGAAGATTGAGGATTGAGAATTGAGGATTGAGAATTGACGATGAGGGCTGAGGGTTGAGGTTTGAGGTTTGAGGACTGAGGACTGAGGATTGAGGATTGAGAATTGAGGATTGAGGATTGAGGATTGAGGATTGAAGATTAAGGATTGGGTATTGAGGATTGAACATTGAGGATTGAGGATTGAGTATCGAGGATTGAGGGTTGAGGATTGAAGATTGAATATTGATGAATGTAGATTGAGGATTGAGGATTGAGGGTTGTGGATTGAGGACGCGGACTGAGGGTTGAGTATTAATGTTTGAGGTCTGAGGAATGAGGATTGAGGATTGAGAATTGAGGATTGAGGATTGAGGATTGAAGATTGAGGATTGGGTATTGAGGATTGAAGAATGAGGACTGAGGATTTAGGAATGAGGATCGAGGATTGAAGATTGAGTATTGAGGATTGAATATTGAGGATTGAGGATTGAGGATTGAGGTTTGAGGATTGAGGATTCAGGATTGAGGATTGGGGATTGAAGATTGAGGATTGAGGATTGATGATTAAAGATTGAGTGTTGAGGATTGAAGACTGAGCATTGATGTTTGAGGATTGAGGATTGAGGATTGAGAATTGAGGATTGAGTATTGAAGGTTGAGGATTGATGATTGAGGATTGAGGATTGAGGATTGAGGATTGAGTATTGAGGACTGAGGGTTGTGGATTGAGGACGAGGACTGAGGGTTGATTATTGATTTTTGAAGTCAGAAGATTGAGGATTGAAGATTGAGGATTGGGTATTGAGGATTGAACATTGAGGATTGAGAATTGATTATCGAGGATTGAGGATTGAGGATTGAGGATTGAATATTGAGGATTGAGGATTGAGGATTGAGGTTTGAGGATTGAGGATTCAGGATTGAGGATTGGGGATTGAAGATTGAGGATTGAGGATTGATGATTAAAGATTGAGTGTTGAGGATTGAAGACTGAGCATTGATGTTTGAGGATTGAGGATTGAGGATTGAGAATTGAGGATTGAAGATTGAGGATTGAGGATTGAGGATTAAAGAGTGAGTGTTGAGGAATGAAGATTGAGGATTGAGGACTGAGGGTTGTGGATTGAGGACGAGGACTGAGGGTTGATTATTGATTTTTGAAGTCAGAAGGTTGAGGATTGAAGATTGAGGATTGGGTATTGAGGATTGAACATTGAGGATTGAGAATTGATTATCGAGGATTGAGGATTGAGGATTGAAGATTGAATATTGATGATTGTAGATTGAGGATTGAGGATTGAAGATTGAGGATTGAGGACTGAGGATTGAGGATTGAGTATTGAGGATTGAGGATTGAGGATTGAAGATTGAGTATTGAGGTAGAAGATTGAGGATTGAGGACTGAGGATTGAGGATTGAGGATTGAGTATTGAGGATTGAGGATTGAGGATTGAAGATTGAGTATTGAGGATTGAAGATTGAGGATTGTGGATTGAAGATTGAGTATTGAGGATTGAAGATTGAGGTTTGAGGATTGAGGATTGAGAATTGACGATGAGGGCTGCGGGTTGAGGGTTGAGGTTTGAGGACTGAGGACTGAGGATTGAGGATTGAGAATTGAGGATTGAGGATTGAGGATTGAGGACTGAAGATTGAGGATTGGGTATTGAGGATTGAACATTGAGGATTGAGGATTGAGGATCGAGGATTGAGGGTTGAGGATTGAAGATTGAATATTGATGATTGAAGATTGAGGATTGAGGACTGAGGGTTGTGGATTGAGGACGAGGACTGAGGGTTGATTATTGATGTTTGAGGTCAGAAGATTGAGGATTGAGGATTGAGAATTGAGGATTGAGGATTGAGGATTGAAGATTGAGGATTGGGTATTGAGGATTGAAGAATGAGGACTGAGGATTTAGGATTGAGGATCGAGGATTGAAGATTGAGTATTGAGGATTGAATATTGAGGATTGAGGATTGAGGATTGAAGATTGAGGATTGAGGATTCAGGATTGAGGATTGAGGATTGAAGATTGAGGATTGAGGATTGATGATTAAAGATTGAGTGTTGAGGATTGAAGACTGAGCATTGATGATTGAGGATTGAGGATTGAGGATTGAGGATTGAGGATTGAGTATTGAAGGTTGAGGATTGAAGATTGAGGATTGAGGATTGAGGATTGAGGATTGTGGGCTGAGGATGAGGGCTGAGGGTTGAGTATTGAGGTTTGAGGTCTGAGGACTGAGGATTGAGGTTTGAGAATTGAGAATTGAGGATAGAGTGTTGAAGATTGAGGATTGGGTATTGAGGATTGAGGATTGAGGATCGAAGATTGAGGATTGTGAATTGAAGATTGAGTATTGAGGATTGACGATTGATGATTGTGGATTGAGGATTGAGGATTGAACGTTGAGGACTGAGTGTTGAGGGTTGAGTGATGAGAATTGATGTTTGTGGATAGAGGATTGAAGAATGCAGATTGAGTATTGAGTATTGAAAACTGTGAACTGAGGATATTCTATTGAGGATTCAGGGTTGACAACTGATTGAAGAGGACTGAGGGCTGAAGATTGAGGATTCAGGGTTGAGGATTCAGAATTGAGGTTTGAGGACCGAGGATTGAGGATTGAAGATTGAGTATCGAGGATTGAAGATTGAGGATTGAGGATTGAGGATTGAGGATTGAGGATGAGGGCTCAGGGTTGAGTATTGAGGTTTGAGGACTGAGGACTGAGGATTGAGGGTTGAGGATTGAGGATTGAGGATTGAGGATTGAGGATTGATGATTGAGGATTGAGGATTGAAGATTGAGGATTGAGGACTGAGGATTGAGGATTGAGTATTGAGGATTGAGGATTGAGGATTAAAGATTGAGTATTGAGGATTGAAGATTGAGGATTGTGGATTGAAGATTGAGTATTGAGGATTGAAGATTGAGGATTGAGGATTGAGGTTTGGGGTTTGTGGACGAGGACTGAGGGTTGAGGATTGAGGTTTCAGGACAGAGAACTGAGGATTGAGGATTGAGAATTGATAATTGAGGATTGAGGATTGAAGATTTAGGATTGGGTATTGAGGATTGAGGATTGGCGATTGAGGATCTAGTATTGGAGATTGATTATTTAGGATTGGAAATAGAGGGTAGAGGATTGAGGATTGAGAATTGAGAATTGAGAATTGAGGATGAGGACTGAGGTTTGAGGATTGAGGATTGAGGATTGAGGATTGAGTGTTGAAGATTCAGTATTGAGGATTGAAGATAGAGAATTGAGGATTGAGGATTTAACATTGAGGTCTGAGTGTTGAGGGTTGAGTGATGAGAATTGACGTTTGTGGATAGAGATATGCAGATTCGAAGATTGCAGATTGACGATTGAGTATTGAAGACTGTGAATTGAGGATATAATATTGAGGATTGATGATTGGCAACTGATTGTTGAGGACTGAGGGCTGAAGATTTAGGATTCAGGATTGAGGATTCAGAATTGAGGTTTGAGGACTGAGGACTGAGGATTGAAGATTGAGTATTGAGGATTCAGGATTGAGGATTGAGGATTGAGGATTGAGGATTGAGGTTGAGGATTGAAGATTGAGTATTGAGGATTGAAGATTGAGGATTAAGGACTGAGGATTGAGGATTGAGTATTGAGGATTGAGGATTGAGGATTGAAGATTGAGTATTGAGGATTGAAGGTAGAGGATTGTGGATTGAAGATTGAGTATTGGGGATTGAAGATTGAGGATTGAGAATTGAGGATTGAGAATTGACGATGAGGGCTGAGGGTTGAGGTTTGAGGTTTGAGGACTGAGGACTGAGGATTGAGGATTGAGAATTGAGGATTGAGGATTGAGGATAGAGGATTGAAGATTAAGGATTGGGTATTGAGGATTGAACATTGAGGATTGAGGATTGAGTATCGAGGATTGAGGATTGAGGATTGAAGATTGAATATTGATGAATGTAGATTGAGGATTGAGGATTGAGGGTTGTGGATTGAGGACGCGGACTGAGGGTTGAGTATTAATGTTTGAGGTCTGAGGAATGAGGATTGAGGATTGAGAATTGAGGATTGAGGATTGAGGATTGAAGATTGAGGATTGGGTATTGAGGATTGAAGAATGAGGACTGAGGATTTAGGAATGAGGATCGAGGATTGAAGATTGAGTATTGAGGATTGAATATTGAGGATTGAGGATTGAGGATTGAGGTTTGAGGATTGAGGATTCAGGATTGAGGATTGGGGATTGAAGATTGAGGATTGAGGATTGATGATTAAAGATTGAGTGTTGAGGATTGAAGACTGAGAATTGATGTTTGAGGATTGAGGATTGAGGATTGAGAATTGAGGATTGAGTATTGAAGGTTGAGGATTGATGATTGAGGATTGAGGATTGAGGATTGAGGATTGAGTATTGAGGACTGAGGATTGAAGATTGAAGATTGAGTATCGAGGATTGAAGATTGAGGATTGAGGATTGAGGATTGAGGATTGAGGATGAGGGCTCAGGGTTGAGTATTGAGGTTTGAGGACTGAGGACTGAGGATTGAGGATTGAGAATTGAGGATTGAGGATTGAGTGTTCAAGATTGAGGATTGGGTATTGAGGATTGAAGAATGAGGATAGAGGATTGAGGATTGAGGATTGAGGATTGAGGATTGAGGATTGAGGATTGAGGATTGAGGATTGAGGATTGAGGATTGAGGGTTGAGGATTGAGGATTGAGGATTGAGGATTGAGGATTGATGATTGAGGATTGAGGATTGAGGATTGAGGAGTGAGGGTTGATGATTGAGGATTGAGGATTGAGGATTGAGGAGTGAGGGTTGATGATTGAGGATTGAGGATTGAGTATTGAGGATTGAGGATTGAGGATTGAAGATTGAGTATTGAGGATTGAAGATTGAGGATTGTGGATTGAAGATTGAGTATTGAGGATTGAAGATTGAGGATTGAGGATTGAGGATTGAGAATTGACGATGAGGGCTGCGGGTTGAGGGTTGAGGTTTGAGGACTGAGGACTGAGGATTGAGGATTGAGAATTGCGGATTGAGGATTGAGGATTGAGGATTGAAGATTGAGGATTGGGTATTGAGGATTGAACATTGAGGACTGAGGATTGAGGATCGAGGATTGAGGATTGAAGATTGAGGATTGAATATTGACTATTGATGATTGAAGATTGAGGATTGAGGATTGAGTGTTGAGGATTGAGGACGAGGACTGACGGTTGAGGATTGAGGTTTGAGGTCTGAGGATTGAGGATTGAGGACTGAGGATTGAGGATTGAGGATTGAGCATTGAGGATTGAAGATTGAGGACTGGGGATTGAGGATTGAAGATTGACGATTGAGGATTGTGGATTGAGGAGTGAGGATTGAACGTTGAGGACTGAGTGTTGAGGGTTGAGTGATGAGAATTGATGCTTGTGGATAGAGGTTTGAAGAACGCAGATTGAGTATTGAGTATTGAAAACTGTGAATTGAGGATATTCTATTGAGGATTCAGGGTTGACAACTGATTGTTGAGGACTGAGGGCTGAAGATTGAGGATTCAGGATTGAGGATTCGGAATTGAGGTTTGAGGACTGAGGATTGAGGATTGAAGATTGAGTATCGAGGATTGAAGATTGAGGATTGAGGATTGAGGATTGAGGATTGAGGATGAGGGCTGAGGGTTGAGTATTGAGGTTTGAGGACTGAGGACTGAGGATTGAGGATTGAGAATTGAGGATTGAGGATTGAGTGTTGAAGATTGAGTATTGAGGATTGAAGATTGAGGATTGAGGATTGAGGATTGAGGATTGAGGATGAGGGCTGAGGGTTGAGGATTGAGGTTTAAGGACTGAGGACTGAGGATTGAGGATTGAGAACTGAGGATTGAGGATTGAGGATTGAAGATTGAGGATTGGGTATTGAGGATTGAAGAATGAGGATTGAGGATTGAGGATTGAGGATAGAGGATTGAAGATTGAGTATTGAGGATTGAAGATTGACGATTGAGGATTGTGGGTTGAAGATTGAGTATCGAACATTGAGGACTGAGTGTTGAGGGTGCAGTGATGAGAATTGATGTTTGAGGATAGAGGTTAGAAGATTGCAGAATGAGTATTGAGTATTGAAAACTGTGAATTGAGGATATTCTATTGAGGATTGAGGACTGTCAACTGATTGTTGAGGACTGAGGCCTGAAGATTGAGGATTCAGGATTGAGGATTCAGAATTGAGGTTTGAAGACTGAGGATTGAGGATTGAAGAATGATTATTGAGGATTGAGGGTTGAGAATTGAGGATTGAGGATTGAGGAATGAGGATTGTGGATTGGGTAATGAGGATTGAAGAATGAGGATTGAGAATTGAGGATTGAGGATTGAGGATTGAAGAATGAGTATTGAGGATTGAAGATTGAGGATTGAGGACTGAGGATTGAGGATTGAGTATTGAGGATTGAGGATTGAGGATTAAAGATTGAGTATTGAGGATTGAAGATTGAGGATTGTGGATTGAAGATTGAGTATTGAGGATTGAAGATTGAGGATTGAGGATTGAGGGTTGAGGTTTGAGGACGAGGACTGAGGGTTGAGGATTGAGGTTTGAGGACAGAGAATTGAGGATTGAGGATTGAGAATTGATAATTGAGGATTGAGGATTGAAGATTTAGGATTGGGTATTGAGGATTGAGGATTGGGGATTGAGGATCTAGTATTGGAGATTGATTATTTAGGATTGAAGATAGAGGATTGAGGAGTGAGGATTGAGGATAGAGGATTGAAGATTGAGTATTGAGGATTGAAGATTGACGATTGTGGATTGAAGATTGAGTATTGAGGATTAAAGATTGAGGATTGAGGATTGAGGATTGACAATTGACGATGAGGGCTGCGGGTTGAGGGTTGAGGTTTGAGGACTGAGGACTGAGGATTGAGGATTGAGAATTGAGGATTGAGCATTGAGGATTGAGGATTGAAGATTGAGCATTGGGTATTGAGGATTGAACATTGAGGATTGAGGATTGAGGATCGAGGATTGAGGGTTGAGGATTGAAGATTGAATATTGATGATTGAAGATTGAGGATTGAGGACTGAGGGTTGTGGATTGAGGACGAGGACTGAGGGTTGATTATTGATGTTTGAGGTCAGAAGATTGAGGATTGAGGATTGAGAATTGAGGATTGAGGATTGAGGCTAGAAGATTGAGGATTGGGTATTGAGGATTGAAGAATGAGGACTGAGGATTTAGGATTGAGGATCGAGGATTGAAGATTGAGTATTGAGGATTGAATATTGAGGATTGAGGATTGAGGATTGAGGATTGAGGATTGAGGATTCAGGATTGAGGATTGAGGATTGAAGATTGAGGATTGAGGATTGATGATTAAAGATTGAGTGTTGAGGATTGAAGACTGAGCATTGATGATTGAGGATTGAGGATTGAGGGTTGAGGATTGAGGATTGAGTATTGAAGGTTGAGGATTGAAGATTGAGGATTGAGGATTGAGGATTGAGGATTGTGGGCTGAGGATGAGGGCTGAGGGTTGAGTATTGAGGTTTGAGGACTGAGGACTGAGGATTGAGGATTGAGAATTGAGAATTGAGGATAGAGTATTGAAGATTGAGGATTGGGTATTGAGGATTGAGGATTGAGGATTGAAGCTTGAGGATTGTGAATTGAAGGTTGAGTATTGAGGATTGAAGATTGAGGATTGAGGATTGAGGATTGAGAGTTGACGATGAGGGCTGAGGGTTGAGGATTGAGGTTTGAGGACTGAGGACTGAGGATTGAGGATTGAGTGTTGAGAATTGATGTTTGAGGATTGAGATTTGATTACTGAATATTGTGGATTGAGCATTGAACCATGATAATTCAGGATACACTATTGAGTATTAGGAATTGAGGATTGATGGTTGAGTATTGAGGATTGGTGGTTGAGGGTTGTGTGTTGAATATTGAGGACTGAGGATTGAGGATTGAGGATTGAGCATCGAGGATTGAAGATTGAGGACTGGGGATTGAGGATTGAAGATTGACGATTGAGGATTGTGGATTGAGGATTGAGGATTGAACGTTGAGGAATGAGTGTTGAGGGTTGAGTGATGAGAATTGATGTTTGTGGATAGAGGTTTGAAGAATACAGATTGAGTATTGAGTATTGAAAACTGTGAATTGAGGATATTCTATTGAGGATTCAGGGTTGACAACTGATTGTTGAGGACTGAGGGCTGAAGATTGAGGATTCAGGATTGAGGATTCAGAATTGAGGTTTGAGGACTGAGGATTGAGGATTGAAGATTGAGTATCGAGGATTGAAGATTGAGGATTGATGATTGAGGATTGAGGATTGAGGATGAGGGCTGAGGGTTGAGTATTGAGGTTTGAGGACTGAGGACTGAGGATTGAGGATTGAGGATTGAGAATTGAGGATTGAGGATTGAGTGTTGAAGATTGAGTATTGAGGATTGAAGAATGAGGATTGAGGATTGAGGATTGAGGATTGAGGATGAGGGCTGAGGGTTGAGGATTGATGTTTAAGGACTGAGGACTGAGGATTGAGGATTGAGAATTGAGGATTGAGGATTGAGGATTGAAGATTGAGGATTGGGTATTGAGGATTGAAGAATGAGGATTGAGGATTGAGGATTGAGGATAGAGGATTGAAGAATGAGGATTGAGGATTGAGGATTGAGGATTGAGGATGAGGGCTGAGGGTTGAGGATTGATGTTTAAGGACTGAGGACTGAGGATTGAGGATTGAGAATTGAGGATTGAGGATTGAGGATTGAAGATTGAGGATTGGGTATTGAGGATTGAAGAATGAGGATTGAGGATTGAGGATTGAGGATAGAGGATTGAAGATTGAGTATTGAGGATTGAAGATTGACGATTGAGGATTGTGGGTTGAAGATTGAGTATTGAACATTGAGGACTGAGTGTTGGGGGTTCAGTGATGAGAATTGATGTTTGTGGATAGAGGTTTGAAGATTGCAGATTGAGTATTGAGTATTGAAAACTGTGAATTCAGGATATTCTATTGAGGATTCAGGGTTGACTACTGATTGTTGAGGACTGAGGACTGAAGATTGAGGATTCAGGATTGAGGATTCAGAATTGAGGTTTGAGGACTGAGGATTGAGGATTGAAGATTGAGTATCGAGGATTGAAGATTGAGGATTGAGGATTGAGTGTTGAAGATTGAGGATTGGGTATTGAGGATTGAAGAATGAGGATAGAGGATTGAGGATTGAGGATTGAGGATTGAAGATTGAGGATTGAGGATTGAGGATTGACGGTTGAGGTTTGAGGATTGAGGATTGAGTGTTGAGGATTGAGGACAGGGACTGACGGTTGAGGATTGAGGTTTGAGGGTTGAGGTTTGAGGTTTGAGGGCTGAGGACTGAGGATTGAAGATTGAGGATTGAAGATTGAGTGTTGTGGATTGAGGACGAGGACTGAGGGTTGAGTATTGATGTTTGAGGTCTGAAGATTGAGGATTGAGGATTGAGAATTGAGGATTGAGGATTGAGGATTGAAGAGTGAGGATTGGGTATTGAGGATTGAAGAGTGAGGACTGAGGATCTAGGATTGAGGATCGAGGATTGAAGATTGAGTATTGAGGATTGAAGGTTGAGGATTGAGGATTGAGGATTGAGGATTGAGGATTGAGGATTCAGGATTGAGGATTGAGGATTGAAGATTGAGGATTGAGGATTGCTGATTAAAGATTGAGTGTTGAGGATTGAAGATTGAGGATTGATGATTGAGGATTGAGGATTTAGGATTGAGGATTGAGGATTGAGTATTGAAGGTTGAGGATTGATGATTGAGGGTTGAGGATGAGGATTGAGGATTGAGTATTGAGGACTGAGGATTGAAGATTGAGGATTGAGGATTGAGGATAGAGTGTTGAAGATTGAGGATTGGGTATTGAGGATTGAGGATTGAGGATCGAAGATTGAGGATTGTGAATTGAAGATTGAGTATTGAGGATTGACGATTGAGGATTGTGGATTGAGGATTGAGGATTGAACGTTGAGGACTGAGTGTTGAGGGTTGAGTGATGAGAATTGATGTTTGTGGATAGAGGATTGAAGAATGCAGATTGAGTATTGAGTATTGAAAACTGTGAACTGAGGATATTCTATTGAGGATTCAGGGTTGACAACTGATTGAAGAGGACTGAGGGCTGAAGATTGAGGATTCAGGGTTGAGGATTCAGAATTGAGGTTTGAGGACCGAGGATTGAGGATTGAACATTGAGTATCGAGGATTGAAGATTGAGGATTGAGGATTGAGGATTGAGGATTGAGGATGAGGGCTCAGGGTTGAGTATTGAGGTTTGAGGACTGAGGACTGAGGATTGAGGATTGAGAATTGAGGATTGAGGATTGAGTGTTGAAGATTGAGGATTGGGTATTGAGGATTGAAGAATGAGGATAGAGGATTGAGGATTGAGGATTGAGGATTGAGGATTGAGGATTGAGGATTGAGGATTGAGGGTTGAGGATTGAGGATTGAAGATTGAGGATTGTGAATTGAAGATTGAGTATTGAGGATTGAAGATTGAGGATTGAGGATTGAGGATTGAGAGTTGACGATGAGGGCTGAGGGTTGAGGATTGAGGTTTGAGGACTGAGGACTGAGGATTGAGGATTGAGTGTTGAGAATTGATGTTTGAGGATTGAGATTTGATTTTTGAATATTGTGGATTGAGCATTGAACCATGATAATTCAGGATACACTATTGAGTATTAGGAATTGAGGATTGATGGTTGAGTATTGAGGATTAGTGGTTGAGGGTTGTGTGTTGAATATTGAGGATTGAGCATTGAGGATTGAGGATTGAAGATTGAGGATTGAATACTGACTATTGATGATTGAAGATTGAGGATTGACGATTGAGTGTTGAGGATTGAGGACGAGGACTGACGGTTGAGGATTGAGGTTTGAGGTCTGAGGATTGAGGATTGAGGACTGAGGATTGAGGATTGAGGATTGAGCATTGAGGATTGAAGATTGAGGACTGGGGATTGAGGATTGAAGATTGACGATTGAGGATTGTGGATTGAGGATTGAGGATTGAACGTTGAGGACTGAGTGTTGAGGGTTGAGTGATGAGAATTGATGTTTGTGGATAGAGGTTTGAAGAACGCAGATTGAGTATTGAGTATTGAAAACTGTGAATTGAGGATATTCTATTGAGGATTGAGGATTGTCAACTGATTGTTGAGGACTGAGGCCTGAAGATTGAGGATTCAGGATTGGGGATTAAGAATTGAGGTTTGAAGACTGAGGATTGAGGATTGAAGAATGATTACTGAGGATTGAGGGTTGAGAATTGAGTATTGAGGATTGAGGAATGAGGATTGTGGATTGGGTAATGAGGATTGAAGAATGGGGATTGAGAATTGAGGATTGAGGATTGAGGATTGAAGAATGAGTATTGAGGATTGAAGATTGAGGATTGAGGACTGAGGATTGAGGATTGAGTATTGAGGATTGAGGATTGAGGATTAAAGATTGAGTATTGAGGATTGAAGATTGAGGATTGTGGATTGAAGATTGAGTATTGAGGATTGAAGATTGAGGATTGAGGATTGAGGGTTGAGGTTTGAGGACGAGGACTGAGGGTTGAGGATTGAGGTTTGAGGACAGAGAATTGAGGATTGAGGATTGAGAATTGATAATTGAGGATTGAGGATTGAAGATTTAGGATTGGGTATTGAGGATTGAGGATTGGGGATTGAGGATCTAGTATTGGAGATTGATTATTTAGGATTAAAGATAGAGGATTGAGGAGTGAGGATTGAGGATAGAGGATTGAAGGTTGAGTATTGAGGATTGAAGATTGACGATTGAGGATTGTGGGTTGAAGATTGAGTATTGAACATTGAGGACTGAGTGTTGAGGGTTCAGTGATGAGAATTGATGTTTGTGGATAGAGGTTTGAAGATTGCAGATTGAGTATTGAGTATTGAAAACTGTGAATTCAGGATATTCTATTGAGGATTCAGGGTTGACAACTGATTGTTGAGGACTGAGGGCTGAAGATTGAGGATTCATGATTGAGGATTCAGAATTGAGGTTTGAGGACTGAGGATTGAGGATTGAAGATTGAGTATCGAGGATTGAAGATTGAGGATTGAGGATTGAGTGTTGAAGATTGAGGATTGGGTATTGAGGATTGAAGAATGAGGATAGAGGATTGATGATTGAGGATTGAGGATTTAGGATTGAGGATTGAGGATTGAGTATTGAAGGTTGAGGATTGATGATTGAGGATTGAGGATTGAGGATTGAAGAATGAGTATTGAGGATTGAAGATTGAGGATTGAGGACTGAGGATTGAGGATTGAGTATTGAGGATTGAGGATTGAGGATTAAAGATTGAGTATTGAGGATTGAAGATTGAGGATTGTGGATTGAAGATTGAGTATTGAGGATTGAAGATTGAGGATTGAGGATTGAGGGTTGAGGTTTGAGGACGAGGACTGAGGGTTGAGGATTGAGGTTTGAGGACAGAGAATTGAGGATTGAGGATTGAGAATTGATAATTGAGGATTGAGGATTGAAGATTTAGGATTGGGTATTGAGGATTGAGGATTGGGGATTGAGGATCTAGTATTGGAGATTGATTATTTAGGATTGAAGATAGAGGATTGAGGAGTGAGGATTGAGGATAGAGGATTGAAGATTGAGTATTGAGGATTGAAGATTGACGATTGTGGATTGAAGATTGAGTATTGAGGATTAAAGATTGAGGATTGAGGATTGAGGATTGACAATTGACGATGAGGGCTGCGGGTTGAGGGTTGAGGTTTGAGGACTGAGGACTGAGGATTGAGGATTGAGAATTGAGGATTGAGCATTGAGGATTGAGGATTGAAGATTGAGCATTGGGTATTGAGGATTGAACATTGAGGATTGAGGATTGAGGATCGAGGATTGAGGGTTGAGGATTGAAGATTGAATATTGATGATTGAAGATTGAGGATTGAGGACTGAGGGTTGTGGATTGAGGACGAGGACTGAGGGTTGATTATTGATGTTTGAGGTCAGAAGATTGAGGATTGAGGATTGAGAATTGAGGATTGAGGATTGAGGCTAGAAGATTGAGGATTGGGTATTGAGGATTGAAGAATGAGGACTGAGGATTTAGGATTGAGGATCGAGGATTGAAGATTGAGTATTGAGGATTGAATATTGAGGATTGAGGATTGAGGATTGAGGATTGAGGATTGAGGATTCAGGATTGAGGATTGAGGATTGAAGATTGAGGATTGAGGATTGATGATTAAAGATTGAGTGTTGAGGATTGAAGACTGAGCATTGATGATTGAGGATTGAGGATTGAGGGTTGAGGATTGAGGATTGAGTATTGAAGGTTGAGGATTGAAGATTGAGGATTGAGGATTGAGGATTGAGGATTGTGGGCTGAGGATGAGGGCTGAGGGTTGAGTATTGAGGTTTGAGGACTGAGGACTGAGGATTGAGGATTGAGAATTGAGAATTGAGGATAGAGTATTGAAGATTGAGGATTGGGTATTGAGGATTGAGGATTGAGGATTGAAGCTTGAGGATTGTGAATTGAAGGTTGAGTATTGAGGATTGATGATTGAGGATTGAGGATTGAGGATTGAGAGTTGACGATGAGGGCTGAGGGTTGAGGATTGAGGTTTGAGGACTGAGGACTGAGGATTGAGGATTGAGTGTTGAGAATTGATGTTTGAGGATTGAGATTTGATTACTGAATATTGTGGATTGAGCATTGAACCATGATAATTCAGGATACACTATTGAGTATTAGGAATTGAGGATTGATGGTTGAGTATTGAGGATTGGTGGTTGAGGGTTGTGTGTTGAATATTGAGGACTGAGGATTGAGGATTGAGGATTGAGCATCGAGGATTGAAGATTGAGGACTGGGGATTGAGGATTGAAGATTGACGATTGAGGATTGTGGATTGAGGATTGAGGATTGAACGTTGAGGAATGAGTGTTGAGGGTTGAGTGATGAGAATTGATGTTTGTGGATAGAGGTTTGAAGAATACAGATTGAGTATTGAGTATTGAAAACTGTGAATTGAGGATATTCTATTGAGGATTCAGGGTTGACAACTGATTGTTGAGGACTGAGGGCTGAAGATTGAGGATTCAGGATTGAGGATTCAGAATTGAGGTTTGAGGACTGAGGATTGAGGATTGAAGATTGAGTATCGAGGATTGAAGATTGAGGATTGATGATTGAGGATTGAGGATTGAGGATGAGGGCTGAGGGTTGAGTATTGAGGTTTGAGGACTGAGGACTGAGGATTGAGGATTGAGGATTGAGAATTGAGGATTGAGGATTGAGTGTTGAAGATTGAGTATTGAGGATTGAAGAATGAGGATTGAGGATTGAGGATTGAGGATTGAGGATGAGGGCTGAGGGTTGAGGATTGATGTTTAAGGACTGAGGACTGAGGATTGAGGATTGAGAATTGAGGATTGAGGATTGAGGATTGAAGATTGAGGATTGGGTATTGAGGATTGAAGAATGAGGATTGAGGATTGAGGATTGAGGATAGAGGATTGAAGAATGAGGATTGAGGATTGAGGATTGAGGATTGAGGATGAGGGCTGAGGGTTGAGGATTGATGTTTAAGGACTGAGGACTGAGGATTGAGGATTGAGAATTGAGGATTGAGGATTGAGGATTGAAGATTGAGGATTGGGTATTGAGGATTGAAGAATGAGGATTGAGGATTGAGGATTGAGGATAGAGGATTGAAGATTGAGTATTGAGGATTGAAGATTGACGATTGAGGATTGTGGGTTGAAGATTGAGTATTGAACATTGAGGACTGAGTGTTGGGGGTTCAGTGATGAGAATTGATGTTTGTGGATAGAGGTTTGAAGATTGCAGATTGAGTATTGAGTATTGAAAACTGTGAATTCAGGATATTCTATTGAGGATTCAGGGTTGACTACTGATTGTTGAGGACTGAGGACTGAAGATTGAGGATTCAGGATTGAGGATTCAGAATTGAGGTTTGAGGACTGAGGATTGAGGATTGAAGATTGAGTATCGAGGATTGAAGATTGAGGATTGAGGATTGAGTGTTGAAGATTGAGGATTGGGTATTGAGGATTGAAGAATGAGGATAGAGGATTGAGGATTGAGGATTGAGGATTGAAGATTGAGGATTGAGGATTGAGGATTGACGGTTGAGGATTGAGGATTGAGGATTGAGTGTTGAGGATTGAGGACAGGGACTGACGGTTGAGGATTGAGGTTTGAGGGTTGAGGTTTGAGGTTTGAGGGCTGAGGACTGAGGATTGAAGATTGAGGATTGAAGATTGAGTGTTGTGGATTGAGGACGAGGACTGAGGGTTGAGTATTGATGTTTGAGGTCTGAAGATTGAGGATTGAGGATTGAGAATTGAGGATTGAGGATTGAGGATTGAAGAGTGAGGATTGGGTATTGAGGATTGAAGAGTGAGGACTGAGGATCTAGGATTGAGGATCGAGGATTGAAGATTGAGTATTGAGGATTGAAGGTTGAGGATTGAGGATTGAGGATTGAGGATTGAGGATTGAGGATTCAGGATTGAGGATTGAGGATTGAAGATTGAGGATTGAGGATTGCTGATTAAAGATTGAGTGTTGAGGATTGAAGATTGAGGATTGATGATTGAGGATTGAGGATTTAGGATTGAGGATTGAGGATTGAGTATTGAAGGTTGAGGATTGATGATTGAGGGTTGAGGATGAGGATTGAGGATTGAGTATTGAGGACTGAGGATTGAAGATTGAGGATTGAGGATTGAGGATAGAGTGTTGAAGATTGAGGATTGGGTATTGAGGATTGAGGATTGAGGATCGAAGATTGAGGATTGTGAATTGAAGATTGAGTATTGAGGATTGACGATTGAGGATTGTGGATTGAGGATTGAGGATTGAACGTTGAGGACTGAGTGTTGAGGGTTGAGTGATGAGAATTGATGTTTGTGGATAGAGGATTGAAGAATGCAGATTGAGTATTGAGTATTGAAAACTGTGAACTGAGGATATTCTATTGAGGATTCAGGGTTGACAACTGATTGAAGAGGACTGAGGGCTGAAGATTGAGGATTCAGGGTTGAGGATTCAGAATTGAGGTTTGAGGACCGAGGATTGAGGATTGAACATTGAGTATCGAGGATTGAAGATTGAGGATTGAGGATTGAGGATTGAGGATTGAGGATGAGGGCTCAGGGTTGAGTATTGAGGTTTGAGGACTGAGGACTGAGGATTGAGGATTGAGAATTGAGGATTGAGGATTGAGTGTTGAAGATTGAGGATTGGGTATTGAGGATTGAAGAATGAGGATAGAGGATTGAGGATTGAGGATTGAGGATTGAGGATTGAGGATTGAGGATTGAGGATTGAGGGTTGAGGATTGAGGATTGAAGATTGAGGATTGTGAATTGAAGATTGAGTATTGAGGATTGAAGATTGAGGATTGAGGATTGAGGATTGAGAGTTGACGATGAGGGCTGAGGGTTGAGGATTGAGGTTTGAGGACTGAGGACTGAGGATTGAGGATTGAGTGTTGAGAATTGATGTTTGAGGATTGAGATTTGATTTTTGAATATTGTGGATTGAGCATTGAACCATGATAATTCAGGATACACTATTGAGTATTAGGAATTGAGGATTGATGGTTGAGTATTGAGGATTAGTGGTTGAGGGTTGTGTGTTGAATATTGAGGATTGAGCATTGAGGATTGAGGATTGAAGATTGAGGATTGAATACTGACTATTGATGATTGAAGATTGAGGATTGACGATTGAGTGTTGAGGATTGAGGACGAGGACTGACGGTTGAGGATTGAGGTTTGAGGTCTGAGGATTGAGGATTGAGGACTGAGGATTGAGGATTGAGGATTGAGCATTGAGGATTGAAGATTGAGGACTGGGGATTGAGGATTGAAGATTGACGATTGAGGATTGTGGATTGAGGATTGAGGATTGAACGTTGAGGACTGAGTGTTGAGGGTTGAGTGATGAGAATTGATGTTTGTGGATAGAGGTTTGAAGAACGCAGATTGAGTATTGAGTATTGAAAACTGTGAATTGAGGATATTCTATTGAGGATTGAGGATTGTCAACTGATTGTTGAGGACTGAGGCCTGAAGATTGAGGATTCAGGATTGGGGATTAAGAATTGAGGTTTGAAGACTGAGGATTGAGGATTGAAGAATGATTACTGAGGATTGAGGGTTGAGAATTGAGTATTGAGGATTGAGGAATGAGGATTGTGGATTGGGTAATGAGGATTGAAGAATGGGGATTGAGAATTGAGGATTGAGGATTGAGGATTGAAGAATGAGTATTGAGGATTGAAGATTGAGGATTGAGGACTGAGGATTGAGGATTGAGTATTGAGGATTGAGGATTGAGGATTAAAGATTGAGTATTGAGGATTGAAGATTGAGGATTGTGGATTGAAGATTGAGTATTGAGGATTGAAGATTGAGGATTGAGGATTGAGGGTTGAGGTTTGAGGACGAGGACTGAGGGTTGAGGATTGAGGTTTGAGGACAGAGAATTGAGGATTGAGGATTGAGAATTGATAATTGAGGATTGAGGATTGAAGATTTAGGATTGGGTATTGAGGATTGAGGATTGGGGATTGAGGATCTAGTATTGGAGATTGATTATTTAGGATTAAAGATAGAGGATTGAGGAGTGAGGATTGAGGATAGAGGATTGAAGGTTGAGTATTGAGGATTGAAGATTGACGATTGAGGATTGTGGGTTGAAGATTGAGTATTGAACATTGAGGACTGAGTGTTGAGGGTTCAGTGATGAGAATTGATGTTTGTGGATAGAGGTTTGAAGATTGCAGATTGAGTATTGAGTATTGAAAACTGTGAATTCAAGATATTCTATTGAGGATTCAGGGTTGACAACTGATTGTTGAGGACTGAGGGCTGAAGATTGAGGATTCATGATTGAGGATTCAGAATTGAGGTTTGAGGACTGAGGATTGAGGATTGAAGATTGAGTATCGAGGATTGAAGATTGAGGATTGAGGATTGAGTGTTGAAGATTGAGGATTGGGTATTGAGGATTGAAGAATGAGGATAGAGGATTGAGGATTGAGGATTGAGGATTGAAGATTGAGGATTGAGGATTGAGGATTGACGGTTGAGGATTGAGGATTGAGGATTGAGTGTTGAGGATTGAGGACAGGGACTGACGGTTGAGGATTGAGGTTTGAGGGTTGAGGTTTGAGGTTTGAGGGCTGAGGACTGAGGATTGAAGATTGAGGATTGAGGATTGAGGATTGAGGATTGAAGAGTGAGGATTGGGTATTGAGGATTGAAGAGTGAGGACTGAGGATCTAGGATTGAGGATCGAGGATTGAAGATTGAGTATTGAGGATTGAAGATTGAGGATTGAGGATTGAGGATTGAGGATTGAGGATTGAGGATTCAGGATTGAGGATTGAGGATTGAAGATTGAGGATTGAGGATTGCTGATTAAAGATTGAGTGTTGAGGATTGAAGATTGAGGATTGATGATTGAGGATTGAGGATTTAGGATTGAGGATTGAGGATTGAGTATTGAAGGTTGAGGATTGATGATTGAGGGTTGAGGATGAGGATTGAGGATTGAGTATTGAGGACTGAGGATTGATGATTGAGGATTGAGGATTGAGGATAGAGTGTTGAAGATTGAGGATTGGGTATTGAGAATTGAGAATTGAGGATCGAAGATTGAGGATTGTGAATTGAAGATTGAGTATTGAGGATTGACGATTGAGGATTGTGGATTGAGGATTGAGGATTGAACGTTGAGGACTGAGTGTTGAGGGTTGAGTGATGAGAATTGATGTTTGTGGATAGAGGATTGAAGAATGCAGATTGAGTATTGAGTATTGAAAACTGTGAACTGAGGATATTCTATTGAGGATTCAGGGTTGACAACTGATTGAAGAGGACTGAGGGCTGAAGATTGAGGATTCAGGGTTGAGGATTCAGAATTGAGGTTTGAGGACCGAGGATTGAGGATTGAAGATTGAGTATCGAGGATTGAAGATTGAGGATTGAGGATTGAGGATTGAGGATTGAGGATGAGGGCTCAGGGTTGAGTATTGAGGTTTGAGGACTGAGGACTGAGGATTGACGATTGAGAATTGAGGATTGAGGATTGAGTGTTGAAGATTGAGGATTGGGTATTGAGGATTGAAGAATGAGGATAGAGGATTGAGGATTGAGGATTGAGGATTGAGGATTGAGGATTGAGGATTGAGGATTGAGGATTGAGGATTGAGGATTGAGGATTGAGGATTGAGGATTGAGGGTTGAGGATTGAGGATTGAGGATTGAGGATTGAGGATTGATGATTGAGAATTGAGGATTGAGGATTGAGGAGTGAGGGTTGATGATTGAGGATTGAGGATTGAGGATTGAGGAGTGAGGGTTGATGATTGAGGATTGAGGATTGAGTATTGAGGATTGAGGATTGAGGATTGAAGATTGAGTGTTGAGGATTGAAAATTGAGGATTGTGGATTGAAGATTGAGTATTGAGGATTGAAGATTGAGGATTGAGGATTGAGGATTGAGAATTGACGATGAGGGCTGCGGGTTGAGGGTTGAGGTTTGGGGACTGAGGACTGAGGATTGAGGATTGAGAATTGAGGATTGAGGATTGAGGATTGAGGATTGAAGATTGAGGATTGGGTATTGAGGATTGAACATTGAGGATTGAGGATTGAGGATCGAGGATTGAGGATTGAAGATTGAGGATTGAATATTGACTATTGATGATTGAAGATTGAGGATTGAGGATTGAGTGTTGAGGATTGAGGACGAGGACTGACGGTTGAGGATTGAGGTTTGAGGTCTGAGGATTGAGGATTGAGGACTGAGGATTGAGGATTGAGGATTGAGCATTGAGGATTGAGGATTGTGAATTGAAGATTGAGTATTGAGGATTGACGATTGAGGATTGTGGATTGAGGATTGACGATTGAACGTTGAGGACTGAGTGTTGAGGGTTGAGTGATGAGAATTGATGTTTGTGGATAGAGGATTGAAGAATGCAGATTGAGTATTGAGTATTGAAAACTGTGAACTGAGGATATTCTATTGAGGATTCAGGGTTGACAACTGATTGAAGAGGACTGAGGGCTGAAGATTGAGGATTCAGGGTTGAGGATTCAGAATTGAGGTTTGAGGACCGAGGATTGAGGATTGAAGATTGAGTATCGAGGATTGAAGATTGAGGATTGAGGATTGAGGATTGAGGATTGAGGATGAGGGCTCAGGGTTGAGTATTGAGGTTTGAGGACTGAGGACTGAGGATTGAGGATTGAGAATTGAGGATTGAGGATTGAGTGTTGAAGATTGAGGATTGGGTATTGAGGATTGAAGAATGAGGATAAAGGATTGAGGATTGAGGATTGAGGATTGAGGATTGAGGATTGAGGATTGAGGATTGAGGATTGAGGATTGAGGATTGAGGATTGAGGGTTGAGGATTGAGGATTGAGGATTGAGGATTGAGGATTGATGATTGAGGATTGAGGATTGAGGATTGAGGAGTGAGGGTTGATGATTGAGGATTGAGGATTGAGGATTGAGGAGTGAGGGTTGATGATTGAGGATTGAGGATTGAGTATTGAGGATTGAGGATTGAGGATTGAAGATTGAGTATTGAGGATTGAAGATTGAGGATTGTGGATTGAAGATTGAGTATTGAGGATTGAAGATTGAGGATTGAGGATTGAGGATTGAGAATTGACGATGAGGGCTGCGGGTTGAGGGTTGAGGTTTCAGGACTGAGGACTGAGGATTGAGGATTGAGAATTGAGGATTGAGGATTGAGGATTGAGGATTGAAGATTGAGGATTGGGTATTGAGGATTGAACATTGAGGATTGAGGATTGAGGATCGAGGATTGAGGATTGAAGATTGAGGATTGAATATTGACTATTGATGATTGAAGATTGAGGATTGAGGATTGAGTGTTGAGGATTGAGGACGAGGACTGACGGTTGAGGATTGAGGTTTGAGGTCTGAGGATTGAGGATTGAGGACTGAGGATTGAGGATTGAGGATTGAGCATTGAGGATTGAAGATTGAGGACTGGGGATTGAGGATTGAAGATTGACGATTGAGGATTGTGGATTGACGAGTGAGGATTGAACGTTGAGGACTGAGTGTTGAGGGTTGAGTGGTGAGAATTGATGTTTGTGGATAGAGGTTTGAAGAACGCAGATTGAGTATTGAGTATTGAAAACTGTGAATTGAGGATATTCTATTGAGGATTCAGGGTTGACAACTGATTGTTGAGGACTGAGGGCTGAAGATTGAGGATTCAGGATTGAGGATTCAGAATTGAGGTTTGAGGACTGAGGATTGAGGATTGAAGATTGAGTATCGAGGATTGAAGATTGAGGATTGAGGATTGAGGATGAGGGCTGAGGGTTGAGTATTGAGGTTTGAGGACTGAGGACTGAGGATTGAGGATTGAGAATTGAGGATTGAGGATTGAGTGTTGAAGATTGAGTATTGAGGATTGAAGATTGAGGATTGAGGATTGAGGATTGAGGATTGAGGATGAGGGCTGAGGGTTGAGGATTGAGGTTTAAGGACTGAGGACTGAGGATTGAGGATTGAGAACTGAGGATTGAGGATTGAGGATTGAAGATTGAGGATTGGGTATTGAGGATTGAAGAATGAGGATTGAGGATTCAGGATTGAGGATAGAGGATTGAAGATTGAGTATTGAGGATTGAAGATTGACGATTGAGGATTGTGGGTTGATGATTGAGTATCGAACATTGAGGACTGAGTGTTGAGGGTTCAGTGATGAGAATTGATGTTTGTGGATAGAGGTTTGAAGATTGCAGAATGAGTATTGAGTATTGAAAACTGTGAATTGAGGATATTCTATTGAGGATTGAGGACTGTCAACTGATTGTTGAGGACTGAGGCCTGAAGATTGAGGATTCAGGATTGAGGATTCAGAATTGAGGTTTGAAGACTGAGGATTGAGGATTGAAGAATGATTATTGAGGATTGAGGGTTGAGAATTGAGGATTGAGGATTGAGGAATGAGGATTGTGGATTGGGTAATGAGGATTGAGGACTGAGGATTGAGGATTGAGTATTGAGGATTGAGGATTGAGGATTAAAGATTGAGTATTGAGGATTGAAGATTGAGGATTGTGGATTGAAGATTGAGTATTGAGGATTGAAGATTGAGGATTGAAGATTGAGTGTTGTGGATTGAGGACGAGGACTGAGGGTTGAGTATTGATGTTTGAGGTCTGAAGATTGAGGATTGAGTATTGAGAATTGAGGATTGAGGATTGAGGATTGAAGAGTGAGGATTGGGTATTGAGGATTGAAGAGTGAGGACTGAGGATCTAGGATTGAGGATCGAGGATTGAAGATTGAGTATTGAGGATTGAAGATTGAGGACTGAGGATTGAGGATTGAGGATTGAGGATTGAGGATTCAGGATTGAGGATTGAGGATTGAAGATTGAGGATTGAGGATTGCTGATTAAAGATTGAGTGTTGAGGATTGAAGATTGAGGATTGATGATTGAGGATTGAGGATTTAGGATTGAGGATTGAGGATTGAGTATTGAAGGTTGAGGATTGATGATTGAGGGTTGAGGATGAGGATTGAGGATTGAGTATTGAGGACTGAGGATTGAAGATTGAGGATTGAGGATTGAGGATTAAAGATTGAGTATTGAGGATTGAAGATTGAGAATTGAGGATTGAGGATTGAACATTGAGGACTGAGTGTTGAGGGTTGAGTGGTGAGAATTGATGTTTGTGGATAGAGATTTGAAGATTGCAGAATGAGTATTGTGTGTTGAAAACTGTGAATTGAGAATATTCCATTGAGGATTGAGGATTGTAACCTGATTGTTGAGGACTGAGGGCTGAAGATTGAGGATTCAGGGTTGAGGATTCAGAATTGAGGTTTGAGGACTGAGGATCGAGGATTGAGGATTGAAGATTGAGTATTGAGGATTCAAGATTGAGGATTGAGGATTGAGGATTGAGGATTGAGGATGAGGGCTGAGGGTTGAGGATTGAGGTTTAAGGACTGAGGACTGAGGATTGAGGATTGAGAATTGAGGATTGAGGATTGAGGATTGAAGATTGAGGATTGGGTATTGAGGATTGAGGATTGAGGATTAAAGATTGAGTATTGAGGATTGAAGATTGAGGATTGTGGATTGAAGATTGAGTATTGAGGATTGAAGATTGAGGATTGAAGATTGAGTGTTGTGGATTGAGGACGAGGACTGAGGGTTGAGTATTGATGTTTGAGGTCTGAAGATTGAGGATTGAGTATTGAGAATTGAGGATTGAGGATTGAGGATTGAAGAGTGAGGATTGGGTATTGAGGATTGAAGAGTGAGGACTGAGGATCTAGGATTGAGGATCGAGGATTGAAGATTGAGTATTGAGGATTGAAGATTGAGGACTGAGGATTGAGGATTGAGGATTGAGGATTGAGGATTCAGGATTGAGGATTGAGGATTGAAGATTGAGGATTGAGGATTGCTGATTAAAGATTGAGTCTTGAGGATTGAAGATTGAGGATTGATGATTGAGGATTGAGGATTTAGGATTGAGGATTGAGGATTGAGTATTGAAGGTTGAGGATTGATGATTGAGGGTTGAGGATGAGGATTGAGGATTGAGTATTGAGGACTGAGGATTGAAGATTGAGGATTGAGGATTGAGGATTAAAGATTGAGTATTGAGGATTGAAGATTGAGAATTGAGGATTGAGGATTGAACATTGAGGACTGAGTGTTGAGGGTTGAGTGGTGAGAATTGATGTTTGTGGATAGAGATTTGAAGATTGCAGAATGAGTATTGTGTGTTGAAAACTGTGAATTGAGAATATTCCATTGAGGATTGAGGATTGTAACCTGGTTGTTGAGGACTGAGGGCTGAAGATTGAGGATTCAGGGTTGAGGATTCAGAATTGAGGTTTGAGGACTGAGGATCGAGGATTGAGGATTGAAGATTGAGTATTGAGGATTCAAGATTGAGGATTGAGGATTGAGGATTGAGGATTGAGGATGAGGGCTGAGGGTTGAGGATTGAGGTTTAAGGACTGAGGACTGAGGATTGAGGATTGAGAATTGAGGATTGAGGATTGAGGATTGAAGATTGAGGATTGGGTATTGAGGATTGAAGAATGAGGATTGAGGATTGAGGATTGAGGATAGGGGATTGAAGATTGAGTATTGAGGATTGAAGATTGACGATTGAGGATTGTGGGTTGAAGATTGAGTATTGAACATTGAGGATTGAGGATTTAGGATTGAGGATTGAGGATTGAGTATTGAAGGTTGAGGATTGATGATTGAGGGTTGAGGATGAGGATTGATGATTGAGTATTGAGGACTGAGGATTGAAGGTTGAGGATTGAGGATTGAGGATTAAAGATTGAGTATTGAGGATTGAGGATTGGGGATTGAGGATCTAGTATTGGAGATTGATTATTTAGGATTGAAGATAGAGGGCTGAGGATTGAGGATTGAGGATTGAGAATTGAGAATTGAGGATGAGGACTGAGGTTTGAGGATTGAGGATTGAGGATTGAGGATTGAGGATTGAGGATTGAAGATTCAGTATTGAGGATTGAAGATAGAGAATTGAGGATTGAGGATTTAACATTGAGGTCTGAGTGTTGAGGGTTGAGTGATGAGAATTGACGATTGTGGATAGAGATATGCAGATTCGAAGATTGCAGATTCAGTATTGAGTATTGAAAACTGTGAATTGAGGATATTCTATTGAGGATTGAGGATTGACAATTGATTGTTGAGGACTGAGGGCTAAAGATTGAGGATTCAGGATCGAGGAATCGGGATTGAGGTTTAAGAACTGAGGATTGAGGGTCGAGGATTGAGGATTGACGCTTGAGGATTGAGGGTTGAGGATGGAGGATTGAAAAGAGTGGACTGAGTGTTGAGGATTGAGTGTTGAGTATTGATGTTTGAGGATTGAGATTTGATTATTGAATATTGTGGATTGAGTATTGAACCAAGATAATTCAGGATACACTATTGAGTATTAGGAATTGAGGATTGATGGTTGAGTATTGAGGATTGGTGGTTGAGGGTTGTGTGTTGAATATTGAGGATAGAGGATTGAGGATTGAGGATTGAAGACTGAGGATTGAATATTGAGTATTGATGATTGAAGATTGAGGATTGAGGATTGAGTGTTGAGGATTGAGCACGAGGACTGACGGTTGAGGATTGAGGTTTGAGGTCTGAGGATTGAGGATTGAGGACTGAGGATTGAGGATTGAGGATTGAGCATTGAGGATTGAAGTTTGAGGACTGGGGATTGAGGATTGACGATAGACGATTGAGGATTGTGGATTGAGGATTGAGGATTGAACGTTGAGGACTGAGTGTTGAGGGTTGAATGATGAGAATTGATGTTTGTGGATAGAGGTTTGAAGAATGCAGATTGAGTATTGAGTATTGAAAACTGTGAACTGAGGATATTCTATAGAGGATTCAGGGTTGACAACTGATTGTTGAGGACTGAGGGCTGAAGATTGAGGATTCAGGATTGAGGATTCGGAATTGAGGTTTGAGGACTGAGGATTGAGGATTGAAGATTGAGTATCGAGGATCGAAGATTGAGGATTGAGGATTGAGGACTGAGGATTGAGGATGAGGGCTGAGGGTTGAGTATTGAGATTTGAGGACTGAGGACTGAGGATTGAGGATTGAGAATTGAGGATTGAGGATTGAGTGTTGAAGATTGAGGATTGGGTATTGAGGATTGAAGAATGAGGATAGAGGATTGAGGATTGAGGATTGAGGATTGAAGATTGAGGATTGAGGATTGAGGATTTACGATTGAGGATTGAGGATTGAGGATTGAGTGTTGAGGATTGAGGACAGGGACTGACGGTTGAGGATTGAGGTTTGAGGGTTGAGGTTTGATGTTTGAGGACTGAGGACTGAGGATTGAGGATTGGGAATTGAGGATTGAGGATTGAGGATTGAGGATTGACGATTGAGGATTGGGAATTGAGGATTGAGGATCCAGGATTGAGGGTTGAGGATTGAAGATTGAATATTGATGATTGAAGATTGAGGATTGAAGATTGAGTGTTGTGGATTGAGGACGAGGACTGAGGGTTGAGTATTGATGTTTGAGGACTGAAGATTGAGTATTGAGGATTGAAGATTGAGGATTGTGGATTGAAGATTGAGTATTGAGGATTGAAGATTGAGGATTGAGGATTGAGGATTGAGAATTGACGATGAGGGCTGCGGGTTGAGGGTTGAGGTTTGAGGACTGAGGACTGAGGATTGAGGATTGAGTATCGAGGATTGAGGGTTGAGGATTGAAGATTGAATATTGATGATTGAAGATTGAGGATTGAGGACTGAGGGTTACGGATTGAGGACCAGGACTGAGGGTTGATTATTGAAGTTTGAGGTCAGAAGATTGAGGATTGATGATTGAGAATTGAGGATCGAGGATTGAGGATTGAAGATTGAGGATTGGGTATTGAGGATTGAAGAATGAGTACTGAGGATTTAGGATTGAGGATCGAGGATTTAAGATTGAGTATTGAGGATTCAATATTGAGGATTGAGGATTGAGGATTGAGGATTGAGGATTGAGGATTCAGGATTGAGGATTGAGGATTGAAGATTGAGGATTGAGGATTGATGATTAAAGATTGAGTGTTGAGGATTGAAGACTGAGCATTGATGATTGAGGATTGAGGATTGAGGATTGAGGATTGAGGATTGAGTATTGAAGGTTGAGGATTGAAGGTTGAGGATTGAGGATTGAGGATTGAGGATTGTGGGCTGAGGATGAGGTCTGAGGGTTGAGTATTGAGGTTTGAGGACTGAGGACTGAGGATTGAGGGTTGAGAATTGAGAATTGAGGATAGAGTGTTGAAGATTGAGGATTGGGTATTGAGGATTGAGGATTGAGGATTGAAGATTGAGGATTGTGAATTGAAGATTGAGTATTGAGGATTGAAGATTGAGGATTGAGGATTGAGGATTGAGAGTTGACGATGAGGGCTGAGGGTTGAGGATTGAGGTTTGAGGACTGAGGACTGAGGATTGAGGATTGAGTGTTGAGAATTGATGTTTGAGGATTGAGATTTGATTTTTGAATATTGTGGATTGAGCATTGAACCATGATAATTCAGGATACACTATTGAGTATTAGGAATTGAGGATTGATGGTTGAGTATTGAGGATTGAAGATTGAGGATTGAGGATTGAGGATTGAGAATTGACGATGAGGGCTGCGGGTTGAGGGTTGAGGTTTGAGGACTGAGGACTGAGGATTGAGGATTGAGTATCGAGGATTGAGGGTTGAGGATTGAAGATTGAATATTGATGATTGAAGATTGAGGATTGAGGACTGAGGGTTACGGATTGAGGACCAGGACTGAGGGTTGATTATTGAAGTTTGAGGTCAGAAGATTGAGGATTGATGATTGAGAATTGAGGATCGAGGATTGAGGATTGAAGATTGAGGATTGGGTATTGAGGATTGAAGAATGAGTACTGAGGATTTAGGATTGAGGATCGAGGATTTAAGATTGAGTATTGAGGATTCAATATTGAGGATTGAGGATTGAGGATTGAGGATTGAGGATTGAATATTCAGGATTGAGGATTGAGGATTGAAGATTGAGGATTGAGGATTGATGATTAAAGATTGAGTGTTGAGGATTGAAGACTGAGCATTGATGATTGAGGATTGAGGATTGAGGATTGAGGATTGAGGATTGAGTATTGAAGGTTGAGGATTGAAGGTTGAGGATTGAGGATTGAGGATTGAGGATTGTGGGCTGAGGATGAGGTCTGAGGGTTGAGTATTGAGGTTTGAGGACTGAGGACTGAGGATTGAGGGTTGAGAATTGAGAATTGAGGATAGAGTGTTGAAGATTGAGGATTGGGTATTGAGGATTGAGGATTGAGGATTGAAGATTGAGGATTGTGAATTGAAGATTGAGTATTGAGGATTGAAGATTGAGGATTGAGGATTGAGGATTGAGAGTTGACGATGAGGGCTGAGGGTTGAGGATTGAGGTTTGAGGACTGAGGACTGAGGATTGAGGATTGAGTGTTGAGAATTGATGTTTGAGGATTGAGATTTGATTTTTGAATATTGTGGATTGAGCATTGAACCATGATAATTCAGGATACACTATTGAGTATTAGGAATTGAGGATTGATGGTTGAGTATTGAGGATTAGTGGTTGAGGGTTGTGTGTTGAATATTGAGGATTGAGCATTGAGGATTGAGGATTGAAGATTGAGGATTGAATATTGACTATTGATGATTGAAGATTGAGGATTGACGATTGAGTGTTGAGGATTGAGGACGAGGACTGACGGTTGAGGATTGAGGTTTGAGGTCTGAGGATTGAGGATTGAGGACTGAGGATTGAGGATTGAGGATTGAGCATTGAGGATTGAAGATTGAGGACTGGGGATTGAGGATTGAAGATTGACGATTGAGGATTGTGGATTGAGGATTGAGGATTGAACGTTGAGGACTGAGTGTTGAGGGTTGAGTGATGAGAATTGATGTTTGTGGATAGAGGTTTGAAGAACGCAGATTGAGTATTGAGTATTGAAAACTGTGAATTGAGGATATTCTATTGAGGATTCAGGGTTGACAACTGATTGTTGAGGACTGAGGGCTGAAGATTGAGGATTCAGGATTGAGGATTCAGAATTGAGGTTTGAGGACTGAGGATTGAGGATTGAAGATTGAGTATCGAGGATTGAAGATTGAGGATTGAGGATTGAGGATTGAGGATTGAGGATGAGGGCTGAGGGTTGAGTATTGAGGTTTGAGGACTGAGGACTGAGGATTGAGGATTGAGAATTGAGGATTGAGGATTGAGTGTTGAAGATTGAGTATTGAGGATTGAAGATTGAGGATTGAGGATTGAGGATTGAGGATTGAGGATGAGGGCTGAGGGTTGAGGATTGAGGTTTAAGGACTGAGGACTGAGGATTGAGGATTGAGAATTGAGGATTGAGGATTGAGGATTGCAGATTGAGGATTGGGTATTGAGGATTGAAGAATGAGGATTGAGGATTGAGGATTGAGGATAGAGGATTGAAGATTGAGTATTGAGGATTGAAGATTGACGATTGAGGATTGTGGGTTGAAGATTGAGTATTGAACATTGAGGATTGAGTGTTGAGGGTTCAGTGATGAGAATTGATGTTTGTGGATAGAGGTTTGAAGATTGCAGAATGAGTATTGAGTATTGAAAACTGTGAATTGAGGATATTCTATTGAGGATTGAGGATTGTCAACTGATTGTTGAGGACTGAGGCCTGAAGATTGAGGATTCAGGATTGAGGATTAAGAATTGAGGTTTGAAGACTGAGGATTGAGGATTGAAGAATGATTACTGAGGATTGAGGGTTGAGAATTGAGTATTGAGGATTGAGGAATGAGGATTGTGGATTGGGTAATGAGGATTGAAGAATGGGGATTGAGAATTGAGGATTGAGGATTGAGGATTGAAGAATGAGTAATTGAGGATTGAAGATTGAGGATTGAGGACTGAGGATTGAGGATTGAGTATTGAGGATTGAGGATTGAGGATTAAAGATTGAGTATTGAGGATTGAAGATTGAGGATTGTGGATTGAAGATTGAGTATTGAGGATTGAAGATTGAGGATTGAGGATTGAGGGTTGAGGTTTGAGGACGAGGACTGAGGGTTGAGGATTGAGGTTTGAGGACAGAGAATTGAGGATTGAGGATTGAGAATTGATAATTGAGGATTGAGGATTGAAGATTTAGGATTGGGTATTGAGGATTGAGGATTGGGGATTGAGGATTGAGGATTGAGGATTGAGGATGAGTGCTGAGGGTTGAGGATTGAGGTTTAAGGACTGAGGACTGAGGATTGAGGATTGAGAATTGAGGATTGAGGATTGAGGATTGCAGATTGAGGATTGGGTATTGAGGATTGAAGAATGAGGATTGAGGATTGAGGTTTAAGGACTGAGGACTGAGGATTGAGGATTGAGAATTGAGGATTGAGGATTGAGGATTGAAGATTGAGGATTGGGTATTGAGGATTGAAGAATGAGGATTGAGGATTGAGGATTGAGGATAGGGGATTGAAGATTGAGTATTGAGGATTGAAGATTGACGATTGAGGATTGTGGGTTGAAGATTGAGTATTGAACATTGAGGATTGAGGATTTAGGATTGAGGATTGAGGATTGAGTATTGAAGGTTGAGGATTGATGATTGAGGGTTGAGGATGAGGATTGATGATTGAGTATTGAGGACTGAGGATTGAAGGTTGAGGATTGAGGATTGAGGACTAAACATTGAGTATTGAGGATTGAGGATTGGGGATTGAGGATCTAGTATTGGAGATTGATTATTTAGGATTGAAGATAGAGGGTTGAGGATTGAGGATTGAGGATTGAGAATTGAGAATTGAGGATGAGGACTGAGGTTTGAGGATTGAGGATTGATGATTGAGGATTGAGGATTGAGGATTGAAGATTCATTATTGAGGATTGAAGATAGAGAATTGAGGATTGAGGATTTAACATTGAGGTCTGAGTGTTGAGGGTTGAGTGATGAGAATTGACGATTGTGGATAGAGATATGCAGATTCGAAGATTGCAGATTCAGTATTGAGTATTGAAAACTGTGAATTGAGGATATTCTATTGAGGATTGAGGATTGACAATTGATTGTTGAGGACTGAGGGCTAAAGATTGAGGATTCAGGATCGAGGAATCGGGATTGAGGTTTAAGGACTGAGGATTGAGGGTCGAGGATTGAGGATTGACGCTTGAGGATTGAGGGTTGAGGATGGAGGATTGAAAAGAGTGGACTGAGTGTTGAGGATTGAGTGTTGAGTATTGATGTTTGAGGATTGAGATTTGATTATTGAATATTGTGGATTGAGTATTGAACCAAGATAATTCAGGATACACTATTGAGTATTAGGAATTGAGGATTGATGGTTGAGTATTGAGGATTGGTGGTTGAGGGTTGTGTGTTGAATATTGAGGATAGAGGATTGAGGATTGAGGATTGAAGACTGAGGATTGAATATTGAGTATTGATGATTGAAGATTGAGGATTGAGGATTGAGTGTTGAGGATTGAGCACGAGGACTGACGGTTGAGGATTGAGGTTTGAGGTCTGAGGATTGAGGATTGAGGACTGAGGATTGAGGATTGAGGATTGAGCATTGAGGATTGAAGTTTGAGGACTGGGGATTGAGGATTGACGATAGACGATTGAGGATTGTGGATTGAGGATTGAGGATTGAACGTTGAGGACTGAGTGTTGAGGGTTGAATGATGAGAATTTATGTTTGTGGATAGAGGTTTGAAGAATGCAGATTGAGTATTGAGTATTGAAAACTGTGAACTGAGGATATTCTATAGAGGATTCAGGGTTGACAACTGATTGTTGAGGACTGAGGGCTGAAGATTGAGGATTCAGGATTGAGGATTCGGAATTGAGGTTTGAGGACTGAGGATTGAGGATTGAAGATTGAGTATCGAGGATCGAAGATTGAGGATTGAGGATTGAGGACTGAGGATTGAGGATGAGGGCTGAGGGTTGAGTATTGAGATTTGAGGACTGAGGACTGAGGATTGAGGATTGAGAATTGAGGATTGAGGATTGAGTGTTGAAGATTGAGGATTGGGTATTGAGGATTGAAGAATGAGGATAGAGGATTGAGGATTGAGGATTGAGGATTGAAGATTGAGGATTGAGGATTGAGGATTTACGATTGAGGATTGAGGATTGAGGATTGAGTGTTGAGGATTGAGGACAGGGACTGACGGTTGAGGATTGAGGTTTGAGGGTTGAGGTTTGATGTTTGAGGACTGAGGACTGAGGATTGAGGATTGGGAATTGAGGATTGAGGATTGAGGATTGAGGATTGACGATTGAGGATTGGGAATTGAGGATTGAGGATCCAGGATTGAGGGTTGAGGATTGAAGATTGAATATTGATGATTGAAGATTGAGGATTGAAGATTGAGTGTTGTGGATTGAGGACGAGGACTGAGGGTTGAGTATTGATGTTTGAGGACTGAAGATTGAGTATTGAGGATTGAAGATTGAGGATTGTGGATTGAAGATTGAGTATTGAGGATTGAAGATTGAGGATTGAGGATTGAGGATTGAGAATTGACGATGAGGGCTGCGGGTTGAGGGTTGAGGTTTGAGGACTGAGGACTGAGGATTGAGGATTGAGAATTGAGGATTGAGGATTGAGGATTGAGGATTGAAGATTGAGGATTGGGTATTGAGGATTGAACATTGAGGATTGAGGATTGAGTATCGAGGATTGAGGGTTGAGGATTGAAGATTGAATATTGATGATTGAAGATTGAGGATTGAGGACTGAGGGTTACGGATTGAGGACCAGGACTGAGGGTTGATTATTGAAGTTTGAGGTCAGAAGATTGAGGATTGATGATTGAGAATTGAGGATTGAGGATTGAGGATTGAAGATTGAGGATTGGGTATTGAGGATTGAAGAATGAGTACTGAGGATTTAGGATTGAGGATCGAGGATTTAAGATTGAGTATTGAGGATTCAATATTGAGGATTGAGGATTGAGGATTGAGGATTGAGGATTGAGGATTCAGGATTGAGGATTGAGGATTGAAGATTGAGGATTGAGGATTGATGATTAAAGATTGAGTGTTGAGGATTGAAGACTGAGCATTGATGATTGAGGATTGAGAATTGAGGATTGAGGATTGAGGATTGAGTATTGAAGGTTGAGGATTGAAGGTTGAGGATTGAGGATTGAGGATTGAGGATTGTGGGCTGAGGATGAGGTCTGAGGGTTGAGTATTGAGGTTTGAGGACTGAGGACTGAGGATTGAGGGTTGAGAATTGAGAATTGATGTTTGAGGATTGAGATTTGATTTTTGAATATTGTGGATTGAGCATTGAACCATGATAATTCAGGATACACTATTGAGTATTAGGAATTGAGGATTGATGGTTGAGTATTGAGGATTAGTGGTTGAGGGTTGTGTGTTGAATATTGAGGATTGAGCATTGAGGATTGAGGATTGAAGATTGAGGATTGAATATTGACTATTGATGATTGAAGATTGAGGATTGACGATTGAGTGTTGAGGATTGAGGACGAGGACTGACGGTTGAGGATTGAGGTTTGAGGTCTGAGGATTGAGGATTGAGGACTGAGGATTGAGGATTGAGGATTGAGCATTGAGGATTGAAGATTGAGGACTGGGGATTGAGGATTGAAGATTGACGATTGAGGATTGTGGATTGAGGATTGAGGATTGAACGTTGAGGACTGAGTGTTGAGGGTTGAGTGATGAGAATTGATGTTTGTGGATAGAGGTTTGAAGAACGCAGATTGAGTATTGAGTATTGAAAACTGTGAATTGAGGATATTCTATTGAGGATTCAGGGTTGACAACTGATTGTTGAGGACTGAGGGCTGAAGATTGAGGATTCAGGATTGAGGATTCAGAATTGAGGTTTGAGGACTGAGGATTGAGGATTGAAGATTGAGTATCGAGGATTGAAGATTGAGGATTGAGGATTGAGGATGAGGGCTGAGGGTTGAGTATTGAGGTTTGAGGACTGAGGACTGAGGATTGAGGATTGAGAATTGAGGATTGAGGATTGAGTGTTGAAGATTGAGTATTGAGGATTGAAGATTGAGGATTGAGGATTGAGGATTGAGGATTGAGGATGAGGGCTGAGGGTTGAGGATTGAGGTTTAAGGACTGAGGACTGAGGATTGAGGATTGAGAACTGAGGATTGAGGATTGAGGATTGAAGATTGAGGATTGGGTATTGAGGATTGAAGAATGAGGATTGAGGATTCAGGATTGAGGATAGAGGATTGAAGATTGAGTATTGAGGATTGAAGATTGACGATTGAGGATTGTGGGTTGATGATTGAGTATCGAACATTGAGGACTGAGTGTTGAGGGTTCAGTGATGAGAATTGATGTTTGTGGATAGAGGTTTGAAGATTGCAGAATGAGTATTGAGTATTGAGAACTGTGAATTGAGGATATTCTATTGAGGATTGAGGACTGTCAACTGATTGTTGAGGACTGAGGCCTGAAGATTGAGGATTCAGGATTGAGGATTCAGAATTGAGGTTTGAAGACTGAGGATTGAGGATTGAAGAATGATTATTGAGGATTGAGGGTTGAGAATTGAGGATTGAGGATTGAGGAATGAGGATTGTGGATTGGGTAATGAGGATTGAGGACTGAGGATTGAGGATTGAGTATTGAGGATTGAGGATTGAGGATTAAAGATTGAGTATTGAGGATTGAAGATTGAGGATTGTGGATTGAAGATTGAGTATTGAGGATTGAAGATTGAGGATTGAAGATTGAGTGTTGTGGATTGAGGACGAGGACTGAGGGTTGAGTATTGATGTTTGAGGTCTGAAGATTGAGGATTGAGTATTGAGAATTGAGGATTGAGGATTGAGGATTGAAGAGTGATGATTGGGTATTGAGGATTGAAGAGTGAGGACTGAGGATCTAGGATTGAGGATCGAGGATTGAAGATTGAGTATTGAGGATTGAAGATTGAGGACTGAGGATTGAGGATTGAGGATTGAGGATTGAGGATTCAGGATTGAGGATTGAGGATTGAAGATTGAGGATTGAGGATTGCTGATTAAAGATTGAGTGTTGAGGATTGAAGATTGAGGATTGATGATTGAGGATTGAGGATTTAGGATTGAGGATTGAGGATTGAGTATTGAAGGTTGAGGATTGATGATTGAGGGTTGAGGATGAGGATTGAGGATTGAGTATTGAGGACTGAGGATTGAAGATTGAGGATTGAGGATTGAGGATTAAAGATTGAGTATTGAGGATTGAAGATTGAGAATTGAGGATTGAGGATTGAACATTGAGGACTGAGTGTTGAGGGTTGAGTGGTGAGAATTGATGTTTGTGGATAGAGATTTGAAGATTGCAGAATGAGTATTGTGTGTTGAAAACTGTGAATTGAGAATATTCCATTGAGGATTGAGGATTGTAACCTGATTGTTGAGGACTGAGGGCTGAAGATTGAGGATTCAGGGTTGAGGATTCAGAATTGAGGTTTGAGGACTGAGGATCGAGGATTGAGGATTGAAGATTGAGTATTGAGGATTCAAGATTGAGGATTGAGGATTGAGGATTGAGGATTGAGGATGAGGGCTGAGGGTTGAGGATTGAGGTTTAAGGACTGAGGACTGAGGATTGAGGATTGAGAATTGAGGATTGAGGATTGAGGATTGAAGATTGAGGATTGGGTATTGAGGATTGAAGAATGAGGATTGAGGATTGAGGATTGAGGATAGGGGATTGAAGATTGAGTATTGAGGATTGAAGATTGACGATTGAGGATTGTGGGTTGAAGATTGAGTATTGAACATTGAGGATTGAGGATTTAGGATTGAGGATTGAGGATTGAGTATTGAAGGTTGAGGATTGATGATTGAGGGTTGAGGATGAGGATTGATGATTGAGTATTGAGGACTGAGGATTGAAGGTTGAGGATTGAGGATTGAGGATTAAAGATTGAGTATTGAGGATTGAGGATTGGGGATTGAGGATCTAGTATTGGAGATTGATTATTTAGGATTGAAGATAGAGGGTTGAGGATTGAGGATTGAGGATTGAGAATTGAGAATTGAGGATGAGGACTGAGGTTTGAGGATTGAGGATTGAGGATTGAGGATTGAGGATTGAGGATCGAAGATTCAGTATTGAGGATTGAAGATAGAGAATTGAGGATTGAGGATTTAACATTGAGGTCTGAGTGTTGAGGGTTGAGTGATGAGAATTGACGATTGTGGATAGAGATATGCAGATTCGAAGATTGCAGATTCAGTATTGAGTATTGAAAACTGTGAATTGAGGATATTCTATTGAGGATTGAGGATTGACAATTGATTGTTGAGGACTGAGGGCTAAAGATTGAGGATTCAGGATCGAGGAATCGGGATTGAGGTTTAAGGACTGAGGATTGAGGGTCGAGGATTGAGGATTGACGCTTGAGGATTGAGGGTTGAGGATGGAGGATTGAAAAGAGTGGACTGAGTGTTGAGGATTGAGTGTTGAGTATTGATGTTTGAGGATTGAGATTTGATTATTGAATATTGTGGATTGAGTATTGAACCAAGATAATTCAGGATACACTATTGAGTATTAGGAATTGAGGATTGATGGTTGAGTATTGAGGATTGGTGGTTGAGGGTTGTGTGTTGAATATTGAGGATAGAGGATTGAGGATTGAGGATTGAAGACTGAGGATTGAATATTGAGTATTGATGATTGAAGATTGAGGATTGAGGATTGAGTGTTGAGGATTGAGCACGAGGACTGACGGTTGAGGATTGAGGTTTGAGGTCTGAGGATTGAGGATTGAGGACTGAGGATTGAGGATTGAGGATTGAGCATTGAGGATTGAAGTTTGAGGACTGGGGATTGAGGATTGACGATAGACGATTGAGGATTGTGGATTGAGGATTGAGGATTGAACGTTGAGGACTGAGTGTTGAGGGTTGAATGATGAGAATTGATGTTTGTGGATAGAGGTTTGAAGAATGCAGATTGAGTATTGAGTATTGAAAACTGTGAACTGAGGATATTCTATAGACGATTCAGGGTTGACAACTGATTGTTGAGGACTGAGGGCTGAAGATTGAGGATTCAGGATTGAGGATTCGGAATTGAGGTTTGAGGACTGAGGATTGAGGATTGAAGATTGAGTATCGAGGATCGAAGATTGAGGATTGAGGATTGAGGACTGAGGATTGAGGATGAGGGCTGAGGTTTGAGTATTGAGATTTGAGGACTGAGGACTGAGGATTGAGGATTGAGAATTGAGGATTGAGGATTGAGTGTTGAAGATTGAGGATTGGGTATTGAGGACTGAAGAATGAGGATAGAGGATTGAGGATTGAGGATTGAGGATTGAAGATTGAGGATTGAGGATTGAGGATTTACGATTGAGGATTGAGGATTGAGGATTGAGTGTTGAGGATTGAGGACAGGGACTGACGGTTGAGGATTGAGGTTTGAGGGTTGAGGTTTGATGTTTGAGGACTGAGGACTGAGGATTGAGGATTGGGAATTGAGGATTGAGGATTGAGGATTGAGGATTGACGATTGAGGATTGGGAATTGAGGATTGAGGATCCAGGATTGAGGGTTGAGGATTGAAGATTGAATATTGATGATTGAAGATTGAGGATTGAAGATTGAGTGTTGTGGATTGAGGACGAGGACTGAGGGTTGAGTATTGATGTTTGAGGACTGAAGATTGAGTATTGAGGATTGAAGATTGAGGATTGTGGATTGAAGATTGAGTATTGAGGATTGAAGATTGAGGATTGAGGATTGAGGATTGAGAATTGACGATGAGGGCTGCGGGTTGAGGGTTGAGGTTTGAGGACTGAGGACTGAGGATTGAGGATTGAGTATCGAGGATTGAGGGTTGAGGATTGAAGATTGAATATTGATGATTGAAGATTGAGGATTGAGGACTGAGGGTTACGGATTGAGGACCAGGACTGAGGGTTGATTATTGAAGTTTGAGGTCAGAAGATTGAGGATTGATGATTGAGAATTGAGGATCGAGGATTGAGGATTGAAGATTGAGGATTGGGTATTGAGGATTGAAGAATGAGTACTGAGGATTTAGGATTGAGGATCGAGGATTTAAGATTGAGTATTGAGGATTCAATATTGAGGATTGAGGATTGAGGATTGAGGATTGAGGATTGAGGATTCAGGATTGAGGATTGAGGATTGAAGATTGAGGATTGAGGATTGATGATTAAAGATTGAGTGTTGAGGATTGAAGACTGAGCATTGATGATTGAGGATTGAGGATTGAGGATTGAGGATTGAGGATTGAGTATTGAAGGTTGAGGATTGAAGGTTGAGGATTGAGGATTGAGGATTGAGGATTGTGGGCTGAGGATGAGGTCTGAGGGTTGAGTATTGAGGTTTGAGGACTGAGGACTGAGGATTGAGGGTTGAGAATTGAGAATTGAGGATAGAGTGTTGAAGATTGAGGATTGGGTATTGAGGATTGAGGATTGAGGATTGAAGATTGAGGATTGTGAATTGAAGATTGAGTATTGAGGATTGAAGATTGAGGATTGAGGATTGAGGATTGAGAGTTGACGATGAGGGCTGAGGGTTGAGGATTGAGGTTTGAGGACTGAGGACTGAGGATTGAGGATTGAGTGTTGAGAATTGATGTTTGAGGATTGAGATTTGATTTTTGAATATTGTGGATTGAGCATTGAACCATGATAATTCAGGATACACTATTGAGTATTAGGAATTGAGGATTGATGGTTGAGTATTGAGGATTGAAGATTGAGGATTGAGGATTGAGGATTGAGAATTGACGATGAGGGCTGCGGGTTGAGGGTTGAGGTTTGAGGACTGAGGACTGAGGATTGAGGATTGAGTATCGAGGATTGAGGGTTGAGGATTGAAGATTGAATATTGATGATTGAAGATTGAGGATTGAGGACTGAGGGTTACGGATTGAGGACCAGGACTGAGGGTTGATTATTGAAGTTTGAGGTCAGAAGATTGAGGATTGATGATTGAGAATTGAGGATCGAGGATTGAGGATTGAAGATTGAGGATTGGGTATTGAGGATTGAAGAATGAGTACTGAGGATTTAGGATTGAGGATCGAGGATTTAAGATTGAGTATTGAGGATTCAATATTGAGGATTGAGGATTGAGGATTGAGGATTGAGGATTGAGGATTCAGGATTGAGGATTGAGGATTGAAGATTGAGGATTGAGGATTGATGATTAAAGATTGAGTGTTGAGGATTGAAGACTGAGCATTGATGATTGAGGATTGAGGATTGAGGATTGAGGATTGAGGATTGAGTATTGAAGGTTGAGGATTGAAGGTTGAGGATTGAGGATTGAGGATTGAGGATTGTGGGCTGAGGATGAGGTCTGAGGGTTGAGTATTGAGGTTTGAGGACTGAGGACTGAGGATTGAGGGTTGAGAATTGAGAATTGAGGATAGAGTGTTGAAGATTGAGGATTGGGTATTGAGGATTGAGGATTGAGGATTGAAGATTGAGGATTGTGAATTGAAGATTGAGTATTGAGGATTGAAGATTGAGGATTGAGGATTGAGGATTGAGAGTTGACGATGAGGGCTGAGGGTTGAGGATTGAGGTTTGAGGACTGAGGACTGAGGATTGAGGATTGAGTGTTGAGAATTGATGTTTGAGGATTGAGATTTGATTTTTGAATATTGTGGATTGAGCATTGAACCATGATAATTCAGGATACACTATTGAGTATTAGGAATTGAGGATTGATGGTTGAGTATTGAGGATTAGTGGTTGAGGGTTGTGTGTTGAATATTGAGGATTGAGCATTGAGGATTGAGGATTAAAGATTGAGGATTGAATATTGACTATTGATGATTGAAGATTGAGGATTGACGATTGAGTGTTGAGGATTGAGGACGAGGACTGACGGTTGAGGATTGAGGTTTGAGGTCTGAGGATTGAGGATTGAGGACTGAGGATTGAGGATTGAGGATTGAGCATTGAGGATTGAAGATTGAGGACTGGGGATTGAGGATTGAAGATTGACGATTGAGGATTGTGGATTGAGGATTGAGGATTGAACGTTGAGGACTGAGTGTTGAGGGTTGAGTGATGAGAATTGATGTTTGTGGATAGAGGTTTGAAGAACGCAGATTGAGTATTGAGTATTGAAAACTGTGAATTGAGGATATTCTATTGAGGATTCAGGGTTGACAACTGATTGTTGAGGACTGAGGGCTGAAGATTGAGGATTCAGGATTGAGGATTCAGAATTGAGGTTTGAGGACTGAGGATTGGGGATTGAAGATTGAGTATCGAGGATTGAAGATTGAGGATTGAGGATTGAGGATTGAGGATTGAGGATGAGGGCTGAGGGTTGAGTATTGAGGTTTGAGGACTGAGGACTGAGGATTGAGGATTGAGAATTGAGGATTGAGGATTGAGTGTTGAAGACTGAGTATTGAGGATTGAAGATTGAGGATTGAGGATTGAGGATTGAGGATTGAGGATGAGGGCTGAGGGTTGAGGATTGAGGTTTAAGGACTGAGGACTGAGGATTGAGGATTGAGAATTGAGGATTGAGGATTGAGGATTGCAGATTGAGGATTGGGTATTGAGGATTGAAGAATGAGGATTGAGGATTGAGGATTGAGGATAGAGGATTGAAGATTGAGTATTGAGGATTGAAGATTGACGATTGAGGATTGTGGGTTGAAGATTGAGTATTGAACATTGAGGATTGAGTGTTGAGGGTTCAGTGATGAGAATTGATGTTTGTGGATAGAGGTTTGAAGATTGCAGAATGAGTATTGAGTATTGAAAACTGTGAATTGAGGATATTCTATTGAGGATTGAGGATTGTCAACTGATTGTTGAGGACTGAGGCCTGAAGATTGAGGATTCAGGATTGAGGATTAAGAATTGAGGTTTGAAGACTGAGGATTGAGGATTGAAGAATGATTACTGAGGATTGAGGGTTGAGAATTGAGTATTGAGGATTGAGGAATGAGGATTGTGGATTGGGTAATGAGGATTGAAGAATGGGGATTGAGAATTGAGGATTGAGGATTGAGGATTGAAGAATGAGTATTGAGGATTGAAGATTGAGGATTGAGGACTGAGGATTGAGGATTGAGTATTGAGGATTGAGGATTGAGGATTAAAGATTGAGTATTGAGGATTGAAGATTGAGGATTGTGGATTGAAGATTGAGTATTGAGGATTGAAGATTGAGGATTGAGGATTGAGGGTTGAGGTTTGAGGACGAGGACTGAGGGTTGAGGATTGAGGTTTGAGGACAGAGAATTGAGGATTGAGGATTGAGAATTGATAATTGAGGATTGAGGATTGAAGATTTAGGATTGGGTATTGAGGATTGAGGATTGGGGATTGAGGATTGAGGATTGAGGATTGAGGATGAGTGCTGAGGGTTGAGGATTGAGGTTTAAGGACTGAGGACTGAGGATTGAGGATTGAGAATTGAGGATTGAGGATTGAGGATTGCAGATTGAGGATTGGGTATTGAGGATTGAAGAATGAGGATTGAGGATTGAGGTTTAAGGACTGAGGACTGAGGATTGAGGATTGAGAATTGAGGATTGAGGATTGAGGATTGAAGATTGAGGATTGGGTATTGAGGATTGAAGAATGAGGATTGAGGATTGAGGATTGAGGATAGGGGATTGAAGATTGAGTATTGAGGATTGAAGATTGACGATTGAGGATTGTGGGTTGAAGATTGAGTATTGAACATTGAGGATTGAGGATTTAGGATTGAGGATTGAGGATTGAGTATTGAAGGTTGAGGATTGATGATTGAGGGTTGAGGATGAGGATTGATGATTGAGTATTGAGGACTGAGGATTGAAGGTTGAGGATTGAGGATTGAGGATTAAACATTGAGTATTGAGGATTGAGGATTGGGGATTGAGGATCTAGTATTGGAGATTGATTATTTAGGATTGAAGATAGAGGGTTGAGGATTGAGGATTGAGGATTGAGAATTGAGAATTGAGGATGAGGACTGAGGTTTGAGGATTGAGGATTGATGATTGAGGATTGAGGATTGAGGATTGAAGATTCAGTATTGAGGATTGAAGATAGAGAATTGAGGATTGAGGATTTAACATTGAGATCTGAGTGTTGAGGGTTGAGTGATGAGAATTGACGATTGTGGATAGAGATATGCAGATTCGAAGATTGCAGATTCAGTATTGAGTATTGAAAACTGTGAATTGAGGATATTCTATTGAGGATTGAGGATTGACAATTGATTGTTGAGGACTGAGGGCTAAAGATTGAGGATTCAGGATCGAGGAATCGGGATTGAGGTTTAAGGACTGAGGATTGAGGGTCGAGGATTGAGGATTGACGCTTGAGGATTGAGGGTTGAGGATGGAGGATTGAAAAGAGTGGACTGAGTGTTGAGGATTGAGTGTTGAGTATTGATGTTTGAGGATTGAGATTTGATTATTGAATATTGTGGATTGAGTATTGAACCAAGATAATTCAGGATACACTATTGAGTATTAGGAATTGAGGATTGATGGTTGAGTATTGAGGATTGGTGGTTGAGGGTTGTGTGTTGAATATTGAGGATAGAGGATTGAGGATTGAGGATTGAAGACTGAGGATTGAATATTGAGTATTGATGATTGAAGATTGAGGATTGAGGATTGAGTGTTGAGGATTGAGCACGAGGACTGACGGTTGAGGATTGAGGTTTGAGGTCTGAGGATTGAGGATTGAGGACTGAGGATTGAGGATTGAGGATTGAGCATTGAGGATTGAAGTTTGAGGACTGGGGATTGAGGATTGACGATAGACGATTGAGGATTGTGGATTGAGGATTGAGGATTGAACGTTGAGGACTGAGTGTTGAGGGTTGAATGATGAGAATTGATGTTTGTGGATAGAGGTTTGAAGAATGCAGATTGAGTATTGAGTATTGAAAACTGTGAACTGAGGATATTCTATAGAGGATTCAGGGTTGACAACTGATTGTTGAGGACTGAGGGCTGAAGATTGAGGATTCAGGATTGAGGATTCGGAATTGAGGTTTGAGGACTGAGGATTGAGGATTGAAGATTGAGTATCGAGGATCGAAGATTGAGGATTGAGGATTGAGGACTGAGGATTGAGGATGAGGGCTGAGGGTTGAGTATTGAGATTTGAGGACTGAGGACTGAGGATTGAGGATTGAGAATTGAGGATTCAGGATTGAGTGTTGAAGATTGAGGATTGGGTATTGAGGATTGAAGAATGAGGATAGAGGATTGAGGATTGAGGATTGAGGATTGAAGATTGAGGATTGAGGATTGAGGATTGAGTGTTGAGGATTGAGGACAGGGACTGACGGTTGAGGATTGAGGTTTGAGGGTTGAGGTTTGATGTTTGAGGACTGAGGACTGAGGATTGAGGATTGGGAATTGAGGATTGAGGATTGAGGATTGAGGATTGACGATTGAGGATTGGGAATTGAGGATTGAGGATCCAGGATTGAGGGTTGAGGATTGAAGATTGAATATTGATGATTGAAGATTGAGGATTGAAGATTGAGTGTTGTGGATTGAGGACGAGGACTGAGGGTTGAGTATTGATGTTTGAGGACTGAAGACTGAGTATTGAGGATTGAAGATTGAGGATTGTGGATTGAAGATTGAGTATTGAGGATTGAAGATTGAGGATTGAGGATTGAGGATTGAGAATTGACGATGAGGGCTGCGGGTTGAGGGTTGAGGTTTGAGGACTGAGGACTGAGGATTGAGGATTGAGAATTGAGGATTGAGGATTGAGGATTGAGGATTGAAGATTGAGGATTGGGTATTGAGGATTGAACATTGAGGATTGAGGATTGAGTATCGAGGATTGAGGGTTGAGGATTGAAGATTGAATATTGATGATTGAAGATTGAGGATTGAGGACTGAGGGTTACGGATTGAGGACCAGGACTGAGGGTTGATTATTGAAGTTTGAGGTCAGAAGATTGAGGATTGATGATTGAGAATTGAGGATTGAGGATTGAGGATTGAAGATTGAGGATTGGGTATTGAGGATTGAAGAATGAGTACTGAGGATTTAGGATTGAGGATCGAGGATTTAAGATTGAGTATTGAGGATTGAGGATTGAGGATTGAGGATTGAGGATTGAGGATTGAGGATTGAGGATTCAGGATTGAGGATTGAGGATTGAAGATTGAGGATTGAGGATTGATGATTAAAGATTGAGTGTTGAGGATTGAAGACTGAGCATTGATGATTGAGGATTGAGGATTGAGGATTGAGGATTGAGGATTGAGTATTGAAGGTTGAGGATTGAAGGTTGAGGATTGAGGATTGAGGATTGAGGATTGTGGGCTGAGGATGAGGTCTGAGGGTTGAGTATTGAGGTTTGAGGACTGAGGACTGAGGATTGAGGGTTGAGAATTGAGAATTGAGGATAGAGTGTTGAAGATTGAGGATTGGGTATTGAGGATTGAGGATTGAGGATTGAAGATTGAGGATTGTGAATTGAAGATTGAGTATTGAGGATTGAAGATTGAGGATTGAGGATTGAGGATTGAGAGTTGACGATGAGGGCTGAGGGTTGAGGATTGAGGTTTGAGGACTGAGGACTGAGGATTGAGGATTGAGTGTTGAGAATTGATGTTTGAGGATTGAGATTTGATTTTTGAATATTGTGGATTGAGCATTGAACCATGATAATTCAGGATACACTATTGAGTATTAGGAATTGAGGATTGATGGTTGAGTATTGAGGATTAGTGGTTGAGGGTTGTGTGTTGAATATTGAGGATTGAGCATTGAGGATTGAGGATTGAAGATTGAGGATTGAATATTGACTATTGATGATTGAAGATTGAGGATTGACGATTGAGTGTTGAGGATTGAGGACGAGGACTGACGGTTGAGGATTGAGGTTTGAGGTCTGAGGATTGAGGATTGAGGACTGAGGATTGAGGATTGAGGATTGAGCATTGAGGATTGAAGATTGAGGACTGGGGATTGAGGATTGAAGATTGACGATTGAGGATTGTGGATTGAGGATTGAGGATTGAACGTTGAGGACTGAGTGTTGAGGGTTGAGTGATGAGAATTGATGTTTGTGGATAGAGGTTTGAAGAACGCAGATTGAGTATTGAGTATTGAAAACTGTGAATTGAGGATATTCTATTGAGGATTCAGGGTTGACAACTGATTGTTGAGGACTGAGGGCTGAAGATTGAGGATTCAGGATTGAGGATTCAGAATTGAGGTTTGAGGACTGAGGATTGAGGATTGAAGATTGAGTATCGAGGATTGAAGATTGAGGATTGAGGATTGAGGATTGAGGATTGAGGATTGAGGATTGAGGATTGAAGATTGAGGATTGGGTATTGAGGATTGAAGAATGAGGACTGAGGATTTAGGAATGAGGATCGAGGATTGAAGATTGAGTATTGAGGATTGAATATTGAGGATTGAGGATTGAGGATTGAGGTTTGAGGATTGAGGATTCAGGATTGAGGATTGAGGATTGAAGATTGAGGATTGAGGATTTATGATTAAAGATTGAGTGTTGAGGATTGAAGACTGAGCATTAATGATTGAGGATTGAGGATTGAGGATTGAGGATTGAGGATTGAGTATTGAAGGTTGAGGATTGATGATTGAGAATTGAGGATTGAGGATTGAACATTGAGGACTGAGTGTTGAGTGTTGAGTGATGAGAATTGATGTTTGTGGACAGAGATTTGAAGATTGCAGATTGAGTATTGTGTATTGAAAACTGTGAATTGAAGATATTCTATTGAGGATTGAGGATTGTCACGTGATTGTTGAGGACTGAGGGCTGAAGATTGAGGATTCAGGATTGAGGATTCAGAATTGAGGTTTGAGGACTGAGGATTGAGGATGGAGGATTGAAGATTGAGGATTGAGGATTGAGGATTAAAAATTGAGTATTGAGGATTGAAGATTGAGAATTGAGGATTGAGGATTGAACATTGAGGACTGAGTGTTGAGGGTTGAGTGATGAGAATTGACGTTTGTGGATAGAGATATGCAGATTCGAAGATTGCAGATTGAGTATTGAGTATTGAAGACTGTGAATTGAGGATATAATATTGAGGATTGATGATTGGCAAGTGATTGTTGAGGACTGAGGGCTGAAGATTTAGGATTCAGGAGTGAGGATTCAGAATTGAGGTTTGAGGACTGAGGATTGAGGATTGAAGATTGAGTATTGAGGATTGAGGATTGAGGATTGAGGATTGAGGATTGAGGATTGAGGATTGAAGATTGAGTATTGAGGATTGAAGATTGAGGATTAAGGACTGAGGATTGAGGATTGAGTATTGAGGATTGAGGATTGACGATTGAAGATTGAGTATTGAGGATTGAAGATAGAGGATTGTGGATTGAAGATTGAGCATTGAGGATTGAGGATTGAGGATTGAGAATTGAGGATTGAGGATTGAGGATTGAGGATTGAAGATTGAGGACTGGGTATTGAGGGTTGAACATTGAGGATTGAGGATTGAGTATCGAGGATTGAGGATTGAGGATTGAAGATTGAATATTGATGAATGTAGATTGAGGATTGAGGATTGAGGGTTGTGGATTGAGGACGCGGACTGAGGGTTGAGTATTAATGTTTGAGGTCTGAGGAATGAGGATTGAGGATTGAGAATTGAGGATTGAGGATTGAGGATTGAAGATTGAGGATTGGGTATTGAGGATTGAAGAATGAGGACTGAGGATTTAGGAATGAGGATCGAGGATTGAAGATTGAGTATTGGGGATTGAATATTGAGGATTGAGGATTGAGGATTGAGGTTTGAGGATTGAGGATTCAGGATTGAGGATTGAGGATTGAAGATTGAGGATTGAGGATTTATGATTAATGATTGAGTGTTGAGGATTGAGGACTGAGCATTAATGATTGAGGATTGAGGATTGAGGATTGAGGATTGAGGATTGAGTATTGAAGGTTGAGGATTGATGATTGAGGATTGAGGATTGAGGATTGAACGTTGAGGACTGAGTGTTGAGTGTTGAGTGATGAGAATTGATGTTTGTGGATAGAGATTTGAAGATTGCAGATTGAGTATTGTGTATTGAAAACTGTGAATTGAAGATATTCTATTGAGGATTGAGGATTGTCACCTGATTGTTGAGGACTGAGGGCTGAAGATTGAGGATTCAGGATTGAGGATTCAGAATTGAGGTTTGAGGACTGAGGATTGAGGATGGAGGATTGAAGATTGAGTATTGAGGATTGAAGTTTAACGATTGAGGATTGTGGATTGAAGATTGAGTATTGAGCATTGAGGACTGAGTGTTGAGGGTTCAGTGATGAGGACTGATGTTTGTGGATAGAGGTTTGAAGATTGCAGATTGAGTATTGAGTATTGAAAACTGTGAATTGAGGATATTCTATTGAGGATTGAGGATTGTCAACTGATTGTTGAGGACTGAGTGCTGAAGATTGAGGATTCAGGATTGAGGATTCAGAATTGAGGTTTGAGGACTGAGGATTGAGGATTGAAGATTGATTATTGAGGATTGAGGATTGAGAATTGAGGATTGAGGATTGAGGATTGAGGACTGAGGATTGAACATTGAGGACTGAGTGTTGAGGGTTGAGTGATGAGAATTGATGTTTGTGGATAGAGATTTGAAGATTGCAGATTGAGTATTGTGTATTGAAAACTGTGAATTGAAGATATTCTATTGAGGATTGAGGATTGTCACCTAATTGTTGAGGACTGAGTGCTGAAGATTGAGGATTCAGGATTGAGGATTCAGAATTGAGGTTTGAGGACTGAGGATTGAGGATTGAAGAATGATTATTGAGGATTGAGGATTGAGAATTGAGGATTGAGGATTGAGAATTGAGGACTGAGGATTGAACATTGAGGACTGAGTGTTGAGGGTTGAGTGATGAGAATTGATGTTTGTGGATAGAGATTTGAAGATTGCAGATTGAGTATTGTGTATTGAAAACTGTGAATTGAAGATATTCTATTGAGGATTGAGGATTGTCACCTGATTGTTGAGGACTGAGGGCTGAAGATTGAGGATTCAGTATTGAGGATTCAGAATTGAGGTTTGAGGACTGAGGATTGAGGATTGAGGATTGAATTTTGAGTATTGAAGATTGAAGATTGAGGATTGAGGGTTGAGGATTGAGGATTGAGGATGAGGGCTGAGGGTTGAGGATTGAGGTTTGAGGACTGAGCACTGAGGATTGAGGATTGAGAATTGAGGATTGAGGGTTGAGGATTGAGGATTGACGCTTGAGGATTGAGGGTTGAGGTTGGAGGATTGAAAAGAGTGGACTGAGTGTTGAGGATTGAGTGTTGAGAATTGATGTTTGAGGATTGAGATTTGATTATTGAACATTGTGGATTGAGTACTGAACCATGAGAATTCAGGATACACTATTGAGTATTAGGAATTGAGGATTGATGGTTGAGTATTGAGGATTGGTGGTTGAGGGTTGTGTGTTGAATATTGAGGATTGAGGATTGAGGATCGAGGATTGAAGATTGAGGATTGAAGATTGAGTATTGAGGAATGAAGATTGAGGATTGAGGATTGAGGATTGAGGATTGAGGATTGAGGATTGAGGATTCAGGATTGAGGATTGAGGATTGAGGATTGAGGATTGAGGATTGAAGATTAAGGATTGGGTGTTGAGGATTGAACATTGAGGATTGAGGATTGAGTATCGAGGATTGAGGATTGAGGATTGAAGATTGAATATTGATGATTGTAGATTGAGGATTGAGGATTGAGAATTGAGGATTGAGGATTGAGGATTGAGGATTGAAGATTGAGGATTGGGTATTGAAGGTTGAACATTGAGGATTGAGGATTGAGTATCGAGGATTGAGGATTGAGGATTGAGGATTGAATATTGATGAATGTAGATTGAGGATTGAGGATTGAGGGTTGTGGATTGAGGACGCGGACTGAGGGTTGAGTATTAATGTTTGAGGTCTGAGGAATGAGGATTGAGGATTGAGAATTGAGGATTGAGGATTGAGGATTGAAGATTGAGGATTGGGTATTGAGGATTGAAGAATGAGGACTGAGGATTTAGGAATGAGGATCGAGGATTGAAGATTGAGTATTGAGGATTGAATATTGAGGATTGAGGATTGAGGATTGAGGTTTGAGGATTGAGGATTCAGGATTGAGGATTGAGGATTGAAGATTGAGGATTGAGGATTTATGATTAAAGATTGAGTGTTGAGGATTGAAGACTGAGCATTAATGATTGAGGATTGAGGATTGAGGATTGAGGATTGAGGATTGAGTATTGAAGGTTGAGGATTGATGATTGAGAATTGAGGATTGAGGATTGAACATTGAGGACTGAGTGTTGAGTGTTGAGTGATGAGAATTGATGTTTGTGGATAGAGATTTGAAGATTGCAGATTGAGTATTGTGTATTGAAAACTGTGAATTGAAGATATTCTATTGAGGATTGAGGATTGTCACCTGATTGTTGAGGACTGAGGGCTGAAGATTGAGGATTCAGGATTGAGGATTCAGAATTGAGGTTTGAGGACTGAGGATTGAGGATTGAGGATTGAAGATTGAGTATTGAGGATTGAAGATTGAGGATTGAGGATTGAGGATTGAGGATTGAGGATGAGGGCTGAGGGTTGAGGATTGAGGTTTAAGGACTAAGGACTGAGGACTGAGGATTGTGAATTGAGGATTGAGGATTGAGGACTGAAGATTGAGGATTGGGTATTGAGGATTGAAGAATGAGGATTGAGGATTGAGGATTGAGGATGGAGGATTGAAGATTGAGTATTGAGGATTGAAGTTTAACGATAGAGGATTGTGGATTGAAGATTCAGTATTGAGCATTGAGGACTGAGTGTTGAGGGTTCAGTGATGAGGACTGATGTTTGTGGATAGAGGTTTGAAGATTGCAGATTGAGTATTGAGTATTGAAAACTGTGAATTGAGGATATTCTATTGAGGATTGAGGATTGTCAACTGATTGTTGAGGACTGAGTGCTGAAGATTGAGGATTCAGGATTGAGGATTCAGAATTGAGGTTTGAGGACTGAGGATTGAGGATTGAAGATTGATTATTGAGGATTGAGGATTGAGAATTGAGGATTGAGGATTGAGGATTGAGGACTGAGGATTGAACATTGAGGACTGAGTGTTGAGGGTTGAGTGATGAGAATTGATGTTTGTGGATAGAGATTTGAAGATTGCAGATTGAGTATTGTGTATTGAAAACTGTGAATTGAAGATATTCTATTGAGGATTGAGGATTGTCACCTAATTGTTGAGGACTGAGTGCTGAAGATTGAGGATTCAGGATTGAGGATTCAGAATTGAGGTTTGAGGACTGAGGATTGAGGATTGAAGAATGATTATTGAGGATTGAGGATTGAGAATTGAGGATTGAGGATTGAGAATTGAGGACTGAGGATTGAACATTGAGGACTGAGTGTTGAGGGTTGAGTGATGAGAATTGATGTTTGTGGATAGAGATTTGAAGATTGCAGATTGAGTATTGTGTATTGAAAACTGTGAATTGAAGATATTCTATTGAGGATTGAGGATTGTCACCTGATTGTTGAGGACTGAGGGCTGAAGATTGAGGATTCAGTATTGAGGATTCAGAATTGAGGTTTGAGGACTGAGGATTGAGGATTGAGGATTGAAGATTGAGTATTGAAGATTGAAGATTGAGGATTGAGGGTTGAGGATTGAGGATTGAGGATGAGGGCTGAGGGTTGAGGATTGAGGTTTGAGGACTGAGCACTGAGGATTGAGGATTGAGAATTGAGGATTGAGGGTTGAGGATTGAGGATTGACGCTTGAGGATTGAGGGTTGAGGTTGGAGGATTGAAAAGAGTGGACTGAGTGTTGAGGATTGAGTGTTGAGAATTGATGTTTGAGGATTGAGATTTGATTATTGAACATTGTGGATTGAGTACTGAACCATGAGAATTCAGGATACACTATTGAGTATTAGGAATTGAGGATTGATGGTTGAGTATTGAGGATTGGTGGTTGAGGGTTGTGTGTTGAATATTGAGGATTGAGGATTGAGGATCGAGGATTGAAGATTGAGGATTGAAGATTGAGTATTGAGGAATGAAGATTGAGGATTGAGGATTGAGGATTGAGGATTGAGGATTGAGGATTGAGGATTCAGGATTGAGGATTGAGGATTGAGGATTGAGGATTGAGGATTGAAGATTAAGGATTGGGTGTTGAGGATTGAACATTGAGGATTGAGGATTGAGTATCGAGGATTGAGGATTGAGGATTGAAGATTGAATATTGATGATTGTAGATTGAGGATTGAGGATTGAGAATTGAGGATTGAGGATTGAGGATTGAGGATTGAAGATTGAGGATTGGGTATTGAAGGTTGAACATTGAGGATTGAGGATTGAGTATCGAGGATTGAGGATTGAGGATTGAGGATTGAATATTGATGAATGTAGATTGAGGATTGAGGATTGAGGGTTGTGGATTGAGGACGCGGACTGAGGGTTGAGTATTAATGTTTGAGGTCTGAGGAATGAGGATTGAGGATTGAGAATTGAGGATTGAGGATTGAGGATTGAAGATTGAGGATTGGGTATTGAGGATTGAAGAATGAGGACTGAGGATTTAGGAATGAGGATCGAGGATTGAAGATTGAGTATTGAGGATTGAATATTGAGGATTGAGGATTGAGGATTGAGGTTTGAGGATTGAGGATTCAGGATTGAGGATTGAGGATTGAAGATTGAGGATTGAGCATTTATGATTAAAGATTGAGTGTTGAGGATTGAAGACTGAGCATTAATGATTGAGGATTGAGGATTGAGGATTGAGGATTGAGGATTGAGTATTGAAGGTTGAGGATTGATGATTGAGAATTGAGGATTGAGGATTGAACATTGAGGACTGAGTGTTGAGTGTTGAGTGATGAGAATTGATGTTTGTGGATAGAGATTTGAAGATTGCAGATTGAGTATTGTGTATTGAAAACTGTGAATTGAAGATATTCTATTGAGGATTGAGGATTGTCACCTGATTGTTGAGGACTGAGGGCTGAAGATTGAGGATTCAGGATTGAGGATTCAGAATTGAGGTTTGAGGACTGAGGATTGAGGATTGAGGATTGAAGATTGAGTATTGAGGATTGAAGATTGAGGATTGAGGATTGAGGATTGAGGATTGAGGATGAGGGCTGAGGGTTGAGGATTGAGGTTTAAGGACTAAGGACTGAGGACTGAGGATTGTGAATTGAGGATTGAGGATTGAGGACTGAAGATTGAGGATTGGGTATTGAGGATTGAAGAATGAGGATTGAGGATTGAGGATTGAGGATGGAGGATTGAAGATTGAGTATTGAGGATTGAAGTTTAACGATTGAGGATTGTGGATTGAAGATTCAGTATGGAGCATTGAGGACTGAGTGTTGAGGGTTCAGTGATGAGGACTGATGTTTGTGGATAGAGGTTTGAAGATTGCAGATTGAGTATTGAGTATTGAAAACTGTGAATTGAGGATATTCTATTGAGGATTGAGGATTGTCAACTGATTGTTGAGGACTGAGTGCTGAAGATTGAGGATTCAGGATTGAGGATACAGAATTGAGGTTTGAGGACTGAGGATTGAGGATTGAAGAATGATTATTGAGGATTGAGGATTGAGAATTGAGGATTGAGGGTTGAGAATTGAGGACTGAGGATTGAACATTGAGGACTGAGTGTTGAGGGTTGAGTGATGCGAATTGATGTTTGTGGATAGAGATTTGAAGATTGCAGATTGAGTATTGTGTATTGAAAACTGTGAATTGAAGATATTCTATTGAGGATTGAGGATTGTCACCTGATTGTTGAGGACTGAGGGCTGAAGATTGAAGATTCAGTATTGAGGATTCAGAATTGAGGTTTGAGGACTGAGGATTGAGGATTGAGGATTGAAGATTGAGTATTGAAGATTGAAGATTGAGGATTGAGGATTGAGGATTGAGGATTGAGGATGAGGGCTGAGGGTTGAGGATTGAGGTTTGAGGACTGAGGACTGAGGATTGAGGATTGAGAATTGAGGATTGAGGATTGAGGATTGAGGATTGAAGATTAAGGATTGGGTATTGAGGATTGAACATTGAGGATTGAGGATTGAGTATCGTGGATTGAGGATTGAGGATTGAAGATTGAATATTGATGATTGTAGATTGAGGATTGAGGATTGAAGATTGAGGATTGAGGACTGAGGATTGAGGATTGAGTATTGAGGATTGAGGATTGAGGATTGAAGATTGAGTATTGAGGATTGAAGATTGAGGATTGTGGATTGAAGATTGAGTATTGAGGATTGAAGATTGAGGATTGAGAATTGAGGATTGAGAATTGACGATGAGGGCTGAGGGTTGAGGATTGAGGTTTGAGGACTGAGGACTGAGGATTGAGGATTGAGAATTGAGGATTGAGGATTGAGGATTGAGGATTGAAGATTGAGGATTGGGTATTGAGTGTTGAACATTGAAGATTGAGGATTGAGCATCGAGGATTGAGGATGGAGGATTGAAGATTGAATATTGATGATTGTAGATTGAGGATTGAGGATTGAGGGTTGTGGATTGAGGACGCGGACCGAGGGTTGAGTATTAATGTTTGAGGTCTGAGGAATGAGGATTGAGGATTGAGAATTGAGGATTGAGGATTGTGGATTGAAGATTGAGGATTGAAGATTGAGGATTGAGGATTGATGATTAAAGATTGAGTGTTGAGTATTGAAGACTGAGCATTGATGATTGAGGATTGAGGATTGAGGATTGAGGATTGAGGATTGAGTATTGAAGGTTGAGGATTGATGATTGAGGATTGAGGATTGAGGATTGAGGATTGAGTATTGAGGACTGAGGATTGAAGATTGAGAATTGAGGATTGAGGATTGAACATTGAGGACTGAGTGTTGAGGGTTGAGTGATGAGAATTGATGTTTGTGGATAGAGATTTGAAGATTGCAGATTGAGTATTGTGTATTGAAAACTGTGAATTGAAGATATTCTATTGAGGATTGAGGATTGTCACCTGATTGTTGAGGACTGAGGGCTGAAGATTGAGGATTCAGTATTGAGGATTCAGAATTGAGGTTTGAGGACTGAGGATTGAGGATTGAGGATTGAGGATTGAGGATTGAGGATTGAGGATGAGGGCTGAGGGTTGAGGATTGAGGTTTAAGGACTGAGGACTGAGGACTGAGGACTGAGGGTTGAGAATTGAGGATTGAGGATTGAGGACTGAAGATTGAGGATTGGGTATTGAGGATTGAAGAATGAGGATTGAGGATTGAGGATTGTGGATTGTGGATTGAAGATTGAGTATTGAGCATTGAGGACTGAGTGTTGAGGGTTCAGTGATGAGAATTGATGTTTGTGGATAGAGGTTTGAAGATTGCAGATTGAGTATTGAGTATTGAATACTGTGAATTGAGGATATTCTATTGAGGATTCAGGATTGTCACCTGATTGTTGAGGACTGAGGGCTGAAGATTGAGGATTCAGTATTGAGGATTCAGAATTGAGGTTTGAGGACTGAGGATTGAGGATTGAGGATTGAGGTTTAAGGACTGAGGACTGAGGATGGAGGATTGAGAATTGAGGATTGAGGATTGAGAACTGAAGATTGAGGATTGGGTATTGAGGATTGAAGAATGAGGATTGAGGATTGAGGATTGAGGATAGAGGATTGAAGATTGAGTATTGAGGATTGAAGTTTGACGATTGAGGATTGTGGATTGAAGATTGAGGATTGAGGATTGAAGATTGAGTATTGAGGTAGAAGATTGAGGATTGAGGACTGAGGATTGAGGATTGAGTATTGAGGATTGAGGATTGAGGATTGAAGATTGAGTATTGAGGATTGAAGGTTGAGGATTGTGGATTGAAGATTGAGTATTGAGGATTGAAGATTGAGGATTGAGGATTGAGGATTGAGAATTGACGATGAGGGCTGCGGATTGAGGGTTGAGGTTTGAGGACTGAGGACTGAGGATTGAGGATTGAGAATTGAGGATTGAGGATTGAGGATTGAGGATTGAAGATTGAGGATTGGGTATTGAGGATTGAACATTGAGGATTGAGGATTGAGGATTGAGGATTGAGGGTTGAGGATTGAAGATTGAATATTGATGATTGAAGATTGAGGATTGAGGACTGAGGGTTGTGGATTGAGGACGAGGACTGAGGGTTGATTATTGATGTTTGAGGTCAGAAGATTGAGGATTGAGGATTGAGAATTGAGGATTGAGGACTGAGGATTGAAGATTGAGGATTGGGTATTGAGGATTGAAGAATGAGGACTGAGGATTTAGGAATGAGGATCGAGGATTGAAGATTGAGTTTTGAGGATTGAATATTGAGGATTGAGGATTGAGGATTGAGGTTTGAGGATTGAGGATTCAGGATTGCGGATTGAGGATTGAAGATTGAGGATTGAGGATTGATGATTAAAGATTGAGTGTTGAGGATTGAAGACTGAACATTGATGATTGGGGATTGAGGATTGGGGATTGAGGATTGAACATTGAGGACTGAATGTTGAGGGTTGAGTGATGAGAATTGATGTTTGTGGATAGAGACTTGAATATTGCAGATTGAGTATTGTGTATTGAAAACTGTGAATTGAAGATATTCTATTGAGGACTGAGGATTGTCACCTGATTGTTGAGGACTGAGGGCTGAAGATTGAGGATTCAGGATTGAGGATTCAGAACTGAGGTTTGAGGACTGAGGATTGAGGATTGAGGATTGAAGATTGAGTATTGAGGATTGAAGATTGAGGATTGAGGATTGAGGATTGAGGATTGAGGATGAGGGCTGAGGGTTGAGGATTGAAGGTTGAGGACTTAGTGTTGAGGGTTGAGTGATGGGAATTGATGTTTGTGGATTGAGATTTGAAGATTGAAGAATGGGGATTGAGTATTGAAAACTGTGAATTGAGGATATTCTATTGAGGATTGGGGATTGACGATTAATTGTTGAGGACTGGGGGCTAAAGATTGAGGATTCAGGATTGAGGATTCGGGATTGAGGTTTATGGACTGAGTACTGAGGGTTGAGGTTTGAGGATTGAGGACTGACGCTTGAGGATTGGGGGTTGAGGATGGAGGATTGAAAAGGGTGGACTGAGTGTTGAGGATTGAGTGTTGAGAATTGATGTTTGAGGATTGAGATTTGATTATTGAATATTGTGCATTGGGTATTGAACCATGAGAATTCAGGATACACTATTGAGTATTGAGAATTGAGGATTGATGGTTGAGTATTGAGGATTGGTGGTTGAGGGTTGTGTGTTGAATATTGAGGATTGAGGATTGAGGATTGAGGATTGAAGATTGAGGATTGAGGACTGAGGATTGAGGATTTAGGAATGAGCATTGAGGATTGAAGATTGAGAACTGGGGATTGAGGATTGAAGATTGACGATTGAGGATTGTGGATTGAGGATTGAGGATTGAACGTTGAGGACTGAGTCTTGAGGGTTGAGTGATGAGAATTGATGTTTGTGGATAGAGGTTTGTTTATTGCAGATTGAGTATTGAGTATTGAAAACTGTGAATTGAGGATATTCTATTGAGGATTCAGGGTTGACAACTGATTGTTGAGGACTGAGGGCTGAAGATTGAGGAATCAGGATTGGGGATTCAGAATTGAGGTTTGAGGACTGAGGATTGAGGATTGAAGATTGAGTATCGAGGATTGAAGATTGAGGATTGAGGATTGAGGATTGAGGATTGTGGATTGAGGATGAGGGCTGAGGGTTGAGTATTGAGGTTTGAGGACTGAGGACTGAGGATTGAGGATTGAGAATTGAGGATTGAGGATAGAGTGTTGAAGATTGAGGATTGGGGATTGAGGATTGAGGATTGACGATTGAAGATTGAGGATTGTGAACTGAAGATTGAGTATTGAGGATTGAAGATTGAGGATTGAGGATTGAGGATTGAGAGTTGACGATGAGGGCTGAGGGTTGAGGATTGAGGTTTGAGGACTGAGGACTGAGGATTGAGGATTGAGAATTGAGGAATGAGGATTGAGGATTGAGGATTGAAGATTGAGGACTGGGTATTGAGGATTGAACATTGAGGATTGAGGATTGAGGATCGAGGATTGAGGATTGAGGTTTGAGGATAGAGGATTGAAGATTGAGTATAGAGGATTGAAGACTGACGATTGAGGATTGTGGGTTGAAGATTGAGTATTGAACATTGAGGACTGAGTGTTGAGGGTTCAGTGATGAGAATTGATGTTTGTGGATAGAGGTTTGAAGATTGCAGATTGAGAATTGAGTATTGAAAACTGTGAATTGAGGATATTCTATTGAGGATTGGGGATTGCCAACTGATTGCTGAGGACTGAGGCCTGAAGATTTAGGATTCAGGATTGAGGATTCAGAATTGAGGTTTGAAGACTGAGGATTGAGGATTGAAGAATGATCATTGAGGATTGAGGGTTGAGAATTGAGGATTGAGGATTGAGGAATGAGGACTGTGGATTGGGTAATGAGGATTGAAGAATGAGGATTGAGAATTGAGGATTGAGGATTGAGGATTGAAGATTGAGTATTGAGGATTGAAGATTGAGGATTGAGGACTGAGGATTGAGGATTGAGTATTGAGGATTGAGGATTGAGGATTAAGGATTGAGTATTGAGGATTGAAGATTGAGGATTGCGGATTGAAGATTGAGTAATGAGGATTGAAGATTGAGGATTGAGGATTGAGGGTTGAGGTTTGAGGACGAGGACTGAGGGTTAAGGATTGAGGTTTGAGGACAGAGAATTGAGGATTGAGGATTGAGGATTGAGGATTGAGGATTGAGGATTGAGGATTGAAGATTGAGTATTGAGGATTGAAGATTGAGGATTGAGGACTGAGGATTGAGGATTGAGTATTGAGGATTGAGGATTGAGGATTGAAGATTGAGTATTGAGGCTTGAAGATTGAGGATTGTGGATTGAAGATTGAGTATTGAGGATTGAAGATTGAGGATTGAGAATTGAGGATTGAGAATTGACGATGAGGGCTGAGGGTTGAGGATTGAGGTTTGAGGACTGAGGACTGAGGATTGAGGATTGAGAATTAAGGATTGAGGATTGAGGATTGAGGATTGAAGATTGAGGATTGGGTATTGAGGATTGAACATTGAGGATTGAGGATTGATTATCGAGGATTGAGGATTGAGGATTGAAGATTGAATATTGATGATTGTAGATTGAGGATTGAGGATTGAAGATTGAGGATTGAGGACTGAGGATTGAGGATTGAGTATTGAGGATTGAGGATTGAGGATTGAAGATTGAGTATTGAGGTAGAAGATTGAGGATTGAGGACTGAGGATTGACGATTGAGTATTGAGGATTGAGGATTGAGGATTGAAGATTGAGTATTGAGGATTGAAGATTGAGGATTGTGGATTGAAGATTGAGTATTGAGGATTGAAGATTGAGGATTGAGGATTGAGGATTGAGAATTGACGATGAGGGCTGCGGGTTGAGGGTTGTGGTTTGAGGACTGAGGACAGAGAATTGAGGATTGAGAATTGAGGATTGAGGATTGAGGATTGAGGATTGAAGATTGAGGATTGGGTATTGAGGATTGAACATTGAGGATTGAGGATTGAGGATCGAGGATTGAGGGTTGAGGATTGAAGATTGAATATTGATGATTGAAGATTGAGGATTGAGGACTGAGGGTTGTGGATTGAGGACGAGGACTGAGGGTTGATTATTGATGTTTGAGGTCAGAAGATTGAGGATCGAGGATTGAGAATTGAGGATTGAGGATTGAGGATTGAAGATTGAGGATTGGGTATTGAGGATTGAAGAATGAGGACTGAGGATTTAGGATTGAGGATCGAGGATTGAAGAGTGAGTATTGAACATTGAGGACTGAGTGTTGAGGGTTCAGTGATGAGAATTGATGTTTGTGGATAGAGGTTTGAAGATTGCAGATTGAGTATTGAGTATTGAAAACTGTGAATTGAGGATATTCTATTGAGGATTGAGGATTGTCAACTGATTGTTGAGGACTGAGGCCTGAAGATTGAGGATTCAGGATTGAGGATTCAGAATTGAGGTTTGAAGACTGAGGATTGAGGATTGAAGAATGATTATTGAGGATTGAGGGTTGAGAATTGAGGATTGAGGATTGAGGAATGAGGATTGTGGATTGGGTAATGAGGATTGAAGAATGAGGATTGAGAATTGAGGATTGAGGATTGAGGATTGAAGAATGAGTATTGAGGATTGAAGATTGAGGATTGAGGACTGAGGATTGAGGATTGAGTATTGAGGATTGAGGATTGAGGATTAAAGATTGAGTATTGAGGATTGAAGATTGACGATTGTGGATTGAAGATTGAGTATTGAGGATTGAAGATTGAGGATTGAGGATTGAGGGTTGAGGTTTGAGGACGAGGACTGAGGGTTGAGGATTGTGGTTTGAGGACAGAGAATTGAGGATTGAGGATTGAGAATTGATAATTGAGGATTGAGGATTGAAGATTTAGGATTGGGTATTGAGGATTGAGGATTGGGGATTGAGGATCTAGTATTGGAGATTGATTAATTAGGATTGAAGATAGAGGGTTGAGGATTGAGGATTGAGGATTGAGAATTGAGAATTGAGGATGAGGACTGAGGCTTGAGGATTGAGGATTGAGGATTGAGGATTGAGGGTTGAGGATTGAAGATTCAGTATTGAGGATTGAAGATAGAGAATTGAGGATTGAGGATTTAACATTGAGGTCTGAGTGTTGAGGGTTGAGTGATGAGAATTGACGATTGTGGATAGAGATATGCAGATTCGAAGATTGCAGATTCAGTATTGAGTATTGAAGACTGTGAATTGAGGATATTCTATTGAGGATTGATGATTGGCAACTGATTGTTGAGGACTGAGGGCTGAAGATTTAGGATTCAGGATTGAGGATTCAGAATTGAGGTTTGAGGACTGAGGATTGAGGATTGAAGATTGAGTATTGAGGATTGAGGATTGAGGATTGAGGATTGAGGATTGAGGATTGAGGATTGAAGATTGAGTATTGAGGATTGAAGATTGAGGATTTAGGACTGAGGATTGAGGATTGAGGATTGAGTATTGAGGATTGAGGATTGAGGATTGAAGATTGAGTATTGAGGATTGAAGATTGAGGATTGTGGATTGAAGATTGAGTATTGAGGATTGAAGATTGAGGATTGAGAATTGAGGATTGAGAATTGACGATGAGGGCTGAGGGCTGAGGATTGAGGTTTGAGGACTGAGGACTGAGGATTGAGGATTGAGAATTGAGGATTGAGGATTGAGGATTGAGGATTGAAGATTGAGGATTGGGTATTGAGGATTGAACATTGAGGATTGAGGATTGAGTATCGAGGATTGAGGATTGAGGATTGAAGATTGAATATTGATGATTGTAGATTGAGGATTGAGGATTGAATATTGAGGATTGAGGACTGAGGATTGAGGATTGAGTATTGAGGATTGAGGATTGAGGATTGAGGATTGAGTATTAAATGTTGAGGATTGAAGATTGAGGATTGAGGATTGAGGATTGAGGATTGTGGGCTGAGGATGAGGGCTGAGGGTTGAGTATTGAGGTTTGAGGACTGAGGACTGAGGATTGAGGATTGAGAATTGAGAATTGAGGATAGAGTGTTGAAGATTGAGGATTGGGTATTGAGGATTGAGGATTGAGGATTGAAGATTGAGGATTGTGATTTGAAGAATGAGTATTGAGGATTGAAGATTGAGAATTGAGGATTGAGGATTGAGAGTTGACGATGAGGGCTGAGGGTTGAGGATTGAGGTTTGAGGACTGAGGACTGAGGATTGAGGATTGAGTGTTGAGAATTGATGTTTGAGGATTGAGATTTGATTATTGAATATTGTGGATTGAGCATTGAACCATGATAATTCAGGATACACTATTGAGTATTAGGAATTGAGGATTGATGGTTGAGTATTGAGGATTGGTGGTTGAGGGTTGTGAGTTGAATATTGAGGTTTGAGCATTGAGGATTGAGGATTGAAGATTGAGGATTGAATATTGAGTATTGATGATTGAAGATTGAGTATTGAGGATTGAGTGTTGAGGATTGAGGACGAGGACTGACGGTTGAGGATTGAGGTTTGAGGTCTGAGGATTGAGGATTGAGGACTGAGGATTGAGGATTGAGGATTGAGCATTGAGGATTGAAGATTGAGGACTGGGGATTGAGGATTGAAGATTGACGATTGAGGATTGTGGATTGAGGATTGAGGATTGAACGTTGAGGACTGAGTGTTGAGGGTTGAGTGATGAGAATTGATGTTTGTGGATAGAGGTTTCAAGAATGCAGATTGAGTATTGAGTATTGGAAACTGTGAATTGAGGATATTCTATTGAGGCTTCAGGGTTGACAACTGATTGTTGAGGACTGAGGGCTGAAGATTGAGGATTCAGGATTGAGGATTCAGAATTGAGGTTTGAGGACTGAGGATTGAGGATTGAGGATTGAAGATTGAGTATCGAGGATTGAAGATTGAGGATTGAGGATTGAGGATTGAGGATTGAGGATTGAGGATGAGGGCTGAGGGTTGAGTATTGAGGTTTGAGGACTGAGGACTGAGGATTGAGGATTGAGAATAGAGGATTGAGGATTGAGTGTTGAAGATTGAGTATTGAGGATTGAAGATTGAGGACTGAGGATTGAGGATTGAGGATTGAGGATGAGGGCTGAGGGTTGAGGATTGAGGTTTAAGGACTGAGGACTGAGGATTGAGGATTGCGAATTGAGGATTGAGGAATGAGGATTGAAGATTGAGGATTGGGTATTGAGGATTGAAGAATGAGGATTGAGGATTGAGGATTGAGGATAGAGGATTGAAGATTGAGTATTGAGGATTGAAGATTGACGATTGAGGATTGTGGGTTGAAGATTGAGTATTGAACATTGAGGACTGAGTGTTGAGGGTTCAGTGATGAGAATTGATGTTTGTGGATAGAGGTTTGAAGATTGCAGATTGAGTATTGAGTATTGAAAACTGTGAATTGAGGATATTCTATTGAGGATTGAGGATTGTCAACTGATTGTTGAGGACTGAGGCCTGAAGATTGAGGATTCAGGATTGAGGATTCAGAATTGAGGTTTGAAGACTGAGGATTGAGGATTGAAGAATGATTATTGAGGATTGAGGGTTGAGAATTGAGGATTGAGGATTGAGGAATGAGGATTGTGGATTGGGTAATGAGGATTGAAGAATGAGGATTGAGAATTGAGGATTGAGGATTGAGGATTGAGGAATGAGTATTGAGGATTGAAGATTGAGGATTGAGGACTGAGGATTGAGGATTGAGTATTGAGGATTGAGGATTGAGGATTAAAGATTGAGTATTGAGGATTGAAGATTGACGATTGTGGATTGAAGATTGAGTATTGAGGATTGAAGATTGAGGATTGAGGATTGAGGGTTGAGGTTTGAGGACGAGGACTGAGGGTTGAGGATTGTGGTTTGAGGACAGAGAATTGAGGATTGAGGATTGAGAATTGATAATTGAGGATTGAGGATTGAAGATTTAGGATTGGGTATTGAGGATTGAGGATTGGGGATTGTGGATCTAGTATTGGAGATTGATTATTTAGGATTGAAGATAGAGGGTTGAGGATTGAGGATTGAGGATTGAGAATTGAGAATTGAGGATGAGGACTGAGGCTTGAGGATTGAGGATTGAGGATTGAGGATTGAGGGTTGAGGATTGAAGATTCAGTATTGAGGATTGAAGATAGAGAATTGAGGATTGAGGATTTAACATTGAGGTCTGAGTGTTGAGGGTTGAGTGATGAGAGTTGACGATTGTGGATAGAGATATGCAGATTCGAAGATTGCAGATTCAGTATTGAGTATTGAAGACTGTGAATTGAGGATATTCTATTGAGGATTGATGATTGGCAACTGATTGTTGAGGACTGAGGGCTGAAGATTTAGGATTCAGGATTGAGGATTCAGAATTGAGGTTTGAGGACTGAGGATTGAGGATTGAAGATTGAGTATTGAGGATTGAGGATTGAGGATTGAGGATTGAGGATTGAGGATTGAGGATTGAAGATTGAGTATTGAGGATTGAAGATTGAGGATTTAGGACTGAGGATTGAGGATTGGGGATTGAGTATTGAGGATTGAGGATTGAGGATTGAAGATTGAGTATTGAGGATTGAAGATTGAGGATTGTGGATTGAAGATTGAGTATTGAGGATTGAAGATTGAGGATTGAGAATTGAGGATTGAGAATTGACGATGAGGGCTGAGGGCTGAGGATTGAGGTTTGAGGACTGAGGACTGAGGATTGAGGATTGAGAATTGAGGATTGAGGATTGAGGAGTGAGGATTGAAGATTGAGGATTGGGTATTGAGGATTGAACATTGAGGATTGAGGATTGAGTATCGAGGATTGAGGATTGAGGATTGAAGATTGAATATTGATGATTGTAGATTGAGGATTGAGGATTGAATATTGAGGATTGAGGACTGAGGATTGAGGATTGAGTATTGAGGATTGAGGATTGAGGATTGAGGATTGTGTATTAAATGTTGAGGATTGAAGATTGAGGATTGAGGATTGAGGATTGAGGATTGTGGGCTGAGGATGAGGGCTGAGGGTTGAGTATTGAGGTTTGAGGACTGAGGACTGAGGATTGAGGATTGAGAATTGAGAATTGAGGATAGAGTGTTGAAGATTGAGGATTGGGTATTGAGGATTGAGGATTGAGGATTGAAGATTGAGGATTGTGAATTGAAGACTGAGTATTGAGGATTGAAGATTGAGGATTGAGGATTGAGGATTGAGAGTTGACGATGAGGGCTGAGGGTTGAGGATTGAGGTTTGAGGACTGAGGACTGAGGATTGAGGATTGAGTGTTGAGAATTGATGTTTGAGGATTGAGATTTGATTATTGAATATTGTGGATTGAGCATTGAACCATGATAATTCAGGATACACTATTGAGTATTAGGAATTGAGGATTGATGGTTGAGTATTGAGGATTGGTGGTTGAGGGTTGTGTGTTGAATATTGAGGTTTGAGCATTGAGGATTGAGGATTGAAGATTGAGGATTGAATATTGAGTATTGATGATTGAAGATTGAGGATTGAGGATTGAGTGTTGAGGATTGAGGACGAGGACTGACGGTTGAGGATTGAGGTTTGAGGTCTGAGGATTGAGGATTGAGGACTGAGGATTGAGGATTGAGGATTGAGCATTGAGGATTGAAGATTGAGGACTGGGGATTGAGGATTGAAGATTGACGATTGAGGATTGTGGATTGAGGATTGAGGATTGAACGTTGAGGACTGAGTGTTGAGGGTTGAGTGATGAGAATTGATGTTTGTGGATAGAGGTTTGAAGAATGCAGATTGAGTATTGAGTATTGGAAACTGTGAATTGAGGATATTCTATTGAGGATTCAGGGTTGACAACTGATTGTTGAGGACTGAGGGCTGAAGATTGAGGATTCAGGATTGAGGATTCAGAATTGAGGTTTGAGGACTGAGGATTGAGGATTGAGGATTGAAGATTGAGTATCGAGGATTGAAGATTGAGGATTGAGGATTGAGGATTGAGGATTGAGGATTGAGGATGAGGGCTGAGGGTTGAGTATTGAGGTTTGAGGACTGAGGACTGAGGATTGAGGATTGAGAATAGAGGATTGAGGATTGAGTGTTGAAGATTGAGTATTGAGGATTGAAGATTGAGGCCTGAGGATTGAGGATTGAGGATTGAGGATGAGGGCTGAGGGTTGAGGATTGAGGTTTAAGGACTGAGGACTGAGGATTGAGGATTGGGAATTGAGGATTGAGGAATGAGGATTGAAGATTGAGGATTGGGTATTGAGGATTGAAGAATGAGGATTGAGGATTGAGGATTGAGGATAGAGGATTGAAGATTGAGTATTGAGGATTGAAGATTGACGATTGAGGATTGTGGGTTGAAGATTGAGTATTGAACATTGAGGACTGAGTGTTGAGGGTTCAGTGATGAGAATTGATGTTTGTGGATAGAGGTTTGAAGATTGCAGATTGAGTATTGAGTATTGAAAACTGTGAATTCAGGATATTCTATTGAGGATTCAGGGTTGACAACTGATTGTTGAGGACTGAGGGCTGAAGATTGAGGATTCAGGATTGAGGATTCAGAATTGAGGTTTGAGGACTGAGGATTGAGGATTGAAGATTGAGTATCGAGGATTGAAGATTGAGGATTGAGGATTGAGGATTAAGGATTGAGGATGAGGGCTGAGGGTTGAGTATTGAGGTTTGAGGACTGAGGACTGAGGATTGAGGATTGAGAATTGAGGATTGAGGATTGAAGAGTGAGGATTGGGTATTGAGGATTGAAGAGTGAGGACTGAGGATCTAGGATTGAGGATCGAGGATTGAAGATTGAGTATTGAGGATTGAAGATTGAGGATTGAGGATTGAGGATTGAGGATTGAGGATTGAGGATTCAGGATTGAGGATTGAGGATTGAAGATTGAGGATTGAGGATTGCTGATTAAAGATTGAGTGTTGTGGATTGAAGATTGAGGATTGATGATTGAGGATTGAGGGTTTAGGATTGAGGATTGAGGATTGAGTATTGAAGGTTGAGGATTGATGATTGAGGGTGGGGATGAGGATTGAGGATTGAGTATTGAGGACTGAGGATTGAGGATTGAAGAATGATTATTGAGGATTGAGGGTTGAGAATTGAGGATTGAGGATTGAGGAATGAGGATTGTGGATTGGGTAATGAGGATTGAAGAATGAGGATTGAGAATTGAGGATTGAGGATTGAGGATTGAAGAATGAGTATTGAGGATTGAAGATTGAGGATTGAGGACTGAGGATTGAGGATTGAGTATTGAGGATTGAGGATTGAGGATTAAAGATTGAGTATTGAGGATTGAATATTGAGGATTGTGGATTGAAGATTGAGTATTGAGGATTGAAGGTTGAGGATTGAGGATTGAGGGTTGAGGTTTGAGGACGAGGACTGAGGGTTGAGGATTGAGGTTTGAGGACAGAGAATTGAGGATTGAGGATTGAAGATTCAGGATTGGGTATTGAGGATTGAGGATTGGGGATTGAGGATCTAGTCTTGGAGATTGATTATTTAGGATTGAAGATAGAGGGTTGAGGATTGAGGATTGAGGATTGAGAATTGAGAATTGAGGATGAGGACTGAGGTTTGAGGATTGAGGATTGAGGATTGAGGATTGAGGATTGAGGATTGAAGATTCAGTATTGAGGATTGAAGATAGAGAATTGAGGATTGAGGGTTTAACATTGAGGTCTGAGTGTTGAGGGTTGAGTGATGAGAATTGACGATTGTGGATAGAGATATGCAGATTCGAAGATTGCAGATTCAGTATTGAGTATTGAAAACTGTGAATTGGGGATATTCTATTGAGGATTGAGGATTGACAATTGATTGTTGAGGACTGAGGGCTAAAGATTGAGGATTCAGGATCGAGGAATCGGGATTGAGGTTTAAGGACTGAGCATTGAGGGTCGAGGATTGAGGATTGACGCTTGAGGATTGAGGGTTGAGGATGGAGGATTGAAAAGAGTGGACTGAGTGTTGAGGATTGAGTGTTGAGAATTGATGTTTGAGGATTGAGATTTGATTACTGAATATTGTGGATTGAGTATTGAACCATGATAATTCAGGATACACTATTGAGTATTAGGAATTGAGGATTCATGATTGAGTATTGAGGATTGAAGATTGAGGATTGAGAATTGAGGATTGAGAATTGACGATGAGGGCTGAGGGTTGAGGACTGAGGTTTGAGGACTGAGGACTGAGGAATGAGGATTGAGAATTGAGGATTGAGGATTGAGGATTGAGGATTGAAGATTGAGGATTGGGTATTGAGGATTGAACATTGAGGATTGAGGATTGAGTATCGAGGATTGAGGATTGAGGATTGAAGATTGAATATTGATGGTTGTAGATTGAGGATTGAGGATTGAATAGTGAGTGTTGAGAATTGATATTTGAGGATTGAGATTTGATTATTGAATATTGTGGATTGAGCATTGAACCATGATAATTCAGGATACACTATTGAGTATTAGGAATTGAGGATTGATGGTTGAGTATTGAGGATTGGTGGTTGAGGGTTGTGTGTTGAATATTGAGGATTGAGCATTGAGGATTGAGGATTGAAGATTGAGGATTGAATATTGACTATTGACGATTGAAGATTGAGGATTGAGGATTGAGTGTTGAGGATTGAGGACGAGGACTGACGGTTGAGGATTGAGGTTTGAGGTCTGAGGATTGAGGATTGAGGACTGAGGATTGAGGATTGAGGATTGGGCATTGAGGATTGAAGATTGAGGACTGGGGATTGAGGATTGAAGATTGACGATTGAGGATTGTGGATTGAGGATTGAGGATTGAACGTTGAGGACTGAGTGTTGAGGGTTGAGTGATGAGAATTGATGTTTGTGGATAGAGGTTTGAAGAATGCAGATTGAGTATTGAGTATTGAAAACTGTGAATTGAGGATATTGTATTGAGGATTCAGGGTTGACAACTGATTGTTGAGGACTGAGGGCTGTAGATTGAGGATTCAGGATTGAGGATTCAGAATTGAGGTTTGAGGACTGAGGATTGAGGATTGAAGATTGAGTATCGAGGATTGAAGATTGAGGATTGAGGATTGAGGATGAGGGCTGAGGGTTGTGTATTGAGGTTTGAGGACTGAGGACTGAGGATTGAGGATTGAGAATTGAGGATTGAGGATTGAGTGTTGAAGATTGGGGATTGGGTATTGAGGATTGAAGAATGAGGATAGAGGATTGAGGATTGAGGATTGAGGATTGAAGATTGAGGATTGAGGATTGAGGATTGACGATTGAGGATTGAGGATTGAGGATTGAGTGTTGAGGATTGAGTACAGGGACTGACGGTTGAGGATTGAGGTTTGAGGGTTGAGGTTTGAGGTTTGAGGGCTGAGGACTGAGGATTGAAGATTGAGGATTGAAGATTGAGTGTTGTGGATTGAGGACGAGGACTGAGGGTTGAGTATTGATGTTTGAGGTCTGAAGATTGAGGATTGAGGATTGAGGATTGAGGATTGAAGATTGAGGATTCAGGATTGAGGATTGAGGATTGAAGATTGAGGATTGAGGATTGCTGATTAAAGATTGAGTGTTGAGGGTTGAAGATTGAGGATTGATGATTGAGGATTGAGGATTTAGGATTGAGGATTGAGGATTGAGTATTGAAGGTTGAGGATTGATGATTGAGGGTTGGGATGAGGATTGAGGATTGAGTATTGAGGACTGAGGATTGAAGATTGAGGATTGAGGATTGAGGATTAAAGATTGAGTATTGAGGATTGAAGATTGAGAATTGAGGATTGAGGATTGAACATTGAGGACTGAGTGTTGAGGGTTGAGTGGTGAGAATTGATGTTTGTGGGTAGAGATTTGAAGATTGCAGAATGAGTATTGTGTATTGAAAACTGTGAATTGAGGATATTCCATTGAGGATTGAGGATTGTAACCTGATTGTTGAGGACTGAGGGCTGAAGATTGAGGATTCAGGGTTGAGGATTCAGAATTGAGGTTTGAGGACTGAGGATTGAGGATTGAGGATTGAGGATTGAGGATTGATAATTAAAGATTGAGTGTTGAGGATTGAAGATTGAGGATTGATGATTGAGGATTGAGGATTTAGGATTGAGGATTGAGGATTGAGTATTGAAGGTTGAGGATTGATGATTGAGGGTTGAGGATGAGGATTGAAGATTGAGAATTGAGGATTGAGGATTGAACATTGAGGACTGAGTGTTGAGGGTTGTGTGGTGAGAATTGATGTTTGTGGATAGAGATGTGAAGATTGCAGAATGAGTATTGTGTATTGAAAACTGTGAATTGAGGATATTCCATTGAGGATTGAGGATTGTAACCTGATTGTTGAGGACTGAGGGGCTGAAGATTGAGGTTTCAGGGTTGAGGATTCAGAATTGAGGTTTGAGGACTGAGGATGGAGGATTGAGGATTGAAGATTGAGTATTGAGGATTGAAGATTGAGGATTGAGTATTGAGGATTGAGGATTGAGGATGAGAGCTGAGGGTTGAGGATTGAGGTTTAAGGACTGAGGACTGAGGATTGAGGACTGAGAATTGAGGATTGAGGATTGAGGATTGAAGATTTAGGATTGGGTATTGAGGATTGAAGAATGAGGATTGAGGATTGAGGATTGAGGATAGAGGATTGAAGATTGAGTATTGAGGATTGAAGATTGACGATTGAGGATTGTGGGTTGAAGATTGAGTATTGAACATTGAGGACTGAGTGTTGAGGGTTCAGTGATGAGAATTGATGTCTGTGGATAGAGGTTTGAAAATTGCAGATTGAGTATTGAGTATTGAAAACTGTGAATTGAGGATATTCTATTGAGGATTGAGGGTTGTCAACTGATTGCTGAGGACTGAGGGCTGAAGATTGAGGATTCAGGGTTGAGGATTCAGAATTGAGGTTTGAGGACTGAGGATTGAGGATTGAGAATTGAGGATTGAGAATTGACGAAGAGGGCTGAGGGTTGAGGATTGAGGTTTGAGGACTGAGGACTGAGGAATGAGGATTGAGAATTGAGGATTGAGGATTGAGGATTGAGGATTGAAGATTGAGGATTGGGTATTGAGGATTGAACATTGGGGATTGAGGATTGAGTATCGAGGATTGAGGATTGAGGATTGAAGATTGAATATTGATGGTTGTAGATTGAGGATTGAGGATTGAATATTGAGTGTTGAGAATTGATGTTTGAGGATTGAGATTTGATTATTGAATATTGTGGATTGAGCATTGAACCATGATAATTCAGGATACACTATTGAGTATTAGGAATTGAGGATTGATGGTTGAGTATTGAGGATTGGTGGTTGAGGGTTGTGTGTTGAATATTGAGGATTGAGCATTGAGGATTGAGGATTGAAGATTGAGGATTGAATATTGACTATTGACGATTGAAGATTGAGGATTGAGGATTGAGTGTTGAGGATTGAGGACGAGGACTGACGGTTGAGGATTGAGGTTTGAGGTCTGAGGATTGAGGATTGAGGACTGAGGATTGAGGATTGAGGATTGAGCATTGAGGATTGAAGATTGAGGACTGGGGATTGAGGATTGAAGATTGACGATTGAGGATTGTGGATTGAGGATTGAGGATTGAACGTTGGGGACTGAGTGTTGAGGGTTGAGTGATGAGAATTGATGTTTGTGGATAGAGGTTTGAAGAATGCAGATTGAGTATTGAGTATTGAAAACTGTGAATTGAGGATATTGTATTGAGGATTCAGGGTTGACAACTGATTGTTGAGGACTGAGGGCTGAAGATTGAGGATTCAGGATTGAGGATTCAGAATTGAGGTTTGAGGACTGAGGATTGAGGATTGAAGATTGAGTATCGAGGATTGAAGATTGAGGATTGAGGATTGAGGATGAGGGCTGAGGGTTGTGTATTGAGGTTTGAGGACTGAGGACTGAGGATTGAGGATTGAGAATTGAGGATTGAGGATTGAGTGTTGAAGATTGGGGATTGGGTATTGAGGATTGAAGAATGAGGATAGAGGATTGAGGATTGAGGATTGAGGATTGAAGATTGAGGATTGAGGATTGAGGATTGACGATTGAGGATTGAGGATTGAGGATTGAGTGTTGAGGATTGAGTACAGGGACTGACGGTTGAGGATTGAGGTTTGAGGGTTGAGGTTTGAGGTTTGAGGGCTGAGGACTGAGGATTGAAGATTGAGGATTGAAGATTGAGTGTTGTGGATTGAGGACGAGGACTGAGGGTTGAGTATTGATGTTTGAGGTCTGAAGATTGAGGATTGAGGATTGAGAATTGAGGATTGAGGATTGAGGATTGAAGAGTGAGGATTGGGTATTGAGGATTGAAGAGTGAGGACTGAGAATCTAGGATTGAGGATCGAGGATTGAAGATTGAGTATTGAGGATTGAAGATTGAGGATTGAGGATTGAGGATTGAGGATTGAAGATTGAGGATTCAGGATTGAGGATTGAGGATTGAAGATTGAGGATTGAGGATTGCTGATTAAAGATTGAGTGTTGAGGGTTGAAGATTGAGGATTGATGATTGAGGATTGAGGATTTAGGATTGAGGATTGAGGATTGAGTATTGAAGGTTGAGGATTGATGATTGAGGGTTGGGATGAGGATTGAGGATTGAGTATTGAGGACTGAGGATTGAAGATTGAGGATTGAGGATTGAGGATTAAAGATTGAGTATTGAGGATTGAAGATTGAGAATTGAGGATTGAGGATTGAACATTGAGGACTGAGTGTTGAGGGTTGAGTGGTGAGAATTGATGTTTGTGGATAGAGATTTGAAGATTGCAGAATGAGTATTGTGTATTGAAAACTGTGAATTGAGGATATTCCATTGAGGATTGAGGATTGTAACCTGATTGTTGAGGACTGAGGGCTGAAGATTGAGGATTCAGGGTTGAGGATTCAGAATTGAGGTTTGAGGACTGAGGATTGAGGATTGAGGATTGAGGATTGAGGATTGATAATTAAAGATTGAGTGTTGAGGATTGAAGATTGAGGATTGATGATTGAGGATTGAGGATTTAGGATTGAGGATTGAGGATTGAGTATTGAAGGTTGAGGATTGATGATTTAGGGTTGAGGATGAGGATTGAAGATTGAGAATTGAGGATTGAGGATTGAACATTGAGGACTGAGTGTTGAGGGTTGTGTGGTGAGAATTGATGTTTGTGGATAGAGATTTGAAGATTGCAGAATGAGTATTGTGTATTGAAAACTGTGAATTGAGGATATTCCATTGAGGATTGAGGATTGTAACCTGATTGTTGAGGACTGAGGGGCTGAAGATTGAGGTTTCAGGGTTGAGGATTCAGAATTGAGGTTTGAGGACTGAGGATGGAGGATTGAGGATTGAAGATTGAGTATTGAGGATTGAAGATTGAGGATTGAGGATTGAGGATTGAGGATTGAGGATGAGAGCTGAGGGTTGAGGATTGAGGTTTAAGGACTGAGGACTGAGGATTGAGGATTGAGAATTGAGGATTGAGGATTGAGGATTGAAGATTTAGGATTGGGTATTGAGGATTGAAGAATGAGGATTGAGGACTGAGGATTGAGGATAGAGGATTGAAGATTGAGTATTGAGGATTGAAGATTGACGATTGAGGATTGTGGGTTGAAGAGTGAGTATTGAACATTGAGGACTGAGTGTTGAGGGTTCAGTGATGAGTATTGATGTTTGTGGATAGAGGTTTGAAGATTGCAGATTGAGTATTGAGTATTGAAAACTGTGAATTGAGGATATTCTATTGAGGATTGAGGATTGTCAACTGATTGTTGAGGACTGAGTGCTGAAGATTGAGGATTCAGGATTGAGGATTCAGAATTGAGGTTTGAGGACTGAGGATTGAGGATTGAAGAATGATTATTGAGGATTGAGAATTGAGAATTGAGGATTGAGGATTGAACATTGCGGACTGAGTGTTGAGGGTTGAGTGCTGAGAATTGATGTTTGTGGATAGAGATTTGAAGATTGCAGATTGAGTATTGTGTATTGAAAACTGTGAATTGAAGATATTCTATTGAGGATTGAGGATTGTCACCTGATTGTTGAGGACTGAGGGCTGAAGATTGAGGATTCAGAATTGAGGATTCAGAATTGAGGTTTGAGGACTGAGGATTGAGGATTGAGGATTGAAGATTGAGTATTGAAGATTGAAGATTGAGGATTGAGGATTGAGGATTGAGGATTGAGGATGAGGGCTGAGGGTTGAGGATTAAGGTTTAAGGACTGAGGGCTGAGGATAGAGGATTGAGAATTGAGGATTGAGGATTGAGGACTGAAGATTGAGGATTGGGTATTGAGGATTGAAGAATGAGGATTGAGGATTGAGGATTGAGGATAGAGGATTGAAGATTGCGTATTGAGGATTGAAGTTTGACGATTGAGGATTGTGGATTGAAGATTGAGGATTGAGGATTGAGGATTGAGTATTGAGGTAGAAGATTGAGGATTGAGGACTGAGGATTGAGGATTGAGTATTGAGGATTGAGGATTGAGGATTGAAGATTGAGTATTGAGGATTGAAGATTGAGAATTGTGGATTGAAGATTGAGTATTGAGGATTGAAGATCGAGGATTGAGGATTGAGGATTCAGAATTGACGATGAGGGCTGCGGGTTGAGGGTTGAGGTTTGAGGACTGAGGACTGAGAATTGAGGATTGAGAATTGAGGACTGAGGATTGAGGATTGAGGATTGAGGATTGAGGATTGAGGATAGAGGATTGAAGATTGAGTATTGAGGATTGAAGTTTGACGATTGAGGATTGTGGATTGAAGATTGAGGACTGAGGACTGAGGATTGAGGATTGAGAATTGAGGATTGAGGATTGAGGATTGAGGATTGAAGATTGAGAATTGGGTATTGAGGATTGAACATTGAGGATTGAGGATAGAGGATCGAGGATTGAGGGTTGAGGGTTGAAGATTGAATATTGATGATTGAAGATTGAGGATTGAGGACTGAGGGTTGTGGATTGAGGATGAGTACTGAGGGTTGATTATTGATGTTTGAGGTCAGAAGATTGAGGATTGAGGATTGAGAATTGAGGATTGAGGATTGAGGATTGTAGATTGAGGATTGGGTATTGAGGATTGAAGAATGAGGACTGAGGATTTAGGAATGAGGATCGAGGATTGAAGATTGAGTATTGAGGATTGAATATTGAGGATTGAGGATTGAGGATTGAGGTTTGAGGATTGAGGATTCAGGATTGAGGATTGAGGATTGAAGATTGAGGATTGAGGATTGAGGATTGAAGATTGAGGACTGGGGATTGAGGATTGAAGATTGACGATTGAGGATTGTGGATTGAGGATTGAGGATTGAACGTTGAGGACTGAGTGTTGAGGGTTGAGTGATGAGAATTGATGTTTGTGGATAGAGGTTTCAAGAATGCAGATTGAGTATTGAGTATTGGAAACTGTGAATTGAGGATATTCTATTGAGGCTTCAGGGTTGACAACTGATTGTTGAGGACTGAGGGCTGAAGATTGAGGATTCAGGATTGAGGATTCAGAATTGAGGTTTGAGGACTGAGGATTGAGGATTGAGGATTGAAGATTGAGTATCGAGGATTGAAGATTGAGGATTGAGGATTGAGGATTGAGGATTGAGGATTGAGGATGAGGGCTGAGGGTTGAGTATTGAGGTTTGAGGACTGAGGACTGAGGATTGAGGATTGAGAATAGAGGATTGAGGATTGAGTGTTGAAGATTGAGTATTGAGGATTGAAGATTGAGGACTGAGGATTGAGGATTGAGGATTGAGGATGAGGGCTGAGGGTTGAGGATTGAGGTTTAAGGACTGAGGACTGAGGATTGAGGATTGCGAATTGAGGATTGAGGAATGAGGATTGAAGATTGAGGATTGGGTATTGAGGATTGAAGAATGAGGATTGAGGATTGAGGATTGAGGATAGAGGATTGAAGATTGAGTATTGAGGATTGAAGATTGACGATTGAGGATTGTGGGTTGAAGATTGAGTATTGAACATTGAGGACTGAGTGTTGAGGGTTCAGTGATGAGAATTGATGTTTGTGGATAGAGGTTTGAAGATTGCAGATTGAGTATTGAGTATTGAAAACTGTGAATTGAGGATATTCTATTGAGGATTGAGGATTGTCAACTGATTGTTGAGGACTGAGGCCTGAAGATTGAGGATTCAGGATTGAGGATTCAGAATTGAGGTTTGAAGACTGAGGATTGAGGATTGAAGAATGATTATTGAGGATTGAGGGTTGAGAATTGAGGATTGAGGATTGAGGAATGAGGATTGTGGATTGGGTAATGAGGATTGAAGAATGAGGATTGAGAATTGAGGATTGAGGATTGAGGATTGAGGAATGAGTATTGAGGATTGAAGATTGAGGATTGAGGACTGAGGATTGAGGATTGAGTATTGAGGATTGAGGATTGAGGATTAAAGATTGAGTATTGAGGATTGAAGATTGACGATTGTGGATTGAAGATTGAGTATTGAGGATTGAAGATTGAGGATTGAGGATTGAGGGTTGAGGTTTGAGGACGAGGACTGAGGGTTGAGGATTGTGGTTTGAGGACAGAGAATTGAGGATTGAGGATTGAGAATTGATAATTGAGGATTGAGGATTGAAGATTTAGGATTGGGTATTGAGGATTGAGGATTGGGGATTGTGGATCTAGTATTGGAGATTGATTATTTAGGATTGAAGATAGAGGGTTGAGGATTGAGGATTGAGGATTGAGAATTGAGAATTGAGGATGAGGACTGAGGCTTGAGGATTGAGGATTGAGGATTGAGGATTGAGGGTTGAGGATTGAAGATTCAGTATTGAGGATTGAAGATAGAGAATTGAGGATTGAGGATTTAACATTGAGGTCTGAGTGTTGAGGGTTGAGTGATGAGAGTTGACGATTGTGGATAGAGATATGCAGATTCGAAGATTGCAGATTCAGTATTGAGTATTGAAGACTGTGAATTGAGGATATTCTATTGAGGATTGATGATTGGCAACTGATTGTTGAGGACTGAGGGCTGAAGATTTAGGATTCAGGATTGAGGATTCAGAATTGAGGTTTGAGGACTGAGGATTGAGGATTGAAGATTGAGTATTGAGGATTGAGGATTGAGGATTGAGGATTGAGGATTGAGGATTGAGGATTGAAGATTGAGTATTGAGGATTGAAGATTGAGGATTTAGGACTGAGGATTGAGGATTGGGGATTGAGTATTGAGGATTGAGGATTGAGGATTGAAGATTGAGTATTGAGGATTGAAGATTGAGGATTGTGGATTGAAGATTGAGTATTGAGGATTGAAGATTGAGGATTGAGAATTGAGGATTGAGAATTGACGATGAGGGCTGAGGGCTGAGGATTGAGGTTTGAGGACTGAGGACTGAGGATTGAGGATTGAGAATTGAGGATTGAGGATTGAGGAGTGAGGATTGAAGATTGAGGATTGGGTATTGAGGATTGAACATTGAGGATTGAGGATTGAGTATCGAGGATTGAGGATTGAGGATTGAAGATTGAATATTGATGATTGTAGATTGAGGATTGAGGATTGAATATTGAGGATTGAGGACTGAGGATTGAGGATTGAGTATTGAGGATTGAGGATTGAGGATTGAGGATTGAGTATTAAATGTTGAGGATTGAAGATTGAGGATTGAGGATTGAGGATTGAGGATTGTGGGCTGAGGATGAGGGCTGAGGGTTGAGTATTGAGGTTTGAGGACTGAGGACTGAGGATTGAGGATTGAGAATTGAGAATTGAGGATAGAGTGTTGAAGATTGAGGATTGGGTATTGAGGATTGAGGATTGAGGATTGAAGATTGAGGATTGTGAATTGAAGACTGAGTATTGAGGATTGAGGTTTGAGGACTGAGGACTGAGGATTGAGGATTGAGTGTTGAGAATTGATGTTTGAGGATTGAGATTTGATTATTGAATATTGTGGATTGAGCATTGAACCATGATAATTCAGGATACACTATTGAGTATTAGGAATTGAGGATTGATGGTTGAGTATTGAGGATTGGTGGTTGAGGGTTGTGTGTTGAATATTGAGGTTTGAGCATTGAGGATTGAGGATTGAAGATTGAGGATTGAATATTGAGTATTGATGATTGAAGATTGAGGATTGAGGATTGAGTGTTGAGGATTGAGGACGAGGACTGACGGTTGAGGATTGAGGTTTGAGGTCTGAGGATTGAGGATTGAGGACTGAGGATTGAGGATTGAGGATTGAGCATTGAGGATTGAAGATTGAGGACTGGGGATTGAGGATTGAAGATTGACGATTGAGGATTGTGGATTGAGGATTGAGGATTGAACGTTGAGGACTGAGTGTTGAGGGTTGAGTGATGAGAATTGATGTTTGTGGATAGAGGTTTGAAGAATGCAGATTGAGTATTGAGTATTGGAAACTGTGAATTGAGGATATTCTATTGAGGATTCAGGGTTGACAACTGATTGTTGAGGACTGAGGGCTGAAGATTGAGGATTCAGGATTGAGGATTCAGAATTGAGGTTTGAGGACTGAGGATTGAGGATTGAGGATTGAAGATTGAGTATCGAGGATTGAAGATTGAGGATTGAGGATTGAGGATTGAGGATTGAGGATTGAGGATGAGGGCTGAGGGTTGAGTATTGAGGTTTGAGGACTGAGGACTGAGGATTGAGGATTGAGAATAGAGGATTGAGGATTGAGTGTTGAAGATTGAGTATTGAGGATTGAAGATTGAGGACTGAGGATTGAGGATTGAGGATTGAGGATGAGGGCTGAGGGTTGAGGATTGAGGTTTAAGGACTGAGGACTGAGGATTGAGGATTGGGAATTGAGGATTGAGGAATGAGGATTGAAGATTGAGGATTGGGTATTGAGGATTGAAGAATGAGGATTGAGGATTGAGGATTGAGGATAGAGGATTGAAGATTGAGTATTGAGGATTGAAGATTGACGATTGAGGATTGTGGGTTGAAGATTGAGTATTGAACATTGAGGACTGAGTGTTGAGGGTTCAGTGATGAGAATTGATGTTTGTGGATAGAGGTTTGAAGATTGCAGATTGAGTATTGAGTATTGAAAACTGTGAATTCAGGATATTCTATTGAGGATTCAGGGTTGACAACTGATTGTTGAGGACTGAGGGCTGAAGATTGAGGATTCAGGATTGAGGATTCAGAATTGAGGTTTGAGGACTGAGGATTGAGGATTGAAGATTGAGTATCGAGGATTGAAGATTGAGGATTGAGGATTGAGGATTAAGGATTGAGGATGAGGGCTGAGGGTTGAGTATTGAGGTTTGAGGACTGAGGACTGAGGATTGAGGATTGAGAATTGAGGATTGAGGATTGAAGAGTGAGGATTGGGTATTGAGGATTGAAGAGTGAGGACTGAGGATCTAGGATTGAGGATCGAGGATTGAAGATTGAGTATTGAGGATTGAAGATTGAGGATTGAGGATTGAGGATTGAGGATTGAGGATTGAGGATTCAGGATTGAGGATTGAGGATTGAAGATTGAGGATTGAGGATTGCTGATTAAAGATTGAGTGTTGTGGATTGAAGATTGAGGATTGATGATTGAGGATTGAGGGTTTAGGATTGAGGATTGAGGATTGAGTATTGAAGGTTGAGGATTGATGATTGAGGGTGGGGATGAGGATTGAGGATTGAGTATTGAGGACTGAGGATTGAGGATTGAAGAATGATTATTGAGGATTGAGGGTTGAGAATTGAGGATTGAGGATTGAGGAATGAGGATTGTGGATTGGGTAATGAGGATTGAAGAATGAGGATTGAGAATTGAGGATTGAGGATTGAGGATTGAAGAATGAGTATTGAGGATTGAAGATTGAGGATTGAGGACTGAGGATTGAGGATTGAGTATTGAGGATTGAGGATTGAGGATTAAAGATTGAGTATTGAGGATTGAATATTGAGGATTGTGGATTGAAGATTGAGTATTGAGGATTGAAGGTTGAGGATTGAGGATTGAGGGTTGAGGTTTGAGGACGAGGACTGAGGGTTGAGGATTGAGGTTTGAGGACAGAGAATTGAGGATTGAGGATTGAAGATTCAGGATTGGGTATTGAGGATTGAGGATTGGGGATTGAGGATCTAGTCTTGGAGATTGATTATTTAGGATTGAAGATAGAGGGTTGAGGATTGAGGATTGAGGATTGAGAATTGAGAATTGAGGATGAGGACTGAGGTTTGAGGATTGAGGATTGAGGATTGAGGATTGAGGATTGAGGATTGAAGATTCAGTATTGAGGATTGAAGATAGAGAATTGAGGATTGAGGGTTTAACATTGAGGTCTGAGTGTTGAGGGTTGAGTGATGAGAATTGACGATTGTGGATAGAGATATGCAGATTCGAAGATTGCAGATTCAGTATTGAGTATTGAAAACTGTGAATTGGGGATATTCTATTGAGGATTGAGGATTGACAATTGATTGTTGAGGACTGAGGGCTAAAGATTGAGGATTCAGGATCGAGGAATCGGGATTGAGGTTTAAGGACTGAGCATTGAGGGTCGAGGATTGAGGATTGACGCTTGAGGATTGAGGGTTGAGGATGGAGGATTGAAAAGAGTGGACTGAGTCTTGAGGATTGAGTGTTGAGAATTGATGTTTGAGGATTGAGATTTGATTACTGAATATTGTGGATTGAGTATTGAACCATGATAATTCAGGATACACTATTGAGTATTAGGAATTGAGGATTCATGATTGAGTATTGAGGATTGAAGATTGAGGATTGAGAATTGAGGATTGAGAATTGACGATGAGGGCTGAGGGTTGAGGACTGAGGTTTGAGGACTGAGGACTGAGGAATGAGGATTGAGAATTGAGGATTGAGGATTGAGGATTGAGGATTGAAGATTGAGGATTGGGTATTGAGGATTGAACATTGAGGATTGAGGATTGAGTATCGAGGATTGAGGATTGAGGATTGAAGATTGAATATTGATGGTTGTAGATTGAGGATTGAGGATTGAATAGTGAGTGTTGAGAATTGATATTTGAGGATTGAGATTTGATTATTGAATATTGTGGATTGAGCATTGAACCATGATAATTCAGGATACACTATTGAGTATTAGGAATTGAGGATTGATGGTTGAGTATTGAGGATTGGTGGTTGAGGGTTGTGTGTTGAATATTGAGGATTGAGCATTGAGGATTGAGGATTGAAGATTGAGGATTGAATATTGACTATTGACGATTGAAGATTGAGGATTGAGGATTGAGTGTTGAGGATTGAGGACGAGGACTGACGGTTGAGGATTGAGGTTTGAGGTCTGAGGATTGAGGATTGAGGACTGAGGATTGAGGATTGAGGATTGAGCATTGAGGATTGAAGATTGAGGACTGGGGATTGAGGATTGAAGATTGACGATTGAGGATTGTGGATTGAGGATTGAGGATTGAACGTTGAGGACTGATTGTTGAGGGTTGAGTGATGAGAATTGATGTTTGTGGATAGAGGTTTGAAGAATGCAGATTGAGTATTGAGTATTGAAAACTGTGAATTGAGGATATTGTATTGAGGATTCAGGGTTGACAACTGATTGTTGAGGACTGAGGGCTGAAGATTGAGGATTCAGGATTGAGGATTCAGAATTGAGGTTTGAGGACTGAGGATTGAGAATTGAAGATTGAGTATCGAGGATTGAAGATTGAGGATTGAGGATTGAGGATGAGGGCTGAGGGTTGTGTATTGAGGTTTGAGGACTGAGGACTGAGGATTGAGGATTGAGAATTGAGGATTGAGGATTGAGTGTTGAAGATTGGGGATTGGGTATTGAGGATTGAAGAATGAGGATAGAGGATTGAGGATTGAGGATTGAGGATTGAAGATTGAGGATTGAGGATTGAGGATTGACGATTGAGGATTGAGGATTGAGGATTGAGTGTTGAGGATTGAGTACAGGGACTGACGGTTGAGGATTGAGGTTTGAGGGTTGAGGTTTGAGGTTTGAGGGCTGAGGACTGAGGATTGAAGATTGAGGATTGAAGATTGAGTGTTGTGGATTGAGGACGAGGACTGAGGGTTGAGTATTGATGTTTGAGGTCTGAAGATTGAGGATTGAGGATTGAGGATTGAGGATTGAAGATTGAGGATTCAGGATTGAGGATTGAGGATTGAAGATTGAGGATTGAGGATTGCTGATTAAAGATTGAGTGTTGAGGGTTGAAGATTGAGGATTGATGATTGAGGATTGAGGATTTAGGATTGAGGATTGAGGATTGAGTATTGAAGGTTGAGGATTGATGATTGAGGGTTGGGATGAGGATTGAGGATTGAGTATTGAGGACTGAGGATTGAAGATTGAGGATTGAGGATTGAGGATTAAAGATTGAGTATTGAGGATTGAAGATTGAGAATTGAGGATTGAGGATTGAACATTGAGGACTGAGTGTTGAGGGTTGAGTGGTGAGAATTGATGTTTGTGGGTAGAGATTTGAAGATTGCAGAATGAGTATTGTGTATTGAAAACTGTGAATTGAGGATATTCCATTGAGGATTGAGGATTGTAACCTGATTGTTGAGGACTGAGGGCTGAAGATTGAGGATTCAGGGTTGAGGATTCAGAATTGAGGTTTGAGGACTGAGGATTGAGGATTGAGGATTGAGGATTGAGGATTGATAATTAAAGATTGAGTGTTGAGGATTGAAGATTGAGGATTGATGATTGAGGATTGAGGATTTAGGATTGAGGATTGAGGATTGAGTATTGAAGGTTGAGGATTGATGATTGAGGGTTGAGGATGAGGATTGAAGATTGAGAATTGAGGATTGAGGATTGAACATTGAGGACTGAGTGTTGAGGGTTGTGTGGTGAGAATTGATGTTTGTGGATAGAGATGTGAAGATTGCAGAATGAGTATTGTGTATTGAAAACTGTGAATTGAGGATATTCCATTGAGGATTGAGGATTGTAACCTGATTGTTGAGGACTGAGGGGCTGAAGATTGAGGTTTCAGGGTTGAGGATTCAGAATTGAGGTTTGAGGACTGAGGATGGAGGATTGAGGATTGAAGATTGAGTATTGAGGATTGAAGATTGAGGATTGAGTATTGAGGATTGAGGATTGAGGATGAGAGCTGAGGGTTGAGGATTGAGGTTTAAGGACTGAGGACTGAGGATTGAGGACTGAGAATTGAGGATTGAGGATTGAGGATTGAAGATTTAGGATTGGGTATTGAGGATTGAAGAATGAGGATTGAGGATTGAGGATTGAGGATAGAGGATTGAAGATTGAGTATTGAGGATTGAAGATTGACGATTGAGGATTGTGGGTTGAAGATTGAGTATTGAACATTGAGGACTGAGTGTTGAGGGTTCAGTGATGAGAATTGATGTCTGTGGATAGAGGTTTGAAAATTGCAGATTGAGTATTGAGTATTGAAAACTGTGAATTGAGGATATTCTATTGAGGATTGAGGGTTGTCAACTGATTGCTGAGGACTGAGGGCTGAAGATTGAGGATTCAGGGTTGAGGATTCAGAATTGAGGTTTGAGGACTGAGGATTTAGGATTGAGAATTGAGGATTGAGAATTGACGAAGAGGGCTGAGGGTTGAGGATTGAGGTTTGAGGACTGAGGACTGAGGAATGAGGATTGAGAATTGAGGATTGAGGATTGAGGATTGAGGATTGAAGATTGAGGATTGGGTATTGAGGATTGAACATTGGGGATTGAGGATTGAGTATCGAGGATTGAGGATTGAGGATTGAAGATTGAATATTGATGGTTGTAGATTGAGGATTGAGGATTGAATATTGAGTGTTGAGAATTGATGTTTGAGGATTGAGATTTGATTATTGAATATTGTGGATTGAGCATTGAACCATGATAATTCAGGATACACTATTGAGTATTAGGAATTGAGGATTGATGGTTGAGTATTGAGGATTGGTGGTTGAGGGTTGTGTGTTGAATATTGAGGATTGAGCATTGAGGATTGAGGATTGAAGATTGACGATTGAGGATTGTGGGTTGAAGATTGAGTATTGAACATTGAGGACTGAGTGTTGAGGGTTCAGTGATGAGTATTGATGTTTGTGGATAGAGGTTTGAAGATTGCAGATTGAGTATTGAGTATTGAAAACTGTGAATTGAGGATATTCTATTGAGGATTGAGGATTGTCAACTGATTGTTGAGGACTGAGTGCTGAAGATTGAGGATTCAGGATTGAGGATTCAGAATTGAGGTTTGAGGACTGAGGATTGAGGATTGAAGAATGATTATTGAGGATTGAGAATTGAGAATTGAGGATTGAGGATTGAACATTGCGGACTGAGTGTTGAGGGTTGAGTGCTGAGAATTGATGTTTGTGGATAGAGATTTGAAGATTGCAGATTGAGTATTGTGTATTGAAAACTGTGAATTGAAGATATTCTATTGAGGATTGAGGATTGTCACCTGATTGTTGAGGACTGAGGGCTGAAGATTGAGGATTCAGTATTGAGGATTCAGAATTGAGGTTTGAGGACTGAGGATTGAGGATTGAGGATTGAAGATTGAGTATTGAAGATTGAAGATTGAGGATTGAGGATTGAGGATTGAGGATTGAGGATGAGGGCTGAGGGTTGAGGATTAAGGTTTAAGGACTGAGGGCTGAGGATTGAGGATTGAGAATTGAGGATTGAGGATTGAGGACTGAAGATTGAGGATTGGGTATTGAGGATTGAAGAATGAGGATTGAGGATTGAGGATTGAGGATAGAGGATTGAAGATTGCGTATTGAGGATTGAAGTTTGACGATTGAGGATTGTGGATTGAAGATTGAGGATTGAGGATTGAGGATTGAGTATTGAGGTAGAAGATTGAGGATTGAGGACTGAGGATTGAGGATTGAGTATTGAGGATTGAGGATTGAGGATTGAAGATTGAGTATTGAGGATTGAAGATTGAGAATTGTGGATTGAAGATTGAGTATTGAGGATTGAAGATCGAGGATTGAGGATTGAGGATTCAGAATTGACGATGAGGGCTGCGGGTTGAGGGTTGAGGTTTGATAACTGAGGACTGAGAATTGAGGATTGAGAATTGAGGATTGAGGATTGAGGATTGAGGATTGAGGATTGAGGATTGAGGATAGAGGATTGAAGATTGAGTATTGAGGATTGAAGTTTGACGATTGAGGATTGTGGATTGAAGATTGAGGACTGAGGACTGAGGATTGAGGATTGAGAATTGAGGATTGAGGATTGAGGATTGAGGATTGAAGATTGAGAATTGGGTATTGAGGATTGAACATTGAGGATTGAGGATAGAGGATCGAGGATTGAGGGTTGAGGGTTGAAGATTGAATATTGATGATTGAAGATTGAGGATTGAGGACTGAGGGTTGTGGATTGAGGATGAGTACTGAGGGTTGATTATTGACGTTTGAGGTCAGAAGATTGAGGATTGAGGATTGAGAATTGAGGATTGAGGATTGAGGATTGTAGATTGAGGATTGGGTATTGAGGATTGAAGAATGAGGACTGAGGATTTAGGAATGAGGATCGAGGATTGAAGATTGAGTATTGAGGATTGAATATTGAGGATTGAGGATTGAGGATTGAGGTTTGAGGATTGAGGATTCAGGATTGAGGATTGAGGATTGAAGATTGAGGATTGAGGATTGATGATTAAAGATTGAGTGTTGAGGATTGAAGACTGAGCATTGATGATTGAGGATTGAGGATTGAGGATTGAGGATTGAGGATTGAGTATTGAAGGTTGAGGATTGATGATTGAGGATTGAGGATTGAGTATTGAGGATTGAGTATTGTGGACTGAGGATTGAAGATTGAGGATTGAGGATTCAGGATTAAAGAGTGAGTATTGAGGATTGAAGATTGAGAATTGAGGATTGAGGATTGAACATTGAGGACTGATTGTTGATGGTTGAGTGATGAGAATTGATGTTTGTGGATAGAGACTTGAATATTACAGATTGAGTATTGTGTATTGAAAACTGTGAATTGAAGATATTCTATTGAGGATTGAGGATTGTCACCTGATTGTTGATGACTGAGGGCTGAAGATTGAGGATTCAGGATTGAGGATTCAGAATTGAGGTTTGAGGACTGAGGATTGAGGATTGAGGGTTGAAGATTGAGTATTGAGGATTGAAGATTGAGGATTGAGGATTGAGGATTGAGGATTGAGGATGAGGGCTGAGGGTTGAGGATTGAAGATTGAGGACTTAGTGTTGAGGGTTGAGTGAAGGGAATTGATGTTTGTGGATTGAGATTTGAAGATTGAAGAATGGGGATTGAGTATTGAAAACTGTGAATTGAGGATATTCTATTGAGGATTGAGGATTGACGATTGATTGTTGAGGACTGAGGGCTAAAGATTGAGGATTCAGGATTGAGGAATCGGGATTGAGGTTTAAGGACTGAGGATTGAGGGTTGAGGAATTGAGGATTGACGCTTGAGGATTGAGGGTTGAGGTTGGAGGATTGAAAAGAGTGGACTGAGTGTTGAGGATTGAGTGTTGAGAATTGATGTTTGAGGATTGAGATTTGATTATTGAACATTGTGGATTGAGTATTGAACCATGAGAATTCAGGATACACTATTGAGTATTAGGAATTGAGGATTGATGGTTGAGTATTGAGGATTGGTGGTTGAGGGTTGTGTGTTGAATATTGAGGATTGAGGATTGAGGATTGAGGATTGAAGATTGAGGATTGAAGATTGAGTATTGAGGATTGAAGATTGAGGATTGAGGATTGAGGATTGAGGATTGAGGATTGAGGATTCAGGATTGAGGATTGAGGATTGAAGATTGAGTATTGAGGATTGATGATTAAAGATTGAGTGTTGAGGATTGAAGATTGAGGATTGATGATTGAGGATTGAGGATTTAGGATTGAGGATTGAGGATTGAGTATTGAAGGTTGAGGATTGATGATTGAGGGTTGAGGATGAGGATTGAGGATTGAGTATTGAGGACTGAGGATTGAAGATTGAGGATTGAGGATTGAGGATTGAGGATTGAGGATTAAAGATTGAGTATTGAGGATTGAAGATTGAGAATTGAGGATTGAGGATTGAACATTGAGGACTGAGTGTTGAGGGTTGAGTGGTGAGAATTGATGTTTGTGGATAGAGATTTGAAGATTGCAGAATGAGTATTGTGTATTGAAAACTGTGAATTGAGGATATTCCATTGAGGATTGAGGATTGTAACCTGATTGTTGAGGACTGAGGGGCTGAAGATTGAGGTTTCAGGGTTGAGGATTCAGAATTGAGGTTTGAGGACTGAGGATGGAGGATTGAGGATTGAAGATTGAGTATTGAGGATTGAAGATTGAGGATTGAGGATTGAGGATTGAGGATTGAGGATGAGAGCTGAGGGTTGAGGATTGAGGTTTAAGGACTGAGGACTGAGGATTGAGAATTGAGAATTGAGGATTGAGGATTGAGGATTGAAGATTGAGGATTGGGTATTGAGGATTGAAGAATGAGGATTGAGGATTGAGGATTGAGGATAGAGGATTGAAGATTGAGTATTGAGGATTGAAGATTGACGATTGAGGATTGTGGGTTGAAGATTGAGTATTGAACATTGAGGACTGAGTGTTGAGGGTTCAGTGATGAGAATTGATGTCTGTGGATAGAGGTTTGAAAATTGCAGATTGAGTATTGAGTATTGAAAACTGTGAATTGAGGATATTCTATTGAGGATTGAGGGTTGTGAACTGATTGCTGAGGACTGAGGCCTGAAGATTGAGGATTCAGGATTGAGGATTCAGAATTGAGGTTTGGAGACTGAGGATTGAGTATTGAAGAATGATTATTGAGGATTGAGGGTTGAGAATTGAGGATTGAGGATTGAGGAATGAGGATTGTGGATTGGGTAATGAGGATTGAAGAATGAGGATTGAGAATTGAGGATTGAGGATTGAGGATTGAAGATTGAGTGTTGAGGATTGAAGATTGAGGATTGAGGACTGAGGATTGAGGATTGAGTATTGAGGATTGAGGATTGAGGATTAAAGATTGAGTATTGAGGATTGAAGATTGAGGATTGTGGATTGAAGATTGAGTATTGAGGATTGAAGATTGAGGATTGAGGATTGAGGTTTGGGGTTTGTGGACGAGGACTGAGGGTTGAGGATTGAGGTTTGAGGACAGAGAACTGAGGATTGAGGATTGAGAATTGATAATTGAGGATTGAGGATTGAAGATTTAGGATTGGGTATTGAGGATTGAGGATTGGGGATTGAGGATCTAGTATTGGAGATTGATTATTTAGGATTGAAAATAGAGGGTTGAGGATTGAGGATTGAGGATTGAGAATTGAGAATTGAGGATGAGGACTGAGGTTTGAGGATTGAGGATTGAGGATTGAGGATTGAGTGTTGAAGATACAGTATTGAGGATTGAAGATAGAGAATTGAGGATTGAGGATTTAACATTGAGGTCTGAGTGTTGAGGGTTGAGTGATGAGAATTGACGATTGTGGATAGAGATATGCAGATTCGAAGATTGCAGATTGAGTATTGAGTATTGAAGACTGTGAATTGAGGATATAATATTGAGGATTGATGATTGGCAACTGATCGTTGAGGACTGAGGGCTGAAGATTTAGGATTCAGGATTGAGGATTCATAATTGAGGTTTGAGGACTGAGGATTGAGGATTGAAGATTGAGTATTGAGGATTGAGGATTGAGGATTGAGGATTGAGGATTGAGGATTGAGGATTGAGGATTGAAGATTGAGTATTGAGGATTGAAGATTGAGGATTAAGGACTGAGGATTGAGGATTGAGTATTGAGGATTGAGGATTGAGGATTGAAGATTGAGTATTGAGGATTGAAGATAGAGGATTGTGGATTGAAGATTGAGTATTGGGAATTGAAGATTGAGGATTGAGAATTGAGGATTGAGAATTGACGATGAGGGCTGAGGGTTGAGGTTTGAGGTTTGAGGACTGAGGACTGAGGATTGAGGATTGAGAATTGAGGATTGAGGATTGAGGATTGAGGATTGAAGATTAAGGATTGGGTATTGAGGATTGAACATTGAGGATTGAGGATTGAGTATCGAGGATTGAGGATTGAGGATTGAAGATTGAATATTGATGAATGTAGATTGAGGATTGAGGATTGAGGGTTGTGGATTGAGGACGCGGACTGAGGGTTGAGTATTAATGTTTGAGGTCTGAGGAATGAGGATTGAGGATTGAGAATTGAGGATTGAGGATTGAGGATTGAAGATTGAGGATTGGGTATTGAGGATTGAAGAATGAGGACTGAGGATTTAGGAATGAGGATCGAGGATTGAAGATTGAGTATTGAGGATTGAATATTGAGGATTGAGGATTGAGGATTGAGGTTTGAGGATTGAGGATTCAGGATTGAGGATTGGGGATTGAAGATTGAGGATTGAGGATTGATGATTAAAGATTGAGTGTTGAGGATTGAAGACTGAGCATTGATGTTTGAGGATTGAGGATTGAGGATTGAGAATTGAGGATTGAGTATTGAAGGTTGAGGATTGATGATTGAGGATTGAGGATTGAGGATTGAGGATTGAGTATTGAGGACTGAGGATTGAAGATTGAGGATTGAGGGTTGAGGATTAAAGAGTGAGTATTGAGGAATGAAGATTGAGAATTGAGAATTGAGGATTGAACATTGAGGACTGAGTGTTGAGTGTTGAGTGATGAGAATTGATGTTTGTGGATAGAGATTTGAAGATTGCAGATTGAGTATTGTGTATTGAAAACTGTGAATTGAAGATATTCTATTGAGGATTGAGGATTGTCACCTGATTGTTGAGGACTGAGGGCTGAAGATTGAGGATTCAGGATTGAGGATTCAGAATTGAGGTTTGAGGACTGAGGATTGAGGATTGAGGATTGAAGATTGAGTATTGAGGATTGAAGATTGAGGATTGAGGATTGAGGATTGAGGATTGAGGATGAGGGCTGAGGGTTGAGGATTGAGGTTTAAGGACTGAGGACTGAGGACTGAGGATTGAGAATTGAGGATTGAGGATTGAGGACTGAAGATTGAGGATTGGTTATTGAGGATTGAAGAATGAGGATTGAGGATTGAGGATTGAGGATGGAGGATTGAAGATTGAGTGTTGAGGATTAAAGTTTAACGATTGAGGATTGTGGATTGAAGATTGAGTATTGAGCATTGAGGACTGAGTGTTGAGGGTTCAGTGATGAGAACTGATGTTTGTGGATAGAGGTTTGAAGATTGCAGATTGAGTATTGAGTATTGAAAACTGTGAATTGAGGATATTCTATTGAGGATTGAGGATTGTCAACTGATTGTTGAGGACTGAGTGCTGAAGATTGAGGATTCAGGATTGAGGATTCAGAATTGAGGTTTGAGGACTGAGGATTGAGGGTTGAAGAATGATTATTGAGGATTGAGGATTGAGAATTGAGGATTGAGGATTGAGAATTGAGGACTGAGGATTGATCATTGAGGACTGAGTGTTGAGGGTTGAGTGATGAGAATTGATGTTTGTGGATAGAGATTTGAAGATTGCAGATTGAGTATTGTGTATTGAAAACTGTGAATTGAAGATATTCTATTGAGGATTGAGGATTGTCACCTGATTGTTGAGGACTGAGGGCTGAAGATTGAGGATTCAGTATTGAGGATTCAGAATTGAGGTTTGAGGACTGAGGATTGAGGATTGAGGATTGAAGATTGAGTATTGAAGATTGAAGATTGAGGATTGAGGATTGAGGATTGAGGATTGAGGATGAGGGCTGAGGGTTGAGGATTGAGGTTTGAGGACTGAGGACTGAAGATTGAGGATTGAGAATTGAGGATTGAGGATTGAGGATTGAGGATTGAAGATTAAGGATTGGGTATTGAGGATTGAACATAGAGGATTGAGGATTGAGTATCGTGGATTGAGGATTGAGGATTGAAGATTGAATATTGATGATTGTAGATTGAGGATTGAGGATTGAAGATTGAGGATTGAGGACTGATGATTGAGGATTGTGTATTGAGGATTGAGGATTGAGGATTGAAGATTGTGTATTGAGGATTGAAGATTGAGGATTGTGGATTGAGGATTGAGGATTGAGGATTGAAGATTAAGGATTGGGTATTGAGGATTGAACATAGAGGATTGAGGATTGAGTATCGTGGATTGAGGATTGAGGATTGAAGATTGAATATTGATGATTGTAGATTGAGGATTGAGGATTGAAGATTGAGGATTGAGGACTGATGATTGAGGATTGAGTATTGAGGATTGAGGATTGAGGATTGAAGATTGTGTATTGAGGATTGAAGATTGAGGATTGTGGATTGAAGATTGAGTATTGAGGATTGAAGATTGAGGATTGAGAATTGAGGATTGAGAATTGACGATGAGGGCTGAGGGTTGAGGATTGACGTTTTAGGACTGAGGACTGAGGATTGAGGATTGAGAATTGAGGATTGAGGATTGAGGATTGAGGATTGGGTATTGAGGGTTGAACATTGAAGATTGAGGATTGAGTATCGAGGATTGAGGATTGAGGATTGAAGATTGAATATTGATGATTGTAGATTGAGGATTGAGGATTGAGTGTTGCGGATTGAGGACGCGGACTGAGGGTTGAGTATTAATGTTTGAGGTCTGAGGAATGAGGATTGAGGATTGAGAATTGAGGATTGAGGATTGTGGATTGAAGATTGAGGATTGAAGATTGAGGATTGAGGATTGATGATTAAAGATTGAGTGTTGAGGATTGAAGACTGAGCATTGATGATTGAGGATTGAGGATTGAGGATTGAGGATTGAGGATTGAGTATTGAAGGTTGAGGATTGATGATTGAGGATTGAGGATTGAGGATTGAGGATTGAGTATTGAGGACTGAGGATTGAAGATTGAGGATTGAGGATTGAGGATTAAAGAGTGAGTATTGAGGAATGAAGATTGGGAATTGAGGATTGAGGATTGAACATTGAGGACTGAGTGTTGAGGGTTGAGTGATGAGAATTGATGTTTGTGGATAGAGATTTGAAGATTGCAGATTGAGTATTGTGTATTGAAAACTGTGAATTGAAGATATTCTATTGAGGATTGAGTATTGTCACCTGATTGTTGAGGACTGAGGGCTGAAGATTGAGGATTCAGGATTGAGGATTCAGAATTGAGGTTTGAGGACTGAGGATTGAGGATTGAGGATTGAAGATTGAGTATTGAGGATTGAAGATTGAGGATTGAGGATTGAGGATTGAGGATTGAGGATGAGGGCTGAGGGTTGAGGATTGAGGTTTAAGGACTGAGGACTGAGGACTGAGGATTGAGAATTGAGGATTGAGGATTGAGGACTGAAGATTGAGGATTGGGTATTGAGGATTGAAGAATGAGGATTGAGGATTGAGGATTGAGGATGGAGGATTGAAGATTGAGTATTGAGGATTGAAGTTTAACGATTGAGGATTGTGGATTGAAGATTGAGAATTGAGCATTGAGGACTGAGTGTTGAGGGTTCAGTGATGAGGATTGATGTTTGTGGATAGAGGTTTGAAGATTGCAGATTGAGTATTGAGTATTGAAAACTGTGAATTGAGGATATTCTATTGAGGATTGAGGATTGTCAACTGATTGTTGAGGACTGAGTGCTGAAGATTGAGGATTCAGTATTGAGGATTCAGAATTGAGGTTTGAGGACTGAGGATTGAGGATTGAGGATTGAAGATTGAGTATTGAAGATTGAAGATTGAGGATTGAGGATTGAGGATTGAGGATTGAGGATGAGGGCTGAGGGTTGAGGATTGAGGTTTGAGGACTGAGGACTGAGGATTGAGGATTGAGAATTGAGGATTGAGGATTGAGGATTGAGGATTGAAGATTAAGGATTGGGTATTGAGGATTGAACATAGAGGATTGAGGATTGAGTATCGTGGATTGAGGATTGAGGATTGAAGATTGAATATTGATGATTGTAGATTGAGGATTGAGGATTGAAGATTGAGGATTGAGGACTGATGATTGAGGATTGAGTATTGAGGATTGAGGATTGAGGATTGAAGATTGTGTATTGAGGATTGAAGATTGAGGATTGTGGATTGAAGATTGAGTATTGAGGATTGAAGATTGAGGATTGAGAATTGAGGATTGAGAATTGACGATGAGGGCTGAGGGTTGAGGACTGACGTTTTAGGACTGAGGACTGAGGATTGAGGATTGAGAATTGAGGATTGAGGATTGAGGATTGAGGATTGAAGATTGAGGATTGGGTATTGAGGGTTGAACATTGAAGATTGAGGATTGAGTATCGAGGATTGAGGATTGAGGATTGAAGATTGAATATTGATGATTGTAGATTGAGGATTGAGGATTGAGGGTTGCGGATTGAGGACGCGGACTGAGGGTTGAGTATTAATGTTTGAGGTCTGAGGAATGAGGATTGAGGATTGAGAATTGAGGATTGAGGATTGTGGATTGAAGATTGAGGATTGAAGATTGAGGATTGAGGATTGATGATTAAAGATTGAGTGTTGAGGATTGAAGACTGAGCATTGATGATTGAGGATTGAGGATTGAGGATTGAGGATTGAGGATTCAGTATTGAAGGTTGAGGATTGATGATTGAGGATTGAGGATTGAGGATTGAGGATTGAGTATTGAGGACTGAGGATTGAGGATTGAAGAATGATCATTGAGGATTGAGGGTTGAGAATTGAGGATTGAGGATTGAGGAATGAGGATTGTGGGTTGGGTAATGAGGATTGAAGAATGAGGATTGAGAATTGAGGATTGAGGATTGAGGATTGAAGATTGAGTATTGAGGATTGAAGATTGAGGATTGAGGACTGAGGATTGAGGATTGAGTATTGAGGATTGAGGATTGAGGATTAAAGATTGAGTATTGAGGATTGAAGATTGAGGATTGCGGATTGAAGATTGAGTATTGAGGATTGAAGATTGAGGATTGAGGATTGAGGGTTGAGGTTTGAGGACGAGGACTGAGGGTTGAGGATTGAGGTTTGAGGACAGAGAATTGAGGATTGAGGATTGAGAATTGATAATTGAGGATTGAGGATTGAAGATTTAGGATTGGGTATTGAGGATTGAGGATTGGGGATTGAGGATCTAGTCTTGGAGATTGATTATTTAGGATTGAAGATAGAGGGTTGAGGATTGAGGATTGAGGATTGAGAATTGAGAATTGAGGATGAGGACTGAGGTTTGAGGATTGAGGACTGAGGATTGAGGATTGAGTGTTGAAGATTCAGTATTGAGGATATTCTATTGAGGATTGATGATTAGCAACTGATTGTTGAGGACTGAGGGCTGAAGATTTAGGATTCAGGATTGAGGATTCAGAATTGAGGTTTGAGGACTGAGGATTGAGGATTGAAGATTGAGTATTGAGGATTGAGGATTGAGGATTGAAGATTGAGTATTGAGGATTGAAGATTGAGGATTGTGGATTGAAGATTGAGTATTGAGGATTGAAGATTGAGGATTGAGAATTGAGGATTGAGAATTGACGATGAGGGCTGAGGGTTGAGGGTTGAGGTTTGAGGACTGAGGACTGAGGATTGAGGATTGAGAATTATGGATTGAGGATTGAGGATTGAGGATTGAAGATTGAGGATTGGGTATTGAGGATTGAACATTGAGGATTGCGGATTGATTATCGAGGATTGAGGATTGAGGATTGAAGATTGAATATTGATGATTGTAGATTGAGGATTGAGGATTGAAGATTGAGGATTGAGGACTGAGGATTGAGGATTGAGTATTGAGGATTGAGGATTGAGGATTGAAGATTGAGTATTGAGGTAGAAGATTGAGGATTGAGGACTGAGGATTGAGGATTGAGTATTGAGGATTGAGGATTGAGGATTGAAGATTGAGTATTGAGGATTGAAGATTGAGGATTGTGGATTGAAGATTGAGTATTGAGTATTGAAGATTGAGGATTGAGGATTGAGGATTGAGAATTGACGATGAGGGCTGCGGGTTGAGGGTTGAGGTTTGAGGACTGAGGACTGAGGATTGAGGATTGAGAGTTGAGGATTGAGGATTGAGGATTGAGGATTGAAGATTGAGGATTGGGTATTGAGGATTGAACATTGAGGATTGAGGATTGAGGATCGAGGATTGAGGGTTGAGGATTGAAGACTGAGCATTGATGATTGAGGATTGAGGATTGAGGATTGAGGATTGAGGATTGAGTATTGAAGGTTGAGGATTGATGATTGAGGATTGAGGATTGAGGATTGAGGATTGAGTATTGAGGACTGAGGATTGAAGATTGAGGATTGAGGATTGAGGATTAAAGAGTGAGTATTGAGGAATGAAGATTGAGAATTGAGGATTGAGGATTGAACATTGAGGACTGAGTGTTGAGGGTTGAGTGACGAGAATTGATGTTTGTGGATAGAGATTTGAAGATTGCAGATTGAGTATTGTGTATTGAAAACTGTGAATTGAAGATATTCAATCGAGGATTGAGGATTGTCACCTGATTGTTGAGGACTGAGGGCTGAAGATTGAGGATTCAGGATTGAGGATTCAGAATTGAGGTTTGAGGACTGAGGATTGAGGATTCAGGATTGAAGATTGAGTATTGAGGATTGAAGATTGAGGATTGAGGATTGAGGATTGAGGATTGAGGATGAGGGCTGAGGGTTGAGGATTGAGGTTTAAGGACTGAGGACTGAGGACTGAGGATTGAGAATTGAGGATTGAGGACTGAGGACTGAAGTTTGGGGATTGGGTATTGAGGATTGAAGAATGAGGATTGAGGATTGAGGATTGAAGATTGAGTATTGAGGATTGAAGATTGACGATTGAGGATTGAGGATTGAGGATTGAGGATGAGGGCTGAGGGTTGAGGATTGAGGTTTAAGGACTGAGGACTGAGGACTGAGGATTGAGAATTGAGGATTGAGGATTGAGGACTGAAGATTGAGGATTGGGTATTGAGGATTGAAGAATAAGGATTGAGGATTGAGGATTGAGGATGGAGGATTGAAGATTGAGTATTGAGGATTGAAGATTGACGATTGAGGACTGTGGGTTGAACATTGAGTATTGAACATTGAGGACTGAGTGTTGAGGGTTCAGTGATGAGAATTGATGTTTGTGGATCGAGGTTTGAAAATTGCAGATTGAGCATTGAGTATTGAAAACTGTGAATTGAGGATATTCTATTGAGGATTGAGGGTTGTCAACTGATTGCTGAGGACTGAGGCCTGAAGATTGAGGATTCAGGATTGAGGATTCGGAATTGAGGTTTGAAGACTGAGGATTGAGGATTGAAGAATGATTATTGAGGATTGAGGGTTGACAATTGAGGATTGAGGATTGAGGAGTGAGGATTGTGGATTGGGTAATGAGGATTGAAGAATGAGGATTGAGAATTGAGGATTGAGGATTGAGGATTGAAGATTGAGTGTTGAGAATAGAAGATTGAGGATTGAGGTCTGAGGATTGAGGATTGAGTATTGAGGATTGAGGATTGAGGATTAAAGATTGAGTATTGAGGATTGAAGATTGAGGATTGTGGATTGAAGATTGAGTATTGGGGATTGAAGATTGAGGATTGAGGATTGAGGGTTGGGGTTTGTGGACGAGGACTGAGGGTTCAGGATTGAGGTTTGAGGACAGAGAACTGAGGATTGAGGATTGAGAATTGATAATTGAGGATTGAGGATTGAAGATTTAGGATTGGGTATTGAGGATTGAGGATTGGGGATTGAGGATCTAGTATTGGAGATTGATTATTTAGGATTGAAAATAGAGGGTTGAGGATTGAGGATTGAGGATTGAGAATTGAGAATTGAGGATGAGGACTGAGGTTTGAGGATTGAGGATTGAGGATTGAGGATTGAGTGTTGAAGATTCAGTATTGAGGATTGAAGATAGAGAATTGAGGATTGAGGATTTAACATTGAGGTCTGAGTGTTGAGGGTTGAGTGATGAGAATTGACGTTTGTGGATAGAGATATGCAGATTCGAAGATTGCAGATTGAGTATTGAGTATTGAAGACTGTGAATTGAGGATATAATATTGAGGATTGATGATTGGCAACTGATTGTTGAGGACTGAGAGCTGAAGATTTAGGATTCAGGATTGAGGATTCAGAATTGAGGTTTGAGGACTGAGGATTGAGGATTGAAGATTGAGTATTGAGGATTGAGGATTGAGGATTGAGGATTGAGGATTGAGGATTGAGGATTGAGGATTGAAGATTGAGTATTGAGGATTGAAGATTGAGGATTAAGGACTGAGGATTGAGGATTGAGTATTGAGGATTGAGGATTGAGGATTGAAGATTGAGTATTGAGGATTGAAGATAGAGGATTGTGGATTGAAGATTGAGTATTGGGGATTGAAGATTGAGGATTGAGAATTGAGGATTGAGAATTGACGATGAGGGCTGAGGGTTGAGGTTTGAGGTTTGACGACTGAGGACTGAGGATTGAGGATTGAGAATTGAGGATTGAGGATTGAGGATTGAGGATTGAAGATTAAGGATTGGGTATTAAGGATTGAACGTTGAGGATTGAGGATTGAGTATCGAGGATTGAGGATTGAGGATTGAAGATTGAATATTGATTATTGTAGATTGAGGATTGAGGATTGAAGATTGAGGATTGAGGACTGAGGATTGAGGATTGAGTATTGAAGACTGAGGATTGAGGATTGAAGATTGAGTATTGAGGATTGAAGATTGAGGATTGTGGATTGCAGATTGAGTATTGAGTATTGAAAACTGTGAATTGAGGATATTCTATTGAGGATTGAGGATTGTCAACTGATTGTTGAGGACTGAGTGCTGAAGATTGAGGATTCAGGATTGAGGATTCAGAATTGAGGTTTGAGGACTGAGGATTGAGGATTGAAGAATGATTATTGAGGATTGAGGATTGAGAATTGAGGATTGAGGATTGAGAATTGAGGACTGAGGATTGAACATTGAGGACTGAGTGTTGAGGGTTGAGTGATGAGAATTGATGTTTGTGGATAGAGATTTGAAGATTGCAGATTGAGTATTGTGTATTGAAAACTGTGAATTGAAGATATTCTATTGAGGATTGAGGATTGTCACCTGATTGTTGAGGACTGAGGGCTGAAGATTGAGGATTCAGTATTGAGGATTCAGAATTGAGGTTTGAGGACTGAGGATTGAGGACTGAGGATTGAAGATTGAGTATTGAAGATTGAAGATTGAGGATTGAGGATTGAGGATTGAGGATTGAGGATTGAGGATGAGGGCTAAGGGTTGAGGATTGATGTTTGAGGACTGAGGACTGAGGATTGAGGATTGAGAATTGAGGATTGAGGATTGAGGATTGAGGATTGAAGATTAAGGATTGGGTATTGAGGATTGAACATTGAGGATTGAGGATTGAGTATCGTGGATTGAGGATTGAGGATTGAAGATTGAATATTGATGATTGTAGATTGAGGATTGAGGATTGAAGATTGAGGATTGAGGACTGAGGATTGAGGATTGAGTATTGAGGATTGAGGATTGAGGATTGAAGATTGTGTATTGAGGATTGAAGATTGAGGATTGTGGATTGAAGATTGAGTATTGTGGATTGAATATTGAGGATTGAGAATTGAGGATTGAGAATTAACGATGAGGGCTGAGGGTTGAGGATTGAGGTTTGAGGACTGAGGACTGAGGATTGAGGATTGAGAATTGAGGATTGAGGATTGAGGATTGAGGATTGAAGATTGAGGATTGGGTATTGAGGGTTGAACATTGAAGATTGAGGATTGAGTATCGAGGATTGAGGATTGAGGATTGAAGATTGAATATTGATGATTGTAGATTGAGGATTGAGGATTGAGGGTTGTGGATTGAGGACGCGGACTGAGGGTTGAGTATTAATGTTTGAGGTCTGAGGAATGAGGATTGAGGATTGAGAATTGAGGATTGAGGATTGTGGATTGAAGATTGAGGATTGAAGATTGAGGATTGAGGATTGATGATTATAGATTGAGCGTTGAGGGTTGAAGACTGAGCATTGATGATTGAGGATTGAGGATTGAGGATTGAGGATTGAGGATTGAGTATTGAGGACTGAGGATTGAAGATTTAGGATTGAGGATTGAGGATTAAAGAGTGAGTATTGAGGAATGAAGATTGAGAATTGAGGATTGAGGATTGAACATTGAGGACTGAGTGTTGAGGGTTGAGTGATGAGAATTGATGTTTGTGGATAGAGATTTGAAGATTGCAGATTGAGTATTGTGTATTGAAAACTGTGAATTGAAGATATTCTATTGAGGATTGAGGATTGTCACCTGATTGTTGAGGACTGAGGGCTGAAGATTGAGGATTCAGGATTGAGGATTCAGAATTGAGGTTTGAGGACTGAGGATTGAGGCTTGAGGATTGAAGATTGAGTATTGAGGATTGAAGATTGAGGATTGAGGATTGAGGATTGAGGATTGAGGATGAGGGCTGAGGGTTGAGGATTGAGGTTTAAGGACTGAGGACTGAGGACTGAGGATTGAGAATTGAGGATTGAGGATTGAGGACTGAAGATTGAGGATTGGGCATTGAGGATTGAAGAATGAGGATTGAGGATTGAGGATTGAGGATGGAGGATTGAAGATTGAGTATTGAGGATTGAAGTTTAACGATTGAGGATTGTGGATTGAAGATTGAGTATTGAGCATTGAGGACTGAGTGTTGAGGGTTCAGTGATGAGAATTGATGTTTGTGGATAGAGGTTTGAAGATTGCAGATTGAGTATTGAGTATTCAAAACTGTGAATTGAGGATATTCTATTGAGGATTGAGGATTGTCAACTGATTGTTGAGGACTGAGTGCTGAAGATTGAGGATTCAGTATTGAGGATTCAGAATTGAGGTTTGAGGACTGAGGATTGAGGATTGAAGAATGATTATTGAGGATTGAGGATTGAGAATTGAGGATTGAGGATTGAGAATTGAGGATTGAGGATTGAACATTGAGGACTGAGTGTTGAGGGTTGAGTGATGAGAATTGATGTTTGTGGATAGTGATTTGAAGATTGCAGATTGAGTATTGTGTATTGAAAACTGTGAATTGAAGATATTCTATTGAGGATTCAGGATTGTCACCTGAGTGTTGAGGACTGAGGGCTGAAGATTGAGGATTCAGTATTGAGGATTCAGAATTGAGGTTTGAGGACTGAGGATTGAGGATTGAGGATTGAAGATTGAGTATTGAAGATTGAAGATTGAGGATTGAGGATTGAGGATTGAGGATTGAGGATTGAAGATTGAGTATTGAGGTAGAAGATTGAGGATTGAGGACTGAGGATTGAGGATTCAGTATTGAGGATTGAGGATTGAGGATTGAAGATTGAGTATTGAGGATTGAAGATTGAGAATTGTGGATTGAAGATTGAGTATTGAGGATTGAAGGTTGAGGATTGAGGATTGAGGATTGAGAATTGACGATGAGGGCTGCGGGTTGAGGGTTGAGGTTTGAGGACTGAGGACTGAGAATTGAGGATTGAGAATTGAGGATTGAGGACTGAGGATTGAGGATTGAGGATTGAAGATTGAGTATTGAGGATTGAAGATTGAGGATTGAGGATTGAGGATTGAGGATTGAGGATGAGGGCTGAGGGTTGAGGATTGAGGTTTAAGGACTGAGGACTGAGGATTGAGGATTGATGACTGACGATTGAGAATTGAGGATTGATGATTGCGGATTGAGGATTGAAGATTGAGTGTTGAGGATTGAATATTGAGGATTGAGAATTGACAACTGATTGTTGAGCACTTAGGTCTGAAGATTGAGGATTCAGGATTGAGGATTCAGGATTGAGGTTTGAGGACTGAGGATTGATGATTGATTATTGCGGATTGAACAATGAGGATTGAGGATTGAAGATTGAGGACTGAGGATTGAGGACTGAAGATTGAATATTGAATATTGATGATTGAAGATTGAGGATTGAGGATTGAGGGCTGTGGATTGAGGACGAGGTCTGATGGATGAGTATTGATGTTTGAGGTCTGAGGATTGAGGATTGAGGATTGAGAATTGAGGATTGAGGATAGAGGATTCAAGATTGAGGATTGGGTATTGAGGATTGAAGAATGAGGATTGAGTATTGAGGATTAAGAATTGCGGATTGAGGATTGAGGATTGAAGATTCAGTATTGAGGATTGAAGATTGAGGATTGAGGATTGAGGATTGAAGATTGAGTATTGAGGATTGAAGACTGACGATTGAGGATTGTGGGTTGAAGATTGAGTATCGAACATTGAGGACTGAGTGTTGAGGGTTCAGTGATGAGAATTGATGTTTGTGGATAGAGGTTTGAAGATTGCAGATTGAGAATTGAGTATTGAAAACTGTGAATTGAGGATATTCTATTGAGGATTGAGGATTGCCAACTGATTGCTGAGGACTGAGGCCTGAAGATTGAGGATTCAGGATTGAGGATTCAGAATTGAGGTTTGAAGACTGAGGATTGAGGATTGAAGAATGATCATTGAGGATTGAGGGTTGAGAATTGAGGATTGAGGATTGAGGAATGAGGATTGTGGATCGGGTAATGAGGATTGAAGAATGAGGATTGAGAATTGAGGATTGAGGATTGAGGATTGAAGATTGAGTATTGAGGATTGAAGATTGAGGATTGAGGACTGAGGATTGAGGATTGAGTATTGAGGATTGAGGATTGAGGATTAAAGATTGAGTATTGAGGATTGAAGATTGAGGATTGCGGATTGAAGATTGAGTATTGAGGATTGAAGATTGAGTATTGAGGATTGAAGATTGAGAATTGTGGATTGAAGATTGAGTATTGAGGATTGAAGATTGAGGATTGAGGATTGAGGATTGAGAATTGACGATGAGGGCTGCGGGTTGAGGGTTGAGGTTTGTGGACTGAGGACTGAGGATTGAGGATTGAGAATTGAGGATTGAGGATTGAGGATTGAGGATTGAAGATTGAGGATTGGGTATTGAGGATTGAACATTGAGGACTGAGGATTTAGGATTGAGGATTGAGGATTGAAGATTGTGGATTGAATATTGACTATTGATGATTGAAGATTGAGGATTGAGGATTGAGTGTTGAGGATTGAGGACGAGGACTGACGGTTGAGGATTGAGGTTTGAGATCTGAGGATTGAGGATTGAGGACTGAGGATTGAGGATTGAGGATTGACCATTGAGGATTGAAGATTGAGGACTGGGGATTGAGGATTGAAGATTGACGATTGAGGATTGTGGATTGAGGAGTGAGGATTGAACGTTGAGGACTGAGTGTTGAGGGTTGAGTGATGAGAATTGATGTTTGTGGATAGAGGTTTGAAGAACGCAGATTGAGTATTGAGTATTGAAAACTGTGAATTGAGGATATTCTATTGAGGATTCAGGGTTGACAACTGATTGTTGAGGACTGAGGGCTGAAGATTGAGGATTCAGGATTGAGGATTCAGAATTGAGGTTTGAGGACTGAGGATTGAGGATTGAAGATTGAGTATCGAGGATTGAAGATTGAGGATTGAGGATTGAGGATTGAGGATTGAGGATTGAGGATGAGGGCTGAGGGTTGAGTATTGAGGTTTGAGGACTGAGGACTGAGGATTGAGGATTGAGGATTGAGTATGAGGGCTCAGGGTTGAGTATTGAGGTTTGAGGACTGAGGACTGAGGATTGAGGATTGAGAATTGAGGATTGAGGATTGAGTGTTGAAGATTGAGGATTGGGTATTGAGGATTGAAGAATGAGGATAGAGGATTGAGGATTGAGGATTGAGGATTGAGGATTGAGGATTGAAGATCGAATATTGATGATTGAAGATTGAGGATTGGGGATTGAGGGTTGTGGATTGAGGACGAGGACTGAGGGTTGAGTATTGATGTTTGAGGATTGAGGATTGAGGATTGAGAATTGAGGATTGAAGATTGAGTATTGAGGATTGAAGGTTGAGGATTGAGGGTTGAGGATTGAAGATTGAGGACTGAGGACTGAGGATTGAGTATTGAGGATTGAGGATTGAGTATTGAGGATTGATGATTGAAGATTGAGTATTGATGAGTGAAGATTGCGGATTGATTATTGAGGGTTGAGGTTTGAGGACGAGGACTGAGGGTTGAGGATTGAGGTTTGAGGACAGAGGATTGAGGATTGAGAATTGAGAATTGATAATTGAGGATTGAGGATTGAAGATTTAGGATTGGGTATTGAGGATTGAGGATTGGGGATTGAGGATCTAGTATTGGAGATTGATTATTTAGGATTGAAGATAGAGGGTTGAGGATTGAGGATTGAGGATTGAGAATTGAGAATTGAGGAAGAGGGCTGAGGTTTGAGGATTGAGGATTGAGGATTGGGGATTAAAGATTGAGGATTGAGGATCCAGGATGAGGGCTGAAGGTTGAGGATTGAGGTTTGAGGACTGAGGTCTGAGGATTGTTGGTTGAGAATTAAGAATTGAGGATTGAGGATTGAAGATTGAGCATTGATAATTGAGTATTGAGGATTGAAGGTGGAGGACTGAGGAATAAGGATTGAGGATTGAGGATGAGGGCTGAGGGTTGAGGATTGGGGTTTGAGGAGTGGGGACCGAGGTTTGAGGATTGAGAATTGAGGATTGAGGATTGAGGATTGAAGATTGAGGATTGGGTAATGAGGATTGAAGAATGAGGATTGAGGATTGAGGATTGAGGATTGAGGATTGAAGATTGAGTATTGAGGATTGAAGATTGAGGATTGAGGATTGAGGATTGAGGATTGAGGATTGAGGATTGAGGATTGAAAATTGAGGATTGGGGACTGAGTGTTGAGGGTTGAGTGATGAGAATTAATGTTTGTGGATAGAGATTCGAAGATTGCAGATTGAGTATCGAGTATTGAAAACTGTGAATTGAGGATATTCTATTGAGGATTGAGGATTGACAATTGATTGTCGAGGACTGAGGGCTGAAGTTGAGGATTCAGGATTGAGGATTCAGAATTGAGGTTTGAGGACTGAGGACTGAGGATTGAAGATTGGGTATTGAGGATTGAAGATTGAGGATTAAGGATTGAGGATTGGGGATTGAGGATCTAGGATTGAAAATTGATTATTTGGGATTGAAGATTGAGGATTGAGGATTGAGGATTGAGAACTGAGAATTGAGGATGAGGACTGAGGTCTGAGGATTGAGGGTTGAGAATTAAGGATTGAGGATTGAGGATTGAAGATTGAGCATTGATAATCGAGTATTGAGGATTGAAGGTGGAGGACTGAGGAATAAGGATTGAGGATTGAGGATGAGGGCTGAGGGTTGAGGATTGGGGTTTGAGGAGTGAGGACCGAGGGTTGAGGATTGAGAATTGAGGATTGAGGATTGGGGATTGAAGATTGAGTATTGGGGACTGAGTGTTGAGGGTTGAGTGATGAGAATTAATGTTTGTGGATAGAGATTTGAAGATTGCAGATTGAGTATCGAGTATTGAAAACTGTGAATTGAGGATATTCTATTGAGGATTGAGGATTGACAATTGATTGTCGAGGACTGAGGGCTGAAGATTGAGGATTCAGGGTTGAGGATTCAGAATTGAGGTTTGAGGACTGAGGACTGAGGATTGAAGATAGAGTATTGAGGATTGAAGATTGAGGATTAAGGATTGAGGATTGGGGATTGTGGATATAGGATTGAAAATTGATTATTTGCGATTGAAGATTGAGGATTGAGGATTGAGGATTGAGAATTGAGAATTGAGGATAAGGACTGAGGGTTGAGGATTGAGGTTTGAGGCATGAGGATTGAGGATAGAGGATTGAAGATTGAAGATTGAGTATTGATGATTGAAGATTGAGGTTTGAGGATTGAGGGTTGAGGATTGAGGACGAGGACTGACAGTTGAGGTTTGTGGTTTGAGGATTGAGGGTTGAGGATTGAGAATTGAGGATGAGGACTGAGGTTTGAGGATTGATGACGGAGGATTGAGGATTGAGGATTGATGATTGCGGATTGAGGATTGAAGATTGAGTATTGAGGATTGAATATTGAGGATTGAGGATTGAGTATTGAGGATTGAAGGTCGAGTATTGAGGATTGAAGATTGAGGATTCAGGATTGAGAATCCAGAATTGAGGTTTGAGGACTGAGGACTGAGGATTGAAGATTGAGTATTGAGGATTGAAGATTGAGGATTGAGGATTGAGGATTGAGAATTGAGAATTGAGGATAAGGACTGAGGGTTGAGGATTGAGGTTTGAGGAATGAGGATTGAGGATAGAGGATTGAGGATTGAAGATTGAGTATTGATGATTGAAGATTGAGGTTTGAGGGTTGAGGGTTGAGGATTGAGGACGAGGACTGACAGTTGAGGTTTGTGGTTTGAGGATTGAGGGTTGAGGATTGAGAATTGAGGATGAGGACTCAGGATTGAGGATTGAAGATTGAGGATTGGGTATTGAGGATTGAAGAATGAGGATTGGGGATTGAGGATTGAGGATTGAGGATTGAAGTTTGAGTATTGAGGATTGAAGATTGAGGATTGAGGATTGAGGATTGAGGATTGATGATTGAGGATTGAGGATAGAGGATTGAAGATTGAGGATTGGGGACTCAGTGTTGAGCGTTGAGTGATGAGAATTAATGTTTGTGGATAGAGATTTGAAGATTGCAGATTGAGTATCGAGTATTGAAAACTGTGAATTGAGGATATTCTATTGAGGATTGAGGATTGGCAATTGATTGTCGAGGACTGAGGGCTGAAGATTGAGGATTCAGGATTGAGGATTCAGAATTGAGGTTTGAGGACTGAGGATTGAGGATTGAAGATTGAGTATTGAGGATTGAAGATTGAGGATTGAGGATTGAGAATGGAGGATTGAAGAGAGAGGACTGAGTGTTGAGGATTGAGAGTTGAGAATTGATGTTTGAGGGTTGAGATTTGATTATTGATTTTTGTGGATTGAGTATTGAACGATGAGAATTCAGGGTATTTTATTGAGTATTGAGAATTTAGGATTGATTGTTGAGTATTGAGGATTGATGGTTGAGGGTTTTGTGTTGAATATTGAGGATTGAGGATTGAGGATTGAGGATTGAGGATTGAGGGTTGAGGATTGAAGATTGATTATTGAGGATTGAAGATTGAGGGTTAAGGATTGAGGATTGAGATGGAGAATTGAGGATGAGGACTGAGGATTGAGGATTGAGGATTGAAGATTGAGTATTGAGGATTGATGATTGTGGATTGAGCATTGACGATTGAGGATTGAGGATAGAGGTTTGAGGATTGACGATGAGGGCTGAGGGTTGAGGATTGACGTTCGAGGTCTGAGGTCAGAGGGTTGAGGATTGAGAATTGAGGATTGAGGATTGAGGATTGAAGATTGAGGATTGAGGATTGAGGATTGAGAATTGAGGATGAGGACTGAGGTTTGAGGATTGAGGTTTGAGGAATGAGGATTGAGGATTGAGGATTGAGGATTGAAGATTGAGGATTGGGGACTGAGTGTTGAGGGTTGAGTGATGAGAATTGATGTTTGTGGATGGAGATTTGAAGATTGAAGATTGAGGATTGAGTATTGAAAACTGAGAATTCAGGATATTCTATTGAGTATTGAGAATTTTGGATTGATGGTTGTGTATTGAGGATTGATGGTTGAGGGTTCTGTGTTGAATATTGAGGATTGGCGGATTGAGTATTGAAGATTGAGGACTGAGGACTGAGGATTGATTATTGAGGATTGAGGACTGAGTATTGAGGATTGAGGATTGAAAATTGAGGATGAGGGCTGAGGTTTGAGGATTGAGGTTTAAGGAATGAGGATTGAGGATTGAGGTTTGAGCATTGAGGCTTGAGGATTGAGTATTGAAGGTTGAGGATTGGTGACTGAGGATTGAGGATTGAGGATTGAGGATTGAGGATTGAGGATTGAAGATTGAGTGTTGAGGATTGAGGGTTGAGAATTGAGGATTGAGTATTGAGGATTGAGGATGAGGGCTGAGGTTTGAGGTTTCAGGTTTGAGTATTGAATCCTGAGAATTCAGGATATTCTATTGAGTACTGAGAATTGACGATTGATGGTTGAGTGTTGAGGATTGAGGATTGGGTATTGAGGATTGAAGAATGAGGATTGAGGATTGAGGATTGAGGTTTGAGGTACGAGGATTGAGGATTGAGGGTTGAGGATTAAGGACTGAGGACTGACGATTGAGTATTGAGGACTGAGGATTGACCATTGCGTATTGAAGATTGAGGATTGATGACTGAGGATTGAGGATTGAGGTATGATGATTGCGGATTGAGTATTGAAAATTGGGTATTGAGGATTGAATATTGAGGATTGAGGATTGAGTATTGAGGATTGAAGATTGAGTATTGAGGATTGAAGATTGAGGATTGAGGATTGAGGATTGAGGATAGAAGATTCAGTATTGAGGATTGAAGATTGAGTGTTGAGGATTGAGGATTGAACATTGAGGACTGAGTGTTGATGGTTGAGTGATGAGAATTGATGTTTGTGGATAGAGATTTGAAGATTGCAGATTGAGTATTGAGAATTGAAAACTGTGAATTGTGGATATTCTATTGAGGATTGAGGATTGACAGCTGATTGTTGAGGACTGAGGGCTGAAGATAGAGGATTCAGGATTGAGGATTCAGAATTGAGGTTTGAGGACTGAGGATTGAGGATTGAAGATTGAGTATTGAGGATTGAAGATTGAGGATTGAGGTTGAGGATTGAGGATTGAGGATGAGGGCTGAGGGTTGAGGATTGAGGTTTGAGGACTGAGGTCTGAGGATTGAGTATAGAGAATCGAGGATTGAGGATTGAGGATTGAAGATTGAGGATTGGGTATTGAGGATTGAAGAATGAGGATTGAGGACTGAGGATTCAGGATTGAGGATTGAAGATTGAGTATTGAGGATTGAAGATTGAGGATTGACTATTGAGGATTGAGGATTGAAGATTCAGTATTGAGGATTGAAGATTGAGTGTTGAGGATTGAGGATTGAACATTGAGGACTGAGTGTTGATGGTTGAGTGATGAGAATTGATGTTTGTGGATAGAGATTTGAAGATTGCAGATTGAGTATTGAGAATTGAAAACTGTGAATTGTGGATATTCTATTGAGGATTGAGGATTGACAGCTGATTGTTGAGGACTAAGGGCTGAAGATAGAGGATTCAGGATTAAGGATTCAGAATTGAGGTTTGAGGACTGAGGATTGAGGATTGAAGATTGAGTATTGAGGATTGAAGATTGAGGATTGAGGTTGAGGATTGAGGATTGAGGATGAGGGCTGAGTGTTGAGGATTGATGTTTGAGGACTGAGGTCTGAGGATTGAGTATAGAGAATCGAGGATTGAGGATTGAGGATTGAAGATTGAGGATTGGGTATTGAGGATTGAAGAATGAGGATTGAGGACTGAGGATTCAGGATTGAGGATTGAAGATTGAGTATTGAGGATTGAAGACTGACGATTGATGATTGAGGGTTGCGGATTGAGGATTGAGAATTGAGGATTGATGATTGAGTATTGAGGATTGAAGGTTGAGGATTGAGGATAGAGGATAGAGGATTGAGGATTGAGGATTGAGAATTGAAGATTGAGGATTGATGATTGAGGATTTAGGATTGAGGATTGAGGATTGAGGATGATGGCAGAGGTTTGAGGTTTGAGGTTTAAGTATTGAATCCTGAGAATTCAGGATGTTCTATTGAGTATTGAGAATTGAGGATTGGTGGTTTAGTATTGAGGATTCAGGATTGAGTATTGAGGATTGAGTATTGAAGATCGAGGATTGATGATTGAGGATTTAGGATTGAGGATTGAGGATTGAGGATTGATGATTGAGGATTGAAAATTGAGTATTGAGGATTGAAGGTTGAGGACTGAGGAATAAGGATTGAGGATTGAGGATGAGGGCTGAGGGTTGAGGATTGAGGTTTGAGGACTGAGGACTGGGGATTGAGGATTGAGAATTGAGGATTGATGATTGAGGATTAAAGATTCAGGATTGGGTATTGAGGATTGATGGTTGAGGGTTGTGTGTTGAATATTGAGGATCGAGAATTGAGGATTGAGGATTGAGGATTGAGGATTGAGGATTGAAGATTGGGTATTGAGGATTGAAGGTTGAGGATTGAGGATTGAGGATTGAGGATTGAAGATTGAGGATTGGGGATTCAGGATTGGCGATTGAGGATTGAGTATTGACGATTGAGAATTGAGGATTGAGGATTGAAGATTGAGTATTGAGGATTGAAGATTGAGGATTGAGTATTGAGGATTGAGGATTGAGGACTGAGGATTGAGGATTGAGGATTGAGCATTGAGGATTGAATATTGTGGACTGGGGATTGAGGATTCAAGATTGAGGATTAAGGATTGAGGATTGAGGATTGAGGTTTGAGGAATGAGGATTGAGTATTGACGATTGAGAATTGAGGATTGAGGATTGAAGATTGAGTATTGGGGATTGAAGATTGAGGATTGAGTATTGAGGATTGAGGATTGAGGATTGAGGATTGAGGATTGAGTATTGAAGGTTGAGGTTTGATGACTGAGGATTGAGAATTGCGGATTGACGATTGAGGGTTGAGGATTGAGGATTGAGAACTGAGAATTGAGGATGAGGTCTGAGGGTTGAGGATTGAGGTTTGAGGATGAGGGCTGAGGGTTGAGGATTGAGGTTTGAGGACTGAGGACTGGGGATTGAGGATTGAGAATTGAGGATTGATGACTGAGGATTAAAGATTCAGGATTGGGTATTGAGGATTGATGGTTGAGGGTTGTGTGTTGAATATTGAGGATCGAGAATTGAGGATTGAGGATTGAGGATTGAGGATTGAGGATTGAAGATTGGGTATTGAGGATTGAAGGCTGAGGATTGAGGATTGAGGATTGAGGATTGAAGATTGAGGATTGGGGATTCAGGATTGGCGATTGAGGATTGAGTATTGACGATTGAGAATTGAGGATTGAGGATTGAAGATTGAGTATTGAGGATTGAAGATTGAGGATTGAGGATTGAGGATTGAGGATTGAGGTTTGAGGAATGAGGATTGAGTATTGACGATTGAGAATTGAGGATTGAGGATTGAAGATTGAGGATTGGGGATTCAGGATTGGCGATTGAGGATTGAGTATTGACGATTGAGAATTGAGGATTGAGGATTGAAGATTGAGTATTGAGGATTGAAGATTGAGGATTGAGGATTGAGGATTGAGGACTGAGGATTGACGATTGAGTATTGAAGATTGAGGATTGATGGCTGAGGATTCAGGATTGAGTATTGATGATTGCGGATTGAGTATTGAAAATTGAGTATTGAGGATTGAATATTGAGGATTGAGGATTGAGGATTGGGGATTGAAGGTTGAGTATTGTGGACTGAAGATTGAGGATTGAGGATTGACGATTGAGGATTGAGGATTGAGGTTCGAGGATTGACGATGAGGGCTGAGGGTTGAGGATTGAGGATTGAGGTTTGAGGACAGAGGATTGAGGATTGAGGATTGAGAATTGATAATTGAGTATTGAGGATTGAAGATTTAGGATTGGGTATTGAGGATTGAGGATTGGGGATTGAGGATCTAGTATTGGAGATTGATTATTTAGGATTGAAGATAGAGGGTTGAGGATTGAGGATTGAGGATTGAGAACTGAGAATTGAGGATGAGGGCTGAGGTTTGAGGATTGAGGATTGAGGATTGGGGATTAAAGATTGAGGATTGAGGATCCAGGATGAGGGCTGAAGGTTGAGGATTGTGGTTTGAGGACTGAGGTCTGAGGATTGAGGCTTGAGAATTAAGGATTGAGGATTGAGGATTGAAGATTGAGCATTGATAATTGAGTATTGAGGATTGAAGGTGGAGGACTGAGGAATAAGTATTGAGGATTGAGGATGAGGGCTGAGTGTTGAGGATTGGGGTTTGAGGAGTGAGGACCGAGGATTGAGGATTGAGAATTGAGGATTGAGGATTGAGGATTGAAGATTGAGGATTGGGTAATGAGGATTGAAGAATGAGGATTGAGGATTGAGGATTGAGGATTGAGGATTGAAGATTGAGTATTGAGGATTGAACATTGAGGATTGAGGATTGAGGATTGAGGATTGAGGATTGAGGATTGGGGATTGAAGGTTGAGTATTGTGGACTGAAGATTGAGGATTGAGGATTGACGATTGAGGATTGAGGATTGAGGTTCGAGGATTGACGATGAGGGCTGAGGGTTGAGGATTGAGGATTGAGGTTTGAGGACAGAGGATTGAGGATTGAGGATTGAGAATTGATAATTGAGGATTGAGGATTGAAGATTTAGGATTGGGTATTGAGGATTGAGGATTGGGGATTGAGGATCTAGTATTGGAGGTTGATTATTTAGGATTGAAGATAGAGGGTTGAGGATTGAGGATTGAGGATTGAGAACTGAGAATTGAGGATGAGGGCTGAGGTTTGAGGATTGAGGATTGAGGATTGGGGATTAAAGATTGAGGATTGAGGATCCAGGATGAGGGCTGAAGGTTGAGGATTGTGGTTTGAGGACTGAGGTCTGAGGATTGAGGCTTGAGAATTAAGGATTGAGGATTGAGGATTGAAGATTGAGCATTGATAATTGAGTATTGAGGATTGGAGGTGGAGGACTGAGGAATAAGTATTGAGGATTGAGGATGAGGGCTGAGTGTTGAGGATTGGGGTTTAAGGAATGAGGATTGAGGATTGAGGTTTGAGGATTGAGGCTTGAGGATTGAGTATTGAAGGTTGAGGATTGGTGACTGAGGATTGAGGATTGAGGATTGAGGATTGAGGATTGAGGATTGAAGATTGAGTGTTGAGGATTGAGGGTTGAGAATTGAGGATTGAGTATTGAGGATTGAGGATGAGGGCTGAGGTTTGAGGTTTCAGGTTTGAGTATTGAATCCTGAGAATTCAGGATATTCTATTGAGTACTGAGAATTGACGATTGATGGTTGAGTGTTGAGGATTGAGGATTGAGGATTGAGGATTGAGGATTGAGTATTGAAGATTGAGGATTGATGACCGAGGATTGAGGATTGCGGATTGACGATTGAGGATTGGGGATTGAGGGTTGAAGCTTGAGTGTTGAGGATTGAAGGTTGAGGATTGACGATTGAGGATTGAGGATTGAGGATGATGGCTGAGGTTTGAGGTTTGAGGTTTTAGTATTGAATCCTGAGAATTCAGGATGTTCTATTGAGTATTGAGGATTGATGGTTTAATATTGAGGATTCAGGATTGAGGATTGAGGATTAAGTATTGAAGATTGAGGATTGATGATTGAGGATTTAGGATTGAGGATAGAGGATTGAGGATTGAGGATTGAAAATTGCGTATTGAGGATTGAAGGTTGAGGACTGAGGAATAAGAATTGAGGATTGAGGATGAGGGCTGATGGTTGAGGATTGAGGATTGAGAATTGAGGATTGACGATTGAAGATTGAGGATTGGGTATTGAGGATTGAAGAATGAGGATTGAGGATTGAGGATTGAGGTTTGAGGTACGAGGATTGAGGATTGAGGATTGAGGATTGAGGACTGAGGACTGACGATTGAGTATTGAGGACTGAGGATTGACCATTGCGTATTGAAGATTGAGGATTGATGACTGAGGATTGAGGATTGAGGTATGATGATTGCGGATTGAGTATTGAAAATTGGGTATTGAGGATTGAATATTGAGGATTGAGGATTGAGTATTGAGGATTGAAGATTGAGTATTGAGGATTGAAGATTGAGGATTGAGGACTGAGGACTGGGGATTGAGGATTGAGAATTGAGGATTGATGATTGAGGATTAAAGATTCAGGATTGGGTATTGAGGATTGATGGTTGAGGGTTGTGTGTTGAATATTGAGGATCGAGAATTGAGGATTGAGGATTGAGGATTGAGGATTGAGGATTGAAGATTGGGTATTGAGGATTGAAGGTTGAGGATTGAGGATTGAGGATTGAGGATTGAAGATTGAGGATTGGGGATTCAGGATTGGCGATTGAGGATTGAGTATTGACGATTGAGAATTGAGGATTGAGGATTGAAGATTGAGTATTGAGGATTGAAGATTGAGGATTGAGGATTGAGGATTGAGGATTGAGGTTTGAGGAATGAGGATTGAGTATTGACGATTGAGAATTGAGGATTGAGGATTGAAGATTGAGGATTGGGGATTCAGGATTGGCGATTGAGGATTGAGTATTGACGATTGAGAATTGAGGATTGAGGATTGAAGATTGAGTATTGAGGATTGAAGATTGAGGATTGAGGATTGAGGATTGAGGACTGAGGATTGACGATTGAGTATTGAAGATTGAGGATTGATGGCTGAGGATTCAGGATTGAGTATTGATGATTGCGGATTGAGTATTGAAAATTGAGTATTGAGGATTGAATATTGAGGATTGAGGATTGAGGATTGGGGATTGAAGGTTGAGTATTGTGGACTGAAGATTGAGGATTGAGGATTGACGATTGAGGATTGAGGATTGAGGTTCGAGGATTGACGATGAGGGCTGAGGGTTGAGGATTGAGGATTGAGGTTTGAGGACAGAGGATTGAGGATTGAGGATTGAGAATTGATAATTGAGTATTGAGGATTGAAGATTTAGGATTGGGTATTGAGGATTGAGGATTGGGGATTGAGGATCTAGTATTGGAGATTGATTATTTAGGATTGAAGATAGAGGGTTGAGGATTGAGGATTGAGGATTGAGAACTGAGAATTGAGGATGAGGGCTGAGGTTTGAGGATTGAGGATTGAGGATTGGGGATTAAAGATTGAGGATTGAGGATCCAGGATGAGGGCTGAAGGTTGAGGATTGTGGTTTGAGGACTGAGGTCTGAGGATTGAGGCTTGAGAATTAAGGATTGAGGATTGAGGATTGAAGATTGAGCATTGATAATTGAGTATTGAGGATTGAAGGTGGAGGACTGAGGAATAAGGATTGAGGATTGAGGATGAGGGCTGAGGGTTGAGGATTGGGGTTTGAGGAGTGGGGACCGAGGTTTGAGGATTGAGAATTGAGGATTGAGGATTGAGGATTGAAGATTGAGGATTGGGTAATGAGGATTGAAGAATGAGGATTGAGGATTGAGGATTGAGGATTGAGGATTGAAGATTGAGTATTGAGGATTGAAGATTGAGGATTGAGGATTGAGGATTGAGGATTGAGGATTGAGGATTGAGGATTGAAAATTGAGGATTGGGGACTGAGTGTTGAGGGTTGAGTGATGAGAATTAATGTTTGTGGATAGAGATTCGAAGATTGCAGATTGAGTATCGAGTATTGAAAACTGTGAATTGAGGATATTCTATTGAGGATTGAGGATTGACAATTGATTGTCGAGGACTGAGGGCTGAAGTTGAGGATTCAGGATTGAGGATTCAGAATTGAGGTTTGAGGACTGAGGACTGAGGATTGAAGATTGGGTATTGAGGATTGAAGATTGAGGATTAAGGATTGAGGATTGGGGATTGAGGATCTAGGATTGAAAATTGATTATTTGGGATTGAAGATTGAGGATTGAGGTACGAGGATTGAGGATTGAGGATTGAGGATTGAGGACTGAGGACTGACGATTGAGTATTGAGGACTGAGGATTGACCATTGCGTATTGAAGATTGAGGATTGATGACTGAGGATTGAGGATTGAGGTATGATGATTGCGGATTGAGTATTGAAAATTGGGTATTGAGGATTGAATATTGAGGATTGAGGATTGAGTATTGAGGATTGAAGATTGAGTATTGAGGATTGAAGATTGAGGATTGAGGACTGAGGACTGGGGATTGAGGATTGAGAATTGAGGATTGATGATTGAGGATTAAAGATTCAGGATTGGGTATTGAGGATTGATGGTTGAGGGTTGTGTGTTGAATATTGAGGATCGAGAATTGAGGATTGAGGATTGAGGATTGAGGATTGAGGATTGAAGATTGGGTATTGAGGATTGAAGGTTGAGGATTGAGGATTGAGGATTGAGGATTGAAGATTGAGGATTGGGGATTCAGGATTGGCGATTGAGGATTGAGTATTGACGATTGAGAATTGAGGATTGAGGATTGAAGATTGAGTATTGAGGATTGAAGATTGAGGATTGAGGATTGAGGATTGAGGATTGAGGTTTGAGGAATGAGGATTGAGTATTGACGATTGAGAATTGAGGATTGAGGATTGAAGATTGAGGATTGGGGATTCAGGATTGGCGATTGAGGATTGAGTATTGACGATTGAGAATTGAGGATTGAGGATTGAAGATTGAGTATTGAGGATTGAAGATTGAGGATTGAGGATTGAGGATTGAGGACTGAGGATTGACGATTGAGTATTGAAGATTGAGGATTGATGGCTGAGGATTCAGGATTGAGTATTGATGATTGCGGATTGAGTATTGAAAATTGAGTATTGAGGATTGAATATTGAGGATTGAGGATTGAGGATTGGGGATTGAAGGTTGAGTATTGTGGACTGAAGATTGAGGATTGAGGATTGACGATTGAGGATTGAGGATTGAGGTTCGAGGATTGACGATGAGGGCTGAGGGTTGAGGATTGAGGATTGAGGTTTGAGGACAGAGGATTGAGGATTGAGGATTGAGAATTGATAATTGAGTATTGAGGATTGAAGCTTTAAGATTGGGTATTGAGGATTGAGGATTGGGGATTGAGGATCTAGTATTGGAGATTGATTATTTAGGATTGAAGATAGAGGGTTGAGGATTGAGGATTGAGGATTGAGAACTGAGAATTGAGGATGAGGGCTGAGGTTTGAGGATTGAGGATTGAGGATTGGGGATTAAAGATTGAGGATTGAGGATCCAGGATGAGGGCTGAAGGTTGAGGATTGTGGTTTGAGGACTGAGGTCTGAGGATTGAGGCTTGAGAATTAAGGATTGAGGATTGAGGATTGAAGATTGAGCATTGATAATTGAGTATTGAGGATTGAAGGTGGAGGACTGAGGAATAAGGATTGAGGATTGAGGATGAGGGCTGAGGGTTGAGGATTGGGGTTTGAGGAGTGGGGACCGAGGTTTGAGGATTGAGAATTGAGGATTGAGGATTGAGGATTGAAGATTGAGGATTGGGTAATGAGGATTGAAGAATGAGGATTGAGGATTGAGGATTGAGGATTGAGGATTGAAGATTGAGTATTGAGGATTGAAGATTGAGGATTGAGGATTGAGGATTGAGGATTGAGGATTGAGGATTGAGGATTGAAAATTGAGGATTGGGGACTGAGTGTTGAGGGTTGAGTGATGAGAATTAATGTTTGTGGATAGAGATTCGAAGATTGCAGATTGAGTATCGAGTATTGAAAACTGTGAATTGAGGATATTCTATTGAGGATTGAGGATTGACAATTGATTGTCGAGGACTGAGGGCTGAAGTTGAGGATTCAGGATTGAGGATTCAGAATTGAGGTTTGAGGACTGAGGACTGAGGATTGAAGATTGGGTATTGAGGATTGAAGATTGAGGATTAAGGATTGAGGATTGGGGATTGAGGATCTAGGATTGAAAATTGATTATTTGGGATTGAAGATTGAGGATTGAGGATTGAGGATTGAGAACTGAGAATTGAGGATGAGGGCTGAGGTCTGAGGATTGAGGGTTGAGAATTAAGGATTGAGGATTGAGGATTGAAGATTGAGCATTGATAATCGAGTATTGAGGATTGAAGGTGGAGGACTGAGGAATAAGGATTGAGGATTGAGGATGAGGGCTGAGGGTTGAGGATTGGGGTTTGAGGAGTGAGGACCGAGGGTTGAGGATTGAGAATTGAGGATTGAGGATTGGGGATTGAAGATTGAGTATTGGGGACTGAGTGTTGAGGGTTGAGTGATGAGAATTAATGTTTGTGGATAGAGATTTGAAGATTGCAGATTGAGTATCGAGTATTGAAAACTGTGAATTGAGGATATTCTATTGAGGATTGAGGATTGACAATTGATTGTCGAGGACTGAGGGCTGAAGATTGAGGATTCAGGGTTGAGGATTCAGAATTGAGGTTTGAGGACTGAGGACTGAGGATTGAAGATAGAGTATTGAGGATTGAAGATTGAGGATTAAGGATTGAGGATTGGGGATTGTGGATATAGGATTGAAAATTGATTATTTGCGATTGAAGATTGAGGATTGAGGATTGAGGATTGAGAATTGAGAATTGAGGATAAGGACTGAGGGTTGAGGATTGAGGTTTGAGGCATGAGGATTGAGGATAGAGGATTGAAGATTGAAGATTGAGTATTGATGATTGAAGATTGAGGTTTGAGGATTGAGGGTTGAGGATTGAGGACGAGGACTGACAGTTGAGGTTTGTGGTTTGAGGATTGAGGGTTGAGGATTGAGAATTGAGGATGAGGACTGAGGTTTGAGGATTGATGACGGAGGATTGAGGATTGAGGATTGATGATTGCGGATTGAGGATTGAAGATTGAGTATTGAGGATTGAATATTGAGGATTGAGGATTGAGTATTGAGGATTGAAGGTCGAGTATTGAGGATTGAAGATTGAGGATTCAGGATTGAGAATCCAGAATTGAGGTTTGAGGACTGAGGACTGAGGATTGAAGATTGAGTATTGAGGATTGAAGATTGAGGATTGAGGATTGAGGATTGAGAATTGAGAATTGAGGATAAGGACTGAGGGTTGAGGATTGAGGTTTGAGGAATGAGGATTGAGGATAGAGGATTGAGGATTGAAGATTGAGTATTGATGATTGAAGATTGAGGTTTGAGGGTTGAGGGTTGAGGATTGAGGACGAGGACTGACAGTTGAGGTTTGTGGTTTGAGGATTGAGGGTTGAGGATTGAGAATTGAGGATGAGGACTCAGGATTGAGGATTGAAGATTGAGGATTGGGTATTGAGGATTGAAGAATGAGGATTGGGGATTGAGGATTGAGGATTGAGGATTGAAGTTTGAGTATTGAGGATTGAAGATTGAGGATTGAGGATTGAGGATTGAGGATTGATGATTGAGGATTGAGGATAGAGGATTGAAGATTGAGGATTGGGGACTCAGTGTTGAGCGTTGAGTGATGAGAATTAATGTTTGTGGATAGAGATTTGAAGATTGCAGATTGAGTATCGAGTATTGAAAACTGTGAATTGAGGATATTCTATTGAGGATTGAGGATTGGCAATTGATTGTCGAGGACTGAGGGCTGAAGATTGAGGATTCAGGATTGAGGATTCAGAATTGAGGTTTGAGGACTGAGGATTGAGGATTGAAGATTGAGTATTGAGGATTGAAGATTGAGGATTGAGGATTGAGGATGGAGGATTGAAGAGAGAGGACTGAGTGTTGAGGATTGAGAGTTGAGAATTGATGTTTGAGGGTTGAGATTTGATTATTGATTTTTGTGGATTGAGTATTGAACGATGAGAATTCAGGGTATTTTATTGAGTATTGAGAATTTAGGATTGATTGTTGAGTATTGAGGATTGATGGTTGAGGGTTTTGTGTTGAATATTGAGGATTGAGGATTGAGGATTGAGGATTGAGGATTGAGGGTTGAGGATTGAAGATTGATTATTGAGGATTGAAGATTGAGGGTTAAGGATTGAGGATTGAGATGGAGAATTGAGGATGAGGACTGAGGATTGAGGATTGAGGATTGAAGATTGAGTATTGAGGATTGATGATTGTGGATTGAGCATTGACGATTGAGGATTGAGGATAGAGGTTTGAGGATTGACGATGAGGGCTGAGGGTTGAGGATTGACGTTCGAGGTCTGAGGTCAGAGGGTTGAGGATTGAGAATTGAGGATTGAGGATTGAGGATTGAAGATTGAGGATTGAGGATTGAGGATTGAGAATTGAGGATGAGGACTGAGGTTTGAGGATTGAGGTTTGAGGAATGAGGATTGAGGATTGAGGATTGAGGATTGAAGATTGAGGATTGGGGACTGAGTGTTGAGGGTTGAGTGATGAGAATTGATGTTTGTGGATGGAGATTTGAAGATTGAAGATTGAGGATTGAGTATTGAAAACTGAGAATTCAGGATATTCTATTGAGTATTGAGAATTTTGGATTGATGGTTGTGTATTGAGGATTGATGGTTGAGGGTTCTGTGTTGAATATTGAGGATTGGCGGATTGAGTATTGAAGATTGAGGACTGAGGACTGTGGATTGATTATTGAGGATTGAGGACTGAGTATTGAGGATTGAGGATTGAAAATTGAGGATGAGGGCTGAGGTTTGAGGATTGAGGTTTAAGGAATGAGGATTGAGGATTGAGGTTTGAGCATTGAGGCTTGAGGATTGAGTATTGAAGGTTGAGGATTGGTGACTGAGGATTGAGGATTGAGGATTGAGGATTGAGGATTGAGGATTGAAGATTGAGTGTTGAGGATTGAGGGTTGAGAATTGAGGATTGAGTATTGAGGATTGAGGATGAGGGCTGAGGTTTGAGGTTTCAGGTTTGAGTATTGAATCCTGAGAATTCAGGATATTCTATTGAGTACTGAGAATTGACGATTGATGGTTGAGTGTTGAGGATTGAGGATTGAGGATTGAGGATTGAGGATTGAGTATTGAAGATTGAGGATTGATGACTGAGGATTGAGGATTGCGGATTGACGATTGAGGATTGGGGATTGAGGGTTGAAGCTTGAGTGTTGAGGATTGAAGGTTGAGGATTGACGATTGAGGATTGAGGTTTGAGGATGATGGCTGAGGTTTGAGGTTTGAGGTTTTAGTATTGAATCCTGAGAATTCAGGATGTTCTATTGAGTATTGAGGATTGATGGTTTAATATTGAGGATTCAGGATTGAGGATTGAGGATTAAGTATTGAAGATTGAGGATTGATGATTGAGGATTTAGGATTGAGGATAGAGGATTGAGGATTGAGGATTGAAAATTGCGTATTGAGGATTGAAGGTTGAGGACTGAGGAATAAGGATTGAGGATTGAGGATGAGGGCTGATGGTTGAGGATTGAGGATTGAGAATTGAGGATTGACGATTGAAGATTGAGGATTGGGTATTGAGGATTGAAGAATGAGGATTGAGGATTGAGGATTGAGGTTTGAGGTACGAGGATTGAGGATTGAGGGTTGAGGATTAAGGACTGAGGACTGACGATTGAGTATTGAGGACTGAGGATTGACCATTGCGTATTGAAGATTGAGGATTGATGACTGAGGATTGAGGATTGAGGTATGATGATTGCGGATTGAGTATTGAAAATTGGGTATTGAGGATTGAATATTGAGGATTGAGGATTGAGTATTGAGGATTGAAGATTGAGTATTGAGGATTGAAGATTGAGGATTGAGGATTGAGGATTGAGGATAGAAGATTCAGTATTGAGGATTGAAGATTGAGTGTTGAGGATTGAGGATTGAACATTGAGGACTGAGTGTTGATGGTTGAGTGATGAGAATTGATGTTTGTGGATAGAGATTTGAAGATTGCAGATTGAGTATTGAGAATTGAAAACTGTGAATTGTGGATATTCTATTGAGGATTGAGGATTGACAGCTGATTGTTGAGGACTGAGGGCTGAAGATAGAGGATTCAGGATTGAGGATTCAGAATTGAGGTTTGAGGACTGAGGATTGAGGATTGAAGATTGAGTATTGAGGATTGAAGATTGAGGATTGAGGTTGAGGATTGAGGATTGAGGATGAGGGCTGAGGGTTGAGGATTGAGGTTTGAGGACTGAGGTCTGAGGATTGAGTATAGAGAATCGAGGATTGAGGATTGAGGATTGAAGATTGAGGATTGGGTATTGAGGATTGAAGAATGAGGATTGAGGACTGAGGATTCAGGATTGAGGATTGAAGATTGAGTATTGAGGATTGAAGATTGAGGATTGACTATTGAGGATTGAGGATTGAAGATTCAGTATTGAGGATTGAAGATTGAGTGTTGAGGATTGAGGATTGAACATTGAGGACTGAGTGTTGATGGTTGAGTGATGAGAATTGATGTTTGTGGATAGAGATTTGAAGATTGCAGATTGAGTATTGAGAATTGAAAACTGTGAATTGTGGATATTCTATTGAGGATTGAGGATTGACAGCTGATTGTTGAGGACTAAGGGCTGAAGATAGAGGATTCAGGATTAAGGATTCAGAATTGAGGTTTGAGGACTGAGGATTGAGGATTGAAGATTGAGTATTGAGGATTGAAGATTGAGGATTGAGGTTGAGGATTGAGGATTGAGGATGAGGGCTGAGTGTTGAGGATTGATGTTTGAGGACTGAGGTCTGAGGATTGAGTATAGAGAATCGAGGATTGAGGATTGAGGATTGAAGATTGAGGATTGGGTATTGAGGATTGAAGAATGAGGATTGAGGACTGAGGATTCAGGATTGAGGATTGAAGATTGAGTATTGAGGATTGAAGACTGACGATTGATGATTGAGGGTTGCGGATTGAGGATTGAGAATTGAGGATTGATGATTGAGTATTGAGGATTGAAGGTTGAGGATTGAGGATAGAGGATAGAGGATTGAGGATTGAGGATTGAGAATTGAAGATTGAGGATTGATGATTGAGGATTTAGGATTGAGGATTGAGGATTGAGGATGATGGCAGAGGTTTGAGGTTTGAGGTTTAAGTATTGAATCCTGAGAATTCAGGATGTTCTATTGAGTATTGAGAATTGAGGATTGGTGGTTTAGTATTGAGGATTCAGGATTGAGTATTGAGGATTGAGTATTGAAGATCGAGGATTGATGATTGAGGATTTAGGATTGAGGATTGAGGATTGAGGATTGATGATTGAGGATTGAAAATTGAGTATTGAGGATTGAAGGTTGAGGACTGAGGAATAAGGATTGAGGATTGAGGATGAGGGCTGAGGGTTGAGGATTGAGGTTTGAGGACTGAGGACTGGGGATTGAGGATTGAGAATTGAGGATTGATGATTGAGGATTAAAGATTCAGGATTGGGTATTGAGGATTGATGGTTGAGGGTTGTGTGTTGAATATTGAGGATCGAGAATTGAGGATTGAGGATTGAGGATTGAGGATTGAGGATTGAAGATTGGGTATTGAGGATTGAAGGTTGAGGATTGAGGATTGAGGATTGAGGATTGAAGATTGAGGATTGGGGATTCAGGATTGGCGATTGAGGATTGAGTATTGACGATTGAGAATTGAGGATTGAGGATTGAAGATTGAGTATTGAGGATTGAAGATTGAGGATTGAGTATTGAGGATTGAGGATTGAGGACTGAGGATTGAGGATTGAGGATTGAGCATTGAGGATTGAATATTGTGGACTGGGGATTGAGGATTCAAGATTGAGGATTAAGGATTGAGGATTGAGGATTGAGGTTTGAGGAATGAGGATTGAGTATTGACGATTGAGAATTGAGGATTGAGGATTGAAGATTGAGTATTGGGGATTGAAGATTGAGGATTGAGTATTGAGGATTGAGGATTGAGGATTGAGGATTGAGGATTGAGTATTGAAGGTTGAGGTTTGATGACTGAGGATTGAGAATTGCGGATTGACGATTGAGGGTTGAGGATTGAGGATTGAGAACTGAGAATTGAGGATGAGGTCTGAGGGTTGAGGATTGAGGTTTGAGGATGAGGGCTGAGGGTTGAGGATTGAGGTTTGAGGACTGAGGACTGGGGATTGAGGATTGAGAATTGAGGATTGATGACTGAGGATTAAAGATTCAGGATTGGGTATTGAGGATTGATGGTTGAGGGTTGTGTGTTGAATATTGAGGATCGAGAATTGAGGATTGAGGATTGAGGATTGAGGATTGAGGATTGAAGATTGGGTATTGAGGATTGAAGGCTGAGGATTGAGGATTGAGGATTGAGGATTGAAGATTGAGGATTGGGGATTCAGGATTGGCGATTGAGGATTGAGTATTGACGATTGAGAATTGAGGATTGAGGATTGAAGATTGAGTATTGAGGATTGAAGATTGAGGATTGAGGATTGAGGATTGAGGATTGAGGTTTGAGGAATGAGGATTGAGTATTGACGATTGAGAATTGAGGATTGAGGATTGAAGATTGAGGATTGGGGATTCAGGATTGGCGATTGAGGATTGAGTATTGACGATTGAGAATTGAGGATTGAGGATTGAAGATTGAGTATTGAGGATTGAAGATTGAGGATTGAGGATTGAGGATTGAGGACTGAGGATTGACGATTGAGTATTGAAGATTGAGGATTGATGGCTGAGGATTCAGGATTGAGTATTGATGATTGCGGATTGAGTATTGAAAATTGAGTATTGAGGATTGAATATTGAGGATTGAGGATTGAGGATTGGGGATTGAAGGTTGAGTATTGTGGACTGAAGATTGAGGATTGAGGATTGACGATTGAGGATTGAGGATTGAGGTTCGAGGATTGACGATGAGGGCTGAGGGTTGAGGATTGAGGATTGAGGTTTGAGGACAGAGGATTGAGGATTGAGGATTGAGAATTGATAATTGAGTATTGAGGATTGAAGATTTAGGATTGGGTATTGAGGATTGAGGATTGGGGATTGAGGATCTAGTATTGGAGATTGATTATTTAGGATTGAAGATAGAGGGTTGAGGATTGAGGATTGAGGATTGAGAACTGAGAATTGAGGATGAGGGCTGAGGTTTGATGATTGAGGATTGAGGATTGGGGATTAAAGATTGAGGATTGAGGATCCAGGATGAGGGCTGAAGGTTGAGGATTGTGGTTTGAGGACTGAGGTCTGAGGATTGAGGCTTGAGAATTAAGGATTGAGGATTGAGGATTGAAGATTGAGCATTGATAATTGAGTATTGAGGATTGAAGGTGGAGGACTGAGGAATAAGTATTGAGGATTGAGGATGAGGGCTGAGTGTTGAGGATTGGGGTTTGAGGAGTGAGGACCGAGGATTGAGGATTGAGAATTGAGGATTGAGGATTGAGGATTGAAGATTGAGGATTGGGTAATGAGGATTGAAGAATGAGGATTGAGGATTGAGGATTGAGGATTGAGGATTGAAGATTGAGTATTGAGGATTGAACATTGAGGATTGAGGATTGAGGATTGAGGATTGAGGATTGAGGATTGGGGATTGAAGGTTGAGTATTGTGGACTGAAGATTGAGGATTGAGGATTGACGATTGAGGATTGAGGATTGAGGTTCGAGGATTGACGATGAGGGCTGAGGGTTGAGGATTGAGGATTGAGGTTTGAGGACAGAGGATTGAGGATTGAGGATTGAGAATTGATAATTGAGGATTGAGGATTGAAGATTTAGGATTGGGTATTGAGGATTGAGGATTGGGGATTGAGGATCTAGTATTGGAGGTTGATTATTTAGGATTGAAGATAGAGGGTTGAGGATTGAGGATTGAGGATTGAGAACTGAGAATTGAGGATGAGGGCTGAGGTTTGAGGATTGAGGATTGAGGATTGGGGATTAAAGATTGAGGATTGAGGATCCAGGATGAGGGCTGAAGGTTGAGGATTGTGGTTTGAGGACTGAGGTCTGAGGATTGAGGCTTGAGAATTAAGGATTGAGGATTGAGGATTGAAGATTGAGCATTGATAATTGAGTATTGAGGATTGGAGGTGGAGGACTGAGGAATAAGTATTGAGGATTGAGGATGAGGGCTGAGTGTTGAGGATTGGGGTTTAAGGAATGAGGATTGAGGATTGAGGTTTGAGGATTGAGGCTTGAGGATTGAGTATTGAAGGTTGAGGATTGGTGACTGAGGATTGAGGATTGAGGATTGAGGATTGAGGATTGAGGATTGAAGATTGAGTGTTGAGGATTGAGGGTTGAGAATTGAGGATTGAGTATTGAGGATTGAGGATGAGGGCTGAGGTTTGAGGTTTCAGGTTTGAGTATTGAATCCTGAGAATTCAGGATATTCTATTGAGTACTGAGAATTGACGATTGATGGTTGAGTGTTGAGGATTGAGGATTGAGGATTGAGGATTGAGGATTGAGTATTGAAGATTGAGGATTGATGACCGAGGATTGAGGATTGCGGATTGACGATTGAGGATTGGGGATTGAGGGTTGAAGCTTGAGTGTTGAGGATTGAAGGTTGAGGATTGACGATTGAGGATTGAGGATTGAGGATGATGGCTGAGGTTTGAGGTTTGAGGTTTTAGTATTGAATCCTGAGAATTCAGGATGTTCTATTGAGTATTGAGGATTGATGGTTTAATATTGAGGATTCAGGATTGAGGATTGAGGATTAAGTATTGAAGATTGAGGATTGATGATTGAGGATTTAGGATTGAGGATAGAGGATTGAGGATTGAGGATTGAAAATTGCGTATTGAGGATTGAAGGTTGAGGACTGAGGAATAAGAATTGAGGATTGAGGATGAGGGCTGATGGTTGAGGATTGAGGATTGAGAATTGAGGATTGACGATTGAAGATTGAGGATTGGGTATTGAGGATTGAAGAATGAGGATTGAGGATTGAGGATTGAGGTTTGAGGTACGAGGATTGAGGATTGAGGATTGAGGATTGAGGACTGAGGACTGACGATTGAGTATTGAGGACTGAGGATTGACCATTGCGTATTGAAGATTGAGGATTGATGACTGAGGATTGAGGATTGAGGTATGATGATTGCGGATTGAGTATTGAAAATTGGGTATTGAGGATTGAATATTGAGGATTGAGGATTGAGTATTGAGGATTGAAGATTGAGTATTGAGGATTGAAGATTGAGGATTGAGGACTGAGGACTGGGGATTGAGGATTGAGAATTGAGGATTGATGATTGAGGATTAAAGATTCAGGATTGGGTATTGAGGATTGATGGTTGAGGGTTGTGTGTTGAATATTGAGGATCGAGAATTGAGGATTGAGGATTGAGGATTGAGGATTGAGGATTGAAGATTGGGTATTGAGGATTGAAGGTTGAGGATTGAGGATTGAGGATTGAGGATTGAAGATTGAGGATTGGGGATTCAGGATTGGCGATTGAGGATTGAGTATTGACGATTGAGAATTGAGGATTGAGGATTGAAGATTGAGTATTGAGGATTGAAGATTGAGGATTGAGGATTGAGGATTGAGGATTGAGGTTTGAGGAATGAGGATTGAGTATTGACGATTGAGAATTGAGGATTGAGGATTGAAGATTGAGGATTGGGGATTCAGGATTGGCGATTGAGGATTGAGTATTGACGATTGAGAATTGAGGATTGAGGATTGAAGATTGAGTATTGAGGATTGAAGATTGAGGATTGAGGATTGAGGATTGAGGACTGAGGATTGACGATTGAGTATTGAAGATTGAGGATTGATGGCTGAGGATTCAGGATTGAGTATTGATGATTGCGGATTGAGTATTGAAAATTGAGTATTGAGGATTGAATATTGAGGATTGAGGATTGAGGATTGGGGATTGAAGGTTGAGTATTGTGGACTGAAGATTGAGGATTGAGGATTGACGATTGAGGATTGAGGATTGAGGTTCGAGGATTGACGATGAGGGCTGAGGGTTGAGGATTGAGGATTGAGGTTTGAGGACAGAGGATTGAGGATTGAGGATTGAGAATTGATAATTGAGTATTGAGGATTGAAGATTTAGGATTGGGTATTGAGGATTGAGGATTGGGGATTGAGGATCTAGTATTGGAGATTGATTATTTAGGATTGAAGATAGAGGGTTGAGGATTGAGGATTGAGGATTGAGAACTGAGAATTGAGGATGAGGGCTGAGGTTTGAGGATTGAGGATTGAGGATTGGGGATTAAAGATTGGGGATTGAGGATCCAGGATGAGGGCTGAAGGTTGAGGATTGTGGTTTGAGGACTGAGGTCTGAGGATTGAGGCTTGAGAATTAAGGATTGAGGATTGAGGATTGAAGATTGAGCATTGATAATTGAGTATTGAGGATTGAAGGTGGAGGACTGAGGAATAAGTATTGAGGATTGAGGATGAGGGCTGAGTGTTGAGGATTGGGGTTTGAGGAGTGAGGACCGAGGATTGAGGATTGAGAATTGAGGATTGAGGATTGAGGATTGAAGATTGAGGATTGGGTAATGAGGATTGAAGAATGAGGATTGAGGATTGAGGATTGAGGATTGAGGATTGAAGATTGAGTATTGAGGATTGAACATTGAGGATTGAGGATTGAGGATTGAGGATTGAGGATTGAGGATTGGGGATTGAAGGTTGAGTATTGTGGACTGAAGATTGAGGATTGAGGATTGACGATTGAGGATTGAGGATTGAGGTTCGAGGATTGACGATGAGGGCTGAGGGTTGAGGATTGAGGATTGAGGTTTGAGGACAGAGGATTGAGGATTGAGGATTGAGAATTGATAATTGAGGATTGAGGATTGAAGATTTAGGATTGGGTATTGAGGATTGAGGATTGGGGATTGAGGATCTAGTATTGGAGGTTGATTATTTAGGATTGAAGATAGAGGGTTGAGGATTGAGGATTGAGGATTGAGAACTGAGAATTGAGGATGAGGGCTGAGGTTTGAGGATTGAGGATTGAGGATTGGGGATTAAAGATTGAGGATTGAGGATCCAGGATGAGGGCTGAAGGTTGAGGATTGTGGTTTGAGGACTGAGGTCTGAGGATTGAGGCTTGAGAATTAAGGATTGAGGATTGAGGATTGAAGATTGAGCATTGATAATTGAGTATTGAGGATTGGAGGTGGAGGACTGAGGAATAAGTATTGAGGATTGAGGATGAGGGCTGAGTGTTGAGGATTGGGGTTTAAGGAATGAGGATTGAGGATTGAGGTTTGAGGATTGAGGCTTGAGGATTGAGTATTGAAGGTTGAGGATTGGTGACTGAGGATTGAGGATTGAGGATTGAGGATTGAGGATTGAGGATTGAAGATTGAGTGTTGAGGATTGAGGGTTGAGAATTGAGGATTGAGTATTGAGGATTGAGGATGAGGGCTGAGGTTTGAGGTTTCAGGTTTGAGTATTGAATCCTGAGAATTCAGGATATTCTATTGAGTACTGAGAATTGACGATTGATGGTTGAGTGTTGAGGATTGAGGATTGAGGATTGAGGATTGAGGATTGAGTATTGAAGATTGAGGATTGATGACCGAGGATTGAGGATTGCGGATTGACGATTGAGGATTGGGGATTGAGGGTTGAAGCTTGAGTGTTGAGGATTGAAGGTTGAGGATTGACGATTGAGGATTGAGGATTGAGGATGATGGCTGAGGTTTGAGGTTTGAGGTTTTAGTATTGAATCCTGAGAATTCAGGATGTTCTATTGAGTATTGAGGATTGATGGTTTAATATTGAGGATTCAGGATTGAGGATTGAGGATTAAGTATTGAAGATTGAGGATTGATGATTGAGGATTTAGGATTGAGGATAGAGGATTGAGGATTGAGGATTGAAAATTGCGTATTGAGGATTGAAGGTTGAGGACTGAGGAATAAGAATTGAGGATTGAGGATGAGGGCTGATGGTTGAGGATTGAGGATTGAGAATTGAGGATTGACGATTGAAGATTGAGGATTGGGTATTGAGGATTGAAGAATGAGGATTGAGGATTGAGGATTGAGGTTTGAGGTACGAGGATTGAGGATTGAGGATTGAGGATTGAGGACTGAGGACTGACGATTGAGTATTGAGGACTGAGGATTGACCATTGCGTATTGAAGATTGAGGATTGATGACTGAGGATTGAGGATTGAGGTATGATGATTGCGGATTGAGTATTGAAAATTGGGTATTGAGGATTGAATATTGAGGATTGAGGATTGAGTATTGAGGATTGAAGATTGAGTATTGAGGATTGAAGATTGAGGATTGAGGATTGAGGATTGAGGATTGAAGATTCAGTATTGAGGATTGAAGATTGAGTGTTGAGGATTGAGGATTGAACATTGAGGACCGAGTGTTGATGGTTGAGTGATGAGAATTGATGTTTGTGGCTAGAGATTTGAAGATTGCAGACTGAGTATTGAGAATTGAAAACTGTGAATTGTGGATATTCTATTGAGGATTGAGGATTGACAGCTGTTTGTTGAGGACTGAGGGCTGAAGATAGAGGATTCAGGATTGAGGATTCAGAATTGAGGTTTGAGGACTGAGGATTGAGGATTGAAGATTGAGTATTGAGGATTGAAGATTGAGGATTGAGTCTGAGGATTGAGGATTGAGGATGAGGGCTGAGGGTTGAGGATTGAGGTTTGAGGACTGAGGTCTGAGGATTGAGTATAGAGAATCGAGGATTGAGGATTGAGGATTGAAGATTGAGGATTGGGTATTGAGGATTGAAGAATGAGGATTGAGGACTGAGGATTCAGGATTGAGGATTGAAGATTGAGTATTGAGGATTGAAGATTGAGGATTGACTATTGAGGATTGAGGATTGAAGATTCAGTATTGAGGATTGAAGATTGAGTGTTGAGGATTGAGGATTGAAGATTGAGGATTGGGTATTGAGGATTGAAGAATGAGGATTGAGGACTGAGGATTCAGGATTGAGGATTGAAGATTGAGTATTGAGGATTGAAGACTGACGATTGATGATTGAGGGTTGCGGATTGAGGATTGAGAATTGAGGATTGATGATTGAGTATTGAGGATTGAAGGTTGAGGATTGAGGATAGAGGATAGAGGATTGAGGATTGAGGATTGAGAATTGAAGATTGAGGATTGATGATTGAGGATTTAGGATTGAGGATTGAGGATTGAGGATGATGGCAGAGGTTTGAGGTTTGAGGTTTAAGTATTGAATCCTGAGAATTCAGGATGTTCTATTGAGTATTGAGAATTGAGGATTGGTGGTTTAGTATTGAGGATTCAGGATTGAGTATTGAGGATTGAGTATTGAAGATTGAGGATTGATGGTTGAGGATTTAGGATTGAGGATTGAGGATTGAGGATTGAGGATTGAGGATTGAAAATTGAGTATTGAGGATTGAAGGTTGAGGACTGAGGAATAAGGATTGAGGATTGAGGATGAGGGCTGAGGGTTGAGGATTGAGGTTTGAGGACTGAGGACTGGGGATTGAGGATTGAGAATTGAGGATTGATGATTGAGGATTAAAGATTCAGGATTGGGTATTGAGGATTGATGGTTGAGGGTTGTGTGTTGAATATTGAGGATCGAGAATTGAGGATTGAGGATTGAGGATTGAGGATTGAGGATTGAAGATTGGGTATTGAGGATTGAAGGTTGAGGATTGAGGATTGAGGATTGAGGATTGAAGATTGAGGATTGGGGATTCAGGATTGGCGATTGAGGATTGAGTATTGACGATTGAGAATTGAGGATTGAGGATTGAAGATTGAGTATTGAGGATTGAAGATTGAGGATTGAGGATTGAGGATTGAGGATTGAGGACTGAGGATTGAGGATTGAGGATTGAGCATTGAGGATTGAATATTGTGGACTGGGGATTGAGGATTCAAGATTGAGGATTAAGGATTGAGGATTGAGGATTGAGGTTTGAGGAATGAGGATTGAGTATTGACGATTGAGAATTGAGGATTGAGGATTGTAGATTGAGTATTGGGGATTGAAGATTGAGGATTGAGTATTGAGGATTGAGGATTGAGGATTGAGGATTGAGGATTGAGTATTGAAGGTTGAGGTTTGATGACTGAGGATTTAGGATTGAGGATAGAGGATTGAGGATTGAGGATTGAAAATTGAGTATTGAGGATTGAAGGTTGAGGACTGAGGAATAAGGATTGAGGATTGAGGATTGAGGATGATGGCTGAGGTTTGAGGTTTGAGGTTTTAGTATTGAATCCTGAGAATTCAGGATGTTCTATTGAGTATTGAGGATTGATGGTTTAATATTGAGGATTCAGGATTGAGGATTGAGGATTAAGTATTGAAGATTGAGGATTGATGATTGAGGATTTAGGATTGAGGATAGAGGATTGAGGATTGAGGATTGAAAATTGCGTATTGAGGATTGAAGGTTGAGGACTGAGGAATAAGGATTGAGGATTGAGGATGAGGGCTGATGGTTGAGGATTGAGGATTGAGAATTGAGGATTGACGATTGAAGATTGAGGATTGGGTATTGAGGATTGAAGAATGAGGATTGAGGATTGAGGATTGAGGTTTGAGGTACGAGGATTGAGGATTGAGGATTGAGGATTGAGGACTGAGGACTGACGATTGAGTATTGAGGACTGAGCATTGACCATTGCGTATTGAAGATTGAGGATTGATGACTGAGGATTGAGGATTGAGGTATGATGATTGCGGATTGAGTATTGAAAATTGGGTATTGAGGATTGAATATTGAGGATTGAGGATTGAGTATTGAGGATTGAAGATTGAGTATTGAGGATTGAAGATTGAGGATTGAGGATTGAGGATTGAGGATTGAAGATTCAGTATTGAGGATTGAAGATTGAGTGTTGAGGATTGAGGATTGAACATTGAGGACTGAGTGTTGATGGTTGAGTGATGAGAATTGATGTTTGTGGATAGAGATTTGAAGATTGCAGATTGAGTATTGAGAATTGAAAACTGTGAATTGTGGATATTCTATTGAGGATTGAGGATTGACAGCTGATTGTTGAGGACTGAGGGCTGAAGATAGAGGATTCAGGATTGAGGATTCAGAATTGAGGTTTGAGGACTGAGGATTGAGGATTGAAGATTGAGTATTGAGGATTGAAGATTGAGGATTGAGGTTGAGGATTGAGGATTGAGGATGAGGGCTGAGGGTTGAGGATTGAGGTTTGAGGACTGAGGTCTGAGGATTGAGTATAGAGAATCGAGGATTGAGGATTGAGGATTGAAGATTGAGGATTGGGTATTGAGGATTGAAGAATGAGGATTGAGGACTGAGGATTCAGGATTGAGTATTGAAGATTGAGTATTGAGGATTGAAGATTGAGGATTGACTATTGAGGATTGAGGATTGAAGATTCAGTATTGAGGATTGAAGATTGAGTGTTGAGGATTGAGGATTGAACATTGAGGACTGAGTGTTGATGGTTGAGTGATGAGAATTGATGTTTGTGGATAGAGATTTGAAGATTGCAGATTGAGTATTGAGAATTGAAAACTGTGAATTGTGGATATTCTATTGAGGATTGAGGATTGACAGCTGATTGTTGAGGACTGAGGGCTGAAGATAGAGGATTCAGGATTAAGGATTCAGAATTGAGGTTTGAGGACTGAGGATTGAGGATTGAAGATTGAGTATTGAGGATTGAAGATTGAGGATTGAGGTTGAGGATTGAGGATTGAGGATGAGGGCTGAGGGTTGAGGATTGATGTTTGAGGACTGAGGTCTGAGGATTGAGTATAGAGAATCGAGGATTGAGGATTGAGGATTGAAGATTGAGGATTGGGTATTGAGGATTGAAGAATGAGGATTGAGGACTGAGGATTCAGGATTGAGGATTGAAGATTGAGTATTGAGGATTGAAGACTGACGATTGATGATTGAGGGTTGCGGATTGAGGATTGAGAATTGAGGATTGATGATTGAGTATTGAGGATTGAAGGTTGAGGATTGAGGATAGAGGATAGAGGATTGAGGATTGAGGATTGAGAATTGAAGATTGAGGATTGATGATTGAGGATTTAGGATTGAGGATTGAGGATTGAGGATGATGGCAGAGGTTTGAGGTTTGAGGTTTAAGTATTGAATCCTGAGAATTCAGGATGTTCTATTGAGTATTGAGAATTGAGGATTGGTGGTTTAGTATTGAGGATTCAGGATTGAGTATTGAGGATTGAGTATTGAAGATTGAGGATTGATGATTGAGGATTTAGGATTGAGGATTGAGGATTGAGGATTGAGGATTGAGGATTGAAAATTGAGTATTGAGGATTGAAGGTTGAGGACTGAGGAATAAGGATTGAGGATTGAGGATGAGGGCTGAGGGTTGAGGATTGAGGTTTGAGGACTGAGGACTGGGGATTGAGGATTGAGAATTGAGGATTGATGATTGAGGATTAAAGATTCAGGATTGGGTATTGAGGATTGATGGTTGAGGGTTGTGTGTTGAATATTGAGGATCGAGAATTGAGGATTGAGGATTGAGGATTGAGGATTGAGGATTGAAGATTGGGTATTGAGGATTGAAGGTTGAGGATTGAGGATTGAGGATTGAGGATTGAAGATTGAGGATTGGGGATTCAGGATTGGCGATTGAGGATTGAGTATTGACGATTGAGAATTGAGGATTGAGGATTGAAGATTGAGTATTGAGGATTGAAGATTGAGGATTGAGGATTGAGGATTGAGGATTGAGGACTGAGGATTGAGGATTGAGGATTGAGCATTGAGGATTGAATATTGTGGACTGGGGATTGAGGATTCAAGATTGAGGATTAAGGATTGAGGATTGAGGATTGAGGTTTGAGGAATGAGGATTGAGTATTGACGATTGAGAATTGAGGATTGAGGATTGTAGATTGAGTATTGGGGATTGAAGATTGAGGATTGAGTATTGAGGATTGAGGATTGAGGATTGAGGATTGAGGATTGAGTATTGAAGGTTGAGGTTTGATGACTGAGGATTTAGGATTGAGGATAGAGGATTGAGGATTGAGGATTGAAAATTGAGTATTGAGGATTGAAGGTTGAGGACTGAGGAATAAGGATTGAGGATTGAGGATTGAGGATGATGGCTGAGGTTTGAGGTTTGAGGTTTTAGTATTGAATCCTGAGAATTCAGGATGTTCTATTGAGTATTGAGGATTGATGGTTTAATATTGAGGATTCAGGATTGAGGATTGAGGATTAAGTATTGAAGATTGAGGATTGATGATTGAGGATTTAGGATTGAGGATAGAGGATTGAGGATTGAGGATTGAAAATTGCGTATTGAGGATTGAAGGTTGAGGACTGAGGAATAAGGATTGAGGATTGAGGATGAGGGCTGATGGTTGAGGATTGAGGATTGAGAATTGAGGATTGACGATTGAAGATTGAGGATTGGGTATTGAGGATTGAAGAATGAGGATTGAGGATTGAGGATTGAGGTTTGAGGTACGAGGATTGAGGATTGAGGATTGAGGATTGAGGACTGAGGACTGACGATTGAGTATTGAGGACTGAGCATTGACCATTGCGTATTGAAGATTGAGGATTGATGACTGAGGATTGAGGATTGAGGTATGATGATTGCGGATTGAGTATTGAAAATTGGGTATTGAGGATTGAATATTGAGGATTGAGGATTGAGTATTGAGGATTGAAGATTGAGTATTGAGGATTGAAGATTGAGGATTGAGGATTGAGGATTGAGGATTGAAGATTCAGTATTGAGGATTGAAGATTGAGTGTTGAGGATTGAGGATTGAACATTGAGGACTGAGTGTTGATGGTTGAGTGATGAGAATTGATGTTTGTGGATAGAGATTTGAAGATTGCAGATTGAGTATTGAGAATTGAAAACTGTGAATTGTGGATATTCTATTGAGGATTGAGGATTGACAGCTGATTGTTGAGGACTGAGGGCTGAAGATAGAGGATTCAGGATTGAGGATTCAGAATTGAGGTTTGAGGACTGAGGATTGAGGATTGAAGATTGAGTATTGAGGATTGAAGATTGAGGATTGAGGTTGAGGATTGAGGATTGAGGATGAGGGCTGAGGGTTGAGGATTGAGGTTTGAGGACTGAGGTCTGAGGATTGAGTATAGAGAATCGAGGATTGAGGATTGAGGATTGAAGATTGAGGATTGGGTATTGAGGATTGAAGAATGAGGATTGAGGACTGAGGATTCAGGATTGAGTATTGAAGATTGAGTATTGAGGATTGAAGATTGAGGATTGACTATTGAGGATTGAGGATTGAAGATTCAGTATTGAGGATTGAAGATTGAGTGTTGAGGATTGAGGATTGAACATTGAGGACTGAGTGTTGATGGTTGAGTGATGAGAATTGATGTTTGTGGATAGAGATTTGAAGATTGCAGATTGAGTATTGAGAATTGAAAACTGTGAATTGTGGATATTCTATTGAGGATTGAGGATTGACAGCTGATTGTTGAGGACTGAGGGCTGAAGATAGAGGATTCAGGATTAAGGATTCAGAATTGAGGTTTGAGGACTGAGGATTGAGGATTGAAGATTGAGTATTGAGGATTGAAGATTGAGGATTGAGGTTGAGGATTGAGGATTGAGGATGAGGGCTGAGGGTTGAGGATTGATGTTTGAGGACTGAGGTCTGAGGATTGAGTATAGAGAATCGAGGATTGAGGATTGAGGATTGAAGATTGAGGATTGGGTATTGAGGATTGAAGAATGAGGATTGAGGACTGAGGATTCAGGATTGAGGATTGAAGATTGAGTATTGAGGATTGAAGACTGACGATTGATGATTGAGGGTTGCGGATTGAGGATTGAGAATTGAGGATTGATGATTGAGTATTGAGGATTGAAGGTTGAGGATTGAGGATAGAGGATAGAGGATTGAGGATTGAGGATTGAGAATTGAAGATTGAGGATTGATGATTGAGGATTTAGGATTGAGGATTGAGGATTGAGGATGATGGCAGAGGTTTGAGGTTTGAGGTTTAAGTATTGAATCCTGAGAATTCAGGATGTTCTATTGAGTATTGAGAATTGAGCATTGGTGGTTTAGTATTGAGGATTCAGGATTGAGTATTGAGGATTGAGTATTGAAGATTGAGGATAGATGATTGAGGATTTAGGATTGAGGATTGAGGATTGAGGATTGAGGATTGAGGATTGAAAATTGAGTATTGAGGATTGAAGGATGAGGACTGAGGAATAAGGATTGAGGATTGAGGATGAGGGCTGAGGGTTGAGGATTGAGGATTGAGGATTGAGGATTGAAGACTGATTATTGAGGATTGAAGATTGAGGGTTAAGGATTGAGGATTGAGATGGAGAATTGAGGATGAGGACTGAGGATTGAGGATTGAGGATTGAAGATTGAGTATTGAGGATTGATGATTGTGGATTGAGCATTGACGATTGAGGATTGAGGATAGAGGTTTGAGGATTGACGATGAGGGCTGAGGGTTGAGGATTGACGTTCGAGGTCTGAGGTCAGAGGGTTGAGGATTGAGAATTGAGGATTGAGGATTGAGGATTGAAGATTGAGGATTGAGGATTGAGGATTGAGAATTGAGGATGAGGACTGAGGTTTGAGGATTGAGGTTTGAGGAATGAGGATTGAGGATTGAGGATTGAGGATTGAAGATTGAGGATTGGGGACTGAGTGTTGAGGGTTGAGTGATGAGAATTGATGTTTGTGGATGGAGATTTGAAGATTGAAGATTGAGGATTGAGTATTGAAAACTGAGAATTCAGGATATTCTATTGAGTATTGAGAATTTTGGATTGATGGTTGTGTATTGAGGATTGATGGTTGAGGGTTGTGTGTTGAATATTGAGGATTGGCGGATTGAGTATTGAAGATTGAGGACTGAGGACTGAGGATTGATTATTGAGGATTGAGGACTGAGTATTGAGGATTGAGGATTGAAAATTGAGGATGAGGGCTGAGGTTTGAGGATTGAGGTTTAAGGAATGAGGATTGAGGATTGAGGTTTGAGGATTGAGGCTTGAGGATTGAGTATTGAAGGTTGAGGATTGGTGACTGAGGATTGAGGATTGAGGATTGAGGATTGAGGATTGAGGATTGAAGATTGAGTGTTGAGGATTGAGGGTTGAGAATTGAGGATTGAGTATTGAGGATTGAGGATGAGGGCTGAGGTTTGAGGTTTCAGGTTTGAGTATTGAATCCTGAGAATTCAGGATATTCTATTGAGTACTGAGAATTGACGATTGATGGTTGAGTGTTGAGGATTGAGGATTGAGGATTGAGGATTGAGGATTGAGTATTGAAGATTGAGGATTGATGACTGAGGATTGAGGATTGCGGATTGACGATTGAGGATTGGGGATTGAGGGTTGAAGCTTGAGTGTTGAGGATTGAAGGTTGAGGATTGACGATTGAGGATTGAGGTTTGAGGATGATGGCTGAGGTTTGAGGTTTGAGGTTTTAGTATTGAATCCTGAGAATTCAGGATGTTCTATTGAGTATTGAGGATTGATGGTTTAATATTGAGGATTCAGGATTGAGGATTGAGGATTGAGGATTAAGTATTGAAGATTGAGGATTGATGATTGAGGATTTAGGATTGAGGATAGAGGATTGAGGATTGAGGATTGAAAATTGCGTATTGAGGATTGAAGGTTGAGGACTGAGGAATAAGGATTGAGGATTGAGGATGAGGGCTGATGGTTGAGGATTGAGGATTGAGAATTGAGGATTGACGATTGAAGATTGAGGATTGGGTATTGAGGATTGAAGAATGAGGATTGAGGATTGAGGATTGAGGTTTGAGGTACGAGGATTGAGGATTGAGGATTGAGGATTGAGGACTGAGGACTGACGATTGAGTATTGAGGACTGAGGATTGACCATTGCGTATTGAAGATTGAGGATTGATGACTGAGGATTGAGGATTGAGGTATGATGATTGCGGATTGAGTATTGAAAATTGGGTATTGAGGATTGAATATTGAGGATTGAGGATTGAGTATTGAGGATTGAAGATTGAGTATTAAGGATTGAAGATTGAGGATTGAGGATTGAGGATTGAGGATAGAAGATTCAGTATTGAGGATTGAAGATTGAGTGTTGAGGATTGAGGATTGAACATTGAGGACTGAGTGTTGATGGTTGAGTGATGAGAATTGATGTTTGTGGATAGAGATTTGAAGATTGCAGATTGAGTATTGAGAATTGAAAACTGTGAATTGTGGATATTCTATTGAGGATTGAGGATTGACAGCTGATTGTTGAGGACTGAGGGCTGAAGATAGAGGATTCAGGATTGAGGATTCAGAATTGAGGTTTGAGGACTGAGGATTGAGGATTGAAGATTGAGTATTGAGGATTGAAGATTGAGGATTGAGGTTGAGGATTGAGGATTGAGGATGAGGGCTGAGGGTTGAGGATTGAGGTTTGAGGACTGAGGTCTGAGGATTGAGTATAGAGAATCGAGGATTGAGGATTGCGGATTGAAGATTGAGGATTGGGTATTGAGGATTGAAGAATGAGGATTGAGGACTGAGGATTCAGGATTGAGGATTGAAGATTGAGTATTGAGGATTGAAGATTGAGGATTGACTATTGAGGATTGAGGATTGAAGATTCAGTATTGAGGATTGAAGATTGAGTGTTGAGGATTGAGGATTGAACATTGAGGACTGAGTGTTGATGGTTGAGTGATGAGAATTGATGTTTGTGAATAGAGATTTGAAGATTGCAGATTGAGTATTGAGAATTGAAAACTGTGAATTGTGGATATTCTATTGAGGATTGAGGATTGACAGCTGATTGTTGAGGACTGAGGGCTGAAGATAGAGGATTCAGGATTAAGGATTCAGAATTGAGGTTTGAGGACTGAGGATTGAGGATTGAAGATTGAGTATTGAGGATTGAAGATTGAGGATTGAGGTTGAGGATTGAGGATTGAGGATGAGGGCTGAGGGTTGAGGATTGATGTTTGAGGACTGAGGTCTGAGGATTGAGTATAGAGAATCGAGGATTGAGGATTGAGTATTGAAGATTGAGGATTGGGTATTGAGGATTGAAGAATGAGGATTGAGGACTGAGGATTCAGGATTGAGGATTGAAGATTGAGTATTGAGGATTGAAGACAGACGATTGATGATTGAGGGTTGCGGATTGAGGATTGAGAATTGAGGATTGATGATTGAGTATTGAGGATTGAAGGTTGAGGATTGAGGATAGAGGATAGAGGATTGAGGATTGTGGATTGAGAATTGAAGATTGAGGATTGATGATTGAGGATTTAGGATTGAGGATTGAGGATTGAGGATGATGGCAGAGGTTTGAGGTTTGAGGTTTAAGTATTGAATCCTGAGAATTCAGGATGTTCTATTGAGTATTGAGAATTGAGGATTGGTGGTTTAGTATTGAGGATTCAGGATTGAGTATTGAGGATTGAGTATTGAAGATTGAGGATTGATGATTGAGGATTTAGGATTGAGGATTGAGGATTGAGGATTGAGGATTGAGGATTGAAAATTGAGTATTGAGGATTGAAGGTTGAGGACTGAGGAATAAGGATTGAGGATTGAGGATGAGGGCTGAGGGTTGAGGATTGAGGTTTGAGGACTGAGGACTGGGGATTGAGGATTGAGAATTGAGGATTGATGATTGAGGATTAAAGATTCAGGATTGGGTATTGAGGATTGATGGTTGAGGGTTGTGTGTTGAATATTGAGGATCGAGAATTGAGGATTGAGGATTGAGGATTGAGGATTGAGGATTGAAGATTGGGTATTGAGGATTGAAGGTTGAGGATTGAGGATTGAGGATTGAGGATTGAAGATTGAGGATTGGGGATTCAGGATTGGCGATTGAGGATTGAGTATTGACGATTGAGAATTGAGGATTGAGGATTGAAGATTGAGTATTGAGGATTGAAGATTGAGGATTGAGGATTGAGGATTGAGGATTGAGGACTGAGGATTGAGGATTGAGGATTGAGCATTGAGGATTGAATATTGTGGACTGGGGATTGAGGATTCAAGATTGAGGATAAAGGATTGAGGATTGAGGATTGAGGTTTGAGGAATGAGGATTGAGTATTGACGATTGAGAATTGAGGATTGAGGATTGAAGATTGAGTATTGGGGATTGAAGATTGAGGATTGAGTATTGAGGATTGAGGATTGAGGATTGAGGATTGAGGATTGAGTATTGAAGGTTGAGGTTTGATGACTGAGGATTGAGAATTGCGGATTGACGATTGAGGGTTGAGGATTGAGGATTGAGAACTGAGAATTGAGGATGAGGTCTGAGGGTTGAGGATTGAGGTTTGAGGTACGAGGATTGAGGATTGAGGATTGAGGACTGAGGATTGACTATTGAGTATTGAAGATTGAGGATTGATGGCTGAGGATTCAGGATTGAGGATTGATGATTGCGGATTGAGTATTGAAAATTGAGTATTGAGGATTGAATATTGAGGATTGAGGATTGAGGATTGGGGATTGAAGGTTGAGTACTGTGGACTGAAGATTGAGGATTGAGGATTGACGATTGAGGATTGAGGATTGAGGTTCGAGGATTGACGATGAGGGCTGAGGGTTGAGGATTGAGGATTGAGGTTTGAGGACAGAGGATTGAGGATTGAGGATTGAGAATTGATAATTGAGGATTGAGGATTGAAGATTTAGGATTGGGTATTGAGGATTGAGGATTGGGGATTGAGGATCTAGTATTGGAGATTGATTATTTAGGACTGAAGATAGAGGGTTGAGGATTGAGGATTGAGGATTGAGAACTGAGAATTGAGGATGAGGGCTGAGGTTTGAGGATTGAGGATTGAGGATTGGGGATTAAAGATTGAGGATTGAGGATCCAGGATGAGGGCTGAAGGTTGAGGATTGTGGTTTGAGGACTGAGGTCTGAGGATTGAGGCTTGAGAATTAAGGATTGAGGATTGAGGATTGAAGATTGAGCATTGATAATTGAGTATTGAGGATTGAAGGTGGAGGACTGTGGAATAAGTATTGAGGATTGAGGATGAGGGCTGAGTGTTGAGGATTGGGGTTTGAGGAGTGAGGACCGAGGATTGAGGATTGAGAATTGAGGATTGAGGATTGAGGATTGAAGATTGAGGATTGGGTAATGAGGATTGAAGAATGAGGATTGAGGATTGAGGATTGAGGATTGAGGATTGAAGATTGAGTATTGAGGATTGAAGATTGAGGATTGAGGATTGAGGATTGAGGATTGAGGATTGAGGATTGGGGATTGAAGGTTGAGTATTGTGGACTGAAGATTGAGGATTGAGGATTGACGATTGAGGATTGAGGATTGAGGTTCGAGGATTGACGATGTGGGCTGAGGGTTGAGGATTGAGGATTGAGGATTGAAGTTTGAGGACAGAGGATTGAGGATTGAGGATTGAGAATTGATAATTGAGGATTGAGGATTGAAGATTTAGGATTGGGTATTGAGGATTGAGGATTGGGGATTGAGGATCTAGTATTGGAGATTGATTATTTAGGATTGAAGATAGAGGGTTGAGGATTGGGGATTGAGGATTGAGAACTGAGAATTGAGGATGAGGGCTGAGGTTTGAGGATTGAGGATTGAGGATTGGGGATTAAAGATTGAGGATTGAGGATCCAGGATGAGGGCTGAAGGTTGAGGATTGTGGTTTGAGGACTGAGGTCTGAGGATTGAGGCTTGAGAATTAAGGATTGAGGATTGAGGATTGAAGATTGAGCATTGATAATTGAGTATTGAGGATTGAAGGTGGAGGACTGAGGAATAAGTATTGAGGATTGAGGATGAGGGCTGAGTGTTGAGGATTGGGGTTTAAGGAATGAGGATTGAGGATTGAGGTTTGAGGATTGAGGCTTGAGGATTGAGTATTGAAGGTTGAGGATTGGTGACTGAGGATTGAGGATTGAGGATTGAGGATTGAGGATTGAGGATTGAAGATTGAGTGTTGAGGATTGAGGGTTGAGAATTGAGGATTGAGTATTGAGGATTGAGGATGAGGGCTGAGGTTTGAGGTTTCAGGTTTGAGTATTGAATCCTGAGAATTCAGGATATTCTATTGAGTACTGAGAATTGACGATTGATGGTTGAGTGTTGAGGATTGAGGATTGAGGATTGAGGATTGAGGATTGAGTATTGAAGATTGAGGATTGATGACTGAGGATTGAGGATTGCGGATTGACGATTGAGGATTGGGGATTGAGGGTTGAAGCTTGAGTGTTGAGGATTGAAGGTTGAGGATTGACGATTGAGGATTGAGGATTGAGGATGATGGCTGAGGTTTGAGGTTTGAGGTTTTAGTATTGAATCCTGAGAATTCAGGATGTTCTATTGAGTATTGAGGATTGATGGTTTAATATTGAGGATTCAGGATTGAGGATTGAGGATTAAGTATTGAAGATTGAGGATTGATGATTGAGGATTTAGGATTGAGGATAGAGGATTGAGGATTGAGGATTGAAAATTGCGTATTGAGGATTGAAGGTTGAGGACTGAGGAATAAGGATTGAGGATTGAGGATGAGGGCTGATGGTTGAGTATTGAGGATTGAGAATTGAGGATTGACGATTGAAGATTGAGGATTGGGTATTGAGGATTGAAGAATGAGGATTGAGGATTGAGGATTGAGGTTTGAGGTACGAGGATTGAGGATTGAGGATTGAGGATTGAGGACTGAGGACTGACGATTGAGTATTGAGGACTGAGGATTGACCATTGCGTATTGAAGATTGAGGATTGATGACTGAGGATTGAGGATTGAGGTATGATGATTGCGGATTGAGTATTGAAAATTGGGTATTGAGGATTGAATATTGAGGATTGAGGATTGAGTATTGAGGATTGAAGATTGAGTATTGAGGATTGAAGATTGAGGATTGAGGATTGAGGATTGAGGATTGAAGATTCAGTATTGAGGATTGAAGATTGAGTGTTGAGGATTGAGGATTGAACATTGAGGACTGAGTGTTGATGGTTGAGTGATGAGAATTGATGTTTGTGGATAGAGATTTGAAGATTGCAGATTGAGTATTGAGAATTGAAAACTGTGAATTGTGGATATTCTATTGAGGATTGAGGATTGACAGCTGATTGTTGAGGACTGAGGGCTGAAGATAGAGGATTCAGGATTGAGGATTCAGAATTGAGGTTTGAGGACTGAGGATTGAGGATTGAAGATTGAGTATTGAGGATTGAAGATTGAGGATTGAGGTTGAGGATTGAGGATTGAGGATGAGGGCTGAGGGTTGAGGATTGAGGTTTGAGGACTGAGGTCTGAGGATTGAGTATAGAGAATCGAGGATTGAGGATTGAGTATTGAAGATTGAGGATTGGGTATTGAGGATTGAAGAATGAGGATTGAGGACTGAGGGTTCAGGATTGAGGATTGAAGATTGAGTATTGAGGATTGAAGATTGAGGATTGACTATTGAGGATTGAGGATTGAAGATTCAGTATTGAGGATTGAAGATTGAGTGTTGAGGATTGAGGATTGAACATTGAGGACTGAGTGTTGATGGTTGAGTGATGAGAATTGATGTTTGTGGATAGAGATTTGAAGATTGCAGATTGAGTATTGAGAATTGAAAACTGTGAATTGTGGATATTCTATTGAGGATTGAGGATTGACAGCTGATTGTTGAGGACTGAGGGCTGAAGATAGAGGATTCAGGATTAAGGATTCAGAATTGAGGTTTGAGGACTGAGGATTGAGGATTGAAGATTGAGTATTGAGGATTGAAGATTGAGGATTGAGGATTGAGGATTGAGGATTGAGGATTGAGGATTGAAAATTGAGTATTGAGGATTGAAGGTTGAGGACTGAGGAATAAGGATTGAGGATTGAGGATGAGGGCTGAGGGTTGAGGATTGAGGTTTGAGGACTGAGGACTGGGGATTGAGGATTGAGAATTGAGGATTGATGATTGAGGATTAAAGATTCAGGATTGGGTATTGAGGATTGATGGTTGAGGGTTGTGTGTTGAATATTGAGGATCGAGAATTGAGGATTGAGGATTGAGGATTGAGGATTGAGGATTGAAGATTGGGTATTGAGGATTGAAGGTTGAGGATTGAGGATTGAGGATTGAGGATTGAAGATTGAGGATTGGGGATTCAGGATTGGCGATTGAGGATTGAGTATTGACGATTGAGAATTGAGGATTGAGGATTGAAGATTGAGTATTGAGGATTGAAGATTGAGGATTGAGGATTGAGGATTGAGGATTGAGGACTGAGGATTGAGGATTGAGGATTGAGCATTGAGGATTGAATATTGTGGACTGGGGATTGAGGATTCAAGATTGAGGATTAAGGATTGAGGATTGAGGATTGAGGATTGAGGTTTGAGGAATGAGGATTGAGTATTGACGATTGAGAATTGAGGATTGAGGATTGAAGATTGAGTATTGGGGATTGAAGATTGAGGATTGAGTATTGAGGATTGAGGATTGAGGATTGAGGATTGAGGATTGAGTATTGAAGGTTGAGGTTTGATGACTGAGGATTGAGAATTGCGGATTGACGATTGAGGGTTGAGGATTGAGGATTGAGAACTGAGAATTGAGGATGAGGTCTGAGGGTTGAGGATTGAGGTTTGAGGTACGAGGATTGAGGATTGAGGATTGAGGACTGAGGATTGACGATTGAGTATTGAAGATTGAGGATTGATGGCTGAGGATTCAGGATTGAGGATTGATGATTGCGGATTGAGTATTGAAAATTGAGTATTGAGGATTGAATATTGAGGATTGAGGATTGAGGATTGGGGATTGAAGGTTGAGTATTGTGGACTGAAGATTGAGGATTGAGGATTGACGATTGAGGATTGAGGATTGAGGTTCGAGGATTGACGATGAGGGCTGAGGGTTGAGGATTGAGGATTGAGGTTTGAGGACAGAGGATTGAGGATTGAGGATTGAGAATTGATAATTGAGGATTGAGGATTGAAGATTTAGGATTGGGTATTGAGGATTGAGGATTGGGGATTGAGGATCTAGTATTGGAGATTGATTATTTAGGATTGAATATAGAGGGTTGAGGATTGAGGATTGAGGATTGAGAACTGAGAATTGAGGATGAGGGCTGAGGTTTGAGGATTGAGGATTGAGGATTGGGGATTAAAGATTGAGGATTGAGGATCCAGGATGAGGGCTGAAGGTTGAGGATTGTGGTTTGAGGACTGAGGTCTGAGGATTGAGGCTTGAGAATTAAGGATTGAGGATTGAGGATTGAAGATTGAGCATTGATAATTGAGTATTGAGGATTGAAGGTGGAGGACTGAGGAATAAGTATTGAGGATTGAGGATGAGGGCTGAGTGTTGAGGATTGGGGTTTGAGGAGTGAGGACCGAGGATTGAGGATTGAGAATTGAGGATTGAGGATTGAGGATTCAAGATTGAGGATTGGGTAATGAGGATTGAAGAATGAGGATTGAGGATTGAGGATTGAGGATTGAGGATTGAAGATTGAGTATTGAGGATTGAAGATTGAGGATTGAGGATTGAGGATTGAGGATTGAGGATTGAGGATTGGGGATTGAAGGTTGAGTATTGTGGACTGAAGATTGAGGATTGAGGATTGACGATTGAGGATTGAGGATTGAGGTTCGAGGATTGACGATGAGGGCTGAGTGTTGAGGATTGAGGATTGAGGTTTGAGGACAGAGGATTGAGGATTGAGGATTGAGAATTGATAATTGAGGATTGAGGATTGAAGATTTAGGATTGGGTATTGAGGATTGAGGATTGGGGATTGAGGATCTAGTATTGGAGATTGATTATTTAGGATTGAAGATAGAGGGTTGAGGATTGAGGATTGAGGATTGAGAACTGAGAATTGAGGATGAGGGCTGAGGTTTGAGGATTGAGGATTGAGGATTGGGGATTAAAGATTGAGGATTGAGGATCCAGGATGAGGGCTGAAGGTTGAGGATTGTGGTTTGAGGACTGAGGTCTGAGGATTGAGGCTTGAGAATTAAGGATTGAGGATTGAGGATTGAAGATTGAGCATTGATAATTGAGTATTGAGGGTTGAAGGTGGAGGACTGAGGAATAAGTATTGAGGATTGAGGATGAGGGCTGAGTGTTGAGGATTGGGGTTTGAGGAGTGAGGACCGAGGATTGAGGATTGAGAATTGAGGATTGAGGATTGAGGATTGAAGATTGAGGATTGGGTAATGAGGATTGAAGAATGAGGATTGAGGATTGAGGATTGAGGATTGAGGATTGAAGATTGAGTATTGAGGATTGAAGATTGAGGATTGAGGATTGAGGATTGAGGATTGAGGATTGAGGATTGGGGATTGAAGATTGAGGATTGGGGACTGAGTGTTGAGGGTTGAGTGATGAGAATTAATGTTTGTGGATAGAGATTTGAAGATTGCAGATTGAGTAACGAGTATTGAAAACTGTGAATTGAGGATATTCTATTGAGGATTGAGGATTGACAATTGATTGTCGAGGACTGAGGGCTGAAGATTGAGGATTCAGGATTGAGGATTCAGAATTGAGGTTTGAGGACTGAGGACTGAGGATTGAAGATTGAGTATTGAGGATTGAAAATTGAGGATTAAGGATTGAGGGTTGGGGATTGAGGATCTAGGATTGAAAATTGATTATATGGGATTGAAGATTGAGGATTGAGGATTGAGGATTGAGAATTGAGAATTGAGGATAAGGACTGAGGGTTGAGCATTGAGGTTTGAGGAATGAGGATTGAGGATAGAGGATTGAGGATTGAAGATTGAGTATTGATGATTGAAGATTGAGTATTGAGGATTGAATATTGAGGATTGAGGATTGAGTATTGAGGATTGGAGATTGAGTATTGAGGATTGAAGATTGAGGATTGAGGATTGAGGATTGAGGATTGAGGATTGAGGAATGAGGGTTGAGGATAGAGGATTGAAGATTGAGGATTGGGGACTGAGTGTTGAGGGTTGATGACGGAGGATTGAGGATTGAGGATTGATGATTGCGGATTGAGGATTGAAGATTGAGTATTGAGGATTGAATATTGAGGATTGAGGATTGAGTATTGAGGATTGGAGATTGAGTATTGAGGATTGAAGATTGAGGATTGAGGATTGAGGATTGAGGATTGAGGATTGAGGAATGAGGGTTGAGGATAGAGGATTGAAGATTGAGGATTGGGGACTGAGTGTTGAGGGTTGAGTGATGAGGATTGATGTTTGTGGATAGAGATTCGAAGATTGCAGATTGAGAATTTAGTATTGAAAACTGTGAATTGATGATATTCTATTGAGGATTGAGGATTGACAACTGATTGTTGAGGTCTGAAGTCTGAAGGTTGAGTACTGAGGATTGAGGTTTCAGGATTGAGGTTTGAGGACTGAGGATTGAGGATTGAGGATTGAGGCTTGAGGATTGAGGATTGAGGTTTGAAGATTGAGGATTGAGGATCCAGGACGAGGGCTGAAGGTTGAGGATTGAGGTTTGAGGACTGAGGTCTGAGGATTGAGGGTTGAGAATTAAGGATTGAGGATTGAGGATTGAAGATTGAGCATTGATAATTGAGTATTGAGGATTGAATGTGGAGGACTGAGGAATAAGGATTGAGGATTGAGGATGAGGGCTGAGGGTTGACGATTGAGGTTTGAGGAGTGAGGACCGAGGATTGAGGATTGAGAATTGAGGATTGATGATTGAGGATTAAAGATTGAGGATTGGGTATTGAGGATTGAAGAATGAGGATTGAGGATTGAGGATTGAGGATTGAGGATTGAGTATTGAGGATTGAGGATTGAGGATTGAGTATTGAGGATTGAGGATTGAGGATTGAGGATTGAGGGTTGAGGATTGAGGATCGAAGATTGATTATTGAGGATTGAAGGTTGAGCATTGAGTATTGAGGATTGAGGATTGAGGATTGAAGATTGAGGATTCAGAATTGAGGATTCAGAATTGAGGACTGAGGATTGAGGATTGAAGATTGAGTATTGAGGATTGAAGATTGAGGATTGAGGATTGAGGATTGAGGATTGAGGATTGAGGATTGAAAATTGAGTATTGAGGATTGAAGGTTGAGGACTGAGGAATAAGGATTGAGGATTGAGGATGAGGGCTGAGGGTTGAGGATTGAGGTTTGAGGACTGAGGACTGGGGATTGAGGATTGAGAATTGAGGATTGATGATTGAGGATTAAAGATTCAGGATTGGGTATTGAGGATTGATGGTTGAGGGTTGTGTGTTGAATATTGAGGATCGAGAATTGAGGATTGAGGATTGAGGATTGAGGATTGAGGATTGAAGATTGGGTATTGAGGATTGAAGGTTGAGGATTGAGGATTGAGGATTGAGGATTGAAGATTGAGGATTGGGGATTCAGGATTGGCGATTGAGGATTGAGTATTGACGATTGAGAATTGAGGATTGAGGATTGAAGATTGAGTATTGAGGATTGAAGATTGAGGATTGAGGATTGAGGATTGAGGATTGAGGACTGAGGATTGAGGATTGAGGATTGAGCATTGAGGATTGAATATTGTGGACTGGGGATTGAGGATTCAAGATTGAGGATTAAGGATTGAGGATTGAGGATTGAGGATTGAGGTTTGAGGAATGAGGATTGAGTATTGACGATTGAGAATTGAGGATTGAGGATTGAAGATTGAGTATTGGGGATTGAAGATTGAGGATTGAGTATTGAGGATTGAGGATTGAGGATTGAGGATTGAGGATTGAGGATTGAGTATTGAAGGTTGAGGTTTGATGACTGAGGATTGAGAATTGCGGATTGACGATTGAGGGTTGAGGATTGAGGATTGAGAACTGAGAATTGAGGATGAGGTCTGAGGGTTGAGGATTGAGGTTTGAGGTACGAGGATTGAGGATTGAGGATTGAGGACTGAGGATTGACGATTGAGTATTGAAGATTGAGGATTGATGGCTGAGGATTCAGGATTGAGGATTGATGATTGCGGATTGAGTATTGAAAATTGAGTATTGAGGATTGAATATTGAGGATTGAGGATTGAGGATTGGGGATTGAAGGTTGAGTATTGTGGACTGAAGATTGAGGATTGAGGATTGACGATTGAGGATTGAGGATTGAGGTTCGAGGATTGACGATGAGGGCTGAGGGTTGAGGATTGAGGATTGAGGTTTGAGGACAGAGGATTGAGGATTGAGGATTGAGAATTGATAATTGAGGATTGAGGATTGAAGATTTAGGATTGGGTATTGAGGATTGAGGATTGGGGATTGAGGATCTAGTATTGGAGATTGATTATTTAGGATTGAATATAGAGGGTTGAGGATTGAGGATTGAGGATTGAGAACTGAGAATTGAGGATGAGGGCTGAGGTTTGAGGATTGAGGATTGAGGATTGGGGATTAAAGATTGAGGATTGAGGATCCAGGATGAGGGCTGAAGGTTGAGGATTGTGGTTTGAGGACTGAGGTCTGAGGATTGAGGCTTGAGAATTAAGGATTGAGGATTGAGGATTGAAGATTGAGCATTGATAATTGAGTATTGAGGATTGAAGGTGGAGGACTGAGGAATAAGTATTGAGGATTGAGGATGAGGGCTGAGTGTTGAGGATTGGGGTTTGAGGAGTGAGGACCGAGGATTGAGGATTGAGAATTGAGGATTGAGGATTGAGGATTCAAGATTGAGGATTGGGTAATGAGGATTGAAGAATGAGGATTGAGGATTGAGGATTGAGGATTGAGGATTGAAGATTGAGTATTGAGGATTGAAGGTTGAGGATTGAGGATTGAGGATTGAGGATTGAGGATTGAGGATTGGGGATTGAAGGTTGAGTATTGTGGACTGAAGATTGAGGATTGAGGATTGACGATTGAGGATTGAGGATTGAGGTTCGAGGATTGACGATGAGGGCTGAGTGTTGAGAATTGAGGATTGAGGTTTGAGGACAGAGGATTGAGGATTGAGGATTGAGAATTGATAATTGAGGATTGAGGATTGAAGATTTAGGATTGGGTATTGAGGATTGAGGATTGGGGATTGAGGATCTAGTATTGGAGATTGATTATTTAGGATTGAAGATAGAGGGTTGAGGATTGAGGATTGAGGATTGAGAACTGAGAATTGAGGATGAGGGCTGAGGTTTGAGGATTGAGGATTGAGGATTGGGGATTAAAGATTGAGGATTGAGGATCCAGGATGAGGGCTGAAGGTTGAGGATTGTGGTTTGAGGACTGAGGTCTGAGGATTGAGGCTTGAGAATTAAGGATTGAGGATTGAGGATTGAAGATTGAGCATTGATAATTGAGTATTGAGGGTTGAAGGTGGAGGACTGAGGAATAAGTATTGAGGATTGAGGATGAGGGCTGAGTGTTGAGGATTGGGGTTTGAGGAGTGAGGACCGAGGATTGAGGATTGAGAATTGAGGATTGAGGATTGAGGATTGAAGATTGAGGATTGGGTAATGAGGATTGAAGAATGAGGATTGAGGATTGAGGATTGAGGATTGAGGATTGAAGATTGAGTATTGAGGATTGAAGATTGAGGATTGAGGATTGAGGATTGAGGATTGAGGATTGAGGATTGGGGATTGAAGATTGAGGATTGGGGACTGAGTGTTGAGGGTTGAGTGATGAGAATTAATGTTTGTGGATAGAGATTTGAAGATTGCAGATTGAGTAACGAGTATTGAAAACTGTGAATTGAGGATATTCTATTGAGGATTGAGGATTGACAATTGATTGTCGAGGACTGAGGGCTGAAGATTGAGGATTCAGGATTGAGGATTCAGAATTGAGGTTTGAGGACTGAGGACTGAGGATTGAAGATTGAGTATTGAGGATTGAAAATTGAGGATTAAGGATTGAGGGTTGGGGATTGAGGATCTAGGATTGAAAATTGATTATATGGGATTGAAGATTGAGGATTGAGGATTGAGGATTGAGAATTGAGAATTGAGGATAAGGACTGAGGGTTGAGCATTGAGGTTTGAGGAATGAGGATTGAGGATAGAGGATTGAGGATTGAAGATTGAGTATTGATGATTGAAGATTGAGTATTGAGGATTGAATATTGAGGATTGAGGATTGAGTATTGAGGATTGGAGATTGAGTATTGAGGATTGAAGATTGAGGATTGAGGATTGAGGATTGAGGATTGAGGATTGAGGAATGAGGGTTGAGGATAGAGGATTGAAGATTGAGGATTGGGGACTGAGTGTTGAGGGTTGATGACTGAGGATTGAGGATTGAGGATTGATGATTGCGGATTGAGGATTGAAGATTGAGTATTGAGGATTGAATATTGAGGATTGAGGATTGAGTATTGAGGATTGGAGATTGAGTATTGAGGATTGAAGATTGAGGATTGAGGATTGAGGATTGAGGATTGAGGATTGAGGAATGAGGGTTGAGGATAGAGGATTGAAGATTGAGGATTGGGGACTGAGTGTTGAGGGTTGAGTGATGAGGATTGATGTTTGTGGATAGAGATTCGAAGATTGCAGATTGAGAATTTAGTATTGAAAACTGTGAATTGATGATATTCTATTGAGGATTGAGGATTGACAACTGACTGTTGAGGTCTGAAGTCTGAAGGTTGAGTACTGAGGATTGAGGTTTCAGGATTGAGGTTTGAGGACTGAGGATTGAGGATTGAGGATTGAGGCTTGAGGATTGAGGATTGAGGTTTGAAGATTGAGGATTGAGGATCCAGGACGAGGGCTGAAGGTTGAGGATTGAGGTTTGAGGACTGAGGTCTGAGGATTGAGGGTTGAGAATTAAGGATTGAGGATTGAGGATTGAAGATTGAGCATTGATAATTGAGTATTGAGGATTGAAGGTGGAGGACTGAGGAATAAGGATTGAGGATTGAGGATGAGGGCTGAGGGTTGACGATTGAGGTTTGAGGAGTGAGGACCGAGGATTGAGGATTGAGAATTGAGGATTGAGGATTGAGGATTGAAGATTGAGGATTGGGTATTGAGGATTGAAGAATGAGGATTGAGGATTGAGGATTGAAGATTGAGGATTGAGGATTGAGGATGGAGGATTGAAGAGAGAGGACTGAGTGTTGAGGATTGAGAGTTGAGAATTGATGTTTGAGGGTTGAGATTTGATTATTGATTTTTGTGGATTGAGTATTGATCGATGAGAATTCAGGGTATTCTATTGAGTATTGAGAATTTAGGATTGATTGTTGAGTATTGAGGATTGATGGTTGAGGGTTTTGTGTTGAGTATTGAGAATTGAGGATTGATGGTTTAATATTGAGGATTCAGGATTGAGGATTGCGGATTGAGTATTGAAGATTGAGGATTGAGGATTGAGGATTTAGGATTAAGGATTGAGGTTTGAGGTACGAGGATTGAGGATTGAGGATTGAAGACTGACGATTGAGGATTGAGAATTGAGGATTGAGGATTGAAGATTGAGTATTGAGGATTGAAGGTTGAGGATTGAGGATTGAGGATTGAGGATTGAGGACTGAGGATTGAGGATTGAGGATTGAGCATTGAGGATTGAAGATTGAGGACTGGGGATTGAGGATTCAAGATTGAGGATTAAGGATTGAGGATTGACGATTGAGGTTTGAGGAATGAGGATTGAGGATTGAGGATTGAGGATTGAAGATTGAGTATTGATGATTGAAGATTCAGGATTGAGGATTGAGGGTAGAGGGTTGAGGACGAGGACTGACGGTTGAGGATTGTGGTTTGAGCATTGAGGATTGAGGATTGAGAATTGAGGATGAGGACTGAGGTTTGAGGAATGAGGTTTGAGGAATGAGGATTGAAGATTGGGGATTGAGGATTGAGGATTGAGGATTGAGTATTGAAGGTTGAGGATTGGTGACTGAGGATTGAGGATTGCGGATTGACGATTGAGGATTGAGGATTGAGGGTTGAAGGTTGAGTGTTGAGGATTGAAGGTTGAGGATTGACGATTGAGGATTGAGGATTGAGGATGATGGCTGAGGTTTGAGGTTTGAGGTTTGAGTATTGAATCCTGAGAATTCAGGATGTTCTATTGAGTATTGAGAATTGAGGATTGATGCTTCAGTATTGAGGATTCAGGATTGAGGATTGAGGATTGAGTATTGAAGATTGAGGATTCATGATTGAGGATTTAGGATTGAGGATTGAGGATTGAGGATTGTGGATTGAAAATTGAGTATTTAGGATTGAAGGTTGAGGACTGAGGAATAAGGGTTGAGGATTGAAGATGAGGGCTGAGGGTTGAGGATTGGGGATTGAGGATTGAATATTGAGGATTGGGGACTGAGTGTTGAGGGTTGAGTGACGAGAATTAATGTTTGTGGATAGTGATTTCAAGATTGCAGATTTAGTATCGAGTATTGAGGACTGTGAATTGAGGATATTCTATTGAGGATTGAGGATTGACAACTGATTGTTGAGGACTGAGGGCTGAAGATTGAGGATTCAGGATTGAGGATTCAGAATTGAGGTTTCAGGCCTGAGGATTGAGGATTGAAGATTGAGTTTTGAGGACTGAAGATTGAGGATTGAGGTTGAGGACTGAGGATTGAGGATGAGGGCTGAGGGCTGAGGATTGAGGTTTGAGGACTGAGGTCTGAGGATTGACTATAGAGAACTGAGGATTGAGGATGGAGGATTGAAGATTGAGTATTGGGTATTGAGGATTGAAGAGTGAGGATTGAGGATTGAGGATTCAGGATTGAGGATTGAAGATTGAGTATTGAGGATTGAAGACTGACGATTGATGATTGAGGGTTGAGGATTGAGGATTGAGAATTGAGGATTGATGATTGAGTATTGAGGATTGAAGGTTGAGGATTGAGGATAGAGGATTGAGGATTGAGGATTGAGGATTGAGTATTGAAGATTGAGGATTGATGATTGAGGATTTAGGATTGAGGATTGAGGATTGAGGATGATGGCAGAGGTTTGAGGTTTGAGGTTTGAGTATTGAATCCGGAGAATTCAGGATGTTCTATTGAGTATTGAGAATTGAGGATTGGTGGTTTAGTATTGAGGATTCAGGATTGAGTATTGAGGATTGAGTATTGAAGATTGAGGATTGATGATTGAGGATTTAGGATTGAGGATTGAGGATTGAGGATTGAGGATTGAGGATTGAAAATTGAGTATTGAGTATTGAAGGTTGAGGACTGAGGAATAAGGATTGAGGATTGAGGATGAGGGCTGAGCGTTGAGGATTGAGGTTTGAGGACTGAGGACTGGGGATTGAGGATTGAGAATTGAGGATTGATGATTGAGGATTAAAGATTGAGGATTGGGTATTGAGGATTGAAGAATGAGGATTGAGGATTGAGGATTGAGGATTGAGGATTGAGTATTGAGGATTGAGGATTGAGGATTGAGTATTGAGGATTGAGGATTGAGGATTGAGGATTGAGGGTTGAGGATTGAGGATCGAAGATTGATTATTGAGGATTGAAGGTTGAGCATTGAGTATTGAGGATTGAGGATTGAGGATTGAAGATTGAGGATTCAGAATTGAGGATTCAGAATTGAGGTTTGAGGACTGAGGATTGATGATTGAAGATTGAGTATTGAGGATTGAAGATTGAGGATTGAGGATTGAGGATGGAGGGTTGAAGAGAGAGGACTGAGTGTTGAGGATTGAGTGTTGAGAATTGATGTTTGAGGGTTGAGATATGATTATTGATTTTTGTGGATTGAGTATTGAACGATGAGAATTCAGGGTATTCTATTGAGTATTGAGAATTGAGGATTGATGGTTGAGTATTGAGGATTGATGGTTGAGTATTGAGGATTGATGGTTGAGGGTTGTGTGTTGAATATTGAGGATTGAGAATTGAGGATTGAGGATTGAGGATTGAGGATTCAAGATTGAGGATTAAGGATTGAGGATTGAGGATTGAGCTTTGAGGAATGAGGATTGAGTATTGACGATTGAGAATTGAGGATTGAGGATTGAAGATTGAGTATTGGGGATTGAATATTGAGGATTGAGGATTGAGGATTGAGGATTGAAGGTTGAGTATTGTGGACTGAAGATTGAGGATTGAGGATTGACGATTGAGGATTGAGGATTGAGGTTTGAGGATTGTCGATGAGCGCTGAGGGTTGAGAATTGAGGTTTGAGGTCTGAGGACTGAGGATTGAGGATTGAGGATTGAGAATTGAGGATTGAGGATTGAGGATTGAAGATTGAGGATTGGGTATTGAGGATTGAAGGATGAGGATTGAGGATTGAGGATTGATGATTGGGGACTGAGGATTGAATATTCTGGATTGAGGATTGAGGATTGAGGATTGAAGATTCAGTATTGAGGATCGAAGATTGAGAATTGAGGATTGAGGATTGAACATTGAGGACTGAGTGTTGAGGGTTGAGTGATGAGAATTGATGTTTGTGGATAGAGATTTGAAGATTGCAGATTGAGTATTGAGTATTGAAAACTGTGAATTGAGGATATTATACTGAGGATTGAGGATTGACAACTGATTGTTGAGGACTGAGGGCTGAAGATTGAGGATTCAGGGTTGAGGATTCAGAATTGAGGTTTGAGGACTGAGGATTGAGGATTGAAGATTGAGTATTGAGGATTGACGATTGAGGATTGAGGATTGAGGGTTGAAGGTTGAGTGTTGAGGATTGAAGGTTGAGGATTGACGATTGAGGATTGAGGATTGAGGATGATGGCTGAGGTTTGAGGTTTGAGGTTTGAGTATTGAATCCTGAGAATTCAGGATGTTCTATTGAGTATTGAGAATTGAGGATTGATGCTTCAGTATTGAGGATTCAGGATTGAGGATTGAGGATTGAGTATTGAAGATTGAGGATTCATGATTGAGGATTTAGGATTGAGGATTGAGGATTGAGGATTGTGGATTGAAAATTGAGTATTTAGGATTGAAGGTTGAGGACTGAGGAATAAGGGTTGAGGATTGAGGATGAGGGCTGAGGGTTGAGGATTGAGGATTGAGGATTGAATATTGAGGATTGGGGACTGAGTGTTGATGGTTGAGTGACGAGAATTAATGTTTGTGGATAGAGATTTCAAGATTGCAGATTGAGTATCGAGTATTGAGGACTGTGAATTGAGGATATTCTATTGAGGATTGAGGATTGACAACTGATTGTTGAGGACTGAGGGCTGAAGATTGAGGATTCAGGATTGAGGATTCAGAATTGAGGTTTCAGGCCTGAGGATTGAGGATTGAAGATTGAGTTTTGAGGACTGAAGATTGAGGATTGAGGTTGAGGACTGAGGATTGAGGATGAGGGCTGAGGGTTGAGGATTGAGGTTTGAGGACTGAGGTCTGAGGATTGAGTATAGAGAATTGAGGATTGAGGATGGAGGATTGAAGATTGAGGATTGGGTATTGAGGATTGAAGAGTGAGGATTGAGGATTGAGGATTCAGGGTTGAGGATTGAAGATTGAGTATTGAGGATTGAAGACTGACGATTGATGATTGAGGGTTGAGGATTGAGGATTGAGAATTGAGGATTGATGATTGAGTATTGAGGATTGAAGGTTGAGGATTGAGGATAGAGGATTGAGGATTGAGGATTGAGGATTGAGTATTGAAGATTGAGGATTGATGATTGAGGATTTAGGATTGAGGATTGAGGATTGAGGATGATGGCAGAGGTTTGAGGTTTGAGGTTTGAGTATTGAATCCTGAGAATTCAGGATGTTCTATTGAGTATTGAGAATTGAGGATTGGTGGTTTAGTATTGAGGATTCAGGATTGAGTATTGAGGATTGAGTATTGAAGATTGAGGATTGATGATTGAGGATTTAGGATTGAGGATTGTGTATTGAAGATTGAGGATTGAAGATGGAGGATTGAGGATTGAGGACTGAGGATTGAGGATTGAAGATTGAGTATTGAGGATTGAAGATTGAGGATTGAGGATTGAGGATGGAGGATTGAAGAGAGAGGACTGAGCGTTGAGGATTGAGTGTTGAGGATTGATGTTTGAGGGTTGAGATTTGATTATTGATTTTTGTGGATTGAGTATTGCACGATGAGAATTCAGGGTATTCTATTGAGTATTGAGAATTGAGGATTGATTGTTGAGTATTGACTGTTGATGGCTGAGGGTTTTGTGTTGAATATTCAGGATTGAGGATTGAGGATTGAGGATTGAGGATTGAGGATTGAGGATTGAAAATTAAGTATTGAGGATTGAAGGTTGAGGATTGAGGATTGAGGATTGAGGATTGAGGATTGAAGATTGAGGATTGGGGATTGAGGATTGACGATTGAGGATTGAGTATTGACGATTGAGAATTGAGGATTGAGGATTGAAGATTGAGTATTGAGGATTGAAGATTGAGGATTGAGGATTGCGGATTGAGGAGTGAGGACTGAGGATTGAGGATTGAGGATTGAGCATTGAGGATTGAAGATTGGGGACTGGGGATTGAGGGTTGAATATTGAGGATTAAGGATTGAGGATTGGGGATTGGGGATCTAGGATTGAAGATTGATTATTGAGGATTGATGATTGAGGGTTAAGGATTGAGGATTGAGATGGAGATTTGAGGATGAGGACTGAGGGTTGAGGATTGAGGTTTGAGGTACGAGGATTGAGGATTGAGGATTGAGGATTGAGGACTGAGGATTGACGATTGAGTATTGAAGATTGAGGATTGACGATTGAGGATTGAGGATTGAGGTTTGAGGATTGACGATGAGGGCTGAGGGTTGAGGATTGAGGTTTGAGGACAGAGGATTGAGGATTGAGGGTTGAGAATTGATAATTGAGGGTTGAGGATTGAAGATTTAGGATTGGGTATTGAGGATTGAGGATTGGGGATTGAGGATCTAGTATTGGAGGTTGATTATTTAGGATTGAAGATAGAGGGTTGAGGATTGAGTATTGAGGATTGAGAATTGAGAATTGAGGATGAGGGCTGAGGTTTGAGGATTGAGGATTGAGGATTGGGGATTAAAGATTGAGGATTGTGGATCCAGGATGAGGGCTGAAGGTTGAGGATTGAGGTTTGAGGACTGAGGTCTGAGGACTGAGGGTTGAGAGTTAAGGACTGAGGATTGAGGATTGAAGATTGAGCATTGATAATTGAGTATTGTGGATTGAAGGTGGAGGACTGAGGAATAAGGATTGAGGATTGAGGATGAGGGCTGAGGGTTGAGGATTGGGGTTTGAGGAGTGAGGACCGAGGATTGAGGATTGAGAATTGAGGATTGAGGATTGAGGATTGATGATTGAGGATTGGGTAATGAGGATTGAAGGATGAGGATTGAGGATTGAGGCTTGAGGATTGAGGATTGAAGATTGAGTATTGAGGATTGAAGATTGAGGATTGAGGATTGAGGATTGAGGATTGAGCATTGACGATTGAGGATTGAGGATTGAGGATTGAGGATTGAAGATTGAGTATTGAGGATTGAAGGTTGAGTATTGAGGATTGAGGATTGAGGATTGAGGATTGAAGATTGAGGGTTAAGGATTGAGGATTGAGATGGAGAATTGAGGATGAGGACTGAGGATTAAGGATTGAGGATTGAAGATTGAGTATTGAGGATTGATGATTGAGGATTGAACATTGACGATTGAGGATTGAGGATTGAGGTTTGAGGATTGACGATGTGGGCTGAGAGTTGAGGATTGCGGTTCGAGGTCTGAGGTCTGAGGGTTGAGGATTGAGAATTGAGGATTGAGGATTGAGGATTGAAGATTGAGGATTGAGGATTGAGGATCGAGAATTGAGGATGAGGACTGAGGTTTGAGGATTGAGGTTTGAGGAATGAGGATTGAGGATTGAGGATTGAGGATTGAGGATTGAGGATTGAGGATTGCGGATTGACGATTGAGGATTGAGTATTGAGGGTTGAAGGTTCAGTGTTGAGGAGTGAAGGTTGAGGATTGACGATTGAGGATTGAGGATTGAGGATGATGGCTGAGGTTTGAGGTTTGAGGTTTGAGTATTGAATCCTGAGAATTCAGGATGTTCTATTGTGTATTGAGAATTGAGGATTGATGCTTTAGTATTGAGGATTCAGGATTGAGGATTGAGGATTGAGTATTGAAGATTGAGGATTGATGATTGAGGATTTAGGATTGAGGATTGAGGATTGAGGATTGCGGATTGAGGACTGAGGATTGAGGATTGAGGATTGAGCATTGAGGATTGAAGATTGAGGACTGGGGATTGAGGATTGAAGATTGAGGATTAAGGATTGAGGATTGGGGACTGCGGATCTAGGATTGGAGATTGATTATTGAGGATTGAAGATTGAGGGTTGAGGATTGAGGGTTGAGAATTGAGACCTGAGGATGGGGACTGAGGGTTGAGGATTGAGGTTTGAGATACGAGGATTGAGGATTGAGGATTGCGGACTGAGGATTGACGATTGAGTATTGGAGATTGAGGATTGATGACTGAGGATTGAGGATTGAGGATTGATGATTGCGGATTGAGGATTGAAGATTGAGTATTGAGGATTGAATATTGAGGATTGAGGATTGAGGGTTGAGGATTGAAGATTGAGAATTGACGATTGAGGATTGAAGATTGAGTATTGAGGATTGAAGATTGAGGATTGAGGATTGAGGATTGAATATTGAGGACTGAGTGTTGAGGGTTGAGATATGAGAATTGATGTTTGTGGATGGAGATTTGAAGATTGAAGATTGAGGATTGAGTATTGAAAACTGAGAATTCAGGATATTCTACCGAGTATTGAGAATTGAGGATTGATGGTTGAGTATTGAGGATTGATGGTTGAGGGTTGTGTGTTGAATATTGAGGATTGGCGGATTGAGTATTGAAGATTGAGGACTGGGGATTGAGGATTGAAGATTGAGGATTAAGGATTTAGGATTGGGGATTGGGGATCTAGGATTGGTGATTGATTACTGAGGATTGAAGCTTGAGGGTTGAGGATTGAGGTTTGAGGATTGAGAATTGAGGATTGAGGACTGAGGATTGGCGATTGAGTATTGAAGATTGAGGATTGATGACTGAGGATTCAGGATTGAGGATTGATGATTGCGAATTGAGTATTGAAAATTGAGTATTGAGGATTGAATATTGAGGATTGAGGATTGAGGATTGAGCATTGACGATTGAGGATTGAGGATTGAGGATTGAGGATTGAAGATTGAGTATTGAGGATTGAAGGTTGAGTATTGAGGATTGAGGATTGAGGATTGAGGATTGAAGATTGAGGGTTAAGGATTGAGGATTGAGATGGAGAATTGAGGATGAGGACTGAGGATTAAGGATTGAGGATTGAAGATTGAGTATTGAGGATTGATGATTGAGGATTGAACATTGACGATTGAGGATTGAGGATTGAGGTTTGAGGATTGACGATGTGGGCTGAGAGTTGAGGATTGCGGTTCGAGGTCTGAGGTCTGAGGGTTGAGGATTGAGAATTGAGGATTGAGGATTGAGGATTGAAGATTGAGGATTGAGGATTGAGGATCGAGAATTGAGGATGAGGACTGAGGTTTGAGGATTGAGGTTTGAGGAATGAGGATTGAGGATTGAGGATTGAGGATTGAGGATTGAGGATTGAGGATTGCGGATTGACGATTGAGGATTGAGTATTGAGGGTTGAAGGTTCAGTGTTGAGGAGTGAAGGTTGAGGATTGACGATTGAGGATTGAGGATTGAGGATGATGGCTGAGGTTTGAGGTTTGAGGTTTGAGTATTGAATCCTGAGAATTCAGGATGTTCTATTGTGTATTGAGAATTGAGGATTGATGCTTTAGTATTGAGGATTCAGGATTGAGGATTGAGGATTGAGTATTGAAGATTGAGGATTGATGATTGAGGATTTAGGATTGAGGATTGAGGATTGAGGATTGCGGATTGAGGACTGAGGATTGAGGATTGAGGATTGAGCATTGAGGATTGAAGATTGAGGACTGGGGATTGAGGATTGAAGATTGAGGATTAAGGATTGAGGATTGGGGACTGCGGATCTAGGATTGGAGATTGATTATTGAGGATTGAAGATTGAGGGTTGAGGATTGAGGGTTGAGAATTGAGACCTGAGGATGGGGACTGAGGGTTGAGGATTGAGGTTTGAGATACGAGGATTGAGGATTGAGGATTGCGGACTGAGGATTGACGATTGAGTATTGGAGATTGAGGATTGATGACTGAGGATTGAGGATTGAGGATTGATGATTGCGGATTGAGGATTGAAGATTGAGTATTGAGGATTGAATATTGAGGATTGAGGATTGAGGGTTGAGGATTGAAGATTGAGAATTGACGATTGAGGATTGAAGATTGAGTATTGAGGATTGAAGATTGAGGATTGAGGATTGAGGATTGAATATTGAGGACTGAGTGTTGAGGGTTGAGATATGAGAATTGATGTTTGTGGATGGAGATTTGAAGATTGAAGATTGAGGATTGAGTATTGAAAACTGAGAATTCAGGATATTCTACCGAGTATTGAGAATTGAGGATTGATGGTTGAGTATTGAGGATTGATGGTTGAGGGTTGTGTGTTGAATATTGAGGATTGGCGGATTGAGTATTGAAGATTGAGGACTGGGGATTGAGGATTGAAGATTGAGGATTAAGGATTTAGGATTGGGGATTGGGGATCTAGGATTGGTGATTGATTACTGAGGATTGAAGCTTGAGGGTTGAGGATTGAGGTTTGAGGATTGAGAATTGAGGATTGAGGACTGAGGATTGGCGATTGAGTATTGAAGATTGAGGATTGGTGACTGAGGATTCAGGATTGAGGATTGATGATTGCGAATTGAGTATTGAAAATTGAGTATTGAGGATTGAATATTGAGGATTGAGGATTGAGGATTGAGGATTGAAGGTTGAGTATTGTGGAGTGTAGATTGAGGATTGAGGATTGACGATTGAGGATTGAGAATGAGGGCTGAGGGTTGAGGATTGAGGTTTGAGGACTGAGGACTGGGGATTCAGGATTGAGAATTGATGATTGAGGATTGAGTATTGAAAATTGAGTATTGAGGATTGAATATTCAGGATTGAGGATTGAGGATTGAGGATTGAAGATTGAGTATTGAGGATTGAAGATTGAGGATTGAGGATTGAAGATAGGGACTGGGGATTGAGGATTGAAGATTGAGGATTAAGGATTGAGGATTGTGGATTGGGGATCTAGGATTGGAGATTGATTATTGAGGATTGAATATTGAGGGTTAAGTATTGAGGATTGAGATGGAGAATTGAGGATGAGGACTGAGGGTTGAGGACTGAAGATTGAGGATTGGGGATTGAGGATTGACGATTGAGGATTGAGTATTGACGATTGAGAATTGAGGATTGAGAATTGAAGATTGAGTATTGAGGATTGAAGATTGAGGATTGAGGATTGAGGATTGAGGATTGAGGACTGAGTATTGAAGATTGAGGATTGATGATTGAGGATTTAGGATTGAGGATTGAGGATCTAGGATTGGAGATTGATTATTGAGGATTGAATATTGAGGGTTAAGTATTGAGGATTGAGATGGAGAATTGAGGATTGAGGACTGAGGATTGAGGATTGAGGATTGAGCATTGAGGATTGAAGATTGAGGACTGGGGATTGAGGATTGAAGATTGAGGATTAAGGATTGAGGATTGGGGACTGGGGATCTAGGATTGGAGATTGATTATTGAGGATTGAAGATTGAGGGTTGAGGATTGAGGGTTGAGAATTGAGACCTGAGGATGGGGACTGAGGGTTGAGGATTGAGGTTTGAGATACGAGGATTGAGGATTGAGGATTGCGGACTGAGGATTGACGATTGAGTATTGGAGATTGAGGATTGATGACTGAGGATTGAGGATTGAGGATTGATGATTGCGGATTGAGTATTGAAGATTGAGTATTGAGGATTGAATATTCAGGATTGAGGATTGAGGGTTGAGGATTGAAGATTGAGAATTGACGATTGAGGATTGAAGATTGAGTATTGAGGATTGAAGATTGAGGATTGAGGATTGAGGATTGAATATTGAGGACTGAGTGTTGAGGGTTGAGATATGAGAATTGATGTTTGTGGATGGAGATTTGAAGATTGAAGATTGAGGATTGAGTATTGAAAACTGAGAATTCAGGATATTCTACTGAGTATTGAGAATTGAGGATTGATGGTTGAGTATTGAGGATTGATGGTTGAGGGTTGTGTTTTGAATATTGAGGATTGGCGGATTGAGTATTGAAGATTGAGGACTGAGGACTGGGGATTGAGTATTGAGGATTGAGGATTGAGTATTTAGGATTGAGGATTGAAGATTGAGTATTGATGATTGAAGATTGCGGATTGATTATTGAGGGTTGAGGATTGATGACGAGGGCTGAGGGTTGAGGATTGAGGACTGAGGATTGAGGATTGAGGACTGGGCATTGAGGATTGAAGATTGAGGACTGGGGATTGAGGATTGAAGATTGAGGATTAAGGATTTAGGATTGGGGATTGGGGATCTAGGATTGGTGATTGATTACTGAGGATTGAAGCTTGAGGGTTGAGGATTGAGGTTTGAGGATTGAGAATTGAGGATTGAGGACTGAGGATTGGCGATTGAGTATTGAAGATTGAGGATTGATGACTGAGGATTCAGGATTGAGGATTGATGATTGCGAATTGAGTATTGAAAATTGAGTATTGAGGATTGAATATTGAGGATTGAGGATTGAGGATTGAGGATTGAAGGTTGAGTATTGTGGAGTGTAGATTGAGGATTGAGGATTGACGATTGAGGATTGAGAATGAGGGCTGAGGGTTGAGGATTGAGGTTTGAGGACTGAGGACTGGGGATTGAGGATTGAGAATTGATGATTGAGCACTGAGTATTGAAAATTGAGTATTGAGGATTGAATATTCAGGATTGAGGATTGAGGATTGAGGATTGAAGATTGAGTATTGAGGATTGAAGATTGAGGATTGAGGATTGAAGA